>NC_081409.1:116510960-117224239 GCF_030272615.1 Cryptomeria japonica
TACAACACATCTTATACTAAAATTAATTTAAAGCATCTCTCGTTCTCATATTTGTCATCCCTAAACCATTTTGCTCAATGATCTGAGAGCAAAAACGTTGGTTTGAGGGACATTGTGAGATAGAGAACCATGGGACCCTCCTTGGGAAGCTGAGTAACACTACGTTACTCCATAGCTTGCATCAAGAAGTCCTGTGTGTGTGTGTGGACTAGTATTAACTAAATTTTCATATATTAAGTTTTATTCGCCCACTTTTCCCGCATACATTTCTGGCGCCCACCGTGGGGCCCGACCCCAAATTACAAATCGGTTTTTGAAATTGATCACTTTTGCAGGTCCGCGGGAAACAGGAATCAGCGTGTCAAAAACATACATTAGCGCATTCACCTAACAGTTTAGCGCTTCTAGCCTACTGTTTAGCGTGTAGGCTCTCTGTTTTAGCGCGTAAAGACCTTGTTTTAGCGCATGATTTGTGTTAACAATTTTTCCTGTAGGTATCGACACGGGCAAAACACAGAGTAGCGCATCGACTTAACAGATTAGCGCATCAGACCCTCGGTTTAGCGCCTCTAATACATCATCCAGCACTTAAAACCCAAAAAGTAGTGCATTAGATTTAAAATTTTCCTACAGGATTGACCGCGGGAAAAGAAAAACACAGAGTAGCGCTTCCAATGCCCAGAGCAGCGCATCCCAGTAACAGAATAGCGCAGAGAAACATAAGTATAGCGCATCTGGATCATATTGTAGTGCGTACAGTTTGTTCTGTAGCGCATCAAAAATAAGACCAAAAAAAAACAATTGTTGTAACAGAACTAAAATTTTAGACTTGTAGAAGTCCCCCAAAACACTTGACAATTTTATCTTTTTGTTTGTTTGTAGGATTATAACGGTTTGTTGCAGGTAGAGCGAGGAAATTTATTTTTACAGAAAAACGATTTCTTTTGTTGACCTCCAAAAACGAAAAATTTGCTTTGTTGACCATTTCCATTTTTCTAGATTAGAAAATCTTTCTTTTAAAGATTAAAAAGAACATCATATTTTTGTGGAGCAACATCTCTACATAGGTTAGCAAATCACTGAATTGGAGGTTTAAAAAGAATCTTTGTTTACTTTGTCTCGAAAGTGGAAGGTATATGCTCTCCCCTTAACTGGGTGACCAAAAAGCCAAACCACTCTTAAACTTTCTGTACTTCAAGCATTTAAATCCTTTAGCAGGCCTGCCTTTCTGAGGAGTTGCAATCAACTCTTAAAGTCGTTTATGGCCGGTGTGAAGGGAACGACCTAAGTGGGGAACGACTTTGACGCCAAGAATTCCAACCCACTATAATCAAATGTGGAAAGTGACGAAAGTCCTTTTCAACGGTTGCGCACAGTGATTAGCCTTCCCCCAGTATCTTCGAGATACGTAAAGCCTTTGTTCTAAAGGTTGGAAAGCCTCCTGAGGGAGTTTATCACTGACGGCCGAATGGGAAGCCTGATTACGAACCATAAAATTAGAAACTTTGAGCCGAGTCAGCAACCAAACATTTGTAACATCATAGTGCAAGGGTGGAGAAGAATCTGCCCCCAAGATTACTCACCATATATCTCCCAAGATAACTACTCAATTGTGAAGCAATTCACTTTGGATTAACTTCTGGCAAAAGGCAAAAAAATGGGCGCCCTCTAAGGGGTGACAGGATGTTTGAGCTGACGGAGTATCGAGACTAGTGGGCTATGATGTTACTTATGACCCTTGAATAAAGAGTCTTTCTGAAGTGTTTTATTTGTATCCAAACCTGTTAAAACATTGGGAATTTGAACACATCCTCGCTAGAACATACACTTTCTGTTAGATTAGGCGAAATGATTGTACTTTGTGTGCCGTGCTTACATTTGTTATTTCAGAAAATCATCCACACTTGAAAATTTTCTTAACAAAATTCAAAATTCTCACAAAAATCACCAAAAAGGAAAAATCAGGGCAGTCTAGCGCATAAGAGCAACATCTTAGCGCGTAGAACACTTCTATTAGCGCATCCAAAATGCAAATTAGCGCGTGCAGTAAAAACAGTAGCGTTTCATCCTTAGGCAAAAATAGTATACAATCCTTTAGCGCATCCGAAAAATATTCTAGCGCGTAACAGTAACATCTTAGCACGTAGGTGCCCAAAATTAGCGCATTCACCAAAACAGTTAGCGCGTAACAATCCCAGTATAGCACGTAGTTTTTCCAAACAAACTTAACAGCAATTTCAAAAAGCCTGAATTTTAGCGTGTGAAAGAAACAGCTTAGCGCGTAGAAACGATATTTTAGCGCATATTCCAAAACAGTTAGCGCTTATCAAGCCCAGTATAGCACGTGGATTTTCCACCCGTTAAAACAAAAATTTTCCAAAATCAAAATTTTAGCGTGTGTCTAAGGGCAGATTATGGCATGTGCTTAGTATTTTAGTGCATCAGAGAAATTTAGTAGCGCATTCAACCTCTGTTCTAGCTCGTGATCCAAGGCCGAAAAATAGAGAGTTAAAACTGAAAATTTTTTGAAAATTTCAAAAATATTTTAAAAGAGTTTTTCATCAAAAATCATCTTTTATCA
This sequence comes from Cryptomeria japonica, assembly GCF_030272615.1. Taxonomy (NCBI): domain Eukaryota; kingdom Viridiplantae; phylum Streptophyta; class Pinopsida; order Cupressales; family Cupressaceae; genus Cryptomeria; species Cryptomeria japonica. The sequence continues at coordinate 116,513,542 of NC_081409.1, forward strand.
AACCAGAGTGACAAAAACAAACCGTTAAAAACTTTTCTCAAGCTAAATTTGTGTCAAACAAGGTTGTCAGAATCTGAAACGAATCGCACAATAGAGGACATCTCTCCTATCATAATCCGAAAAATTTTCATCATCAGTATCAATCAAATCCTTTAACATCTTACGGATTTTTATCTCACAAACACTTGTCTAAAAATTTTCAAATTGTCAAATCCAGTTTCCAGATCAGGAAACTTTTTATCCATATCATTTGACACGCTTTATCGTGAAGGGACATCTAAACCTTCATTCTGATAAAATAAGATTTGAAATTTTCAAAACAAGAATCAACTTAAATCCAAACAAATCAAAGGAAATCATTGATCACTCATGCATGACTAATCCCCTTATTCTGAGAAGAAAGAACCTCTATCGTAACATCACGTTGAAGAAACAACAACCTAGATTTTCCAAATTCATCAAGAGAAATAAGTTTTTATACATCAATCGTCAACTCTTCAAATCCCATCGGGTATTCCTTCATCACGTCAAACGTTATATCCAAAACAAATCCAGCAAATTTGACAAAGAACCCCTGAAAACAAGAGCATACTGTCAAAAGTCTGCTTTTAATCAAAAGATAAACCGCAAAGGAAAGATCAATCCAGCATTCCCGCCCGATGAGTGCATCACATATAACACATCTCGACCAGAACCACCAATGCCCGAGCAACACATCGAAGAGGACTTTGTTCCTTTCATCACTGAAAGTTTCTATTAAAATGCCTATCACTCGCTCTCAAAGAAACAAACAAAGCGAGACACCCGCGGAATCAAGTATGAATCATAGATTATCAAATCCTTTTGAAGTTCCATCCTCAGAAGAGCCCGAAATTACTGACGCAATTCTTCAAGAATGTGAAGCAAATCCTTCATTCCAAAAACTCATCGAAAAACTCATGAAAAATGACAAAGAAAAATATCTACTCATGCTTACGAGTAAAGGCGTTAAACTTCCTGAAGACTTCGACGCAAACGTTTTTCAAACTGGGTCTCAACAATATACATATCAAGAACGACAAAGAGAAGAAGAAACTTGCATACCTGAGCAACGTATTCCAGAGCAACATATACCAGAAATGCGAATACCTGAATTCGAAACTCCAGAACAAAACATACCATTTACTACACCTTTTCAGTTAAGAACAAATACGAGGGAGGAACTCTTCCCTCGGCAAGATAATGCGCCCTTGGTTGCTCTTACTCAACAAATGCAAATATTGCAAAGACAAATACAAGACATGCAACAAGGGACAACAGTGTGGTATTCTATAAACGAAATCTGTCCTTATCCATTTGACAGAAGATTAAACATGGTACCTTTTCCTCCAAACTCAGATGTTCCCAAATTTGATAAATATGATGGGAAAAGTGATCCTCGGGATCATGTTAGAGAATTTTGCACCATGAGTCTTGACTTCGCTCATGATGACACTTATCTGATGAGGTTGTTCCCAAGAAGCCTGGGAGGACAAACAATGGAATGGTTATCCAAGATTACACCACCTGTCAGATCATTTGACGAATTGGTTAACAAATTCATCACCCACTATTCTTACAACATCCAACATGCCATAACCATGCTAGATGTTTGCAACACCAAACAAAAGAACAATGAAACATTCATGTTATTCCTTCAGTGTTGGCGACGCATGGTATCAAGATATCCTTGAGATATTCCTGAAAAAGAGAAAATGGAAATCTTCATTGATAACTTAAATGGTGAAATGAGTTATAGACTCAAACTTCAATGCATACCATCTTTCGCCAAATTGATTGAAAATGGCATTCAAGTAGAGGAAGCTTGTGTTAAAAAGGGAACACTCAAGTTCTACAAGGAAGGAACAAACTCATCAAATTACAATAACCAAAATAACACCAATCTGGACAAATCTCGATTTTGGACGCGAAACAAAAACGAAGGCAACAATGAATCATATGATCCCAAATCTAAACAACCCGTGCTTTCCTTATCAGGAAATACTCAAAATACGAAAAATCTTAAAAATGCTACTCCCAGTGCTAATACATATGCACCAAACAATGCTCAAGGACAACTCAACACCAACAACGCCAACGATAATCAAAACAAAAACCTGAATCCAGGACCTAACAACAATTCACGCAGCAACACGAACAATTTCCAAAAGCGTATCTTCACACCACTGGCCAATCATTAGAATCTACATTCAGAGAACTATTGGCAAACAAGATTCTTTCTTTACCTCCAATCAACAATTATGAACCCCCAATCAAACCACCTTGGTGGAATGATTTACACTATTGTGATTTCCATCGCAACAAGGGTCATAGAACAAATGAGTGCATGAGATTGAAACATATAATCCAGGACATGATTGATCGAGGTGACTTAATGGTGGATGGTCTCAAAACAAATAATGATCACGAAGCCTTCAAAAATCCTCTCCCAAATTACAACAAAGATGGAGCCTCAACTTCAAATGACACACGCGGAGCTCATATTAATCACATCTACAACAACACCATCAACCACATATCAGCCGAAGACCATCAAGTCAATGTCATAACCATTCGAGATAGGCATGATCATGAATCTGTCAATGTAACAACCCGGACTCAGAAATATGTCTTAAAGGGACATACTGCACCTCCAACTGCCACACCAAAGATCCAATATGACTTAGTTAACCAACTACGCAAGACTCCAGCTCAGATGTCTATCCTGGAATTGTTGAAACTATCTCCAAAACACAAAGACATATTGGAGCAAGCGTTGTTGGAAACAAATATACCTCAAAATCTGGATACAGACAGATTTCAAGCCATGGTCGCCCATATGACAGAATCTCATAACCTCACCTTCTCAGAGCATGATAATACTTCATTGAGTCACCCGCATAATACTCCTCTACATATTGAAGTCATTGTTTGCAAACACCACGTCAAAAGAGTCTTAATAGATGGAGGAGCCGAACTTAATATATGTACTTTAAATCTTATCCGTGCACTAGGCTTCTCAGAAGAATCTATTGATCCTTGTAAAAAGATTACCATAAAAGCATATGATGATGAGGAAAGGTCCTCTAAAGGAATAGTGATATTACCTATTCAAGTAGGACTAGTGCAAAAGGATACTATATGTCAGGTCTTAGATATTGATCTTACCTACAATATCTTATTAGGATGGCCTTGGATACATGAAATGCAAGCAGTACCTTCTACATATCACCAGTGTGTCAAGTTTCCTTATGATGGATATGAAATCTCCATATCAGCTGATCACAATCCATTTCAACATTGCAACGCAATGGGGGCAGCCCAAGATAGTTTGGTTCCTTATAACAAAGAAAAGCAGCGGTCTTCGACATCCGATCCACCAACAACAAAATCCAACTCCTTATGGGGAGACTTCAAACAGAAAATGCAAATCAAAAACCAAGGCATGGGCGAATATTCTATGGAGCCTTTATGTTTAACCAGATTGCCAACATCACCTAGATCGCATGGTTTACCTACTATATCAACACATCTAATAACTCAGCCCATCACTAAATTTGATGGTACCTTCATCCAATTAGGTACTCTAGCACATGAATCAGAAGATAAGGACGTTCTTAACTGGCTATATAAAGATGAAGAAGAAGCTAATAGAGCAGCCGCTCTGGACGTTGTTCTACCAACGCACCTGTATGGAAAAGGCTACTTAATCATGAAACAAATAGGATATGGCGGTAAAGGACCTATTGGGAAACGTAAGGAAGGAGTCACTGAACCTATAGATCTTCCTTCACAACCTAGTAGAAATAAAGCAAGATTAGGTTCTAAATTCACCTTCTTATTAAAATGGCTGCCACACACAAATGCAAAACCTCAATGGAAAGAAAAGAAGAAGTACAAGGAAGAATCCTGGCAGGAAGCACTCTTTGAAACAGCAGAAACAATCCGCAAGGGCCGAGAACATCAAGATCAAAAGTTGCATCAGGGAAAGCTTTTAAATCATAAGAAGGCCATATCTGCAGTAGTGGCTCATATTAACACACCAATGGCTCAAGCACAAATCATGTCACCACAAGAAACCGTCATTCCTCTCCGAGGAAGCACAATCTATGAACAAATCCAGACCGTAGAAGATGGATCAGATACAGAATCAACACAAAATATCAAAAAAGTATCCATCATCAAAGATTTGTTTTCACCATACAACATACCTGTTTGCAACATAGATAGAATCTGGGATGATGCCTATGAGACAGATTCAAATGAATATGAATGGGGTACCTGCTCTGATACTACTACAAATATCCTAGATGATACTGATTTCATATCCATTTCTCAAGAAGAACATAATGTAGAAGATAGACTTCTTGAATTTGGACCACAACATATCTATGATGTTTAGGAAAGTGAACAGAAATATTACGAACAAGTCTATGTAGAAGATGATACCATCGAAGACTTCAATAAAACCCTAGACTTCTTTAAAACTAAGACCCATCACGATGACAACTCTATCCTAACACTTACAGTAGCCGAACTTGACCCACCCAACGATTCCTTACCGCTTGTCTTCCCTGATCTCATCGACTGGAATGAACCTGAGGCCCATGATATACCAATTTTCCCAGATGATGAATCTATTATCCATTACCTATGTACAGTAAATCTCGAAACAGGCTCTACCAGGGAACAAAATGACGATGTCTGTCAATCAGGGAGTGTCAAGTCTCTCAGTCACAAAAATGAATCAAATAAAGAATTTGATGTTGAAAACCAGTCAATGACAGCTCTAGATCCCAAAAAAGTAAAAATAAAGGACGCATCTGCGGGTGAAAACCTTTTTAAGGCACCTAACGATGGGAGACTTGACACTCTTCCTGAACATTTTCATGAGCGATCACCCATATTGATTGAGCCCACTCAATCAATCAACATTGGTACCACAGAAGCAGCCAGACACATTCACCTTGCAGAATCTCTGACGGAGGAAGAAAGATCGGCATTCATCATCTTCTTTAAAAAACAACAAATTAACTTTGCCTGGTCATATGCTGATATGCCCGGAGTTGATCCACACTTAATCATGCATCACTTGTCCATCTCTATAGGAGTCAAGCTAGTCAAGCAAAAGCTACGAAAGATGAATCCACAGGTAGCACTCATGGTCAAAACTGAATTGAAGAAATTATTAGATGTCGGATTCATTCGACCTATTGACTATGTAGAATGGATTTCTAACATTGTTCTAGTCTCAAAACTAGATGGTAGTATCAGAATATGCACTGACTTCAGGGATGTCAACAAAGCTTGTCCAAAGGATGACTTTCCTCTGCCGAGTATTGATATAATTGTAGATCTCACAGTAGGCCATGCAATGCTCTCATTAATGGACAGTTTCTCAGGCTATAATCAAATCAAAATAGCTCCTGAAGATCAAGACAAAACAGCATTCACCTATCCTTGGAGAACGTACTGTTGGAATGTTATGCCTTTTGGCTTAAAGAATGCAGGAGCCACTTATCAAAGAGCAATGACAACCATATTCCATGATATGATGCACACATTTATGGAAGACTATGTGGATGATTTACTAGCAAAATCCTTCACCAGAGCTGAACATCTCGGCATCCTAACAAAGATCTTTGATCGGTTGCAGAAATTCCAAGTCCGATTCAACCCTAAGAAGTGTGTCTTAGGGGTTACATCAAGCAAGTTACTAGGCTACATAGTCTCAGCTAAAGGTATTGAAGTTGATCCAGCAAAGGTACAAGCCATCATGGACATGCCACCACCAAAGAATATTAGTCAACTTAGATCTCTACAAGGACGACTTCAATCAATCAGGCGATTCATCGCTCAACTAGCAGATAAAAGTCTGCCATTTAACCACTTACTACACAAAAATGTACCGTTCAGATGGGAGACTAAGTGTGCAAAATCTTTTTACCAAATTAAACAGTACCTGATGAATCCATGGGTTCTAGTACCACCAATTGCAGGAAAGCTTCTTATACTATATATCTCAACAACAGATATTTCACTGGGGGCACTATTGGCACAAGAAGATCAACAAGGAAAGGAACGCGCCATATAATACATCAGTAGAACATTGAATGGCTATGAGCTCAATTATACATTCATTGAAAAGGCTTGCCTAACAGTGGTTTTTGCATCTCAGAAGTTCCGACATTATATGCTAGCACACACCATAAAGCTAGTAGCAAAAATTGATCCTCTCAAGTATCTACTCAGCAAGGTAGCTCTCACAGGCCGATTAGCTAAGTGGGTCTCAAAGGACACAGAAAGATGAGTCATCAAAGGACAAGCAATTGCAGATCAGCTGGCTGAAGCACCACTACCAGGAAAACAAACCATGGAGATCGAATTTCCAGACAGGGATGTTTTTGCTCTTTCTTCCAAACAATGGACCCTATATTTTGATGGATCATATACACAACATGGTTCAGGGGCTGGCATTCTATTCATCACTCCTGAAGGACACACTATGCCAAGATCATACAGGCTTATGTTTCCATGTACAAATAATGTGGCTGAATATGAAGCATTGGTCATAGGCATCAAAATGGTTGTTGAATGGAAAATCACAGAGTTAAAAGTCTATGGAGACTCACAACTGGACATCAATCAAATCAACAACAACTATCAGACAAAGGATGACAAGTTACTACCCTACAAACGGATGGTGGATGACTTCAAACAGTATTTTGTGCACATCACTTTTGAACAAATACCAAGGTTGAACAACAAAGTAGCCAATGCAATGGCTACGATCGCTTCATTACTATAAATTCTAGAACAACAGAGTCATTATGAGTTCTTGGTAGAGCAACTGTTCTCCCCCGCCTATGACCACTCTGAATCCCAGGTTATATATGCCTTGATCGGTTCAGATTCTCTGTTATATGGACCAATATACGACTACCTCAAGCATAATATCTTACCCATTGACCAATCCCGTAACCAAAAACGTAACTTTATCCGACAAGCTGCCCATTACACCCTTACTGCTGATACCTTATATCGTCGAGGTCTAGATGGTACTCTTCTTTGTTGTCTTGATTGTAATGATTCCGATTCAGCTTTACACGAGCTTCATGAAGGTATTTGTGGTACACATTCCAGTGGCACTACTCTTGCTAAAAAGCTTCTACGAATGGGATACTACTGGCCTACAATGGAGAAAGACTCATATCATTTTGCCAAGAAATGTCCTAAATGCCAAATCCATGGCAATCTGATACATGCACCAGCACAGGAACTGCAGCCATTTACAACATCCTGGCCCTTTTGTCAATGGGGACTGGATCTAGTTGGCAAAATACATCCTTCATCTTCAAATGGACACAAGTTCATTATAACTGCCACAGAATACTTTACCAAATGGATAGAAGCAGTTCCCATGACCACAGTGACCGGGAAATAAATTGCCTCTTTTATCCTAAATTATCTAATCTGCAGATATGGTATTCCAAGTTCAATCGTCACAGATAATGGATGACCTTTCAAAAACCAAGATGTACAGAAACTATGTGAAAAATTCAAAATCCAACATCGGTTTTCTACACCATACTACCCACAGGGAAATGGTCAAGCAGAAGCATCTAACAAGACAATCCTAAAAATACTCAAGAAAATAGTAAATGATGCAGGCAAAGATTGGCATGTACAACTCAATCCAGCACTTTGGGCATACAGGACCAGCATCCGCACACCTACAGGAGCAACACCATATTCATTGGTATATGGATCAGAGGCTATTTTACCCTTGGAGGTAGAAATTCCATCTCTTAGAGTCTCTTTGAAAGGTTTAATCCCCGATGAAGAGTACTGAGTTAACCGACTGCAAGAACTGGAACTATTAGATGAAAGATGCCAACATGCTTATACTCATCTCAAAGCATATCAGCAACACATGTGCCGGAGCTACAATCACAAGGTCATTCCTCGCAACTTCAAGGTTGGTGATCTAGTCCTCAAAGAAAATCCAAGAAATCAGCAAGATAGAGAAAAGAAAGAGAAATTTGAACCTAACTGGTTGGGTCCCTATGTCATCATATCAGTCTATGGATCAAGTGCCTATCAGCTAACAAATTCTGAAGGAGATGTGCTCGATGATCCAATTAACAGCATTCATCTGAAGAAGTACTATACTTAAGATAGCCTAGTGCACGGAAAAAGCCAAAAACAAACAAAAAAATCAAAAAAATTCAGAAAAAGCAAAAATACAAAGTACAATAAAAACAAATGGTGAAAACTTGGTAAACAGGCGCCCTGGTGAAAGAACGGCTCCTTTATCTATATCCATGCCATTTTATACATCAAAACACTATCGGCCATCGCCCAAAACTTAGCATATATCCATTCAGGACATACTTAGCGTAGTCACTATCCTGAGTTATCCATCTGTATCTATTCTCTTATCGCATTCCACCATGGCTTGGAAATCACTATACATAATCATATCCAGAGGTGCACTCAGCTAGGGGCATTAAACTGTTCAAACACTTGCAAACATTCAAGACATTCCAACTATTGCAAAACTCAGACGCATGACATCCAACAAACATAACTACACTTCATCGCAACAACCAAACCAAAAACAATACACAAGAATCTCAAGGATGGATGATTTTCTGAAATACTAAATGTTGCATTATCGCATAAAACTCTTGATTATTTTGCATTTTGAACTTTTTAAATTGTTGGAATCTTCTTCTTATCTCATAACAAGCTTCAAAGCTAGAGATCCTGAGGAACTTCCAATATTTTCTTAGTCTTCTATCTGGGAGGCGATCACTTGTACTATGTGAATATTTGCCTCGAGACGTGATACATATCACTGAAGGCCTGATTCCATTTCACGCATATAAATGATCTACTCTTGTCTGTTTACACAATACGCACTCAGGTCATCCTGGTTCAATTATACCTTGATGCTTGTGCTATCTTGCAAAATCAAAAATCATGTAAATTTTACTCAGGTCATTATGGTTCAATTATACCATTATGCTTGTATAAATTTTCAACATATCCAAAAATCAATAAATGCTCCATGAAGATATTTACAAAGAAAGCAAATAAATGGTTATATCGGATGGCAAATACAGAATGAGAGATGCTCCAAAAACAATTAGTGGCATATCATTTTACAAATTAGTTGCATATCATTTTACAAATTTGTTGCATATCATTTTACAATTAGTTGCACATCATTTTACAATTAGTTACATATCATTTAACATTATTTACATATCACAATACATGTAGCAGCATGTTAAAACATACATCTCATTTTCCAGATACATCTCACAGCATATAAAAAGCATTCATCTTGCATCATGCATTACATCATATATTGCATCATCACATAAAAAAACTCATATAACATGCATCCATATAAACACATCACATCGATCAAAAATGGTGCTTTATGTATATATATCTAAAAAATGATCAAAATCTACAAAATGTGTCTCAACACTATGTCCAGTGTTATAATATACAAAAGATCCAAAAATACAACAGAGACCCGGTCTCTCAAGTATGACTATCTCTGGACGGAGATGGTCTCGCTCCAGATGCACCCGCCCCTGGATCTCCAAGAGGGTCCTATCTCACTCCAGATACACTCACCCTTGTATCTCCAGAAGGGTCCTGTCTCGCCGGCCCAGTCACACCTCAGCTCTCAGATCGTGTCCCAGCAGTTCGAGATCGACTCGATCTCGACTGTGCAAAGCTTTCTACACGCCGATCTCTGGGTACTGCAGCCTCATAATGCCGCCTGTAATACTCCGCCTCCTGCACTCTCTGCGTCAGCTCTCTAAGGGTGTCTCTCAATGGACCACCCGCCACTGCTCTCTGCACAGTCGCCAACACCTCCTCTACTCGACCCCGCCGCTCTATCTCAGTATCTCTCTCAGTGGTCAACTACGAGATCTGTCGCTGATATGTCAAAATCTGTGCCTGCAGCTCCTGAAGTGTAATCTGCAGGGTCCGGATCTGTGCATCCTCCACATGACCTGGCACTCGAACCCACAGCGGTACCTGTGCTGGAGCCACCCCTCCCACTTGGCCTGTCCTAGGTACGGGAGGTGGGAGTATATCTACCCTCCTCCTCTGTTCTGGTCTAACCACCTCCTCCTCACCCCCCACTGCAGCTAGCACCTCCGTCACTCTCCCCTCTCTCCTGGCTCCGATGGCCAATCCTCCTCTCCCTCTCTCAATCCTCCCCTGCCGTACAGCTCTCTCCACACCTCTACCACCCCGCCTCCCTCTGGCTCCTCTACCTCCCCCATCATCTCCCCCCTCCTCGCGATCTGAATCAAATGCTGGCCTCATCTCCTCTGGATCCGAGATCCTCGCCACTGCCCGCGCAGTAAACAAACAAGCGAACTCGTCTGTCATACCTGCATCCTGTATCTCTGGGGCATAATCCCAGATCTGTCCTGCCAGCCCTATGAACTCCTTTATGGCCACGGCACTATCAATAGTCAGCCCCCAATCGGCCACATCCTACTGCCACCATGCATACAAGCATGCTCCCTGCGGAATCCCCTGCTGCCGCCCGACCTGCCGCAAAACTCGGGTCACCAAAAACCGCTCAATGACGAACGGGGTCCTCCCAATCAGATACCTCATCATGAAAACAAAAGGAATCTCTATCCCATCCTCCGCCCATACCTCGCAGCCTGTATACGGTCTCCAGGTGACCGTATCTATATCATCAAAGACTCTCCTCCAGTGCTCTAGTTTGCCCAGCTTACGCTGGACAACTAGGCCTCTATATCCGTAGGCATATGCAACACCTACGGGCCTGTCTCTATCTGCCAGTGGCCTCACTGCTGGAATGTGCTCCCAGCACCATACCTATAATAAGGTCACACCCGCTGATAAGCTACCATTACCGAGGTATACTACCTCATGAAGGCTCCTGTAAAGATGGGCCAGCATCACTGACCCCCATGAAAATCTTCGGCCCTGTGTGACCATCTGCTCCAAGACCAGCCCCCATCCCACTGAAAATCCCTTTGACCTGTGATCAGGACAAAAGAATCCCCCAATGAATCCTGCCAATACAGATGGCAGCAGTGCATAATCCAAATCCAAAAACTCCTGCCAGGGGATCTCATATCCACAGACAGTCTCATCATGAAATATACGGCGCAGTGCCTCTGTGCCGCCCTCCTCTGACTGCTCATAGGGTAACATGGCCCCTACCACAGGAATGTACAAAATCCGGTAGCAATCCTCCGGTGTCACGGTCATCTCTCCAGTGGCAAAATGAAAGGTGTTTGTGTCGCTATGCCACCTCTCTGTCAATGCTGTCAAAAGTCTCCGATTCACAGTGAACCAAGGCATATCCAGAAGAGAGGTCAATCCACATCTCTCTATAATGTCCAAATCTGCCTGTGACAGACGTGGTATCAGCGTCTATGGTCTCGGGAATCTCTCCCTCGACTGCACAATACCCAATCACTCCTGTCAACAAACCAACCATATCCAATATCAGTTTCCACATCAACACAAAGATATCAAAATCAAACTTACATCAACAACATGAAACAATTTGCTCATCTACATCAAGTTCAAAATCCTATCATTTCATATCAACTTGTAAAACAACTCAAGTTTTCAAAAACCATATCAAAACTTGTAAAACAACTCAAGTACCAAAATCACATAAACTTGTAAAACAACTCAAGTTTCCCACCCATATCAGCTTGTAAAACAACTCAAGTTTCCAACCCATATCGGCTTGTAAAACAACTCAGGCTTTCATACACATTGAACTTGAAACAGACCACGCAAATGCATCATATTCTGATCAATACAACAGCTTGATATCTATACATAACTTGGAAAATTGCACATCAAAACAAGTTATACAAATGCTCATCTTGGATAAATTCATCAAAACACGATAGGCAAATAAAAACAAATTTTCAATTCGGCTAAAACTGCAAAAATTTTCGGATGCGCTAAAACAGACCTTCAATGCGCTAAAATACCCCCACGCGCTAGGCTGCCTCTCTGATGCAGAGCATCATGAAAATCCATAAAACCTTCATTCAAGGGTAAACTTTAACTTGAATCAAGAGACATATAAAAAGATAAATCACTCTTCTCAACTTAAAAACAATTTCAAAGGTTATATTACATCCTTAAAACCCTTCATTCAATATTTCAGATCATAACATTCACCATAACATGAGAGAACAAATTCTTTATTGCCATGGAATACCCTAGTTTAGGGTTTCATCCCTTAACAACTGTTTTCACCAAAATAATCATAAAATATTCAATTCTTAACAAAATAAAGTAAAACCAAAAGCACTGGAAAGAAGATTCAGAGACCTTTCCAACACATATATCCTTTCTTCAATATTATCCCTCATGTGACCACACAAAATGCTACAACCGGGTTGTTGCTGCCTTCACCAATCTGCTTTTCACCGTGAACTGTAACAAACAGTCATCAATAACATTTTACATACCTCTCATAAAGACAATCGCTTCGGTCAGAATTTATATCACTAAGTTAAACAAGTTCTCTCAAAATTTCAGCCAAATCCAATGGTTGAATAAAAAGTTATGATCATTTTTCCAAAACTGGGTAACCATTGCCAGGGTTTTGACAATCATTAAAAAAACAAACATATCTTGCCAAATACTCCACAAAAATGCACAAGAAAGGATTCATCTGAAAGATATTTCATCAATCTATCATTAAATAACATATACATATAAAAATTACATCAAATGTGATCCTCCATGGATCTATGATAGCCATAGATTCCTTAAAACCTCATGACAGTTTGAGGGTTTGATGGATAATCTTTGTCAAATCCCCTCCAAACTAATCTCCCCTCTTGATTTCGACCAAAAATGGTTTTATAAACCATTTCCAACTCCTTTCTAACTTCTCCAGCCACCTCATAACCAATGTATTTCATTTTTACACTTTTGTTGCACTTTTTGACAATATTGCAACTTTGCAATTTTTACAATTTTTGACATAAATGACTCTAACCCTTACATGGACACTTTAAACACTTCAAGATGGACCAAATATGATATCTTTGGACAAAATGGCTCATTTAGCCTTACATATTATGATTCAATTGACTCAAATAACCTTAATATGCTATGAATGACTCAAATACAATAAATTGTTCATATTATGACTTTTGACCTCCTGCTATGCTTGTGTGCTTAGGTGCCTCTGCACCACTCTCCTACACGCTATTCTATCTAACCTATGCGCTAGATACAGTCTACGCGCTAAAATTTTCTTCCTACGCGCTACTTAACCCACCCCATGCGCTAGGTTAGTCCTACGCGCTAATCTACCCTTCCAAAGCGCTACCCTTTCAGCCCTATGCGCTAGGTTATACCTACGCGCTAAACCCCCTTCCCTATGCGAACCCCTGTGCCCCCTATGCGCTAGGTCATACCTACGCGCTACCCTGTTGACGCAACGCGCTACCCGACAGCTACTCTGCGCTATTCTACCTGCACGTGCTAACCTAATACTTTTATGCACTAACAAACATTTTTCGGATGCAACCTCTAAATTAAACTCGATGCGCTACTCTAAACTTCATATGCACTAAATTAAGCCTTAGACGCGCTAAACCAAAAAGCCCGAACTTTAAAATTCAAAAAACACCTAAAAACGACAAAATGAAAAATCCAAAAGGGGTCAGAACGTTGACTTACTGGTTGTCCACGCGCTGCAGGTCTTCGATATCTCCAAACGCGCTCGAAACGGTGTCTATGATAAGGAATAGGCATTTTCTCTCCAGAGCAAATTCTCCTTCTTCAAAGTCAACAAAGCACAAATGAACCTAATTTGACTCCTTTTCCCCTTTTATAAGAGGAAAATGAAATTAGGGTTAGCCAACTGGACCTGTAATATGGTCGCGGTCTCCCCTATACCAAAACAGTTGTAACTTACTGGGAGATGAATCAATCTACACACTTTTTACATGCACAAAATCATACACATCATACGAACTTCAACAATTTAAATCAAATTTTTTTTCAAAAAAAATTGATTCATCTCCCGAGGGGGCATCACCATCAAATGTCAAATCTGGGACATCACATCAAATCTGGGGCACGACTGGCAAATCAAAGAGCGACACAGCAAAAAAATTGCATTTAATCATAAATCATGATAGGACATCATTTTCTTTGAAATAACATGTGCACACACGTCACTTCAAAGAGGGGCAAAATGTAGACGTATAAAAATGACCATATTCCTAAATGAATATTTTATGTTCATTTCCCTATTTAATTAAATCCAATTTAATTAAATTATCCACATTCTTTAATTTTATTAAATAAATTATTCAATTTATTTAAATAAAATTCACTATACCATTTAATGAATAAATCATTTTATTCAATTAAATCCCCCTAGCCACTTTTAATTAAATTCAAATTTAATTAAATAGTTATCCTAAATTGAATAAATCAAATTTATTTAATTACAACCAAATTGAATGAAAATCAATTAATTCAATTAAATCCTATTATCCCCCATCCACTTGCAAAATCCCAAACCCCTTCCTAATCCCTTCTAGAATCTTCTAATCGATTCTAATTAACCTAACCCCCCTTTAAACTTTGTCACATCCCTAAGCAAAGGGAGGTCACTTCTCAAATGGCCCAAAGTCTTGGATAACCATTAAAGGTTTTCAACCTTCAACCACCAAAACCCTTAAAGTCTTTGAAAATCATTGAAGGCTTCTAACCTTCAACCACTTAATCCCCAAAGTCTCCAATAACCATTAATGGTTAATTCAAACCCTCCCACATGGTTAAAACATTTGTTTTGACTCAACCTCTACCCAACCCAAAGGTCTCATCAGGCCATTAATGCTTTGACTATGATTATCTCTTAATCATTTGCACAAAGGTTTATCCTTGGATTAACTCTTAATCCAGTGGATAATCTTAATTTAGACTTGACCATTAGCCTTTAGATAACCATGAGGTCTTCTCAGGCCTTTAATGCCTCCAACCTCTTCTTTCAACCCAATCCTGTGTTGACATTTGTCACCATTTCATTGGTGCCAATTATGCACATGGATCCCCAACTTTCAAACTTGGCCCTTGATTGAAACTTTCAATCTTGACCATCCATTGCCCTATTTGTGCTATAAATAGAGCTCTCATTCTTCCATTCTTAACAATCATCTTTCAAATTTGAAGCATTACACTTATGCTCAAATTCTTTCAAGCTTTCATATCATTTTTATGTTCATCATTTAGCCTCTTTTAGAATATAAATTAGACTAATATGCATGCTTAGATTACTTTCTTTATCATTTTAGTTCAATCATAGACTAAATATAGTATGTTAGGATAGTATTCATACTAATCTTGTCATCTTATCATTTATTTTATTGCATTTTAGCATCATACATAGCTTACAACACATCTCATACTAAAATTAATTTAAAGCATCTCTCGTTCTCATATTTGCCATCCCTAAACCATTTTGCTCAATGATCTGAGAGCAAAAACGTTGGTTTGAGGGACATTGTGAGATAGAGAACCATGGGACCCTCCTTGGGAAGCTGAGTAACACTACGTTACTCCATAGCTTGCATCAAGAAGTCCTGTGTGTGTGTGTGGACTAGTATTAACTAAATTTTCATATATTAAG
This sequence comes from Cryptomeria japonica, assembly GCF_030272615.1. Taxonomy (NCBI): domain Eukaryota; kingdom Viridiplantae; phylum Streptophyta; class Pinopsida; order Cupressales; family Cupressaceae; genus Cryptomeria; species Cryptomeria japonica. The sequence goes on from NC_081409.1 coordinate 116,529,260, forward strand.
TTTTATTCGCCCACTTTTCCCGCATACAGTTCTTATAGTGTAACTTGCCGAAAGGACAAATGTGCCCCACCACAAGTCACAAGGATCTTAAGTGAGTCAATGCAGAATGAACTTATGTCCAAAAACATCAAAAATTACTAGACACCTTTTTATGTAGAAAGCCACCTGTTCTATTGATTGAGAATATTTGTGATAAATTCAGTGCAAGAACATAGATGGTTTTTCTCCCAAGATACTCACCATACATATTTCCTTGAGTAGAAACATAGCTTTTTGAAAAGCTACTTGTAGCTTGATAAAAGTGGTGACTCCCCCATCATAAGGATCATCTATTTGCTATGCTCATACAAGATTTAGTATATCACATCCTTACCTGCATCCATGGGATCCATAAGGTATGTAGTACCAAAGTTGAAGAAATATCAAGATGTGGGCTGAAATTATCACAACTGGCCATTTGAACTTAGGGATAAAGTATGTTTGAAGTGTCTTCATTTTGTGTCAAGACCAGTGATAAACTGAGCCGACTTCAGGCTTTTTGAAAAAACATACTCAAAAATATTTGGAAAGAAAGGGTCATAAAAGTCCAAAGATTGGGTTGATTTAGACCCACACTTATTTGTGCCTTTTGAAGAAACATTCTTGTGTTTGTGTTCTTGCTTTGTTTTCTTGTCAAAGAAAAAAATAAATAAAATTCCAAAACAAGTATTCATCCAACACAGAATTTTCAAAACACCAACATTTGACAAAGTGCAAAAAAACAAAGTATCAAATTATATGACCATTCTTCACATTTTGAGAAGGAAGAATCTTCATCAACATATCAACTTGAAGAAAAAAACCATTGAGCTCAAAGGCATTCATCAAAAGAAATAAATTTTTCTATCTTAATAGACAAATCTTTGTCTCACATAGAACCTTCTTATGTCACATGCATCTATATCTTCAAGGAAATTCCAACGAGTTTGATCAAGAGTCTTTAAATTGCAGAGCTTTTACTCAATATAGAGCTTTGAGTTATCATAAAAACAAAGGAGGCAAAATCAATCCTGCCTTCTTTCGAGATATTTGCATTTCATATAACTCAGCTAGGGAAGAACCACCAACCCCCAAAAGAGAAGAGGAAGAATTTGTCCCATTTGTGACACAAAGTTTCTATTGAAGTTAACATTCTATCCATTTTCACGTTCACACACATCATCAATCCGTTGCAACTCTCAAAACATAAAGAGGTCTTGTCCTAAGTTCCTTTTTTCGATATTGCTTGAACCAAATACAACACATCACTTTTGAGAGTGTCTCTACATCTAGGATAAACTCATCCTAAGAGACATTTCTACGCAGGTTAAAAATAGTCCATGAGTGCATCCTCTCATTACTAGGTATTTGGGTCTATAACACATCTCAGATCTCTCTATACCTTATCATCCCAAATATTGTCAACAAACACAACAAGAAATTCATAGAAAAGGACTTTGGTAACATCAAACCTTTAGTGTTAGAGATCCATATGCTAAACACTTCACCAAAAATTTATCTCTCATTTCATCATCAACACATCATCATTTTCTTCAAACTTCAACAAAAGCTTTCCAACAAAATGGCTCAAACTAGATCAAGGACTAGACAACAAGAAATAGAAGAGGAAGAAGAGGAAAATCTCAATGAACTCCAAGAAGCTCTTGGAGGAAATGCAAATTATGGAAATACTCATACTCCCACTCCTAAAGAAATAGAAAGGGCACAACACAACCCTCTCTTCAATCAACTTTTTGATGAGATCCTCAGAAACAATGTGGATGCTCACTTTTTAAGACTTGCCCAAGAGGAAGCCAAACTATCCTTTGATTTTGATACAACACAATTATGGCAAGCATCAGAACACGAGAGTCATAATAACGATGGAGGAGGTTGAGATCGCATCATATACAACCTTCATTAGGGAAATCCCCCACCTCCACCACCTCCAAATGACATTGACATGTTGCGGCAACAAGTCGAGAATCTCGCCCAACAACTCCATAGTGGTGTGAAAACAAACCAGTTTTCACTTAATGATATTTGTCCCTATCCCTTTGATAGAGGGATAGGAATCTACATATGCCACCTTTTCCACGAGGGTTTGAAACACCTAAGTTCAAAAAGTATCGAGGAAAAGGAGACCCTCGGGATCATGTTAGAGAATTTCACTCCGCTTGCCAGAGATTACCGTTCCCAACAATAGAGAAGCTATCCCATCCACATCATATGTAAGTCTAGCCTCTCTTTCCAGTTCAAACACCACTATACCCAAGCAAGATAAGCTAAAGATGAAAATGGCAGAGGAAGGTCCTAAGGAGTACAATATCAGCCAACTCTTTTGTGTTGGGAAACTACCCACTTCTCCTAGAACTCATGGTAAACCTCAAAGGTTACTTCAAACGCCACTGGTCAAGCCAACATGCACTTTGACACCTTTTATCTGTGGAAAGAGTCAAGAAGAAGAGACCAGAGATGAGGACTTAGCGAAATGGATCTATAAAGATCCTATCACCACGAACATCCCACAAGCTAAGCTTCCCATAGATCAATACAGAAAAGGCCTACTCATTATGCAAAGAATGGGATATGATGGTTAGAGTGCTTTGGGACCTTACAAGAAAGGATGACATGAACCGTTGCAGCTAGAATTAAAGCCTAAAGATAACACTGGATTAGGCTTTCAAAAGGAGATCCTTCCTAAGCTCATATTCAAAGGGAAACCCAGTAAACCTCTATATCAACCTACTCCAAACATAATGAGGTCACCCTTGATTATATCAGCAACACCACAAATCACACTAATTGCTCCAATATGGTTGACAATCCCAGCAATAACATCCACAAAACCAATCATCCCACCAATCAAACCAACAACCTCATCAGTAGCAACAACTACATCAATAACATCATTAGCAGAATCAGAACTCACAACACTATCGACAACACTGGCAATTCCATTAGAAGAAGCAGATTCAACAACGTCAATGCTACCTATATCAAATTCACTAATCCCCATAATCCTTCTTGCAGCACCAATCATTTCCTCTACAATGGTACATCAACCGATCACACCTACAGTATTTAACTCAAAGGATATCCCAGTATGGTGTAGTAATCAGATACTAGAAAGTGACTCAAAGACCGACTCACATGAGTGGGAATTTGATTCAGTACATCTCAATACTTTAGATGAGGAAGACGCATCACCCCCTCCACCTCAAAAAGAAATCCCTATTTATGGAGAAGTGTAGATTAAAACCTCTTGGGTTCCTGAATTGGAAACATCTTCCACAGACCCTACGTCACATCCTACACCTGATTCTGACAGGGAGAGTACCATCAACGACCTTCACCACAACATCTTAACCCTCACTGACACCTCTTATGAACTTAACCTGATCGATGAGGTAATGCCTATTAAACATCCTGAACTCATCGAATGGAACCAATCTAATCCCCCATGCCTTGACCAATTCCAAAACGATGAGGTGATCATTGACTTTTTGGAACTAAGGGATAACATACCAAGCAGGGATCACAAAGATGGATTCGCCATTGAACTAAATAGCACAACATACTTTGGGGCAGATGCCAAATCTTTCAGCTGCAAAAATATTACAATAAAACATGGGTCTTCTAGTGAAAACCATACAGTGGCACTATTTGATCCCATAAAAGTAAAAAGAAAGAGTGTATCCAATGGTGAAATCCTCTCTGAGGTGCTTGAGGATAAAAGCATTGATATTCTCCCCTCTAGTACACAATAGGAACGATCAATAATTCTTATTGAAGAGACACAAGAATACAACGTGGGGACTCCTGAAACTCCTCACCACATACATCTGGCATCTCTTTTAACTCCAAAGGAACAACATAAGTTTGTCGAATTCTTCTAGAAGCGTCAGATCAATTTTGCATGGTCATATACAGACATGCCTGGTCTTGATCCTGATTTAGTCATGCATCACCTCACCATAGCAGAAGGAGCCAAACATGTCAAGCAGAAGCTCTGCAAGATGCACCCCCAGATTATGGTACTAGTCAAAGCAGAACTTAAGAAACTCCTAGATGTTGGTTTTATTAGACCAATTGATTATGCAGATTGGATATCCAACATTGTGCTTGTCGGCAAACCCAATGGGGGCATCTATATCTATATTGACTTTAGAGATCTAAACAAGGCATGTCCTAAAGATGACTTCCCCCTACCAAACATTGACATAATCGTAGACCTAGCAGTAGGACATGCCATGCTTTCTCTCATGGATGGCTTTTCAGGGTACAACCAGATAAAGATCGCACTAGAGGATCAACTTATAATGGCCTTCACATGTCCATGGGGAACATACTATTGGAATGTAATTCCTTTGGTCTAAAGAATGCAAGAGCGACCTATCAAAGAGAAATGACCACCATCTTTCATGATCTGATGCATACCATAATGGAAGATTATGTTGACGACTTACTGGCAAAATCACTAACCAAAGAAGGTCATCTGGAAATATTAAAAAAAATCTTTGATAGAATGGAACAATATCATGTTCGACTCAACCCAAAGAAATGTGTCTTTGGAGTAACCTCAGGGAAACTTCTAGGATACATTGACTCAAGCAAAGGTATTGAGGTTGATCCTGCAAAGGTCAAAGAAATCATAGACATGCCACCTCCAAAGAACATCAGTCAGCTAAGGACATTACAAGGATGGCTACAATCCATTCGAAGATTCATTGCACAACTAGAAGATAAGTGTCACCCCTTTACACACCTGGGATGCCAGATTCCAGCAAGCATTCCAGATGCTTAAAGACTATCTCATGAATACACCATTGCTGATCCCACCAGATCTGAGTAGACCTCTATTGCTCTATATTTTAGCAACAAATACAACATTGGGCATACTACTAGCACAACATAATGCAGAGGGGAAAGAGTGTGTTGTATACTACATTTCTCGCACACTGGTTGGCTATGAACTCAATTACACCCCTATTGAGCGAGCTTGCCTAGCAGTAATCTTGACAGCCACTAAACTAAGGCACTACCTATTAACACTGTTCACTTTATTTTTCCCTCGGTCTAGGTTTTTCAGCAAGCCTGGTTGTTATCGCCTTTTAGCCAGCAGGGCAGAGCGCGTAGGACACTTGGTGCCACGGCGTTGCTCCCTCGGTTTGGTTTTGGTGTCTAGTTTTTGAAGCAACACGGGGCTTACAAATGGCAATGCGTGCTGACTATTTTTTAGCGGGCCCACTCATTAACGTAGTATGCGAACGGTTTCTTACGGTTGTGTCTATTTCTGCAGCCCATTCGCGGTTAGCAGAATCTTTTCAGTTCATGGCAACCTTCAGACCGTTGCAAGCGAAAAGTAGATTTTCAGGGTTTGTTTTACTGGGTGTGGCCTCCGTAGTGACACGACATGTTTTCTGTTAGGAAGGGGTTGGGCCATTTTGGCTCTTTAGGGAGCTGTTTTCAGAAGCAGGGACCTCTTTAAAATGTTGTTTTTTCCCTTGTGTAAGGGGTTCAAAACTTGAAAAGAAAGAACAGTCCAGTTTGCGAAGTAGGGGTTTTCTTTTGTTTCCAGCCTTTAAAAACTATTTTGACCCTACTAGAAGAAGATTATTCAAATTGTGCCTACGGCCTTTATGATGCCTCTTTTAGTATGATGTTAAATGTATTTTCTATGCTCTTGTGTTGAAAATTCTAATAACTTTGGGAATATCTCTATCCAAGACTTCATTGATTAAACTATGTTTCTATACTTGTTATCTGATGAATGCGTGATGAATATTTCCATATGTTTTTCAAGTAAACTTGGTTGTGGCTTTGATTATGTTCTTGATCCGAATTAGTAAATTGTTGAATGGACTTATTTCGATTGGTTCATTGTCTATGAATGATTTGGCGTATCGCCCAAGTACTTTAGTATTACTTTTAAAGGGTATCTGTTTCTTTCCCTTTTCCTCAAAACCCAAAGAAGAGTCGGCTTCTCAATCCCGGAGGTAATTCAGTGTTTCCTGCACAAATTGGTTCCCCAGCACTGAATTTCCCATAAGGTCGTTTGCTCCCAAAGCAAAATTTAAAGTCAACAGTTCTTTTTCTGGCACACCCGATGGGACCATTATTTTAAACCACAAGCACCTGATAGTTTATGAGTTAGAGGCCTATTACCAAGAGTCAAACGACCCTACATCCTCATCTTCTTTTTCCTCCATTGGTGACCGTCCATCCTGCCACTGTTTCTCCTTCACAAGGTCTCCCCACTATCATACACACTGTAATGGCGCAAGTCCCTCCCTAGAATTTTGTGACATGGGACAATGGTAGCCCCCTTATTCCCCCAGTTCCACCTGTAGTTTGGGGAGCCATTCTGGCAACAGGGCTAAAAGCTATTCCCAAATTCATGAGAGAATGTCATAAAACTCTTGGAGAACATCTGTAAGATGTGGCTACTGTCTGTACTATGCATGGCATTACCGAGTAGAATGTAGCTTTGAGGTTTCTCGTAGCTTCTTTCAAAGGGAAAGCTTTGGACTGGTTTAGATCTCTAGGACCTAGTACCATAGGTGACTGGGATCAGTTGGGGGATCGTTTCTTTCAGAGATTTTTAGACAAAGCCGATAGGTCATCCCTAATGCACCAGCTCATTACAATTAAAAGGGCTCCCACAGAGGCATTAATGGATTTCAACCTGAGGTTCAAGCGAACCTGGCAAAGGATACCATTGTCCGCCCGCCCGCCGGTAGATATGGCTTTCGTATTCTATCTAAAAGCTTTTAATTTTGACATATCGGTAATGATTCAATCCTTAGGGGGTAATACTCTTTCGCAGGCTTTTGACTTAGCGGTTCAGGCTGAAAATAACCTTATCGATGCTAGAAAGCTCGCACCTTGCCCTACAATGCCAGTGTTCCCTGAAATATCTACCCAGGTCATGGAGGAAACCACCCTGAGCACCTCCTCTCTGCAGTCTATGTACTCATTCCCTACTCCTCAAGCTACTCCCCAAACCACCTCTCTGGCTGCTGAGGTCAACGATATGAAAAATCTCTTAAGATCCTTCTCGAATGAAATTGTCAACCTAAAAAGGGCCCAGGCCTCTCCTACCAAACCCCCTTTTCAGCAAAGCTTCCAAGGAAACCGACCTCCTTATCAACATCCTAATTATCAGGCTGAGAAATCTCTCCCACCGAATGGCCAAATTTTCCCCATCCCTAATCCATTATAGGCCGTCCACCCAAACGTTGGTAGAGAATTGACTGTGGGTCAAAATAATTTGGCGGACGACACCAATTCTTGGTTTTTTCCATGTAACAATGCTCATGCTTCAAGGAATTGCCCAAGGAGAAATTTGCAACAGAAGGTCATGGAGCAAAGGAACTCAGGTATAATACCAGATGAATCTGCATATACATCTCCCAGCATGGATAATGCGGCTTTCGTGGCTGAAATGCAAGGAATGTCATTACAACAAGAAGTGAAAATCGCCCCTAATCATGCACTTCTTTCATGGATGGAAGATGATGACACAATATTAACTAATGATGTAGGAGCGCCAAAAGATGGGACCCATATGGTACATTCATATTACAACCTTCGCTCTAAAAGGCGTTTGACCAGGGAGGACACCAGCAATATGAGATCAGTGCCTGTAAATAAACCCCTGGAACATCCAGCTAGCGTTTCCACATATCCCAGGAAAGAGTTCATCCCTTACAAACCTAAAGAGCCTAAGGTTTTCACGCCCCTGGCACTGGATGTAGTAGAACAGTTGAAGAAATCTCCAGCTCATGTCTCTCTATGGGACCTCCTGATTATCCCAAAATAGAAAAGCAGGCTAAGAGAGGCATTGTCCCATGATCAAAAACATGCAGGTGCGATAGCTCAGCCGCTCCTTCAGACGAATGGAATGGATCACCACCCAGTAGTTAGCAAGGCGCATCTCCCTGTTGCTTTGACAAATGAGAGCTCACCCTCCACTGCACCAGGAGAAGGTAAACCTAAGCTGAATCCTTTTTATCTTACCCTTATAGTTGGAGATAAACTTTTGCATAACTCTATGATAGATTCTGGTGCTAGTACCACGGTCATGCCTAAGAAAATTTCTGAAGTATTAAATATTAAGTATGACCCTTTAAGTAAGGGAGTAATACTCGATGGGAATAAAGTGCAGATGATAGGTCTCATCAAAAGCCTCCCTTTAACTTTATTTGCTTGTCCAAGTGTAACAGTATCCCAAGAAGTAGTGGTCATCGATATCCCTCCCGTCTTTGGGCTCTATCTGTCTCAAGATTTCACTGCTAAAATAGGAGGATATATGTCCTTAGATTGGTCTCACCTTATCCTTCGTACCCGACATGGCGCTAAGATGAAGATCCTTTCAAAGCCCATTCACGCCGAACATATAGCTGACCAAGCCTTGATCAATTTCGAGCCTACCCACACTTCTATAACCAACGATGAGTGAAAGCTGGTAGAAATTTAGAAGATGAAGAAGTAACCAGGAAAATCCCAGTTGAACAAGAAGCTTTCCTAAGTGAGTTCATAGACTCCGACCCCTTCTCTAATTACTATGCCACTGGCCTAGGTACTTATTGCATTTTTGAAGAAGATCAGCTGATCCCAAAACTCACCAAGGATCCATTCTTCGAAGATCTGCTATCTCTGACACTATGGACTTTACACTTCGACGGCGCCAAATGCAAAATGGGCTCCAGAGCTAGAGTTTGTCTCACCGCTCCTACAGGCGATCAAATCCGAAAGCTTTTTCGATTGTAGTTCGCATGTTCGAATAATGAACCAGAGTATGAAGGGCTAATTCAAGGTTTGAACATGGCAGAAAGAATGGGCATTAAAAAGATGAAGGTCCTTGGTGATTCCGAACTAGTAGTGCACCAGGTTCGAGGGATATCCAGTGCCAAGCATGTTTGCATGAGATCTTACCATTCCAGAGTTTGGGATTTAATAGAAAGTTTCCATGCTTTCAATATCACAAGCATTCCTCAGACACTAAATATTGTAGCAGATCACATGGTGACCATAGGAGCTCATTTTGATCTAGTTGTAGACCTCTTAGCCGGCCACCCAACAATTAGTATCATGGTCCGTCTAGCTATTCCTGATAATGATACATATTGGCATGTGTTTGAAAGTGATGAGCAGATTGCCCTATTTATTCAAAGCTCGGGAGAGTTTGCCGATCAGCTGCAACCTAGGATCAAAGAACTTACAGAAACCAAATTATCCAGTTAAAATCCAACAAACTCCCTAATGGTTTGATTACCTTAGAGAACTTGTTTGATCATGAGGATGTTAAGAAAGATAAGCAGAAGCTCATAGTGGATAAAGGAGATTATGCTAAAATGTCAGTCGCTAGCAGAAGAATCCTTAAAGTAGGCAACGGTGTTTCCTCCGAAGACAGGGAGAAGTTGGCCCGATACTGTGATGAATATGAAGGTGTCATGGCTTGGTCTTATTATGATTTAAAGGGTTACAATCCTAACATCAGCCAGCACACCATTGAACTCACAAATGAAGCTAAGCCAGTCTGCTAGAAGCAGAGGCCAGTCAACCCCAAGATCGAATCCCTCATGGCTCAGGAGTTAAAGAAACTAATTGAATCAAGGATTATTTACCCCATAAAGCACAGTACCTGGGTGTCAAATTGGGTCCATGTTAGGAAAAAGAATGGAGATATTTGGCTCTGTGTGGACTTCCAAGACCTGAATCGAGCATCACTCAAGGATCATTATCCCTTGTCGTCGATGGAGCAATTATTAAGCACTGTAGCTAGATCAAAAATGTTCTCTATGCTTGATGGTTTCTCAGGATATAACCAGGTAAGCATGAAAGCAGAGGATCAACACAAGACAACTTTCACTACCAAATGGGGAACGTTTGCATATCAAAAGATGCCCTTCGGCTTGTCAAATGTCAGAGCCACTTTCCAAAGGGTCATGGATTTGGCTTTCAAAGAGCTAATTAATAAGATTATCTTGATATATTTAGATGACCTGACCATTTTTTCCAAACACCAGGAATATCACTTTGATCATCTTGAGTTAGTCCTACAAAAATGTCTTGAATTTGCAATCTCCTTGAACCCCAAAAAATGTATCTTTGGGGTTCCTCAAGGGAAGTTGTTGGGGCACATAGTTTCTAAAGAAGGTGTCTCTATTGATCCAGACTAGGTTAAGGCTATTAAAGAGCTCCCCCTTCTGGTCAACAAAAAGGGAGTGCAATCATTCCTGGGAAAGGTCAATTTTGTCAGTCGCTTCATCCCTGACTTTGCTGGAATAATAAGACCCATTACCCTCATGCTAAAAAAGGATATACATTTTAAATGGACCATTGAAGCCAAAATTGCATTCGACCAAATAAAACTCGCCATCTGTTCAACCCCAGTGTTATCTAATCCAGACATGTCCAAGGATTTCATAATGTATGTCTATTCTGGTCAGCATAGTATCGTTATGGTGTTAACTCAAAAGGACACAAAAAAGGGAGGAGAACACCCCATAGCTTTCCATTCAAAGACTCTCAAAGATTATGAGCTCCATTACAACTTTGTGGAAAAGCAAGCCTTAGCTATTGTAAAAGGACTGAAGAAATTCAGACATTTTATTGCCTGCAATAAGACCACAGTGTATGTAGCTCATCCCACAGGGAGGGAGTACATCATGGAGGGTGACATCATAGAAAAAGGGCAAATTGGATCACTAAGATCTTAGAATATGATGTTGATATTAAACCTACAAAGCTTGTCTGCAGGAGAGGCTTGTATGAGTATATAGTGCAAGATAGTGAACCCCGTGGTTTTGAAGCCATCGCATAAGAGACAGTTATGTTTATTCCTGACACCCCCAGCGACAATTGGATTGACAAAAGGAAACATTTTATGAAAACAGGGATCTTTCCCAAAAATATTCCCCCGGCTAAGAGAAGATTCTACTGACTCCAAAATAGTGGTTTTCGCCTAATAAATGGAATTCTTTTCAAAAGGAATTTCGACAGAGTTCTACTCAGATGTGTGGACCGAAGCCAGGCAGATAAAATCCTCCAAGAATTTCACTATAGCCCCTCAGGAGGCCATTTCTCTGCACCCACGACTGCTATCAAAATTACCCAAGCTGGGTGCTTTTGGCCGTCCATGTTCAAAGATGTACATGTCCTAGTAAGAGGATGCAAAGAGTGCCAATATTATACCGAGAGAGGTAAGAAAGCGGCCATGCCACTTAGGCCTATGTCAGTGGAAAAGCCCTTTTGAGTCAGAGGAGCTCTCATTCTCCCTGTTCATGAATATAACCATCAGGTTAGGCTGTTGATCCGGCATCAAAATCCTAGGGAAAATGTAGTCCCTGAACCCAGTATACCAGTTCATGCCTTCCGGAATGGGGACTATCATATGGACTCACGGGAGGAATTTTGCAGTGAGCTCGACGCAGTACCTATGAGAAGACAGCGTCATGGTTTTCAAACCATTGATAAGTGGATGCCACTCCACTTCTTCATTCTGCAAGATGAACCACTCCAAGTCGAATGTCGTAGGGAGTCCTAGGAAAGGTACATGGTACGTGACTACATCTTCAAGGCCACCCAGGTAGTCTGCAGGAAAACACGCTTGAGTGAGCTGCATCGTTAATAACCCAGATTGGCCGCAATCCAGTAGAGAAGCCATGAAGCGTGAGCAAATATCCATATTTACCCGATATCGGTCTGGATTAGCAATAAAATCTTCCCCAAGTATCCATTTGATGGTGGCAATTATTAATGGGTTCTTCCTTCGCGTCATCCCTTGTAGCCTTCGATCTGATATGTTCCCCAAAAAAGCAACTTGTGCCCTTCTGCTGACAAGCCGAACTGGAGTATCCATTTCTTCAGAAGCTCCACTGTTAGAGCTCGCGTTGTGGTGAAAGAATGTCTGAAAATACATTTATAGAAAAAATCTTGGCTGGTAAGTGATCGGCAACTAGAGCTTACCTATTCCCTAATTCCAATGTCTCTGTCATGCCTCTATTAATTCACGTCATGCGAATGGGATTATTTTCAAGATACCGGTGTCCCGTTAGTCACCTCAAAGAGAGAAATGGATGAAAGTAAAGAGCCACACATACATGCAGGTACGTTGCCTTTAAATGTGAAAGCTCCGCCAGCCTGTTTCAGCTCACGCGGCCATTATTTCTCATCGATCCTCTCGATCGAAGAAAGATTTTGCCTAAGAAACATTTCTCAAGGAACGTCAAAGCAACCAAGTAGTTTTTTGGGAAAGTGGGAATGACGGCTCCCCTCATTCATGGAGTTTGATCGCAACAGCATTTTGAGTTGGTCCGCGTATTAGCCTATCCTTAGCTTTCGCAAGAAACAAGGCATGTCATGCATTTAAAGTTCAAAGGTTATCCTGGTCACCAGTCTATTTTTTTTTGTTATTTAAAAGTGAGGACAGAGGAAGACGTGTAGATTCTCATCTCTCAATTCTAGCTTTCTAGCAAAAGGGAAAGGAAGATTGTCTGCTCATATGGATCCTAAGGTTTCATCCACGAGGGCTGCTCATAGAGGTTTCTGGGTTAATGTGTTTGAAGAAATATCTTACTCCTTGCACGCTATTCCCCCAAAGAAGGAGTATCCAAAGATGAAAGCAAAAAATAAAAAAATGACCCGGAATTCATCAGTTGTTCTGGATTCTTTAGAAAATATCTATGAGCCTGAGGTCCGAAGGCAGCCCAAAAGTCTCAGAGAGGCTGCTTGTTCGAGAATGTTGCATCACAGAAATGATCCTCATTCTATAGCGGTGCATTTCTGGAAGAGTGGTGCTCCTCAATCTTTGGTCTGCGCAGTTCCCTATTGCCCTAAACTTGTGGCCACTTGTGCGGAGTTTTTTGATCCTGCCTCATGTTCTGTCAGTGGCTCGCACCTAAAATTGATCATATCTCCAGAGGCCATTAGGGAAATGCTATGCTCCCCAATCCTTGAAAACACTGAGGTTTTCTTAGAAAGATCCATGGAAGAATTCTGGGGTACCAGGAGAGATGCCTTAGTTTTCTGTCAAAATACCCTCAACTGGAGTTTGTCGACAGGGCTTCCAAAGTTCCCTTTGTCCTACAGTGATCCGAAGCAAGATGACCTCAGAGATATCTCATCTACCCTAGCATGGCTGTGTGGTCATGATAGCGACCATGATATCACAGCTTCAATGATGTGCTTTCTTTTTAAATGCAGGAAGCAAAGAGAGTCTTTCCACTTTGACTTCTCCGTGACTATTGCTAAGGCCATGGTTAAGTAGCTATCCAAGTTTCAATAGTTGTGACGCTTTAGATTCTCTTTAGTGTTGGTGCATCTACTTCTGCATCAAAATGAAGCTTTCTTTTCATAGTTCATGCGCTTGGCCACTTACGATGAGGCGGGAAGTGTAATGCCAGTGTCTTGTTGGACACCTCTATTGTTGGCCTCTTATGATTCATACCAATTTTTAGATTCATTCTTGGCCCCCATGCTCAAAGATTTTGTCGTGATTCCCGACGAGCCTCTAGCCCGTTTCTCGCAGATTCAAATGAACTGGATGCAGAATGAACACCCTCCTTACAATTGGTTCATGGGTCCTAATTTTTCTTTCATCCGTGTGCATGGGTTTTCTGAGGAGCCTTTCCAGTTACCCACTTACATGACGGACCGAACCCTAGCTCTGGAAATGGCAAGGCAGCTAGCAAGAGTCGAACAAGCTATTGGTGCTGGAAAGCATGATACCTCCATTACTGAGGATAACAAGGCTATTGGTCCAATTACTCTAGTAAGAAGAAAAGTAGCGGAAGAAACCCTCACTTCAAAAATGGTGCAGCTGGGTTTCGTGGTAATTGATGGCTCTTGGAGTTACGACCCTAATGGTTGCTTAAGCAAAAGAAAAAATGTTGTGAGGCATGAGCCTCAGGACTCATGGATGGAACATACAAATCCTCAGATTAATGACCCAAGCAAATATGTGGGTCCTGATGATTTTCCTATTTTAAATCGTCCCCCATGGTTAAAATTTTATTCCCCAGTGCAAAAGTTCAACCCCACAAAGCTGATTCCTTAGGTGTTGTTGGAGGGCATGAAAACTCTGTCTTGACCCAGAAAGAAAAGGAAAAATTTTTGGGTCTACCGTCAGGAGGTAAATCAACTTAGAGCTAGCCTTGGAAATGCACCCTTAGATGAGTGTTTTGAACAAGAATGGAGCAAAGTAAATAAATCTGACGATGAGACAAGTGACAGTTCCTCATGTAGAGACTCATCCCTTGAGATAGCTGCCTAGCAAGAGATTGGTATTATAAATATCAAAGGGCAAGAGCAAGAGCCAGAGATCCCTCTTTCTTTAGACAGTGCAACTCACAAGCCTCGTTCGCAGTCTAGTAAGAGGCGGTCCAAAAAGTAGTCCTTAGAGGGCCTTCCAAAGAAGAAGCTATGTCTTAGTGGGACGGAAGGGGTTGCACCCAATACATCGACGATAGCATCTACAGAACTTCAGCAGTTGCATCCTTCTACTGATCAAGTACACCCTTTTCTCCCTTCTTCCCATTCTCTGGATGTTCTCGCAATTGCCCCTGTGCCCATGATGCAAACCTCAGTCCCTACTGCTCTCACTTTGGCCCCGGCAAGTATGCCGGTTAATCCCCAAGAGGTTCTCACGTAGGCTTCCTTTCTTTTCCTGGGCGCGGTTTCCATATCTACATCTTTTCAGTCGCCCACATCAGAAGTAGTCCCTATGTTGCGTAGGCTAGGGTTTGAAGAGTCTTCCCCCCAAAGTATGGCCGCAGCATCTGCCAGTTCTTTCCCATTGGTGGGCTCCCTGTTTGTCTTGTTATTTTCCCCGTTGGCTGTGAATCATCAAGTCCAATCTTCTTTCGCTACCCCTTTTTCGAATTTCCCTTTTGTAGTCCCTCCCGGTGTAGTTTTTGCAGGTCAAGCCATCAATCATCCATATAGTTTCCAGCAGTAGGTTGTTTATGATAGAACCGTCAGTTTGAGTAAGACAAATAAGCGGAAGGAGAAGGAAGGTGCTGGTCATGCTCGCCCTCGTTTGCAAACCCATTTCATCAAGCAAAGGGATTGCCTTTACTTTGCAAATCTAGTTCCCAAAGTTGACAAGCCAGAATATCAGATGAGGCCTGATGATTATGAACTACAGGCAATGGGAGTTAGTCTCCAAAGCACCACAGCATCTGACAAAGTCGGAATGATGGAAGAGACTTTCAAAGAAGTATCCATAGACTTCATCAAGAAAAGTCATCGTTTAGAAAAGATCCAAGCAGAAAACACTAGCCTCCATGATTCCCTTTCCCAGCAAAGGAAAGAAGATAAGGCTCAGGTATCAGAGATCAATCGTTTGCAAAGCCTGCTAACTCAGGCTAATTCAGAAAAGGTAAAGTTGCAGTTGGCTCTTAACAGCGTAGGTTCTCAGCTAAAAGGTCAAGAAGTGACAAGAAATGTGGCCCTGTAGGAGTTGCAAGATAAAGACTCTGAGATACAATGATTGAAAGTTGCCTCCAAGGATGTTGCCTAGGTTCAAATGCAATTATGTGAAGAAATCCTTCTCAAAGAGGATTATGCCCATCAACTGAGTGAGGCCCAGGTGTCACGGTCAGAGGAAAAGATGAATTTTGAGGCCGAGCTGAAGGAGAGAGAAACTAGCCTTGAACAATCCACCAAGCGCATTTCAGAATTAGAGACTCTTCTGTAGCAGGAGCAAAATCATACATTGCAGCCGCAGCAGGTAGTCAGGACTGGGGAGGCAAAAATCTTAGCCTTGGAAAACCAAGTGGCCATTGAACAAAGCAAAAGCCATCAGCTCCAGCAGGAGGCGATTGTGAAAGATAATGAAGTATCTCGATTACTGAGTCTCCCACCTCCATAGCAGATTGCTCCAGACTTCTCTACCATGCTGACAAAGTTGTATGTTTCCCATTGGGAAAGAGTAAAACAGTACTGCACATCCTTGCAGCCAGTATTAAGATTTCTTAGTGATGCACAGTCCCTCTGTGTCAAGGTTGGGCACCTGATTAATAGTTCTATGCTTGTCATCGGTCCAAAGTTCCCAATAGCCTTGGATCTTATCCAATTGCTTTATTCTACTCAAGAGGAGGAGCTTAGGGAGAAAAGAATTGTGGATCGCCGACAATTAATCAAAAAGACTAATGTCTTCATAAACCGAAACAGGATAATTATGCAAGTGTCAGTGGCTCTGGTGCCTTTACAATTTTCAATACCAGACATCAAGCAGTGTGTCGAGAAATTCGTTTCTTTAGGCCTACCTTCTCCCTTCCCTGCTGATGGATCTGTGCTACAGATTGAGCAAGTTTTGCAACAGGTCGAAAATGTGCAGCAAGATAGAGCTTTCCTATCATGGCTGGGAAGTCCCATTTTGGTAAATGAGGTAGAATGTCTTTTGCATCCTCTAGCCCAGCTCTCTGCTCTCCTGAACTAGGTTCAAGAGGAGTCTATACCTCTACCCCTTAATGAAGTAATCTACCTGGATCAATATTTCCAAGATTTGGAGGCGCAAGTTACGATCTCTGAAGACAAATGGCTGCCTTTGCAACAGGCTTTTGATCTTTTCCATCCTATTATGGCTTGAAATCTGGTCTTTGAAGCTAGTAATTTTGGGTTCTCCTATTCTAAAGGCAGAATTTCCCCTGTTAGTCACCAGGAAATGTTCACTTTATTTTTCCCTCAGTCTAGGTTTTTCAACGGGCCCGATTGTTATCGCCTTTTAGCCAGCAAGGCAGAGCACATAGGACATTTTGTGGCACGATGTTGCTCCCTCAGTTCGGTTTTGGTGTCCATTTTTTGAAGCAGTGCGGGTGTTACAAATGGCAATGCGTGCTAACTGCTTTTTGGTGGGCCCACTCGTTAACGCAGTATGCGAACGGTTTATTGCAGTTGTGTCTATTTTTGCAGCCCGTTCACGGTTAGCAAAATCTTTTCAGTTCATGGCAACCTTCAGACCGTTGCAGGGGAAAAGTAGATTTTCAGGGTTTGTTTTGCTGGGTGTGGCCTCCGTAGTGACATGACATGTTTTCTATTAGGAAGGGGTTGGGCCATTTTGGCGCTTTAGGGAGCTGTTTTCAGAAGCAGGGACCTCTTTAAAATGTTGTTTTTTCCCTTGTGTAAGGGGTTCAGAACTTGAAAAGAAAGAACAGTCCAGTTTGCGAAGTAGGGGTTTTCTTTTGTTTCCAGCCTTTAAAAACTATTTTGACCCTACTAGAAGAAGATTATTCAAATTGTGCCTACGGCCTTTATGATGCCTCTTTTAGTATGATGTTAAATGTATTTTCTATGCTCTTGTGTTGAAAATTCTAATAACTTTGGGAATATCTCTATCCAAGACTTCACTGATTAAACTATGTTTCTATACTTGTTATCTGATGAATGCGTGATGAATATTTCCATATGTTTTTCAAGTAAACTTGGTTGTGGCTTTGATTATGTTCTTGATCCGAATTGGTAAATTGTTGAATGGACTTATTTCCATTGGTTCATTGTCTCTTAATGATCTGGTGTATCACCCAAGTACTTTAGTATTACTTTTAAAAGGTATCTGTTTCTTTCCCTTTTCCTCAAAACCCAAAGAAGAGTCGGCTTCTCAATCCTAGAGGTAATTCAGTGTTTCCTGTACAAATTGGTTCCCTAGCACTAAATTTCCCATAAGGCTGTTTGTTCCCAAAGCAAAATTTAGAGTCAAAAAACACATAAAGTACAACTCATTGCAAAGATCGATCCACTAAAGTACTTACTCAACAAAGCAACATTGACTGGCCGCTTGGCCAAATGGGTGATGATTCTAAGTGAATTTGACATCGAGTATGTGGACCGTAAGGCTATCAAGGGTCAAGTTATTGCAGATCAGTTGGCCGATGCACCACTCATAGGCGATCATCCTCTCATTTCCAATTTTCCAGATGAAGAGATATTAATGATCATAGCAGCACCACCATGTAAACTATACTTTGACGGTTCATATATTAGGCATGGCTCGGGGGCAGGCATTCTGTTTATCACACCTCAAGGTGACAACATCCTGAAGTCTTACAGGCTCACATTTCCATGCATAAACAACATGGTAGAATATGAGGCCTTGATCATAGGACTCAGACTAGCCATACAATGGAAATTAAAAGAGCTATAGGTATATGGCGACTCCCAACTGGTCATCCGACAAGTAACCGATGAATATCAGACCAAAGATGATAAATTCATGTTGTAAAAGCAAATGGTGGACAAATTAAAGGCATCATTTACTACTATCACCTTTGAGAAGATACCCAGAGATCATAATCAAGCTGCTAACGCTATGGCTACCATCACATCTCTCCTAGATCTCCCACATCATTCAACACGCTATGAGTTCTTGGTAGAACAGCCTTGGATTCCTACTTAGGATATCCCTGAATCCAAGATGATATGTCGCCTTGTTGGTTCCGAATCCCCATGGTATAGTGAGTTTTATACCTACCTTTGTGATCATACACTTCCTCCTAACCAATTAAATAACCAATGCAAAACCTTCATTCACCAAATCGCTCGATATACCATCATTGTTGAAACCCTATACTGACGCAGTCTTGATGGTACTCTCCTTCGATGTCTAGAACAAGATGAGATAAAAAAGGCCTTGGAAGAGGTACATGAATGAATTTGTGGGACTCATGCAAGTGGTCTGTCCTTAGCAAAGAAGATCATATGAGCTAGATATTATTGGTTGTCTATGGAAAAAGACTCCTACTATTTTGTCAGAAAATGCCAGAAATGCCAAGTTCATGGAGACCTGATACATGCATGAGCACAGGAATTGCAACCAATCACAACACCATGGCCTTTTTGTCAATGGGGACTTGACCTTGTGGGTAAAATCCATCCATCTTCATTCAATGACCACAAATTCATTATTACCGCCACTGAATACTTCACAAAGTGGATCGAAGTTGTTCCACTTACCCAAGTCACTGGCAAGCAGATCACCTCATTCATCCTAATTACATCATCTGTCGGTATGGTGTACCCATGTCCATCATCATAGATAATGGGCTTCCTTTCAAAAATCAAGATGTCTGTGAGCTCTGTGAGAAGTTTCACATCCAACACCGCTTTTCCACTCTATATTACCCACAAGGCAATGGTCAGGCCGAATCATCGAACAAGAACATATTGAGAATCCTCAAAAAAATAGTCAATGATGTCAACCGTGATTGGCATGTTCAATTAAATTCAACACTATGGGCATATCAAACGAGCATTCAAACCCCTATAGGCACAACTCCCTACTCACTAGTCTATGGAGTAGAAGCTATCTTACCTATTGAGGTCAAGATACCATCTCTACAGGTTTCCTTGCATAATCTAATAGATGATGAAGCATACAGAGTATCACGTCTTCAAGACTTGGAACTACTTGATGAAAAATGACAAGCTACATACAACCACCTCAAAGCCTATGAGTAGCGCATGAGCAGAAGCTATAATCATCGAGTTAGACCTCGTGCATTTGAGGTAGGTGATCTTGTTCTTCGAGAGAATCCTCATAACCAACCAAATAGAGAACATCAGGGAAAATTTGAATCAAACTGGTTGGGTCCATATGTTATCACTACTGTATTTGGGTCCGAGGCATATCAGTTGGCTACTTCAGAAGGAGAACCGCTAGCAGATCCAATCAACAACATGCACCTCAAATGGTTTTATACATAAGTTGTATAGAGCATCAGGCTACCATACATGTCAGAAAAACACCAAAAACATTCAGATAAATGTCTTGACGAAAATACAAAAAAAATCAAAATAGTAAAGACAAACCATGCATCCAAATGGTGAACAACCACTCCAATGGCACCTTGGGTAAGGGCGATGGTGAAAACCTGGCAAATAGGCGCCACTCGTAAAGGCTGGCTCCATTGTCTTTCAGACTTGTTGCGATTACATTCATTGCATCCACTCATCCATCAGTCTAAACCATGGCTTGTTATTGATCTGCAGTCAAAGATAGTACTTCATGTGTCTTGCATCCCACTTTTTCATAGTCATGTCTAAACTAGGGGCAATGCCCTTAACCTATTGATGGAAGTGGATTCTGCATTACTTGTGATTCATTGGGTTCTTCATTCAAAACTATCTCACAAAATACCAAAAATATTCAAAAACACTCACAAAATCCAAAACAACATCAAAAATCAATCAAAAACATGGCAACACCTTGTACATACACATCCAAGTAGATACCAAACAAACATTTTGAAATACTCCAACGATGACCACTTATCAACTCAAACAAACAATCAACATCAACGCGCAAACTGTCTTAAACACATATGCATCCTTCCTTACCAAAACAAAGACATGATGACATTTTTCTTTGACAAGAAAATTTTGTTTAAGCTATCAAATACTTGGTTAATTTGTATATTATTTATTTATATCAGGTTCCTATGCTACTCCGGGATATCCACAAGTGATTAGAGTGGTTGGGATGGTTCCTAAGCATTGTTTGTGTATTTTCTGTGAATTATTCCAATGAAGTTCTGGGGCATGTACTAATGGTGTTTACATGGGAAGTTCACTAAGCTACGTGATCTTATGCAAAATACAGTCACGAATCACTATGCCTTGCTGACTACAGTGTATACCTCGACCATATGAGCATGAACCATTATGGAGGGTCCATATTCTTTATTCTTTATTTATGCTACTTGTTTGCAGGTACAATGCTCCATCCTTGGTTCCTACTGCCTCGTCCAAGATTGATACTACCATGCTCAATAATGAGAATAAAGCACTATGGATCGTCATTCCATCTCATATGTTTATATTGCATTTTGTTGCATATCACCCATCCATTTAATCATCCATTATTCATATGTATGGTTTTATATGCAAGTGTGAACAAGTTTTTAAAATGAGACATTATTTTGGATACAATCACGACAGAGTTCTCTGATACATCATCAGTGCATCATGCAAAGTCTAAACAGCCTTGCATTCATCTATCATGAGCACATCACATCATCATTTCATTACATTTAATTGCATTTGAATAAAATTGGTTCATTATCATGTACATGCATATAGGTTTTATCTACTTCATTCTTAGATATTCATTAAGGTGCATTTGATATCATTTAGTTACATTTGTATACATATAGTTCATTATCATTTACTTACATTAGTCTCATTACATCATTTCATCATTTCAAAAATCAAGACATTTACATTCATTTGTATACATTTCTCATTCTTACATATTATCATTATTAACCATTACTATGTATTCATTTAGTATCATTTAAACTCATCATTCACCATCATTTAAATTTGTTTACCATATTTCTTTAGATTTCCTTAGTTGCATGCATTTATTTATCTATCCATTAGCTAAAAGTGCAAAACTAATATCATATTATCCCGTAGATCTCCTCCACTTGTAGCTCCCTCTCCTCCTCCAGTGGCTCCCTCTCTTGTATCCATAGGTGCCTCCCCCTCCCCCATATCCCTGCCACCTAATCTCACTCCTCCCTACATCAAAGGTCCCTATGACAGTTGTAATGGTTGCCCGCCTCTCACTCTCCGTTGTAACCGTCCACCTCCACCTCCAAATCCACCACCCCCTCCTCCTCCTCCATCCCCTCCTCCTCCATCACCTCTCCCTCATCCTCCTACTACCACTCCGTGACCTCCTCTCCTCCTCCATCTCTGTCTCCTCTCCTCCTCAAAGGATGGATCGGCTCTACTGGATCTAATAAGCGTGGAATAGGATGTGCTGCAATATACTGCATGTACTCATCAGTAACACCTGTATATACTACCCCCAACCTCATCTGCCATGGTCTCACCTGTAGAGTCTAAAACTTTGCTAAAGCCTGATCATAAGGTAATACTGGCCCCCACAGGAACCTCTCTCGTACCACCCGTGCATACTCTCCAGACCCACTCGGCAACCCCTGCCTCCATCCAAACTGTCTCAGCACTCTACCAGGTACCTGTCTCTCCACATTGTAGGTTGTCCTACCAATCAAGTATTGTGTCATAAATATGTATGGCAAGGCCTCTGCATCATCCTCTTAGGGCTCACACTCAATATAAGACCTCCAGATCACTATATCCAAATTTTCGAGCACTCACCACCACCACTCTAACTTCCTCAGGTGGGGCTAACTCATCATACTGCCATACATATATACATAGGGTTGATCCACTGCCCTAAATCTGAGACTCACTGATCGGGTCATAGGTAAGTGCTCCCATGCCCAGATATGTAGCTGAGTGATCCCCACTCCTAGTGAGATCACCTCTTGGTATACTACCTCATGCAACTCCCGATATAAGTGTGACAGAACGCACGGCCCCCATGCAAATGGGTCCCCTCAATCATCATCTGCTCTATCACCTGGCCCCAACCCACGACCAGTCCATGAGATCATTGATCTGGGCATAGAAGGCCCCCAACAATACCTGATAAAATAGTAGGTAGTGGCTCATATAAGGCAGCTATATCCTCCCATGCTATCGAGCCATCATGAATAAACACATCCTCATCAAAAAAGTGTTACACTGCTGCTGTCCCCCAGGCTCGGTCATATGTCACCAGCTCTCCTCGAATAGGAATGTGCAAGATATGCCACACATCCTTCAGTGTCACAGTCATCTCCCCCCGTTCTAGGTGAAACGTACACATCTCACTATGCCACCGCTCTGCCAATGTTGTCATCAAACCATGATTCGTCTGAATCATGGGCATATACATCACATCGTGGAAGCCTGTCATTGCAATTCAATCAACCTCGACCTCTGTCAATCGATCTCGCAACACCTGTGTGGCTGGGTGCCTCTCCCACATCTGTAAGATGCGAAGCTCCTCCTACACACGCACATCAACCATCATCATTAGTTGTTTTGTTTCAAACTTTCTTGAGTTTAAACCTAGACTATCAATAGATATTTTGATTAAGTATCTTTGGGTCTCAACAGGTAAGCAATCATGGAACACCTAGACTACAACAGACATTTATCCTAATGACCTAAGTCTCAACAGGGCTGCTATGGTTCAAAACAACTAACCTTTCCATCCATCCATCATTGGCATCAGGAGATTCTTTTTTAAACACTAGGGCATCTATTTTTCCTAATAAAAGCGCTACTATGTTGACAATCACGCTAGAACAACTACACATTCGAGCTACACAAACAATAGCACTAGACCAACCACACAATAACGCCATTTCAAACCAATAGCGCTACAAGAAGGACACAATAGCGCTCAAACTTCATTAGCACTAAAACAACTACGCAAATGCGCTACAAATTGCAAAAGCACTAAAACCACTATGCAATGGCACTATAGCGGCACAATAGCGCTAGTTTAATTGACAACAACGCCAAAACATGGTTTTAGCACTATTGTTTTGACTCAACTTGGACAAGGCAAAAGAGGCATAAAAAATTCATGAAAATCAAAATTTTAAATTTACATATCGTGGGTCCGTAGTCATCTGGCCGCTAGAATTGACGAACTCGCTCTAGCCAATGATCTGCTATCGGTACTGACATCCTGACTGTTGCTCGCTCTTTCAAAAAGGTCCCTATCAGAGCTCTAAAATCACAATGGAGGTGAATGCAAATGACCTTGTTTTTACCCCTTTACCCCCATATATACCTTTCGCCCTAACCCTAATTTTATCCCGCTCACCGTCATGGTCCCCGTGAACTTCCAACGCCTCCCATTTCTCCATTTTATCTCCGATTTCTTCCATTCTTTCACCAGTATTGCTAAATTCTTCTCTTCTATCTCCCCGCCAATTTTCATTCTTTTTCGAGAGATCGCCCGATTTTTCAAAATTTTCGGTCCATCTCTCAAGGGGGCATACCACCCATTAAATTAACATTTTATGGGGCATATTTCTTCACACCTATTTTTATTTCTTTGAAATGACGCAATAAACCACACCGTCTCAAAGACGGGCAAATGTAGTCACATAAATCTGTCCAGTTTAATTAAATAAATATTTGATATTTATTTGATTAAAAATCCACTAGCCATCAGTTAATTAAATTAACATTTGATTAATTAATCTTCAAAAATTCTCCTATTAATTAAATAAATTATTCAATTTATTTTAATTAATTCATTAAACCAAATTCACAATCAATTAAATGAATAAATTCTATTTGTTTCATTTAATCCCCTTTCCTCTTTTAAATAAATTAAATAAAACATTTATTTAAATAATTAAATCCCCCCACTTGCATTCTCCTAAAAATACAAGTTGCACCTATTTGTTGAAATAAATAAATTTTATTTTAATAAAAATCTTATTTTCCCTCACCCACCAAACCCACTTGCAATCCTAATCCCCTTCTAGATTCTTCTAACCCCTTCCTATTTAGCCTAATCTATCCCCTAATTATTGTCACATTCCTAAGCAACTTGGAGTCACTTCTCAAAGACTTCAAAGTCTTTGAAAAGCATTTAAGGCTTGATGCGTTCAACAAGCTAACCTCTAAAGTCTTCCAAACCATTTATGACTCTTACATGACCATTAATGGTTAACTCAACTCACCCACATGTTTAGAGAATTTGACCCCTAACTCAACCCTCATGTAATCCATGTGTCTCCTCAAGCATTTATTGCTTTAACCATGGTTATCCTCACTAATTCTTGCACAAGAGTTTATCCATTGGATAAAAACATTATTCTTTCAATAATGAATTTATTCACTCAACTCAACCTTAACCCTACCTCCCAAGTTAACCCTCAGGTCATGTCAAGCATTTAATGCTTCTTCCTTCTCCTCTCAACCCATCTCATGTTGACACTTGTCATCCTTGGATTGGGTTAAAATTCCTCACATGGATCTTAAACCATTCAATCCCGACCCTTGTTGAGATTAATCAATCTCAACCATCCATTGCTCCATTTTACCTATAAATAGAGCCCATTTCTTCATAATCTATATCCTGAAAACTTGTATGTATTCAAATTATAGTCATTTTTAGAGAGATCATTTTAGTATAACTATTTACATTCACTCTTTTGGTCTAAAATTAACATTTGCATAGTATAGATTAATCATATTCAATCTTGAACCTCCATAAGACATCCATAGTGCAAAAAGCTGCTAAGAGCTACACTCATTTGGAACTTGGAGAGGAGAGGAACAAGGGAGGTGGAGCTACAAGCATGGTGGAAGGCATTTGGAGATGTCTTGTTGTATTTTCTTTTATTATCAAATGCTCTATCATGTTTTTAGTGTCTCTCTTGATATGCCTACTTAGAATAGTCTTTGGTTGATTAACACTAACTCTCTATGTTTCTTGTGTTTTTCGTGTGTGTTGTCTAACCATAGGTTTTTCTAAATCCTTCCATTTTGCAAAGCATCAGAAAGTTTGTGATAATTTTTTTTAGAATTGCACATCCTATCTCTACCCTTTAGAGGAATAGCAAAATATTTGAATGGATGAAAAAATGTCAGAAACATTTTGAATATTTGAAAGAAAAATTAACTATTGCGTCGATTTTAAAAGTGCAAGATCTTGAAGGTCATTTTGTGGTTATTACAGATGCATCCTGAGAAGGGCTAGGTGTATTCCTTATGTAGGACACAAGGGTGATAGGTTATGAATCCATAAAATTAAAGAACTATGAGAAAAAAATATGCACCTCACAACCCAGAGTTGGCAACCATTGTACACGCTCTTAAAATGTGGTGACATTACTTAATGGAAAAAATATTTAGGCTTAGGTTAGAACAAAAAAGATTAAAATACATCTTCACGTAGCCTAATTTAAATGCTCACTAGAGAAGATAGTTGGAGATAATCTCTATTTAATATTTCAAGATCAGTTATATCAAGGATAAGGAAAACAACGTAGCAGACACTCAGATTCATTGAAGGCATTAATCACCAATAATAATTACGCATTGAACCTTAAATACATTGTTTTAATGTATTATGAAAATATTATATTAATGTATTTGGAAATAGTTCAAAGATTTATTAAAATGCTAAAAGGGGACAACAAGTTTGAACCATTTGAAACTAGCATCACACCTTGGACATGCAATGGGTATGATGTTTGAAGACATGTGGAAGTTCAATTCTAAAAAAAGAAATTAGTCCTTTTTGGTGTGAAAATGATGTTGTGTGTGTAATGAAGGTCTCAGTGAAGATGTTTTAGCTTCAAATCACTATGAATCCATTTATAGGGATCCAACAATGCTAGAAACAAAATATTTGAATGAAATGTTATGTTTGTAATATATATATATATATATATATATATATATATAGAGAGAGAGAGAGAGAGAGAACCTCTATAGAGAAAAACGAAGAGGAAGAGGGAGGGATAGAGATAATATAGATGGTGTGATAAAGATATAATAAATAGATAGTGGTAGATAAATAGAGATTTAGATCTCTCTCTCTCTCTCTCTCTCTCTCTCTCTCTCCCTATAATAGTTCAAAGATTTATAAAAATGCTAAAAGGGGACAACAAGTTTGAACCATTCTAAACTAGCAATCATACCTTGGACATGCAATGGGTATGATGTTCAAAGAGGTGTGGAAGGTCAATTATAAAGAAAAAATGAGCATAAAAGCTAACTTGAAGGAGAGTTAATTTGAAATAAAAAGTCCATACATGTGAAAGTCCCTATCACTCGTCAGTTACGCCTCAATATCATACCTGACATTGTCTCGTGACCCCACCATGAGGAAAACTCTTTACACAACCTAAGAGAGGCCCACGGCCCTCTTTGTCTTTTCCCTTCCTAACCTTCTCAAGATCATTACAAAGAGACAATTTTTCAAATAAAATATTAGTTTAGAGTTTATATAAAATATATATATATATATATAGAGAGAGAGAGAGAGAGAGAGAGAACCTCTATAGAGGAAAATGAAGAGGAAGAGGGAGGGATAGAGATAATATAGATGGTGTGATAAAGATATAATAAATAGATAGTGGTAGATAAATAGAGATTTAGAGATCTCTCTCTCTCTCTCTCTCTCTCTCTCTCTCTCTCTCTCTCTCTCTCTCTCTCTCTCTCTCTCTCTCTCTCTCTCTCTCTCTCTCTCTCTCTCTCTCTCTCTCTCTATAATAGTTCAAAGATTTATAAAAATGCTAAAAGGGGACAACAAGTTTGAACCATTCTAAACTAGCAATCATAACTTGGACATGCAATGGGTATGATGTTCAAAGAGGTGTGGAAGGTCAATTATAAAGAAAAAATTTAGTCCTTTTTGGTGTGAAAATGATGTTGTGTGCGTAATGAAGGTCTCAATGGAGATGTTATAGCTTCAAATCACTCTAAATCCATTTATAGGGATCCAACAATGTTTGAAACAAAATATTTTAATGAAATGTTATGTTTGTAATATAGAGGGATAGGTAGAGATGGAAGCTATATATATATATATATATATATATATAGAGAGAGAGAGAGAGAGAGAGAGAGGAAAAAAATAGATAGAGAGATAGAGGGAGAGATAAAGATAGAAATAGACAGGGAGAGATAACCTCTATAGAGGAAAAAGAAGGGGAAGAGGGAAGGATAGATATAGATATAGATGGTGTAATAAAGATATAATAAATAGAAAGTAGTGGTAGACAAATAGAGATTTAGAGATCTCTCTCTCTCTGTATACACACACACACACACACACACACACACACACACACAGAGAGCTTCAAATGCACTATGCATCCAATCTAGGGATCCAAGCATTATTAAAACAAAATCTCTAAATCAAGATGATAAATAGGATCCATTACCAATAGACTCATGTTATGTTATGTTATGAAATTAAACTTTGTCTCATCATAAAATATAAAACGTGAAAATTATGTGCAACTTAGGAAATTTAATTAGAACAATAATGTATGTTAAAGTAATTATCCAAACAAATAAAATTGTGATATTATTTATTCTTGTCACTCACCTCATCTTACACATTATTTTTCACCGTTATATTATTCAATCATGCTTTATTAATAGAAAATAAAGATGTACACACAAACAAGAATGAAATATGTTTGTTACATTATTTCATTACGTTTTGTTATTTCAAGGGAGTGCATGACAGATGCTACATGTCTAAGAAAAATATGAATGTGTACATAGTTTTGATTATTTGATACATTATTTAGGGAATTTTGAGGCTACCAAGCATTCATTAATAAGGATTCATTTGGTCACATTCAGTTCACATTACACAATTTATCTAACATACCACGTTTCAATATTCTAAATCATAGAAAATAAAGGAAAGTTAGTAGGTATGTAACTTGTCCAAAAAAATGCGAGTAGATTGGTAATTATTGTCTCATACAAGGATATTGGCAAGATCTTTTGATTGCGATGTAATTTGTATGTTAAAGAGGTATGGAATGTCAATTAGGAAAAAATTGGTCTATTATTTGCATACATTTGTGGTGTACATGAATTCATTTGGTAGAGAGGTATATGAGGGTGAAGAGAGGGAGTGATATAGGGGTAGAGATATGAAGAGATAACGAGATAGAGATAGAGGGAGAGATGGAAGAAGAAATATGGAGAGACAAAGATAGAAAAATAAAGAGAGAGAGAGAGAGAGAGAGAGAGAGAGAGAGAGAGAGAGAGAGAGAGAGAGAGAGAGAGAGAGAATAAAAGTAGAGATAAAGATATAGTGGGGGAGATAAAGAGAGGGACAAAGAGAGAAATAGGGAAAGATAGAGATATATGAGAAGATGAAGGGAGAGAAAGGGAGAGAGATATGTAGAGGGGAGTGATAGGTAAAGTGATAGAGGGAAGAGGGGGAAGAGACGATAAGAGATAGGTGGAGGGAGAGAGAGAAGGGAGAGAGGGAGAAGAAGAGGTATATATAGAGAGAGAGAGAGTGTGTGTGTGTGTGTGTTTGTTTCAAAATAAATCATTCAATAATTGGATCTTCTTGGGATTTCATCTAAAACTACACACATTGGATAATGTGAGAAAAATAACAAGTGCAGAAATTTTACAAACAAGAACAATAGCACATAACACAGAGATTTATGTGAAAAAACCTAGTAAAAACATACCAGTAAAAAACCATGGGAAAATTTTGTCTTTCGTATTGATTCTCAGGAATTACAGAGTTACAACAATCTCAAAGCCACCCTCACCTTCCATTTCAAAGGAGGAAGAGATACTATAGTCATATTCTTGACTAAGCCTATATGTGGCTCTCAATTGTCTACAAGGTTGACACATATAAAGTCCAACTTGATTCTCCTATGAATCACTTAATAATTTACTAGGTCAACACAACCGAGTTGCAGAGTCCTAGTTGGAGACAACTTACTAAATATAGTAAGTACGACTCACACAACTACATGTATGACACATACAAGAGAAAAATCCTAATTGAAGATAACTTGTAGGACACATATGGAAGCAAAGTCCTAATTGACTTCACATTCCAACATTCTCCCACTTGAAGTCAAATTTCAAACTCTGAATAATTCCTCTACTAAAAGACCATTGCCAATGTTGCCTATCATCACATAATTTGTAGACCAAAAGAAGTTCTGCACCAAATGAACTTCTCTTTACTAATAAGTTTTGTCATAATATCTATAGGGTTTACATCCGTGTGAATCTTGGCTAAAGAGATTTGTCCTCCTTCCACCACTTCATGAACAAAGTGATATTGAATATCAATATGCTTTGTTCTAGAATGGTAAGCTGAGTTTTGTTCTAAGTGCAAAGCACTTTGACTGTCACAATACAGTACCATGTTATCTTGCTTCACTTGCAATTCACCCAAAATTCTATGAATCCAAATCACCTCCTTGCTAGCCTATGTAGCTGCCATATATTCTGCCTCAGTAGTAGACAATGCCACCACTGCCTGCAACTTTGACACCCAACTAACAACACCTCCAGCTAAAGAGAAAACATAACCTGTTGTAGACTTTCTCTTATCTTTGTCTCTGCCAAAATTTGCATCCACATACCCATTAACTTGAAGATTACTCCCACTGTAACAGATAACAGCATCTAAAGTGCCTCTCAAATATCTGAGAATCCACTTCACAGTTGTCCAATGATTAGTACCAGGATTCACCATGTATGTACTGACAACTCCCACTGCTTGTGCAATGTCTGGTTAGGTGCACACCATGGCGAACATAAGACATCCTACTACTGATGAGTATGGTACATGAGACATCTACATCTTGTCTTCTTCTGTGCTAGGGCACTGTTCATAAGACAATTTACTATGAACAGGAAATGGAGTATAAACTGGTTGTGCTTTTTGCATATTGAAGCGCTGCAGAACCTTCTCCACATAAGTTTTCTATGACAACCATAATTTCCTGTTGTTTCTATTTCTATGTATCCTCATTCCAAGAATCTGATTTACACTACCTAAGTCCTTCATCTCAAATTCCCTAGCAAGCTGAGTTTTCAAATGGATGATTTTATACATGTTGGGACCTGCTACCAACATATCATCAACATACAGTAGTAGAATAATAAAACTACCATCATCGTACCTTTGAAAATAGGCACAATGATCAACCTCACATCTACTAAAACCCAAACTCAACATGAAGGAATCAAACTGCTTGTACCAACACCTTGGCACCTGTTTCAAACCATACAACGATTTTCTTAGCCTGCAAACAAGATTCTCATTGCTTCTTTCCTCAAAACCTTCTGGTTGTTGCATATAAATCTCCTCAGAGAGATCACCATGCAAGAAGGTTATTTTTACATCTAATTGTTCTAACTCCAAATCAAGATTAGCAACAAGAGCTAAAACAACTCTAACGGTACTTAACCATACAATAGGTGAAAAAATTTCATCAAAATCAATAACAGATTTCTGTGCATACCCCTTGGCTACCAACCGAGCTTTATATCTCTCCAAATTATCATTTAAATCTCTCTTCAACTTGAAGACCCACTTGTTCCCAATAGCTTTTCTCCCCTTAGCCAATGGCACAAGCTCCCATGTGTTTGTTCTTATGCAGAGCTTCCATCTCCTCTTCCATAGCAACTCTCCATTTACTTGCACATTTATCTTCACAAGCCTCCTAATATGAACTAGGTTCACCAACATCAGTAAGTAATGCATAAGCATAATTACAAGTAAGAGAATACCTTACAACTGGTTTGATTACTCTATTGGATCTTCTTAAAATAGGTGATGATTCACCTTGTGGCTCAACTAGTTGTTCTTCTGGTTGATCTTCATCTAGTTGCTCTGCATCTGGTTGTTCTTCATCAAACACATCTAGATGATCATCATGTTTTTCAACCTCTACTGGAATAAATTCCATACCTTGTTGTTTTTAACCTCTTTGCATTGAATTTTCATTAAAATACACATCTCGACTAACAATAATCTTGTGGGTAGGAGTATCCCACAATTTGGACCCCTTTATACCTTCTACATAGCCAAGAAAAATACATTTTGTGGACTTCTTGTCCAGCTTATTTTTATTCTCTTTACGAATATGTACATAATGTTGGTATTATGGATGTGTTGCATTGGTTTTTTCATTAATGTCAACACTTTTCAACACTTGTGAACACTTATCAACACTGAAGATCTTTGGTTATGTTCACCAACATGTTCAGTGACTTATGTATAGTCACCGGTATCTGGTTCACTGGCAGGTTATATTGTTCACCGGCACTGAGGATGATCTGTTATCATCTGGAGATTACTTGGTTATGTCAAATACATTGTTTGGACACTTGGTTTTGGTGATTTGGTTATTGGTCTAATCGAGTTTGCATATTTGTTGTTACCAATAAATAAGTCTAGGTTATGGACTGGCAAGCGTTATCTATTCCAGATCAGCACGACACGTTATGGAGATGTCTTATTGATTGGTTATTGTTGTAAATGCATTGAGCCGACATGATGCACTGCATATTGATTCATTTGAAATTGATTTGATTGTAATATTCTTAGTGAGCCGACCTACACATTTGGTCTTAGGTTTTGGTATATATGTAAGATCTCATTTGTGAGATTAAGTAATCAAGAAGGTGTGGTAGAGGATTGTAATAAGGTATATGTGAATACAAGCAGAGCTATACACGCAAACATCATTTGAAGATTGAAGGAAGGTATGAAGAAGACAATCAGAGCTTAATCGGTACTGAATCTAGCATATGAAGATGTTATTTTGAGCAGTACATTATCATTGGATTTAACCATCCAATTGTAGTCAGTGTGACTCCCATTTTGTGATTGAGCAGTGAGCTCTAGGTAGTTGGCCTTTCTGCATGTGCAGACCCTATTTGTACACACATACTATCTGCAGTAGTATCATCTGATTGTGGGTAAGGTTTCCCACCGTGGTTTTTCCCCTTACAGGGTTTCCGTGTACAAATAATTGTGTTATGTGTTGTGGATGTTATTTGTCTTTCTGTTTCATGCATTAAACTTTACCGGTATTGTTATTAACTGTTAAACTGTCTACCGACATTAAGTTTGGTTTACCAGTATTATGCACTAAGTTTGGTTAAGTTATATTTGGTTTGAAATTAATAGACAACTGATTCACCCCTCTCCTCTCAGTTGCCTTTGGGTCCTAACACATAAGCATTGCAACCAAAAATACGGAGGAATGAGTAATCAGCTGGTTTACCTTTCCATATTTCTTCTGGAATTCTATTATCAAGAGCAGTAGTGGGAGATTTATTGATTAGGTAACAAGTTGTATTTACAGCTTCACCCCAAAATTTTTGCTCCAAACTAGCAGTAGTCAACATGCATCTGGCTCGCTCCATGATTGTGAGGTTCATGCGTTCAACAACACAATTTTGTTGTGGTGTTCTAGCAACCGTCAACTGCCTTGCAATTCCATACTCACTACAAAATTGATTAAATTTAGCTGAACAAAACTCACCTCTGTTATCAGTTCTAAGACATTTTATTGTCTTACCTTTCTGATTCTCTACCAGAGCTCTAAATCTCTTAAAACAAGAAAACACTTCAGATTTCTTCTTGAGAAGATAAATCCACACCTTACGGGAATAATCATCTATAAATGAAACAAAATATGATGAACCTCCAATAGATGTTGCAGGAGCTTCCCAAGTATCTGAATGAATTAGATTGAATACATCTTTGCTTCTGGTAGTACTTCTAGAAAAACTCAATCTATTATGTTTTCTAAACAAACAATGTTCACAAAAACTTAAATCTTTAGATTTTGTGCCTGGGAGAAGATTTCTATCTAGCAGTACCTTGAGACTTCGTTCACTCATATGGCCTAGCCTTTGATGCCAGGTTGATAATGAGTCCATCTCTACATCAAATACCACATCAACCTCTCCAATGTTAGTTTGTCCAACTAACCTATAGAGATTGCATATCTTCTCTCCCTTTAGTACAACCAAAACTCCCTTTGTTACCTTGAGACAACTATTTTCACCACTGAATCTATATCCTTGTTCATTAGACACTCCAAGTGAAAGTAATTTTTTCTTTAAACCAGGTACATGGCTAACATGCTGAATAGTTCTAACTACTCTATCAAACATCTTGATTCTTACCTCTCCTTCACCAACAACTTCACATGGGTTGTCATTTCCCATGTAGACCATACCACCATCACAAGATCGATAAGTAGTAAACCAGTCTCTGTGTGGTGTCATGTGAAGAGAAGCACCAGAATCAAGAATCCAAACATGAAGTAAAGAACTTCTCAAATTAGCAGTTAATACCTCTCCATCTTCTAATGGTGTCTGAACTTCAACAGTGTTTGCCTTATATGCAAGTGTACTAGGATTCTCCTTGGTTTCTTTTGGTAGCCTGCAATCCTTCTTGACATGTCCATTCTTGCCACAGTTCCAACATTTCACCCTTTTTTGCCCCTTTGATTTGGACCTAGTTTGTCCATGCTCAGTATTTGCTCTTTCCTGAGTTCTGCCACTTGCAACAAGGGCTTCATTAGAAGATCCTTGAGATGTCTTCCTCCTTGAATCTTCAGAGATTAAAGAAGTCACCACATCCTCAAAGACCAGCTTCCCACTCGGTGCAGAATTACTAAGAGCCATAAGCAACTGATCCCAACTATCTGGCAAGGAGTAAAGTAATATTGTTGCTTTATCTTCTTCATCGATTTTCACACCCACTGAAACCAATTCGCTTGTCAGTGTGTTGAAATCGTTCAGATGATCTATGATAGATGAATTGTCACGAATCCTCAAATTATACAACTGTCTCCTTAGAAGAATTTTGTTTGCTAATGACTTCGTCTCATATAGCTTTGCAAGCTTATTCCACAAGTCATGAGCAGATTTCTCCTCTGCAACATTGAACAGAACTGAATCTGCTAGAGATAACTGGATTGTTGCTCTAGCCATGCTATCCATGGTATTCCAATCTCTCGTGCTCATATTTGCAAGTTTTGATGATACTCCTTTAAAAGCTCTATCACATCCATCATTTACCAACAAAGCTTGAATCTTAAGCTTCCATAGAGCAAAATTCAAACCACAAACTTATGTACCTCAAATTTGGTAACACTATTTCTAGCCATTGCTCACTTCTAAAAACAAACAACTTCTACACAAATAACCTATGCTTGGATATCAATTGTGAGAAAAATAACAAGTGCAAAATTTTTGCAAAGTAGAACAATAGCACATAACACACAGATTTACGTGGAAAAACCTAGTAAAAATGTACCAGTAAAAAACCACGAGCAAATTTTGTCATTCGTATTGATTCTCACGAATTACAAAGTTACAAGAATCTCAAAGCCATCCTCACCTTCCATTTCAAAGGAGGAAGAGCTACTCTATATATATACAAATTAGAGAAACTTAATGCAATAATTAAGTTCTCAAATTTGCCACCTCTAACTCTTCAAATGCCACCACTATAGTCATATTATTGACTAAGTCTATATGTGGCTCTCAATCATCTACAAGGTTGACACATATAGAGTCCAACTTGATTTTCCTATGAATTACTTAATAATTTACTAAGTCAACTTACTAAATATAATAAGTATGACTCACACAACTACATGTATGACACATTCAAGAGCAAAGTCCTCATTATAGTGAAAATATGACTATTTCCACTATTTCTCCAACGTTTTCTGCAAATATAAGTTTAGACTTGGTCAACATCTAGAAATAGTTCAAAGATTCTAAATTTCCAAATGGGACAAATAATTCAAACCATTCTAGAATATTTCAGAACCCCAAAGTCTAGGCATGCCACTTGCCGTCTTTGTCAGAAACCCATAACAAATCTTTTATTAATATTGATATTTTAGGATTTTTGGGACAGCAGACATTGTTTACTTTCTGCTTCACAGCATGTTTTCGGATTCTTAGCGTTAGAATCAAAACAATCTGCTACAAAGATGCAGGCTGATTCATAGAATGTTTGGGGAATCTTGGGAGGCAAGCAGCTCTCAGAATCGAAACTATCAAAAAACCTAAAATATGAAAGATGCAAGCAGATGTATCGAATGCTTGGGGATTCTTTGCGGGCAAGCAGGTCTAAGAATCATAATTATTGATTCATAGGATGCCTAGGAATTCTCAAACGGCAATCAGCTGGTAGAATCGAAGAATGACAAATTCCCACCAATTTACTACTAAATAAAAGCTCAACATTTGATAGAATGATTGTTCTATAACAAAAGTTTGATCAATTATTGATATGATTAAAGGCAAGTTTATTCAAAGTGGGACGTCAAAATTAATCTGAATTGAATTGGATTGGATTGTGAATATTGTGAAAATTTTCAAATGGAGGAAGATTCACAATTGAATGGAATGAAATGTGATTTTTATGATGAAATGAGTGGAAGTGGCAATGAGTATGATGCAATTGTTGTTGGTTCTGGATATGGGGGATCCGTTGCTGCTTGCAGGCTTTCTCAGGCTGGCCTGAAAGTTTGTCTGCTTGAAAAAGGAAGAAAATGGGAGGCAGAGGACTTTCCCACAAATAGTCTTCAAGCAATGCTTGCTACCAGGATTGAAACTCCAAATCTAGGATGCTATGGAAGCAAAACTGCACTGTTCCAGGTGGGTTTTGATGATAGAAAGAAAATGCTTCAGATTTTTCAGAGCCAAGATTGTTTACAAATTTGTCAAAGTGTGTCTAATTATTTATAAGATTGTTTTATGGACATAAAATATATTCTCTAAGCTTGTTCGTTTTCAGATTGTCATTTAATTTGACTGTACTATCAGTAGTTGTAGTTGTGCCCAATTTTAAATGAAGGGTGATTAATCCTTTACTGCATTAGAGTTAGGCCTTCCAGGATTCCCTGGCCAAAGATTGTTTTTATGGTTTGTATGCTTTCATTTTAAATTTTACAACGGCTAGTGTAGTAGACAGCTTTGCAAAGCTTTGACAAGAATTCAGGGTTGTTTTAATCTGTCCCTGATCATATATATGAATTCTGGAACAGGTAATTAAGCAAGAAGACTCTCTGGCGATGGTATGCTCAGGATTGGGAGGTGGGTCTCTGATAAATGCAGGTGTCATGGCCCCAACACCAATGCGTGCAAGGCGAGATCCGAGATGGCCAAAAGAATGGGAAGGGAGCTGGAGTTCTTCCCAGGCCAGAGCAATAAAGGTGTTACAGCCAGAAACAATTCCCCACCAATTTCCCAGCTCGAAAGTTATGAGAGATATTTCAGGGGAGATTGAGGAAAGCACTTTAGACCCAATTCAAACAAGTATCAGTTTCGACCAGGGTGAAAGCTCAGCAGGATTGCATCAGAATGCTTGCATGGCCTGTGGAAATTGTCTATCTGGATGCCCTTACAATTCCAAGGGTTCCACAGACAAAAACTATCTTGCCTTGGCCATTGAGGCAAGTAATTGTTATGGGTCTACTATTTCCTAGAACTTAGACTTTACCCTCTGATCAAATTGGCCTGTGGAGTGGATGGTTAACTTTTATTTTTCTATACACGGTCTATATTTAGGTTCTTAGTAGCTTAACTAGTTCATGGAGACTTTAACTTATTTTCTGTTTTATTTGAATCTTAACATAAGGATCTAGAGTATTTGTACGTGTAATTTAAAAATCTTAACATTAGGATCTAGAGTATTTGTACGTGTAATTCTATTACTGTTTGGGTTTCTAGAATTGAATTTTTGTATTCTTGTAGTCTGATTGGATGCTATAAACTTTAAATTGTTCGGGAAAATGTAATTTATTTCTCATTCCATTTGAATATTCTTCAAGATTCCATTTTTTTTGTAGCGGATTTCTAATAATTATGTAGGATTGCCGGAGGCAAAATTCACTTTTTGATTGAATTTTGCTTGTGACGCATTATTTTGTACTGTATTTGGTCTTACAGGCTGGCTGTGAGATAAAAACCGAATGCCAAGTTCGATTCATTGTAGAAAATCTAGACGAAAGTCTTCAAACTTGCTGCTACAGAAGCATGAACAAAAGACCAAAGAGAAGGTGGAGAGTTCATTTGGACGAACTGCAATATTTGTCATCAGATTTTGTGATTCTCTCTGGTATCTTGTCTTTCCATTATTCTTCAAAACTCCCACCTTTATGACTCTAACGTTCTGAGATGCAGAAAAAATCTGGTCTTCTGGAGGATAAGAATGACACACTACTGTAAAAGAAAATTGCTTGGTTGTCAATCATAGATCTATAGATTAATAATGGGCACTGAAACTTTTGCTTATTGGCTTTGTAAAAAACTTACACAATGGGTGCTTGACTGCAGCTGGAGTGTTGGGCACTGCAGAGATCCTGCTCCAGTCCAGAAAGAGAGGACTTGGACTTTCTGAAAGGCTAGGATTGGGAGTAAGTTGCAATGGAAACAATATGGCTTATGTTGCAGGAAGTAATGCGCCATTAAATGGTTATGGATTAAACAAGAAGGATCTTGCTTACTCTGCTACGGCAGATCGACCAGGCCCAGCAATTACAGCTTCTTACACTTCTTCTCTTGGATTCACCATACAGGTTGCTGATAATTCTTCGTGAGAAACTTTATTGATATAATGACTTTCTCTAATTCATAATCATCAACGTCTTTTACGTTTTACTAGAATGTTACTGATTATTCTATGTTTTATGTTGACGCAGAGTGGAATCGTTCCTCCTGCTTATCCATATTTGCTAATCAGAAGAATGGGAAGCTACGGATGGCCTCAAGGCTACTCGCTTATGCAAAATGTTATAGAAACATTTAAACACCTTACCGGAAAAATCGATTCCCAAGGATTGGTTCTGAATATGATGGGCTTTGATGATGGGGATGGAAAAATTTCGCTAGATAATATAACAGATCGCATCCAACTCTGTCCTCCTCAAGACACGCTACTTCCTCGGAAAATCAGAGCATTTCAGAAGCTTGCCAAGCGCTTGGGAGGAATTTTATTTATGTCCAAGTTTCGTAGCGCATCAGTTCATCTTCTTGGGGGAGTCAATATAGCTCACGATCCTTCCCTGGGTGTTGCAAACCCATCTGGGCAAGTCTTTAATCCTTACTCTGGTTCTTCAAAAACTCAAGTAACATACCCAAAACCTGGATTTGCAGTGCATTCAGGTCTATATGTATGTGATGCCTCATTGATTCCTTGTGCCGTAGGCCTTAATCCATCTTTGACAATATCCACAGTTGCAGAGTATGTGTCTGTCGGCCTTGTGGTAGATGCTCTCAAATTCAAAACATCAACGAAATCACAATTTTCTGCTAAAATCCATTTCCATGATGTTGATAGGATAATCAATACCCCAATTGATAGAAACCCAATTTCAGTCGATTCACAGATTTTCGATCAGAATACAGAGGAGGATGCAAAATTTATCGTCAAAACTGCATATGCAAAGGATAGGCAAGCATTACAGAGTCCTGTATTCAATGGAGTCGTCAGGAAGCCTGAAGTGTATGACAGTAAGCAAATGCAGAAGGAAGTTAGTGGCCCGACTTTCAGGGAATCCATGAATGGGAAACTAGGAGGTATGTCTTGCGCACTGCATCTTGTGTTTAAGATGAATCCTTGGGGTTCAGGGGATTTAGGATGCAAAAGCAGAGGGTTCGGAGATGATCATCCTCTTTTGAGAGGTGAAGTTGGAGGATACATGCAAATGAAATCTCTCCATAAAGATAATATTTACATAGTGGGTGGGACCGTCAATATGTGCTGGCTAAACCCTCGAACACCCTATACTCAATATATGCACTACCATCTTCTGCTTTCATCAGCTTCAGGGGCAAGGTATGAGATTTTGAACTTGAGTCCAGTTGGGTATGTATGGTTAGACTTATATTTTTCTTGAGTGTTTTACTTAACACAAATTTCTCCATGTTCTATCACATTTAGAACTCACTTTAATCCCTATGTGCACAAAAGAATTTACAGTTTGAAACCCCTTTTTGATACATGTTTGACAAGCAGATACATATTGGAAGGCAAGAAGACGATGCACCCATTCTTATTCTGTTGCTTTGGATGGAAAGAGTCAACAACATTGCATGCAAAACTTCGTCGGATTACAAGGAACCACCAGAATTATAGGGCAGCCAATTTTAATGCAGACCTGGTTGAGTTGGAGGGTGATCTTAAAGTATCCGCAATTGGGCTATTACAAAGTTTGATCAGCTTGAGAGGAAATTGGAAGGGCAAGTTTGTATCATTATTGGGGCAAAGCCTTATCAGAACCTACATTTTACAAAGACCTCGAGAAGTTTTATCAAATGCTCATTGTACCGCTAAGCAAAGTAACTATCCATGCCATGTATTGCATAAGATAACAGCGGGTAAGGAAGGATGTTTCATGATTTTAAGAGCCATATTCGTCGGGGTTATCCCGTGTTTTTAGTTTCTCAATTATTCAGCTTTTACAATTCCTTAGACCCGGATGAGAAGATTTGTTTCAAGAAAATCCCTTTAATTCTCCTCACCTAACAATAATCTCTTCTATTCTTGAATTCTTTGCTTTGATATGTGTGTATTATCATAGTTTGGCACTTTTCTTCAAGCATTCCATTTGTTTCTAATATAGAATATTAATGTATGTGAAGGTGATGCCTTTCCAATCAGCTGTAAACAATGGAAATGTTCTACAAAGAGCAACGAATTTGATTGTCCAACAAAGAATTATCCTGTGCTGTTGTTAAATGGGCATTCAGCAGAGAGTTTCTGTCTACCTACTGAGCCCATGGATTTAGTTCGAACTTTACTTGATGAAGGGTACGAAGCATGGTTGTTACAAAATCGTTTACACCCTCTACATTCCTCCAATGAATTCACAATTGAGGATCTTGCTAAGTTTGATATCCCAGCAGGTGCTCATTCGCCCAAATCTACTTTTGCATTTATATTCTTGTTTCTGGGTAAGGTGTAGAGGGCTCTTATTCTAATCCATACTTGTGATTCTCATTTCATCCCCCTATTAATGCAGCTATGGCAAGGATTACAGAGATACACGGGCCTGATATCAAGGTCCATGTGATTGCACACTGTGTTGGGGGACTTGCAATTCATATGGCACTACTAGGAGGCTATATATCAGCTCATAATGTTGCTTCTCTAGTTTGCACCAACTCATCAATGTATTTCAAGGTCACAACTTCTGCATTCATCAAGCTCATGCTTCCACTAATTCCTGTAAGTTCTCTAACACCATCTATTTCCAATCAACTTGTAAATTTTGGACCATGGAAATCTTGAAAGGGGGAATTTTTTATATATATATTGTATAGTTTGGTTTAAATAACACATTCTAAGATTTGAATTGTTTAGGTGGATTATCCAAAATCAATACAAAAGATGGATTCAATTGAAAAAACTAGTGTAATTTCAGATAAGCCACCTAAACAAATTGAATCTTAAAACGTACTATTTAAACTTGA
Source organism: Cryptomeria japonica (assembly GCF_030272615.1). Taxonomy (NCBI): domain Eukaryota; kingdom Viridiplantae; phylum Streptophyta; class Pinopsida; order Cupressales; family Cupressaceae; genus Cryptomeria; species Cryptomeria japonica. The sequence continues at coordinate 116,570,144 of NC_081409.1, forward strand.
CAAAACATAGAATATGTATCCAATCTTTGAATTAAGCTTAAAAAAAATAAATGAGATTCCTGGAGAAAGAATACTAAGACAATCAATATACAGCACACATCCACAAAGACTTCATGATAAAGAATTTCAGTGGCAACTTCCTACTTAAGAGAAGTTTTAGACGAAAGTTTTTTCATGGAATCATTGTGGATTTGAGATTGTTTTGTTGTTGGCTGGTATAGTGCATCATTAATCCAATGAGAGATAAATAACAAAGTCAAAATTTAATCCAGAGTTAAAATTTAATTAATTAGTGAACAATGTTCTATTGGTTGGGTTTAAATAGTTCATTTCAAATTTTGATAATTTAACTTAAATCACATTTACAGATAAGTCTCTATTAATTAGAAAAACTTATATAATTCAGCATGTCAAAACTTAGAATGTGCTGTTCTTTTAAGTTTATTTTAGACCAAACAAAAAAAATTAATAATCTCATTGTATAACTTGTTCTGCAGATATCAATGGCAATCTTGGGGAAGAAAACAGTGCTAGAAATCCCTGAGAATTCCAAAGAAGAATGGAGACACAAGCTACTCAAGTACATAGCCAGAGCCATGCCTCGGACAGAGAGATGCACACTAGATGAATGTGAAGTCTTCTGTGGGATCTTTGGGAGCGCATTTTGGCATGACAACGTATCTAGCACCATGCACCACTGGCTCTACAAGCAAGCATTGCCTCGTCTGCCAATGGCGGACTTCCCCCATCTTCGTTCAATCTGCATTGCTGGTCACATCGTGGATTCAAAAGGAAAGAACAGTTTTCTCATCCATCCAGAGAGGATGCCATTGCCCACTACATATATATCTGGTGGGAGGTCCATCCTTGTGACTCCAGAGACTTCTCTCCTTGCAAACCAGTTCATGAAGCTTCATCAGCCAGATTTCCACCATGAAAGAGTAGTTGTGGAGGGATTTGGCCATTCTGATCTCCTTATTGGAGAGAATTCTCACAAACATGTATTCCCTCACATACTTTCCCATCTCAAAACAGCAGAATGTTGTTCTCAAGGATGTGAACATGTCAAGGATCCAAGCTATGCTCAGGCCTCCGTCTCTTGGGAAAGGTCACCTTCATTCTTTGGGTCATATCACCACATTCTCTACATTTGCCTGGCTTTCTTCCTCGTTCGTGCCTTTGATTTTATTTTTAGATCCATGTTTGTTTTTCATTGATCAGTTTGTGGTTTTGAGGAAAATATGTAGGTAGTAGGGGAAAGGACCCAGTAGTTGAGCATGTACCAATTGTTGTGAGGGTTGTTGATACCTTTTGTCCCAAAAATTGAACAAATAAAACCTATTGTTTGAAACAAAAAATATCAATTTTTGTTAAGAAATGTATGAAGAGTTGTTAGGAAATGTACCAATAGTTGTTAAGAAATGTATTAATATTGTAAAAAGTAACCAATCAGGTGATGCCATGTCAGCTGCACAACTATTGGGGTCTCTTTTGCACACCTATTGGTCTCACCTTTTTTTGGAGCTGTTTTGGACACCTTGGCAAAAAGCATGCTGATGTGGCATCATATTTGATGATGTGACCCTGAAACCTTAGTTATAAGCAGGGGACTTGCCAAGTAAGCTGTTGTAAAAAAATTGAAGTGATTTAAAATTTCCAAGTAGGATTTTGAGAAGCCCAAAGTTAGGGTGCACAACTACTGGGTCCTTTCCCCTAGTATTGGTGTATTATAAATATGAGATAGACGAGAAGCAGAGGGATGCTCGATGCGGTCTTTAAGATGTACAAATATACATGGAGTTCTTAAGAAAAATAAAATAACCACATGGAATTCTGATCATTATTTTAAATCAAGAATCGCCTCACCGTGGTGGGCTGGCTTAAAGAGCACAAACTAAGCTTTGACCGCTTAGGTGTCGCATATGGGCCCTCTTAACATTCCATTTGCCGTTCTGTTTTCCGTAACACTCCCTCGACTGTCCTCTGACTCTCCACCGTGACAGTTACTGCGATAGTTAGGTTTGAAATGCAATTTTGAAACTACACTCCTGCCCAATCCAACTGCGATATTTTAGTTTCAAATGCAATTTTGAAACTGCACTCCCGCCCAATCAAATAAAATGTGGGAATAAGTGCCCAGCGCTTCCGCTCGTGCATTTCTTATCTGCCTCCAACTGTAAACACACGCTTCTACTGATCTTCATTGAGAGATTATCACCGTTTGACACAGAAAAGCTTCACATCAAGAATCAGATAATTTGGAGATGTCGATGACTCGATGCCATCTCGACTATGAATACTGTCTTGATTTATTTCTTCGCCACAGAGTACATTACATTTTTATTGCGGACGACATTAATAGTTGCAGAGTATGGGCAAGAGCACATATATTTTTGTGGCGTTCTTATTCAATACATCTCCTAAATTTGGTTCAGGTAATATTTATTATTCTTTTCTATTAACCGGGTTTTTATTCAATGAAAATAGAAGTACTGTTTATCGTAGTAAGTTTAAAAGGAAATTCACTAATAATTAATTTTCTTTTATAACTTATTTGTTAGAGTGTCCATCGATGAGGGAATGCGTGAAAGGAGGAGCAGTAGATTTAAAGGGCATTACTTGAATGAACATTCATGTACCACAGCTTGCCAATGAAGGGATTGTTTTGTTTATGCCCAGAAGAAGCCATCCCAATGAAAGGGGATTGTTTTGTTTATGCCCAGAAGAAGCCATCCCAATGAATGAATGCGGTTGTGAGATTCTTCTTTGATTGATCCATGATCATAGCTCACCAAACTAATCCAATATTTTTATTTTATTTTTAATAAATAACTAGTTATATAGGTTTATGCCACATTTATATTCTTGGTTATGTAAGATTTTAAAAAAAATTAAAAAAATTGAGTATTATGAAAGCATTTCCATTATTGTTTTTCTGTTAGAAAGTGTTAGTCCTCATAATCAAATAGAAAACAAGTATAGTAGTGATAAATATTTAATATAAATGTTATTTTTTAATTATTTATATTCAAATGAAATTGTAATATTTTTTTTATATAAAATTATTTTTTACAAAAGTAAATAATAGTCTTATTGGATGGTTGATAAGAATGAACAAATAGTTATCCCTTCTTATTATTTGTGTTGAAGTTTTGAATATACACACTAAAAATATATTAAGAGTTTAAAAAACAAGATTATCACAATAATATTAAACAATTAGGGGAAAGGACCGAGTAGTTGAGTGTGTTCCAATTCTTGTGATAGAAGTTGTTGATTTAATACCCCCATACTTGCTGATTTAATGTCTAACTTTTATACAACATTGTACCAATAGTTGTATGATAAGTACCAATAATTTAATGAAATATACCATTTGTTGTGAAAAGTAACCAATCATGTGATGCCACATCAACTGCACAAGTATTGGGGCCCTTTTGCACACCTGTTGGTCTCACTTTTTTTGGGGGTTGTTTTGGACACCTTGGCAAAAAGCATGCTGATGTGGCATCATATTTGATGGTGTGGCCCTGAAACCTTAGTTATAAGTAGGGGACTTGCCAAGTAAGTTGTTGTAAAAAATTCGGAGTGATTTGAAATTTCCACGTAGGACTTTGAGAAGCGCCAAGTTAGGGTGCACAACTACTGGGTCCTCTCCCCTATGTTTCATATGAAATAAGATAATATGTGGTGATTGTATATTCCTATTTAAAAATATTTGGATGAACTTGTAAAAGTTCTCATATTTTTCATATTATATATTAACATTTTTATAAAATATATTAATAAGATTTTCTTATGAAAATATTTGAATCACACAAATATTTCATTTTAATGAAACAATTGCAATATTTTAATGCATAATATAGTGTTAAGTTATTTAAAAAAATGAAATAGTCTTGATGATAACATTTTCTATATTAAAAATACATTTTATAATTGCATGCCCTTGGTGTCCTTGTCATTGATCTTGATCTCTTATATAATATCCCTCTTGCCTAAGCATGGATCTATGTTATGGATGGTGTTCGACCTACCTTTCGTTGATGCATCAAGTTCCTTCATTTAGGCATAGAAGTAACCATTCCTAATGATCCTCAACCTTTCCAATATTGTAAAATGTTGAAGGAACAATAATACCATAAATGTGATTGTTGTCCCATCACTATAAGTACCTTTGAAGTTGACAAGTCTACAAAATTTATAATTACAAGAAATTTCAACCAACATAAATGTATGATCTTCCATCCACATCTAATAAATGACTTTCTACATATCATTTCAAAATCCTTGAATTTTTTGGGGGGTGAGTGTGAAATTTGATATACAATATGTATGGGTAAAATCCTCCTTTCACCTAAAATCCATGGCATGCTTATAATGGACAAGAAGAACCAAGTATCTTATTAGTTTGGCACAATTTATTTTGTCAGATCAAGTTTTCCTACTAACAAAAGTATTAAAAGATCAAATTATCATAGTTGTATGAGGATGATCTTCTATTGTGTTTCAAAAATAATAAATATCTCATCACACATAGGATGTGTTGATTTAAGAACAATAAAGGATGGGGATTAGGTGTTCATGAACTTGCAAAATTTATATAAACTATTATAAACTTTACCAACCTAAGCATTTATAGTCTTGAATCATATCCTTAATCAAATAGTTTATCATCATATAGAATTCAAATGTATACCTTTTATTTTCCATTTTAAAACGGAGAATAAATTTATTTCTAATTTTGGATCCAAACTTAAAATATTTATTAACATTCTATTTTTAACTTTAGTGTCTCTAATTCCTTTTACTTGTAGAACCCTATTATCACCCAAATAACATATTTTTGTATCAACTTGAGTTTCTAAATAAACTTATATGTAGCCTTATTCTGGTTTTTTACTCTATGTGGTTTTTCTTGCTCTACTTTTAAATGGCTTACCGCCCACTAAACCACCAGATTAAAATCCCTATTAGGAAATAGGAATTTCTAAATTAAGGCCCCTTTTAAGTAGTGCATATATGCACAATTTTTTTTAATTGGATTGCAACAAAGTGGAAAGATCCATTAAGGTGATTGTTGGGGTGGAGCTACTGGATGTCATTACACCTCAAATTCTCTATCCCTCTCATGTGGTCTCCATTTCCCTTTTAAACTACTATTATCTTCTATAGAGCTATGGTTATTTAAGATAAATTGTATTTCAATTTGTTAACCCATAGTATATTAGTGGGGACATTTTAAACAAGGCAATCTAGAACTATAATTTGCATGAAGGGAAGGCTTGTGTTTGTGGGTTGTTCCAACATAAATATCTAAAGAAGAAGGTCTAATTTACAAGAATGTGCATGAAGCTATAAAGAAAGGGCTTGACTCAAATGATTGAGATTTCTTGAGCATGAATCGATTGTTTATGGTAATCTGTTAACCCAACCAATGGCATCACATTTTATAGAAGTATTTAATACCCTTCACTATCTTAGGGTTCGCAAGTTGCATAGGTTGTTGCTAGAACTGATACAACCAAAACCTCAAGCCTAGTTAGTTGTCATAGCTAAGGCTCCAAATCGTAGACAAGTAGTAGGAGAAGGTGGTTCCTCTAAAGATAATTTGCTGACATGGAGGTCGATGGAGTTGGGGAAAGAAAACCCATGATATGATATGGTCCCTCTAGGATTATAATCTTTTGGCTATACTATATTTTTTGTCGCATAATGTTCATTCTTATGCTATATAGGATTCCTTCTAGTTGGGACATGGTGGCATTTTTCTATGTTTGCATATTTTAGTTTTATCTTTAAAAACTTTGTCCTTATTTTATATATTAAGGGCCTACAACTTTTACCAACAAATCAAAGAATACCTTTCTATGCCACCTCTATTGATAGAACCCATGGCAAACAAGTAAAATTATTATTTTACATCTCCACTAGACTCTAGTTGTCTTAGGAGAACTTATACCACATCAATTAATAGGGTCATAAATGAGAAAACAACTATATTAATCAAATATTAGTCATAGGGTATGTGCAGGATCATGGTGTGCCAAAACAGGCCCTTAAGTGGCAATGAAATTTCAGAAAATCAGAGTTATGCAACTTGACATGAAAATTTGAATAAGTTGTGAACATTATTTTTAAAATGTGTAAGAAGAGAATATGTAGAAAAATGAATGTAGTTTCTAAGCTACTAGTTGTTTTTTGGAAAAAAAAAATCCTATTTGATGAAAATTTCAAATTTCAATGCAGTGGTACTAAAATTTCAGGAAAAAAAAAAGAAGTAGACATATGTTTGACCACCCTAATCACAATCAAATCATAACATTTTTTATAATATTTATAATATAATATTAGACTCATGTCCAGATGTGACACATTTTTTTTTAATTTTTTATAAAGTAAATAATTATTTATGAATTTTACTACAACTTTTCAGAAATTCAAAAACTCCTACGCCTGACCACCTTAACTTGGTCAAAACCTTATGAAATTTAATTTTTTTTAATTTTTCCCTATAGTAGATGAAGCATAGTATGTGATGCATATTTCGGATTCAAAAAATGTTATACCGTTTGAAAGTTATGAGTGTTTTTTAATCAGTCTATCAATCAGGACTATTGTCAGAATTCAATTAGAAAATAAATAATAATTATTTATTAAAGTCGAAATAAGACAAGCCTTATATTGTTGGAAAACTGGGAACGTCCTTAAAAAACTCTTTTTGTTTTATCAATTTTGGCTACAAAAAAAGTCGTCAGCCACTAGTGTAAAGTCTGGAAAATCAAGGGATACTGAAAAACACGTTTTTTCAGTTGACTTTCCAGGCTTGTCACTTCCAAGCCAAATACCAAAGCATTCCCAAGCCAAAATTTGAAATTTGAAAATTTGATTACAAAAATCGGATATCCGATTTTAATAAGTAAATTCTCTAACTAAATTTGTCCGTAATTAATCTAATGTTTATTAATATATTAATATATTAATTTATAAATAAATTAGTATATGATATTAGGGGGAGAGAGAGAGAGAGAGAGAGAGAGACAGAGAGAGAGAGAGACAGAGAGAGAGACAGAGACAGAGACAGAGAGACAGAGATAGAGAGAGAGAGACAGAGAGGGAGAGATGGGGAGGGGGAAGGGAGAGAGAGATGTGGAGAGAGAGGGAGGGAGGTGTTGGTATTTTGGTATGGTTTTGTCATTGATGTCAACACCTACTAAAACTCTAGCACTTTGGAGAATCAACAACATTCACTCGCAAGCAAGTGACTCATGCACAGTCACCGGTATCTGGTACACCGGCAAGATATAATGATCACTAGCACTTGGAATGATATGGAAAACACTTGGTTATGTTGAAGACATTGTGTGGACACTTTGTTTTGGAATTTTGTTTATTGGTACATTAACATTCACATATTTGTTGTTACTGGCAAATAGGTCCAAGGTTACACCGGCAAGTTTATCTTTTCCAGATCAGCATGGAACGCTATGGAGATGATTAATTATTGTTGTAAATGCATTAAGCCGACATGTTTAATCGCTTATTGCATCAGATATTGTATTGTTTGTAAAATGTTTTATTGTAATATCTTGTAGAGCCAACCTACTAAAATTGGTCTTAGGTTATGGTATAAATGTAAGATCTTATTTGTAAGATCAGATGTGGAATGCGAAAAAGGATTGTGTGAAGGTATATGTGAGAATAAGCAGAGCTATATACACAAACATCATTTGAAGATTGAAGGAGGGTTTTTGTGAAGACAATCAGAACTACACTGGTACTGAATTCAGCATATGAAGATGCTATTTTGTGCAGTACATTCTTATTGGATTTAACCATCCAACTATAGTCATTGTGACTCCCATTTTGTGATTGAGCAGTGAGCTCTAGGCGCTTGGCCTTTCTGCATGTGCAGACCCCATTTGTGTACACTTACTATCTGCAGTAGTATCATCTAATTATGGGTAAGGTTTCCCGCCATGGTTTTTCCCCTTATAGGGTTTCTACGTACAAATATTGGTGTTATGTGTTGTGGATGACTTTGTCTTTATGTTTCATGCACTAATCCTTACCGGTATAGCAATTAACTGATAAAACTGTCTACAGGCATATTGAACTAGTTTACCGGTATTAAGCATTAAGTTGGTTAAGTTGTTTTTGGTTTGAATTTATTTGACAACTGATTCACCCCCCCCCTCTCTCAGTTGTCTCTGGGACCTAACAATTGGTATCAGAGCTTAGTTCTCTTTTGCAAAAGTTTAATAGCTTGAGGAGATCCAATGTCTACTAACTATTTCAGGAAGGACAGTCCTAAACTTGATGGAACCAACTATGGCATATGGAAGATCAGAATGGAGACACATCTAAATTGCATTGGAAAAGACATCTATGATGTTACAAAGAATGGTTATACTGCTCCTACTCAGAGTCAGCCCACTCCACCCAACTTGACTAAAGATGAGGAAAATGATTGCAAAGCAAGAGAAGCACTTTTGAGCGCATTATCAGATCAACAAATCATGGGACTATTAGATAGGTCTACTGCTAAAGTTATTTGGGATCATTTGGAAACACTGAATGAAGGAGATTCCACAGTCAAAATTGCAAAACTTGAAAGCTTTCGGGTTAAGTATGAACATCTCAAAATGGAAGAAGATGAAAGGATTTCTGGTTTTATGGAAAGACTAAATGAGATTGTTTTGGGTATTAAATGTTGTGGAGGAACCTTAAGTGAAGATGAAATTGTTTCAAAAGTTTTAAGAGGATTGCCATCGGCATATAAAATAAAAGTCACTGCTATAAATGAGCTAAGAGCAATTCCTAATACATCAGTTACTAGGGATACATTAATTGGGAAACTTTCAGCTTTTAAAATTGAAGAATTTGGTCCTGTTGCTACTATAAAGACAGATTTGGCCTTTAAAGCATCAACATCATCTGCTCCATCATTTGACAAATCTGATTGGAAAGCCTTTTATGCAAGAGAACTTGAAGAAAGAAGGAAAGAAAATGAAGAACTTGAAGAACTTGAAGCACTATTTGCAAGGAAAATGCCTAAAGGTCTAGTTGGAAGTAAGTATGAAGGTAAAGCACCCTTTAAATGTTTTAACTGCAATAAGATTGGTCATATGGCTTCAAGATGCCCTAATAGACATGCTAGACTAAGAGAAGAAGCTAGAAGAACATACAAGCCTAACCCTGAATATCAGAGATACAGATTTAAGAAGAATAAAGACAAATCTTGTTACATTGCTAATGAAGGTGTGACTGATGATTCTGATGAGGATCCAACAGACAATGGATGGGTTTTTGTTGCTATAACAGAAGATCAACCGACACCTACTGCTCAACCGGTAGTACAGGTCTTGGCAGCTAAAGTTGAAGTAAAGGATGAATGGATCATTGATTCAGGATGCTCACATCATATGACAGGAGACAAAGGTAAATTCTTGAACTTTCAAGAATACAATGGAGGCTTAGTGAGATTTGGAGATGACAAAGCTTGTTCAATCAAAGGTAAGGGTACAATATCTCTTGATGGTAAGCATAACACTGACAATATTTACTATGTTGAAGGATTAAAGCATAATCTTTTGAGTGTTGGTCAATTAGTTGAGAAAGGATTTCAATTACAATTCAAAAATGGAAAATACAAAATCATGAATAGAACTGGTTTAGAAATTGCAACCGATAATCAGACTAGAGGTAATATCTTTCATTTGAATAACAGTGAAAAACATGCTTGATTGCTCATATTTATGAAAGTTGGTTATGGCATAAGAGACTCTGTCATGTAAACTTTGATTGCATGGTGAAGATCAATACTACTAAGGCAGTTAGAGATTTACCTAAAATTGTCAAACCTCATAATATAGTATGTAAGGAATGTCAATTTGGAAAACAAGTTAGAGATAGTTTCAAAAGTATTCCAGAAAAATCCAATAATGCTCTTGATTTAATTCACACTGATTTATGTGGTCCAACTAGAACTTAAAGCTTACAAGGTGATAGATATTTCATGCTAATCATTGATGACTATTCTAGAATGTGTTGGGTTACTTTTCTCAGAGAAAAATCTGAAGCACTAGGAAAGTTCAAACTGTTCAGAGCAATGGTTGAAAATGAAACCGATAAGAAAATCAAATGTTTAAGATCAAATCAAGGAGGTGAATTTACATCTAAGGAATTTAATACATTCTCTGAAGTGAATGGAATCAGAAGACAACTATCAACACCTCGAACACCACAACAAAATGGAGTTGTTGAAAGGAAAAACAAAACTATCTTGGATGCAGCAAAAAGTATGTTATCAGAAACAAACCTACCACATGTATATTGGAGAGAGGTAGTCAGTACAACGGTCTATACATTCAACAAAGTTCACATCAAAGGTGAAACCGGTAAGACCCCTCATGAACTATGGTTTGGTAATACTCCTACTCTTAAGTATTTCAAAATTTTTGGAAGTAAATGTTATATCAGAAGATATGAGTATATTGGCAAATTTGATCCTAGAAGTGATGAAGGAATATTTCTTGGTTATTCATCTAAGAGCAAGGCATATAGATGTTTTAACAAAAGATTGCAGAAAATTGTTGAAAGTACAAATGTAAAGATTGATGAACAATTCATAGGAACTTCAAGGTATATAGACTTTGAACCGGCAACATAAATCTTAACAAATGAATCTACACATGTTAATCCAACTAGATACAAATCTATGATAGGAGGTTTACTATATTTGACACAAACTAGACCTGATATTATGAATGCAATATGTATTGTTTCAAGATTTCAAAGTAATCCTAGAGAAAATCATGAATCAGCAGTAAAAAGGATTTTCCGATACTTAAAAGGCACTATAAATCTTGGATTATGGTACCCCAAAGATGAAAACTTTGAATTATGTGCATACACAGATGCAAATTGGGCAGGAGATGTGGATGATAGAAAAAGCACCACCAACGGAGCATTCTTTCTTGGAAACAAATTAGTTTCTTGGTTGAGTAAGAAACAAAGTTGTACATCTTTATCAACAACAGAATTAGAATATGTTGCAGCAGCAACTAACTGTACACAGAACTATGACTTAAGAAAATGTTGAAAGACATAAAGGTAAAATGCAAGGAACCTATTACTATCTATTGTGATAACAGTGCAGCAATTGATATATCTAAGAATCCGGTATTACATTCTAAAACCAAACATGTTTCTATCAAACTAAATTTTCTAAGGGAAAATGTTGAAGCAAAGGAGATAAAACTGGTTTATGTGAATACTAAAGAGCAAATTGCAGATATTTTCACTAAACCTTTGCCTAAGGAGACTTTTGAATATCTCAGAGATCAGCTTGGAATTATACCACCACTGGTAGAGACTTAGACAGTTGATGATTGTCATCAACCGATAGAATTAACAGAGAAATCTTTTTTCCGGCTTTGATGGGAAGCTACTTCTCAGGGGGAGTAGTTGGTATACTACATTGATTGGTATTTTGTATATGAACTTGGTTTTGTTGTAACTTTGACATTTGATGTCAAAGGGGGAGAGATTGGTATGGAAAAACACAAGGAAAACACATGTTGCTCCCAGGGGGAGAGATTGTTGTTTGGGAGAGATTATTACTCTCTGTATTTGAATTTTGATTTCTGGTTATAATCTTTTTTGGAGATTGTTGGTTTTTGGTATTTGGCATTTCTGTTTTGGCACTTTGATAGTTTTTCCATCTTGTGTTGCCATCAATGCCAAAGGGGGAGATTGTTGGTATTTTGGTATGGTTTTGTCATTGATGTCAACACCTACTAAAACTCTAGCACTTTGGAGAATCAACAACCTTCACCGGCAAGCAAGTGACTCATGCACAGTCACCGGTATCTGGTACACCAGCAAGATATAATGATCACCGGCACTTGGAATGATATGGAAAACACTTGGTTATGTCAAAGACATTGTGTGGACACTTTGTTTTGGAGTTTTGTTTATTGGTACATTAACATTCACATATTTGTTGTTACTGGCAAATAGGTCCAGGGTTACACTGACAAGTTTATCTTTTCCAGATCAGCATGGCACGCTATGGAGATGATTAATTATTGTTGTAAATGCATTAAGCCGACATGTTTAATCACTTATTGCATCAGATATTGTATTGTTTGTAAAATGTTTTATTGTAATATCTTGTAGAGCCAACCTACTAAAATTGGTCTTAGGTTATGGTATAAATGTAAGATCTTATTTGTAAGATCAGATGTGGAATGCGAAAAAGGATTGTGTGAAGGTATATGCGAGAATAAGAAGAGCTATACACACAAACATCATTTGAAGATTGAAGGAGGGTTTTTGTGAAGACAATCAGAACTACACCGTTACTGAATTTAGCATATGAAGATGCTATTTTGTGCAGTACATTCTTATTGGATTTAACCATCCAACTGTAGTCATTGTGACTCCCATTTTGTGATTGAGCAATGATCTCTAGGCGCTTGGCCTTTCTGCATGTGCAGACCCCATTTATGTACACTTACTATCTGTAGTAGTATCATCTGATTGTGGGTAAGGTTTCCCACCGTGGTTTTTCCCCTTACAGGGTTTCCACGTACAAATATTGGTGTTATGTGTTGTGGATGACTTTGTCTTTATGTTTCATGCACTAATCCTTACCGGTATAGCAATTAACTGATAAAACTATCTACCGGCATATTGAACTAGTTTACCGGTACTAAGCATTAAGTTGGTTAAGTTGTTTTTGGTTTGAATTTATTTGACAACTGATTCACCCCCCCCCCCCTCTCAGTTGTCTCTAGGACCTAACAGGAGGGAGGGGAGAGGAGGGAAGGGAGAGAGAGATAAAGAGATTAGAACACACACACACACACACACACAAAGAGAGAGAGAGAGAGAGAGAGATTAGGGGAGAGAGATAGATGGAGAGATTATGGGAGAGGGATAGAGAGAGATTAGGGGAGAGAGAGAGAGATTAGGGGAGAGAGAGAGATATTTGGGGAGAGGGGGAGAGAGAGATATTAAGACACCATAGGACCCAAAGCGACCCAATATGGTGTCATAACGGGTCGTATGGTGTCCTAAGGGGTCATAAGGGTTCATCAGACACCATATGACCCCTAAGGACAACATACGATCCCTTATGACACCATATGGTGTCATTAGGGGTCATATGGTGTCCATAGGCGTCATATGGTGTCCTAGGACACCATATGACCCCTTAAGGCACCAAATTGTGTCGTTATGGGTCATATGGTGTCCTAAGGGGTTGTAGGACATAATATGACCCCTTAGGACACAATATGACCCCTTAGGACACAATATGACCCAAAGCAACCCAATATGGTCTCATTAGGGATCATATGGTGTCCTAAGGGGTCATATGATGTCTTAAAGGGGTCATATGTCATAATATGACCCACTAGGACACAATATGACCCATAACGACCAAATATGGTGTCTTAAGAGGTCATATGGTGTCCTAAGGGATCGTAGGACACCATAAGACGCCTTATGACACCATATGGTGTCGTTAGGGGTCATATGGTGTCCTAAGGGGTCGTAGGACATAATTTGACCCCTTAGGACACTATAGGACCCAAAGTGACCCAATATAGTGTCATAATGGGTCGTATGGTGTTCTAAGGGGTCATAAGGGTTCATGGAGCACCATATGACCCATAATGACACAATTTGGTGTCTGAAGGGGTCATATGGTGTCCTAAGGGGTCATATGATGTCTTAAAGGGGTCATATGACATAATATGACCCACTAGGACACAATATGACCCATAACGACCAAATATGGCATCTTAAGGGGTCATATGGTGTCCTAAGGGGTCGTAGGACACCATATGACCCCTATGGACACCATAGGACCCCTTATGACACCATATGGTGTTGTTAGGGGTCATATGGTGTCCTAAGGGGTCTTAGGACATAATATGATCCCTTAGGACACCATAGGACCCAAAGCGACCCAATATGGTGTCATAATGGGTCGTATGGTGTCCTAAGGGGTCATAAGGGTTCATGGGACACCATATGACCCCTAAGGACAACATATGACCTCTTATGACACCATATGGTGTCGTTAGGGGTCATATGGTGTCCATAGGCATCATATGGTGTCCTAGGACACCATATGACCCCTTAAGACACCAAATTGTGTCGTTATGGGTCATATGGTGTCCTAAGGGGTCGTAGGATACCATAGGACCCCTTATGACACCATATTGTGTCATTATGGGTCATATGGTGTCCTAAGGGGTTGTAGGACATAATATGACCCCTTAGGACACAATATGACCCCTAAGGACAACATACAACCCCTTATGACACCATTTGCCATTGACAAGACCCTCTCTTGGTGATGGTACATATTCCTTTGTGCATTAATGAGATAATTTTTTTTGCATAAACATTAAGTGAAGTGAATATATTTCTATTTAGAAATGACCATATCTACCATCATCTTCAACCATGCAGATAAATGTGGTGAGAAGGGCTTTAATCAACATGCGTCTTTCTTCAAAGTTATGCTTGTATACTTTGCAGAGAAACTGGTAAGTTTCATAATTATACAATCATGTACATCTTAAAAATGTTTCAAATGATCTATTTATAATTTGCCAAACTAATTTGTATTAAGTGTTATAATTTTTTTCTTGTAGCACATTCGTTCCGCATAAAAAGTTACTTATTTTGGTCTTCATTTATATGCAAACATTGCTATATGTAAGCTTTTCTCTTAGGACATGAGGATGTCTGATGCAGATGAAGTGGGATGTTGTATTTGTATATGGATGTGAATTGATGTAATATTGTTATGATGATATACAATGTCCATGATCAAATTGGTTTAGTTATATTGATGATAATGTCCATGTATCTGTACATGAGTACATTGGTGTAGTTGTATTGATAATTAAAAAAAAAACCATGTTTGCATATCCCTTCATGGATGTCACATGCAAGTGTAATGGTAATTGTGTGTATACAATACATGGAAATATTGATGATCATTATGTGTCTACAATGTAATGCTTGTTTATATATAATTGAATCGTTCACAGGTGCCACGGATTCCGAGTTAGGGTCCATCAAAGTTTGACAATTTTTAGCACTTAGGGCGCTCAAGGGATGACACTAGTAGGGTATGACCCCGAGCATTCGATCGAGTTGGGGGGGGGGGATAGGAGCATGCATAGGGTAATAATGCCTAACTGGACATGTTGGAGCTAACGGTTCGTCATCGCGACGAGCATAATGAGAAATTGGCCACGCGACAACATTTAATTGAGTGAGACTAACGATTTTTTTGCCAACCAAAAAATTGCTGCCCTAATAAAACCGTAGGGCAACTTGAAAAACCAAGATAGACTTTTGTAGTGACTCCTCTCATGGCCTTGTAGGTTCAAACAGATAATTTGCAAGTGCCACGGATTCCGAGTTAGGGCCTATCAAAGTTTGACAATTTTTAGCACTTAGGGCGCTCAAGGGATGATGTCGGTAGGGTATGACCCCGAGCGTTCGATCGAGTGGGGGGGAAAAATAGGAGCATGCATAGGGTAATAATGCCTAACTGGACATGTCGGAGCTGATGGTTCATCATCGCGACAAGCAAAACGAGAAATTGGCCATGCGACAACATTCGATTGAGTGAGACTGACAATTTTTTCGCCAACCGAAAAATTGCTGCCCTAATAAAACTGTAGGGAAAATTGAAAAACCGAGATAGGCTGTTGTAGGAACCCCCCTCGTGGCCTCATAGGTTCAAATGGATTGTTTGCAGGTGCCACGAATTCCAAGTTAGGTCCCGTCAAAGTTTGACAATTTTTAGCACTTAGGGCGCTCAAGGGACGACGCCAGTAGGGTATGACCCCGAGCGTTCAATCGAGTGGGGGGGGAATAGGAGCATGCATAGGGTAATAATGCCTAACAGGACATGTCAGAGATGGCGGTTCTTCATCGCGATGAGCTAAACGAGAAATTGGCCACGTGACAACATTCAAATGAGTGAGACTGATGATTTTTTTGCCAACTGAAAAATTGTTGCCCTAATAAAACCATAGGGAAACTTGAAAAACCGAGATAGGATTTTGTAGGGACCCCTCTCGTGGCCCCATAGGTTCAAACGGATCGTTCGCAGGTGCCACGAAATCCGAGTCAAAGCCCGTCAAATTTTGATAATTTTTAGCACTTAGGGCACTCAAGGGACGACGCCGGTAGGGTATGACCCCGAGCATTCAATTGAGTGGGGGGTCAAAATAGGAGCGTGCATAGGGTAATAATGCCTAATTGATTACAAATGTATGTCCATACACAAATATGGCATAAACGCCAACTAAAACAAAATGTATGTCTAAATACGTGAATGTATGTCCATATACAAAATATACATGCCAACTAGACATGTAAGCATCCCAAAACTATCTATAACATCCTAAGTTGCTGATGGATCATCAAAATCGATCCTCTTCGCCACATTGCTTGGCTTTGAAGGATCCTACACAAGAAAAACAAACCATGATTAATATTAGTTATATTATATAATTCACATTCGAAAAGTTAACATAAAAATGAACTATAATTGAACTATTCATGTTTACCTCGTCTCCACGTTTTCTCTTCGGCTTTGTAGGACTCTTGATGTATGTCTTCGGTAGAGGAGGTATGTTATGAATATTTTCATACACAACCTACATATGTTCAGAAACATGACATTGATACAAGTTAGCATATAATTGTCACTAATAATAACAAATTATATCTACTAATCACAAAATAAAATAAGCACACATCTACTCGAGGCATCTCTTCTTCTTCTTCAAGTATACTGGGTGTAGTCATCAAGGATGTGAAGCTAAGAATTCTCTGTATATATACACAACAAGTATATGAAACTATCAATCTATGTCTAGACGTGTATAATCACTATAAGTTATTTAAACTATTCATTCAATCATATTTGCATTCAATTACCTTTCCCTTGTCTCCAACTGCACTACCAAATCCTAAATCACACCGCCCCGCACTCATGCTGCTTGTTCCCTACAAGAGTAAAATAAGATATACATGCAAGTTACTACATAATCTAATTAATATCAATATAAATGATGAGCATGTATGTACAATAAAATACGAACAACTAGGTGCAATAATATATGTACCGTCAAGCTATCAAGGCCAAATGAAATGGCCGACAAGGTGTCCTCCTGAATCTATCTCAACTCCTCCTCAGTCATCAACTATTAAATAGACCATGTAAATAAAAATTAGTACTTAATATTATCTAGATTATAAATATTCATTTAAAATATAACATGAACTGTGAAAATACAAATCTTACCAATACATCATCAATGTATGATGACAGTGCCTCCTCGCCTCTAGCATGTGAGGACTCCCCAGGGTATCCTCCAGTCTATGTAATAATATATGGTGCATCATGCATCTCATGCACCTCATAATCTGCACTGTTTGCAGGAGGATCAATGAGCTGTCCAACTGGACCCAAGCATACGTGCCCACACCTGACACAACGATGTGGCACGCATATGTGTGGAGCCGAGGATGACATGTCAGCACCACTAGATGCACCACTACCATCAAGAGTAGGTTGAGCTACTGACCCAGCCTAAGAAACCAAAAGGCTACTCAAAGAGTGAATAATCGATATGGTCTGTGAAGCCGCCTCACAAATGATATCAAGATGTTGCACTGTAGGTGGGGGATCAATAGGAGGAGGGGGGGCATATGGGCCCTGAACTACTCTGGCTGCCCTAGGTCTATTTTGGGGCATACCTAAACCTACACCATGGAAAGGTTGGATGTCAAAGTAGTTAACATGTTTGTGTAAAACAAACTCAGCATACAAATTTTTTATGAAATAGAAGGGGACATCAAGATTGTTGTTGGGTGGTTTGTTGAAAACCATCCACCAACGATCCCAAAAATTTTCACAATACCATCATTTGTGCATCATTTAATAGAAAGTTTTGTTTTTTTGGGATCTACGGGTTGACCAGTGTGGGGATTCACAAATAATGAGGCGATATCATCTTTGGATATCTCGAGATCCTTGATATCCTTATACGACAAGCCATCTGTATATTTTTCCCTCATAGAATATCGCCATAAAAGGGAGACATTGTGCTCCTCAGTCATGGTTTCCATACACTTTATGATCGACATCAGATGATCAAACATTAGGTTTAGACAAGGGATCCTACGATATAATTCTGCAATCCCCCTCAATTCATTCAAATTTTGTGCAATCAAATCCTGAATTGAGGGGTGGTTTGGCAAAGGAGGGTTTGGTTGTTGTAGTTGTGGTTGATCAATGTTTTCATTTTTATCCCCCATTTTTAACCTAATTGAATGTAAACAATTAAATTTAGTTAACAAATTTAAACAATTAGGTATTTGATTTTTAAAAACCTAGTTTTCATGAAAAAAACCATATTTTCAATAAAAAATCAAATAAACATTAACAAAAAATACAAAGAATGAATGAAAATGATTGAAAACAATAAAATTCTTACCTTTCAATCTATTTTTTAGCAATTTTTGGCCAAAACACCGGATATCGGATTTTTATAAAATTGTGCAGCCCGTGAGTAAAAAATGACTCATGGGTTGTCACTATCCGATTTGTATAGGTAATTACCATGCCAAGGTGTATTGACACCCAGGCCAAGCAAAATGTCAACACGGATTTTTGCGTTTTTAGGCGAGTGAAGAAGGCTATTTTTTTCACATCGCCACTTTTTGGCCCCCCATGATCTTGCACTAACCCCGTATATTGATTCCACTACATAGTTATAAAAAAAGAATGGTTCAATATTATCTTCACCTCACAAAATCTCTAACATTTCATGCTTGCCCACCACATGCAACTTATTTCCCAGATTGGACTCATTTTAGTTTCTTATAGGAAGGACGATGCAGAGGTCTCGGTATAGGTATAGGATAGGTTCCCCTAATCCAAGAGCACACCAAGGACCCTAGCAATCACACAACACTTCCAAGGGTTAAGGAATATCAGTTTGACAAGTTCCACATTTCTTTCTTCTAAACAAAGGACTACCGGTACTAGGTCACTTTCATTTACTGGTACAAGGTCTCTATGGTCAACAATGGTTTGGTCCCTTCTCCAATACAAAAATGGCTATTTAAGGTTTTATTTGAAGTCTCCTAGGTCAGAGAGACCTCCTTCAATCATTGAATTCAGGTTCCCTCTACCGGTTTGGGTAACTATTGCAACCAGGCCTTCAAAATCTAGTAGCCTTGCCAAACCGGTTTCCCACACTTAACTCTTTATTCCTCCAAAAGGTTAGACAAAAAAATCCGGATTTAGATACCCTTTTGGAAGTTACAAAATATATCCTAATGGTTCTTACCAATAGGGAACACAAGAGTCCAAACCCTACTTTGGTTAGGAGACCGGTAAAGCCCAATTAGGCCTAATTTGCAAAGGAGTGTGTAGACACAGACCTTAACTCACCAAAAAAACTCAAGTAATACCCTTAGGCAATTGCAAATACACCAATTCCTAAGTCTTAGGCCATGATCAGACCTTTAACCCCAGATATGAGACTTGTTTGCCTACACTTGCACGGTGGCCACATGGAGTTTCCCACCTTAATGCATCAAACCCTTGCCTCCAACTGGTCCTAACCTGAAAAAGGCCTTTAAAATCCTAAAATACATTGCCCATACTTGCATCCCCTCCAAATCCGTGAACCACCAATGGAGGATCAGCAAGGTAAGGCCATTTCTTTGCAAAACCCTAGACAAAACTGTCAAATCTAGAACACTTCCAAAAATTTGTCGATTCCTTCCTTGTCTCGGTGAATTAAGACCTTAGACTTGATTGCAGATTTCACAAAATGATAAAAGAATATTCATATGTCAAACAAAATACTTGAAGGAACTACTGAAGAAATTTGGTATGGAAAACTCTAAACCTGTAAGTACCCCTATGACTACAACTGATAAATTGACATTGAAGGATGATTCAACTCTTGTTAATCCGACAAGATACAAATATATGATTGGAGGTTTACTATATTTGACTCAAACAAGACCTGATATAATGAATGCAGTATGTATTGTTTCAAGATTTCAGAGTGATCCTAAAGAAAATCATGAATCAATAGTAAAACGGATTTTCCGGTATCTACAAGGCACAACAAATCTTGGTTTATGGTATCCCAAAGATGAAAATTTTGATTTATGTGCATACACCAATGTAAATTGGGCAAGAGATGTAGATGACAGAAAGAGTACCATTGGCGATGCATTCTTTCTTGGTAGCAGATTAATTTCATGGATAAGCAAGAAGCAGAGTTGTACATCATTATCAACAACAAAATCAAAATATGTTGCAGCAGCAACTAATTGTACTCGGGTATTATGGATTAAGAAAATGTTGAAGGACATAAAAGTAAAATGCAAAGAACCTATAATCATTTATTGTGATAATTTAGCAACAATTGATATATCAAAGAATCCAGTATTTCACTCTAAGCTAAGCATGTTTCTATCAAATATAATTTTCTGAAAGAGAATATTGAAGCAAAAGAAGTAAGATTGGTTTATGTGAATACTAAAGAGCAGATTGCATATATCTTTTCAAAGCCTCTGCCTAAGGAAACTTTTGAATATCTCAAAGAGCAGCTTGGGGTAATACCCTCACCGGTAGAGACTTAGATAATTGAAGATTGACATCAAACCGACAGAAATTAACAGAGAAATCTTTTTTTTCGGCTTTAATGGAGGAGAGCTACTTCTAAGGGGGAGTAGTTGGTTAATTGGTTGTATGTTCTGGTATTTATTCTTAAACAGCTTTGGCATTTGATGTCAAAGGGGGAGAGATATCTATGGAAAAACATTATTCATTGGGGAGAGATATATACCCTTTGTATTTTGTTTTTGATTTCTGGTATTGATCTATTCTGGAGATTGTTGGTTTTTGGTTTTTGGCATTCTGTTTTGGCACTTACAGGGTTTCCACGTCAAAATATCTGTGTTATGTGTTGTGGATGTTGATTCTCTTTCTGTTTCATGCATTAAGTTTCATCGGTATTAATATTAACTGCTAATCTGTTAATCGGGATTATGTTTGGTTTACTGGTATTAAGTATTAAGTTTGATTAAGTTATAATTGGGTTGAAATTCATTGACAACTGATTCACCCCCCCCCCCCCCCCCCTCTCAGTTTTCCTTCTGGTTCCTAACATTAACTAATTAGAGTATGATTACAACACTCGTTCATTGATCCTAGACTTTCCTGATGAGACCATATTGACTCTTAACAATTCTCCACCTAAAATCTATACCTTTCTTTTAGATTCCCCTATCCACTATTTTTCCCTTTCTCTTCCCTTCATTCCTTTTGTCTCATAGCATACTTCTACTCCCTTGACTTAACTATCTTCCACATCCCATGCTTTGTTTGAATCCAAACATAGAGTGTCATCCTATTCATGCTAACCTTTTATGTAATACTAATATCGTCCCATTTTCCTAGCTTACTCTACTCTCCCAACTTTATTACTTACCCATAAACTTCAATCTCTATTCCACCATCTATTTTTCTTGCTATCATAGAAATCCCATCCATTATTCTTACCACACCTTTTGAGGATTACTTCCTACATTGCATGGATTCAATCTATCATGAAAATAGAAAATAGAGAACAAAAGGGAGGATAAAACCAAATGAAATAAGTAATAGAAATAAAAAGAATAGCTCAATTGCCAAAAGGAAAATAATTAATAATGATGTAAAAGGGAAACAAAAATTGTATATATTATCATTAAATGCAAGGCTCAAGAGAAAAATTGATACAATAGCCCATGGGATCAAAAATTTAAAATATAAGGGCTTCACACTTAAATCTTCTCACACCTACTCATATGAGCTCAATACATTTATATATAGATTAGAAGAAGGAGGTGTAAAGAAAAGAAAGAAAAAAAATGTCATTCTCAACATCATGTGTTGCACCAAATGGGCATTCATTCTATGTGTGGGGAAACATGGTGACGAAAATGAGTTTATCAAATCTAGGATATCCACACACCAATGGTGACTCTTGGTGCAAGTATATGAACTGATTTAATCAGTTCAACTTCCCAACAGGTGTTCCATTGTTCTCTATCATACAGGATCCCTAAAGTCAATGTTTTTTCTCTCAGATCATTGAGCAAAGTGACCTAGGAATGACAACTCCAAGAGCAAGTGATGTTTGATTTATATGCATGAATGCATTCTAAGATGTATGATATTGAAACTATGATGATTAAGCTAGCATAAAGATGATGATAAGAATAGAAAATTATCCTAGCAATGATATACTAGTCTAACTTGAATATTCTATGATACATTAAAATGCTTCTAAATGTTATTATGATGATTTAACAAAGAGAGGCTAAATGTTTAGTAATTTAGGCTATAATGTAGATGCATGAAAAATTGGAGATTATGAAAATGAGGAATGTGAGCTCTATTTATAGGGAAAATAGGGCAATGGATGGTCAAGATTGGATAATCTTAACAAGGGCCAGGATTGAAAGTTAATCAATCCATGTTTACAATTCTCACTAGTGAAATGGTGACTATTTTCAATAAGAGGTTGCTTGAGAGGAGATGTAAGAAGCACTAAATGCTTGAGAAGACATGAAGGTTACCTTAGGAAGTAAGGTTAAGGTTAGGTTAGGGTTATCCAATGGATAAAGCTTTTACCCAAGGGATAAACTCTTGTGCAAGGGTTAAAGGGATAACCAAGGCTAAAGCCATGAATGCTTGATGAGACCCTTGGGTTAGATGAGGGTTAAGTTAGAGAGAAAGTCTCTAACCATATGGGAAAGTTGAGTTAACCATAAATGGTTATGTAAGAGTCTTTAATGGTTTGGAAGACTTTAGAGGTTAACCATTTGAAGACACAAAACCTTTAATGGTTATTGAAGACTTTGGAGGCTTTGAGAAGTGACTTCTCTTTGCTTAGGAATGTGACAATAATTAGGAGATGAATTAGGCTAAATTGGAAGTGATTAGAAGAATCTAGAAGGGGTTTAGGAGGCAAGTGGGAGATGCAGGAAAATGCAAGTGGATGGAGGAGGATTTTAATTGAAATAAAATTACTTTATATCAACAAAATAGATGCAACTTGCATAAATACAAGTGGGGGATTTAATAAATAAATTAGATTTATTTATTTGCAAGGATCAATTTAATTAAATGTAAATTTAATTAAAAAGGGAGAAGGGGAATTAATTAAATAGAGTGATTTATTTAATTAAAGGCTAGAAAAGGTTTAGGTGAACTTAATTAAATAAATTGAGTACTTTCTTTAATCAAATAGATGAATATGAAGAAATTAATTAAATAGAATTTAATTAATAGGAGGAATGGGGTTAAAATACATATTAAATAATCATTTTGGAAAGTGGTTAGATTTATACGTCTACACATTTCAATGAAAAAAATTCCTCATACCAAGATACCATCTATCACAATCTGGGTCGCCCTTCATGGCACTTGATTCTCTTTTGAAAGTTGTTGCATGCTACTATATTTTATTGTTAGTTGGTGTGGTAAAATCATATTTAAATTTGATTTGGGAAGTTCCATCTTGACTTATGTTGACTATCACATATAACAACTACCTTTTTCAACTCAGGAGGGTTAGAGACTTAATGGTGGCATGACCACTTGTGTCATTAAGGTTATATTTAGCTTTATTGTTGTCCCTACTTCATTAGGCACTCAACTATGAGTAGTCAAAATTACCTACAAATCCCCTATCAAGATATTTACCTTGGGAAGCTATGAAATAGTGCGACTGCCTCACAAGGACAATTTACGGCACTCACTAAACTTCTGGGATAGCGCGAAAACAACATTTGAATATGAGTTTGATTTTCTCACACACGGGAACTACTGACTGTTGACCGCTAGTCGCTACCACTAACTGTGAAGGGAGTGTTTCTAGGAACGAAAATCGGCATGATAACAGAACAGATTGAGCCACCTAAATGGTCAAAGCTTAGTGTGTGCTGGTTAAGGCTGGCCTTTTTTAGTACCGGTCTCACTCAGCAATTTTGTACAATGTAAAAGCGTTCATTTTATGGATAACAACTCAATAATATCATTTATATACTTTTATTAAAGCTTAAGTCAAATCATATCTTAATAATTTTATTTTAGATTAAATTAAAATGGTTCATGGTGTGGTGCTGTATTGTAAATCTTTACAAATATGTGATAGATAAAAAAATAAATTAATAAAGAAACAATATTTTTTATTTGGAGTAGTGTTGAGAGATGAATTTGGTAGGTTTTTATCAGTGGTGGCACTTCCTTTGAGATCTAGACCAATCATCATGTTGAAGTGATTGCTGCTTACCATTGTCTTAAATTTGCTCATTCTTAGGAGTATAAGAAGGTATGGATTGAATGTGATTCTCTCAACATAATCCAATGTTTGGAGAGGACTCAAAAGCCAAGTTGGTCTATTGAGACCTTCATAAATGATTCCCTTCTTCTAATTAGCGATGAATTTTTTATATCTCATATCTTTAGGGAAGGGAATGCCATGGTAGATTCTTTCACCAATATTGGTGTCTTAAGGAGAAATGAATTTATATAGCAAAGGGATGATCCTCTTCTTCCTAATGTTGAAGACATAATTAAATATGATTTGATTCATGGCCAATGAGGTTATATTATTTATTTTCCTCGCATTTTCCAAGGTCCTAATTGGTAATCAAGTGGCGAGTTTAAGTAGTTATTGATACAATATTTCCTACCATTTCATAATTACCATACAGGTTGTGGGTGTTATTCTTGCCTAGTTTTCCATTTGTGGAAAATGGAAGCTGGTTTTCAAGGTGCTTTTACTAACAATGATTGTGTGGGGCAGCTTCTTAATTGTGATCTTTTGGCCTTTTCTCACAATGGGTGGCAAGAGGAATAGGCTTGAGCCTATAATATGTGATGATGTTAAACAAATGCAATGGTGTGAAGAACCTTGCAGAAGGGTGGAGTGAATCCCTACTTAGAGAACCTCCATGGTTTAGATCCAAAGGCTTAAATTTTTTTTTCAATGGTTGGAAGAATTATACTCTTTCAATTTATGAGAAGAGTGCCAAGATCACTGAGGAGCTCATAGTAGAGATAACTGAGCTCTTGATGAAGGGTAGGAAAATATTTAGAGATAGGAAATCCTCAAAGGTAGTTGTGCAAAACTTTTTCAAAGGAAAGGAGGGCAATAAACTGGTGAAGAAGTCTAATGGTGGGTACCAAGTAAAATCTCTCATGTGGATTTAGGTGTCATTATTAATGTAATCATGCAATAATTTACCTTTGATGGTAGATACATGACTGTTTTTGGCTTTTATTTTACTTTTTTGAACCATTTCAAACATAAGCAAAAGGTGTCTTTTCCTTATTACTTGTTAGCCTCTTTGGAGTTAGGAATCAAAAAGCTAGATGTAGGAAGGATGGGTTCCCTCCTCCGACTAGTAATTAGGAGTTAGGACTTGAAATAAAAGTTGGTATGGATATTGAAACAAGGGATGACGAATCCATCGATGAGGAGTAAAGAACTGAGGAGAGTGAATCTAATTCCTACTTGAGATAGATGTTTGAACCCCTCAGAATGTGAAGGGTAAGAACAAAAAAAGGAAGAAGGCTAATGTGGCTACATTGGGGTCAAAGGATTTGGGTTTTGCAGGTGATGATTTGGCTAGGTTCAAAAATTATGGGGATGAAAATGATTATAATACAAATTCAAAATTTCATGATACCACATGCAAAGGAATTCCAGGGGTTTTCTCTTCTCCTCCCTCTACCCTTAGGACTGGCGAGGACAGAGAGACCCAACCTCCTTTTCCAAGACATCTATAGAAGGATTCTCCATTCTTGAACTCTAATAGAGAGGATCAAGAGGACTTGTTTAAGGTAGCTAGGGATGCGGTGTTCGATCAATTCAGAATCTCAAAAATGGTTATTTTTAGATATTAATCAAGTCAATATATGACTTTAGTCCATGCAAAGCAATATTGCAACCCTTCAAACAAAGAAGGCACTCTAGGTCCAAGGAGGATGATAAGAAAATGTTAGCAATTCTAGAAAATGTAGCAAAGGATGTAAATATCATGAAAACAGATTATGAAGGGCATATTGCTAGGCTTGAGGACAACATGAAAAGGTAAATGATAATCTGATTAATTTGGTAAACATGAGCTACAAGGCCATTCATAATAGTGCTAAGAGCATAAAATGTCTCATTGATAAGTGGTAGAAGCTTTAAAGGCTTCAAATCCTTTTGATAAGTCTTGTGTTGATTTTGATACCATGGATAAGGGTAAGTAGGCTATTGAGGAGGAGGGGCCTTGTTCTCATACTCAGGGAAACTAGAAGAAGTCTACTAAGAAGGCTAAAAATTATATGTAGAAGATAAATAATATGTCTCAAAACTTAGACATCTTGGAGGCCAAGGTTATTGAGGCCCTTAAGAATCTACATTAGTGTCTTCTGGTTTGTTCTTTGCTTTGTTATTTTTCTATGTTGATATCTTTCTTACTTGTGATTTTTAGCATTTTTGTTGCTTGTTGGGTAGTTGTGAATATCCTTATGGCAGTGTTTTGTAAATAGTGTTTTGAGTGTTTCAAAACTTGTTTTACTCTTAAAAAAAAAAAAAAAATTATTTATAATTTTAGTTTTTGCATATCAAACTTTTTTGAATAATCATTAGAATTTATGAATGTGTAATATGTATATTTAATAAAATATATTTTACATAAGTTAGAGTACATATAATTTAATTTAAGTAAATAATTAATACTTTGTGTTTGTGTATACACACACGCGTGTATATATATCTCCGTGTGTGTATGTCTGTGTTTGTGTACGTGTACACGCATGTGTATGTGTATGTGTATGTGTATGTGTATGTGTATGTGTATGTGTATGTGTATGTGTATGTGTATGTGTATGTGTATGTGTATGTGTATGTGTATGTGTATGTGTATATATATATGCATATATATTTATATATATATATACACACACATATATGTGTGTACATGTACATACATACATACAGTATATGTATATATATAGACATATATATATATGTATACACACACATATATGTGTATGTTGGTATTAGGGATGACTTTGTCATGTGTTGCATTGGTTTTGTCATTGATGTCAACACTTATCTTCTTGGAGGTCTACATTATTGATTTGGCACTATGGTTATATTGGTTTATTGCTAAAACGACACATTGTGTTCACCGACATGGTTAGTGGCTGATGCACAGTCACCGATATATGTTCACCAGCGGGTTATATTGTTCACCGACAGTAATGATAACTTGTTATCATTTGGAGATCATTTGATTATATCGAAGACATGGATTGGATGTTTGGTTTTTCTTATTGGTCTAATTGGGTTGACAGATTTGCCTTTACCGACAAATAAGTCTAGGTTATGGACCGGTGCATGATATCTATTCTAGACTAGCATGGCACGTCTTGGAAATGGTTTATTGATTGGATAATGTGGTAAATGTATTGATCCGACATATTGCATCACATCAAGACTTATTTGTAATTGATTTTATTGTAATATCTTTAGTGAGCTGACCTCATGTATAGGTCTTAGGTTTTGTATAAATGATTGTAAGATCTTATTGAAGATCAATAATGATGAGTGTATGTGCATATTGAAGAGAGAAAATAAGCAGATCCTTGCGCGAATCACACAGACATTATCTGAAGGTTGAAGGAAGGTTATGAAGGTGTTTGACACTCATATTCAGAGCTTAAACCGGTACTAAATCCAGCATTGGAGATGCTATTCCGAAGCAGTACATTGTTATTGGATTTAACCATCCAACTATAGTTAGTGTGACTCCTATTTTGTGATTGAGCAGTGAGCTCTAGGCAGTTGGCCTTTTTGCATGTGCAGACCCCATTTGTATACACTTACTATCTTCAGTAGTATCATCTGATTGTGGGTAAGGTTTCCCACCTTTTCCCCTTACAGGGTTTCCACGTCAAAATCTCTGTGTCATGTGTTGTGGATGTTATTTCTCTTTTTGTTTCATGCATTAACTTAAATCGGTATTTCTATAACTGTTAATATGTTTTACCGACACTTAAGTTTGGTTTACTGACACTAAGTTTCAAGTTGGAATAATCTGTTTTGATTTATAAATTATTGATAACTGGTTGACAACTGATCCACCCCCCCTCTCAGTTGTCCTTCCTGGATTCTAACAATTGGCATCAGAGCTAAGTCCTCTTTTTGCAGAAGCCTAACAGCTTGAGGAGATCCTATGGCAACATGGATTGAAACTCCAAATTTAGGATGCTATAAAAGCAAAACTGCACTGTTCTAGGTGGGTTTCGATGATGGAGAGAAAATGCTTCAGATGTTTCAGAGCCAAGATTGGTTAATAATCTGCTAAAGTGCATCTAATTAACAATTCCTAGGGTTCCACAGACAAAAACTATCTTGCCTTGGCCAATGAGGCAAGTTATTTGTTATGGGTCTAATATTTCTTAGACCTTGAACTTTTCTTCTGATAAAATTGACCTATAGAGTGGATAGATAGCTTTCATTTTTTTTATATACAATATATATTTAGGTTCATTAACTAGTTCATATAGTAGAAAACATCAAGCATTATAATCCCACCAGTATGAGATAGACGAGAAGCATAGAGATGCTTTATGCGATCTTAAAGATCTGCAAATATACATGGAATTCTGATCATTATTCTTATCAAAGGAACGCTACATGGTGGTTAGTATGGGTATTTCACTCAGCAAATTTGTATAATGTAAAAGCGTTCATTTTATGGATAACAACACAATAATATCATTAATAACTTTAAATAAAGAGTTTTGTATCAAAATTAATAAAACTAGCAATTGTATCTTAGTGTGCAATGGGTACGCTGAATATAATAATACTAGCAAAAACAAAAAAAAAAGGGGAAAATAAGAATTTTGGCAAAAATACTAATTGATAAAGTAAGATATTCTAAATCATAAATTTTCTATAAATTGAACAAGTTTAATAATTTACCATAAAGAGATCATCCAGTTATCATCAATATAAATAATGAAAATCAAGGATAGAAAAATTCATATGTTAGAATTTGTAGTATATATATACATGAAAATATGATCAATGTCTAATAGTGTTCTCAACAAGTAAGCACAATATGATCACAACCAAAGCCATTCTTTTGAACACTTCATTCACTCTTACAAAACACCATAAATTTGTTAAATAGAGCTACATAATACAATTACCATATCATTACAAACATTATGGAATTGACCATATGGTTTACATTTTTTTTTGAAATATAAGCATGTGTTTTATCAATTGTATAAATGATCTACTGTAGGAAAATTAGATGAAATAAATTAAAGAGAAATTACATTTAAAAAAAATAGGCAACATCAATTTATTTGATAAAGGGCAATTACAGACATTTTGGGTGTCGAATGGCTTAAAAAATAATCCCCATCTACTTCCATTCAAGGTTGCTTCCAAGTTTACAACTATGGTCATGGATTTAACATGGTTTGTAGCATTTTCAAAATTGTTAATTGGCATGTTTGTTCTTCCCTCATTCACCTAGGAGGATCTCTCTGCATCACCCCAAAATTATCATATATTGGTGGGTTCTTCAATTATAGTGGCCGAAAACTTGCAAGCTCACGAACCCTTGAAATAGTTATGAATGCCATCCCTTATTGGTCAATGTTGTCTATATATCGATTGTTTCTCTTTGAAGTGTAAGCCCTTATTATTTGTGTATTGTTAAGGTTCATACCATCTTTAGTGGTGTCTGGCAACAAGGACCAAGACATATTGTAGTTACAAAGATATTTTTTTGGGTTGTTTTGATCCCAAGTCGGGCCTATGTACTTTTTGAAATGAAAAAAAAGAGGCTTCATTAATTATTATATTGAGAATTTACATTGATAGATATAAGTAGGTTACATAATAGGAAAATAGAAGTTTGTCTATTTACTTTTGGTAATCTGTATAGATAGGTGTAAGTTAGTGACATGGTGAGAAATTAAAATAGCTATTCACATAGTTGTGCCATCCACTCACATTAAGAGGATTTGAATACTTTTGATTGTATCTCTATTAGATATTTGAATGATATCACAACTTTGTATGTTTACCCATTTCTTGAGAAGAGTGATGTATAAGTACTAAATCAAGAAACAATCATGGTGGATGTAACAATTGTTAGTGTAGGTTTTTATTTTCCTAGTTGGGTTTGTTATTTTCCCTTTTTTCTAGGTTTTTCCTTACACTTTAATTAAGCTTGTTTAGTTTAATAAAGCATGTTTACTTAAGACAAGTGGGTATTGAGGTGTCGCCATGCTATGAGGAGGTGCATTTACTATGTTTAGACCATCATGGTGGTCTCTCCTCATTGGTCGGTATTGCCACCTCCACCCCTCACTTGAGTATATATAAAAACGCTACCTTGTTTGTATTCTCATATTGGATATTGGAGATATAGAGATTTCTCTTGATGGTATTCTATCGATAAGCATTCACATCAATTTTCTCTAGTATTGTTATTCTGTCCATTTTATTTCTAGCTTTTTTGTTCTAATACTTTCAATTCGATTATGGTTTAAATCTGTTTTCTCAAATTTTAACAATAATTTATTCTGTTAATTCAAACATAATGAAATATCAAAACATGATTGTCCATTCAATAAAATCAAACCACACATAGAATATAAATTCTACTTATTAAACTATTTTAGATTTGTACCAAACATGCTTCCTCTACATGATGCACAAGTACTAAATGAAGACATGCTACCTTATTACCTTATTGTCATTCGCTGTAAATATAAAATAACATTATGTCTCTTAACACATTGCAAATGGGATACGTGATGTCAACAATGTTGTGTGACACAATTTAAGATTTATGTTAATTACTTGACAAGAAAGCAATTAATTCATATGAATTCTTATTTAAAATAAAATGATAAAATTATTAAAAGCCATTGTTTTTTAATTAATTGGTAAATATATCTTATATAATATTAATTATTAAATGTATTATTTATTGAATATAATATTTTAAAATATTTCTAATAATGTATATTATATTAAATTAAATATGACATATAACAATAAATAAATATATATAATTGTAATAAAAATTAAGTACTACTTAGCAAACATGGTAAACAAATTAAACCATAAATTGTAAAAATTATCTATCTTATTATTTAAAGAAATCTAAAATATTATAAATTCATTAATCATTTAATATAAATAAGATATAATTATTTTACAATTTAATCAATTTTATTATAATATAAAATATATTTTAAATAATAATTTTCAATATAAATAAAATATAATTTTAAAAATATATATAAATGAAATTCTTCCTAAAAACATAACAAATATATATCTTCTATATTTATTGAATGCTAGTGAACACAATATGCGTTTTTCCTTGCACAAATTTCAAGAATAACTCTACTAATAATATGAATGTAGGTTGATAAAATTTTAACATTAAATTGTTTACAGATATTCATATGGAAATAATTTATAATAATTTTTTTGTATTAAAAATCGAGAGATCAAAATATGGAGAGTTTATACAAAAAAGATCATGGGAGGCAGATCCTCAACCATCAAGCAGTAAAGTCAGAGACTCTAACCGACTAAACATATACAATCATCCATCTACCAAAAAGAGTCACGAAGGAAAGTATTTATCATTATACTAATTGTTACAGTAGCATACTAGGCATCTATTGAAGAATCTCATCTTGATTTTCCAACCACGTGGTCCAGCCTTGTGGACCTTCCATCCACACCACCTTCTTCCAATCTAGGATCTGAGTAAACATCTCGAGCTTGTCAAAGTAGGGACCTCTGTTATCCTTGAGTGCCTTGATCAACTTCTTTAGTGCATCATCAAAGGCAGTTTGATTTTCCGCAATCCTAGCTCATTCAAATCCATCTTTCATCTCATAAATGAACATAGTTGCATGGCCATCCCTGAGGAAGCGCATCAACTTTTCCCTCTCGACATTCATCAAGAAACATATTTGCACAACAATTTTATAACGTATGAGTTTTCTAAAAAACCCAGTAAGAGATCTATCATTGCCTTGGAACTTTTCCGCATTTCGAAATTTCCAAATAAACCAAAGTATGAAAGAAGAGAGAATTTGCCAGAATAGGTTAGCATCCTTCTTAAGCCCATGAATGAAACTAGTAATAATATCAAGAGTACAAACATGTTCAGTAAGGGAGATTCCAAACATCAACTAGACCTCTCTAGCAAAAATGCAATCGAGAAAAATGTGTCGTGTAGTCTTAGGCTTCCTACAAATAGAGCATAGGTCGTAAGCAGCCAAGTTATTCCTAATAGGTAGTCTATCTAGCATAAGTTGCCACTTGAAGCATTTGATCTTAGGGGGGATGGGAGACTTCCATAATTTCTCAAAAAATTTCTGCCAAGTAGAGGTATTAAAGTCAACATACCAAAGGGAGTTAACATGATCTACCACCGAGGTGTCATAGTTGAGCAATTTGTAAATAGACTTGTCTTTGATCTTGGAGAGGAGGGAACCATACTTCCACAAGAATGAGAGGTATCTATGAGCATCTACATCAGTGTTCATGGGAAGATTGAGACGAGCACAAACATTTTTTATCATATTGTAGGTTCTCTTATGCGAGGCAGGGAGGCCATACTCATTACTAAGATCCTCCCAGCTAATGAGATTATCATGTTCCAAGATGTCCATAAGATATTTAATGCCCTTATTATACCAGCACCTAGCAGAGCATCCTTGGGTTAGGGTAAGGGGTTTAGAGTTATGGTAGAGATTCCACCATATTGATCTCTCCCCATGAAGAGTGTTATTATAGTCAATGCTAGAGTTGACAATAAGTTTACGCACATGCTCCCAAGCTTTCCAGATGGACTTAAACACCCAAGTGCCTTGGACAGACACAGAGAAACCACCTGCTACTAGATCACTAAAGGGGAGGGATTTCCAAGATTTGGCAAGCTTGGGGACACCATTTTGAATGTTATTTCTAACAAGAATCTTCCAAGGTTCTTGTCCTTCCAAAGCATGAAATATCCATTTGATAGCAAGGGAAATTCCTTGTGTTCTGAGATCCTTAAGACCCAGCCCACCACGTTTCTTGTCTATGTGGCACCAGATCCATTTGACCATGTGAGACTTTCTTTTACCCTTGCCATAAGACCAAAGGAAGCGTCCGATAGATTTTTGAATTTCAAAAATTTGGTAGTTAATGAACATCCAAACAAAGGAGTACTATATACTGTAGGAAGAAAGGATTTTCTGGCAGACTTGAATCCTACCAGCCAAGGAGAGAACCCTATTGTTCAACTTGTTAATATTTTTATCAATCTTTTATTTGACCCAAATCCACATGTCTTTAAGAGAGGGAGAGACAGAGAAAGGGATACCAAGGCATCTGACTATTTTATTGGGTCCTCCCCATGAGTATCCAAACTACTGAAGCCAGTCTGGGGGTTTCTCTTTCCACCCAAGCAGAATAGATTTGGAGGTGGAGATACGAGCACCAGAGGCTCTACCAAAGGTGTCAAGTTTTTGATTGAGGGAGTCAATATTATGCCTAGAGAGCTCCAGGAAGAGTGAGGTATCATCAACAAACTGAATGTTGAGCAATTCAGAGTCATCCGACATCTTAATGCCATGAACTCTAGGAGATAGGGTGTCATCTCTTAGGAGGTAGAATAAGGCATCCGGGGTAATAACAAATAGAACAGGGGCAAGAGGCAGGCCTACCTAATGGATCTAGAAAGAGGAATAGGTTGAGAGAAAGTCCCATTAACTTCAATCAGGGTGGAGACATCTTTGAGGAGGATTTGAACATATTTACAGAACACACTAGGGAAACCAAAGGCTTTGAGCATCATGAGGATGAAGTCCCATTCCACCCTGTCATAGGCTTTCTCAAAGTCAACAAGGAACATGGCAAAATATTGATTAGAAGTCTTGGCCCATTCCATAGATTCCCAACTAGTGACAAGGTTCTCCAAGATATACCTACCTTTAATGAATCCAGTTTGGGTAGAACAGATGAACTTGGGAAGAATTTTCTCAAGGTGAGAAGCTAGGGCTTTGGCTAGGATTTTATATGAGACGTTAAGGAGGGTAATTGGCCTCAAATTTTTTATGAGGGCTTTCTCCCCATCTTTTGGGATAAGTTTAACAATGCCCCTATTGATGGATTCCCCAAGGGTGCCAGTATCAAGTGCTTCAGTGTATATGTCATAGAGGTCTTTAGTGACCCTCAATATTGGTTTTGTAGAATTCAACAGGGAGTCCATCAGGGCCTGGGGCCTTATTATCCTTGAGAGCCTTAATGACATCAACAATTTCTTGCATAGAGATTTTGGTCTTGAGAAGGAGAGCTTCATTCTCAAAAATCTTTTTTGGGATAATGTTACTACATCTATTTCTAGCATCTTTCGAATCTTCATTATACTCTGAGGTAAAGAGAGTCTTATAAAACATTTCAAAAGCATCTTTGATATCATTGATATTCAGGAGTTCCTTATCCTCTACTATGATTCTGTCAATTTTCTCTTTGTTCTGTTTTTGTTTGAGAAGGTTAAAGAAAACTTTGGAGCCTTTGCCTCCAAATTTGAGCCAATGATTATGGGCTCTGATGGAAGGCACCCTTGATTTTGATCTATTGATGTTTCCTAAAGATGTCTCTAGCTTGAGAGATCCGTTCAACCAAGGTAGAGGAGGAAGGTTGTAATTGAATTTCATGTTTCAAAGAGTGGAGTCGATTAGTGAGAATTGTTTCTAGAGATTTGTAATCCTTGGCTTTCTTCTGGCCAATAGTTTGGAATATTTTCTGCCAAGAGGAGATGTTCCTATTCCATTTGAGAGTGTGGGATTGGGGATGTTGAGTCTACATGTTAAAGAGTCTAACCATTTTAATGGAAATTAGGACATCCTTGTCTTTCAACAGTGAGGTGTTGATGATAAACTTCTTATTGCAAGGATTGTTGTTGGAGATGGAGTTCCTAGTATTAATGATAGCTATGATAGGAAAATGGTCGGATAAAGTCACCAGCAAGACAGCCACTGAGTTCCCCAAGTGGTTAGGGGAAAAGGAGAAGTAATCTTTATTAACATAGAACCTGTCTAATCTGGAGTAGATTCGGCTAGGGCCTTGCTGAAAGTTGCACCAAGTGTACCATAGGGCAAAGGTTTTAGATTTTCTACCCTCAAGGGGATCAAATAACTACATTTGTTGCTTAAACCTATCTCAATGAGGTTTCTCTAGGCTTTTCCATTCGAAAGGAATACCCCCGACCTTATCATCTTGGTGTTCAATCATGTTAAAGTCTCCAGCCATAACCCAGGGGATACTCGAGAGGGATGCCAGCCAATTCCAAAGGGACATTATTTACCTATAGTCATTAGGTGCATATATAGAACATACACCAAAACAAGAGCCTCTAATATCCAGGGTAGCCCAAGCCACTCTGTTACATGGGGAGACGCCCCTATCCCTAATGTAATTCTCCCACTTAGGGTTAATGAGAAGACCAACTCCACCCTTTCCTTTAGGATGATTGGTGCATATTTTGATCGCATCTCTCCAAATAAAATCAAGTGTAGTGTCAAGAGAGAACTCAACGGCTTTAAGTTCTTGAAGAATAAAAAAGTCTATATTTTTATGATAGTTCATAAACCTTTTAATAACAAACTTCCTATCAGGCGACTCCAGGCCTCTAATATTCCATGAGAAGTACTTCATGAGAGAAGAGGATTAAGAGGGACTGCTAGGGAGACCATTTTGATCTCCAGACTTTTTCTTATTCTTGGAACCAATAGGTCTACCTTTCTTCTTAGCCATGGAGGATCCTTTCATGAGGTCATCATTATCCTCACTAAGCTCAGTTGGCTCAGTCTTACTATTTGCATTTTCTCCAATGTTAGACCCAGACACTTGGGAGCCTGGAAAGCCAAGGAGTATTGAGCTAGACTTAATGTCTTCTAGACCCGTATTAGCATATATAACTTCAATAAAATAGTTGTCCTCTATCTCATTGAGCATAGATGATGTCG
Source organism: Cryptomeria japonica (assembly GCF_030272615.1). Taxonomy (NCBI): domain Eukaryota; kingdom Viridiplantae; phylum Streptophyta; class Pinopsida; order Cupressales; family Cupressaceae; genus Cryptomeria; species Cryptomeria japonica. The sequence continues at coordinate 116,606,343 of NC_081409.1, forward strand.
AGGGGTTGGTGGTGTTAACATCAGTGGTAAACCCTGTAGATAATGTGGAGTCAGATCGTTTGGGAGTCCTAGACCTGAGCATCATTTTCGTAGGATTATCACTCATGCTAACATCACCAGCACCATGATCAGATTTTTCCAAATTTTTAACCATAATTTTAACCAAGGAATTGGTCGGAGTTTGAGAAGCAGTTGGTATGTCATCATTCGTAGGGATGGGGTACTTACTAGTGGCCACCAATTGGTTGGCATTTTTATCACCAACATGGATTTGATTCAAGGCGAGTTGATGAGCATTTTTCTGTCTTCGCTTCCTTGATGTGACCATTTGAAAATAGTCAGAAGGCGAATCCTCAGGAATTTTTGTGGGAGCGAAAACAGGGTTGTGGGGTTCGGATATCAAAGTTGTGCTATCAACATTCATTTGATTCAATTCAACAAGGTTGAGGCTAGGAGCCAAGTCTAAGGTGGGATTATTTTTAAAGGTTAGCATCTTCGCCAATAGAGTGAAGATTATGTGGGTTTGGGATCGAATCCTTGCCGGTGCTAGGGTTTTCAGAGGTTCCTGCTAGGTTAATGTTGTTCTTTTGCTTCCTGCGGTTAATAATTGGGTAATTCTTTCGAAGATGCCCTTCTTTTTTGCAAAGAAAACATGTGTTTAATCCTCCAAGTATTTCAACAGGGCAAACAAAGGTATCCACACTGATGTTAAGATTTAGAAACGGAGGGATGTCGATCCTAGGTTTAATAGAGATAAGTATTCTTGCATCAAGGTTGGGCACCAATCGCGTAGTTTCATCAACCCGAATTATTTTCCCAAATGGCTCCAATAACTAGGGAAGAAAACGCCAGAGGAAGGGAGGGATATCCTTAAGAATGACCCATCTAGGGCATGATAGTGCAAGAACTTCCTTAGTAACCGCTTCCAGAGACCAAGCTAGGGCACGAAAAGAGGTGTTCCCGACCGTCCAATATTGTCATTTGAGGACTTCAAGCTGAGACTCATGATTGTTAAAAATAATAATATAAAGACCTTTCTGCAATTGCCTACAGAATGAAATCCTAAGCCCTAATTTCAAATTCCAAAGATTATGAAACCAATCGTCTAAGAATTTTCTAGGCGGGCATCTCTCAACATCAACACAAGCAAAGAAAATGGCAATGTCACTTAACCTATATTTTTCCAAAGCAATTTCTTTCAACATTTCATCATTTGGCGAAATGCAGAAGGAGTTTAAGGGAATGGTAGGGCTCTTACCTTCCTCACTGGGTTGTTCGCCTCCATGAATCTTAAGAAATCTCGCACTAGGGTGGACTCCATTAGTGGACGGAGCGACGATCTCAGCAAAGGTTTTTTTTCTGGCTTGAGGGAGCTTGGTCAGTAGGGCTAGAGCTATTAATGGCACAACCATCCGATTCTGGCTCCATTGGGAGCCACGAATGGGACACACGAGCGACCAGGGAGGATGCATTTAAGAGTTAGGTAAAAAATGCAACCAAAGTACATTTAATCGCCAAAAGGAAATAACCAGAGTAAAGGCAACCAATAAATGAAACAAGGAGAGAGAGAGAAAACCACGTGGAGGAGATTATCTCCTCCACATCATTGCAGAGGTGGCCACGTCACTCATCACAGACGCTTCACATCTGCAATCGCCTCCAAAATTTTGCTCCTCCATCGAAAGCTCAGCTTCTGATTTAATTATTTCTTCATAATAAATTTTTAACATTAAATTCTTTACAAATATTCATATGGAAACAATTTAAATTACCTATTGTGTGGATGAAACAGACTCATTTTGCAGGTATGAAAAAATTAATATATCTGTAAAATTAAAAATATAGTAAATTTTAAATATAAATATTTTTTTACATAATACAGTAATTTATAATAATATAAAATAAAACTTTATTAAGATAAAATATGTGATGTCTGTGCATCTTTTTTAGTTTTAAAAAATATATTAAGTATATTATTATTACTGTTATTTTCATGGCAAAAATAAATTTCCATTTAAATATTCTTCGCATCATGGGACATAAGGGAAAGAAAATAATATAGGCGAGGAAGCACTAGTAAGTCCAAATGCGAGAAGAAGAAATCAGAGAAGTTTGTAGGAAATTAGGAAAATATTACCAAACCAGATTTTTTAAAACAAACAAGACTACAATATTTTCACTTCTGGTAAAACGTTTAGTACTGGAGGCTTATTGGTTATACCATCACTTAAACCTGGAAAATTTTTGTCTTACAAAATGTAATTCACTCGATAAAAGTTAGATAAAAAACACAAGCATGCATTCCACGTTTGGAGATGCATATATGCTAGATTTCTAATAGCATAAAATATTATAGGTAAGAATAGAGGGTTTCCAGCTACAATATATGGAGAACAAAAAAAAAAAATTCATAAAACTTCAACAACAACCAGTACTTGAAAAATACTTCAGCGAAATTGAACAAGGAAAATGGGTCAGTGATGAGCCCGAAGGGAAAAGGCAGGAAACAAATAAGCACTTAAACAAAAATATTTTTGGGTGTTGGATCTAACATTGGGGCTTGTATTGCAGGTGCAATGTGGGGCTACTTTTCCTTTGTGGGCTGAGAGTTTTTAGAGGCCGAGTCATTGGAGCTGACAACCTATATGAGAACACGAGTGTTAACACCAAAACTAAGGAATGCAAGGTGAAGCTTTTAAGCACTAAGGAATGCAATGTGAAGATTTGAAGAGGCAAATCAGTTTTCGGCAAATAATACTGTAATATCCTTTATTTGTCTAGAGTCTAACATGAACAAGTGAGGAATTTGTTATTTGATCATAATTAGCTCACCAATTTTATTTTTTAAGGTCTAGTGATCCATCTATAACATAACAGATAAATGATATTATATTTTGTACCTTTGATACTACCTAGTTCTTGTTATACACACAAACAAATGACATTTGATGTTTCATTTTAACCACGTTCATTTAATTATTTAATCTTTAATGTTTTTCTCTACAACCATTCTATGGTGTTGTTTGAACAGAGAAGATTATTAATATACATAATTTCTCTTTTTTATATGGTGTGCCCAATTATAGTGATATGCTGATGAGTAAATATTTATTTCTTGTGGATAAAAAATGTATTAATAAGTAATGGGTTTTGCACAATTTCTATCATTATGTTAAACAAAATTGCAGCTCTTAAAGCAAAACACAGCAGTTAGATCTTATCTGTTTTTAAAAGCAAATTCAATGAGGAGCAGGTTAATGACTATTTTTAGCAACACTCTGCTAAGCTGAAAACTATATGTAGAGGAATCAGAAAAATGAGAGAGAGCTAAGTATTTTTAGGAATATTTTTGCAACTGTATAGAGATGGGAAGGAGTATTTAATACTCAAGTCAAATTGGTTTCAAATCTAGAAAATGTTATCCCATAGCCTTTTTCTTGGGAAGTGGAGATAGGTGGCAAAGAGTACTCCAAATCAATGCACGATAACTTTTTACATCAACAATGTTTATGTGTTGAGATGACATAAGTCCTTACTACTTTGAAAATTGTCCACAATCCATGACAGAAGGTGATGAATAGAAAAATCATTACCTTCATCTTAAATGAAGAATATCATCCTCTTAAATGAACATGACAGACCATCCATTAAATATGACAAGTTTTCGATTTGACCTTAGTTCAGTGGGATGATAATTGAGGGCCTGGACGATTTCAATCATCTTGCAGGCTGTTAGCGATGATATCAACTGTCGATGGTGAAACTTAGGTTGTCCATCTCATATAAGAGACACCTTCGGTGTAAAAAATAATGTTTTATTTATAGTTTTAGTTTTTACATCAAACATTTTTGAATAATCATTACATTTTATAGAGTATACTAACTAATTAAAAAAATTTAATTTGAATTTACAATCATTTATATATAATAATGAATATATTTTTGATTTTTTTTTAGGTGAATTAATATTTATAATATGTATAAAAAGTATTATTAATATTAACAAGAAAAGATGGTGGAAGAAGTTACACTTTAAAGTTCAACTAGGACCAAGTTCAAAATGTCAAAACGCAAGACAAAGTTGCTAAGCAATGAGAGCTATAATATTGGAGGGGATGGTGATAATGGTCATCTAGTTGTTCCAATTAGTGATCATTCCCTTTTCATTTTCATCCTTGACAAGTTGAGTATCATCAATAGGTGAGATAGTCAAATAAAATTAAGGAAATTTGTAGGAGTCTATCCAGACAAGTGTCCCTAATCATGTGGCTAAGAGAAGGAAAAAGATGGGTGGAATGGCTAAGACTAGCTATGAGTAGAACAATCCCTAGATTTTATTAGAAGGGGTTGGGAACCACATGTTTGTTGGTATTTGGTGACCAATCATGCTATCAAGCTTAAATATTGGTGATTTTGATAGTCATGTTTTCCCCTCAAATCAATTAATGGGGGAGTGGGGGTGTATAGTCCATTCTATGGGGTTCAAGTGGCTCATCCTTTTGACGGGGGTTTGAGGGCAGAGCCCACAATAGGAGTTTAGGGGCAATGCCCCCAAGAAAGGCTACTATAGGAAATAACCCCAATGAAGGCTGCTGGAGGCAATGCCCTTGAAGTAAAAATTGTCCATTGTTTATTAAAAGATTTGGTGTTAGTTTGGTGTGTAAATAGAACTTTGTAAACTACCAAGAGTCTTGATAAATAGGTATATGTGAAATACAAAATGTCATGCAATTGTAATTTATTTCCTAATTGGATAATAGAAGAAAGTTGATAGTTATTTCTCCATGGGTGTGAGCCACATTGGGTGAACCACATTATTCATGTATTGTAAATTACTTATTTGTCATTTATTATTATATTATAATTAATATTACTTATTGTTCTACTCTACCCGAAACCTAATAGTCTGAGAATCACAACCTCCTTGACCAAATTGATTAAAATCAAATCAATTTTCTCAAGGTAGAGAATGACCCCTATTGTAGGTTGAAGATAGTGTTACCCAAGATGTTACATTCTTCTTTCAATCACTAGTTTTAATTCAAATGATGCAAATGTGTGAAAGGTCGAACATTGATATTTTATCACTTTCTTATGTGAATGAGTAATCTCAAGTCTAAATTTTTAGATGTGTCGACTTGAATTTCATCCTCAGAATGCTACCTGCAACAAGTTAGTTTCACAAAATACCAATGGAAATGCTACGAGAAATCCAAAATCAACCAATGAAACTACATGAAATACATATGAAATAAAAATGCTATTTTACGTTCATGGTTTATGTCTCATTGTGTCCTAACTCCACTGTTCCTGGTTGCAGATGGTGTGCTCTCAGACAATGCACTGATAGCTTCCAAGATGGCATATAAAGAATAGACTGATAACTGCTAGTTAACTGATGCTATGATATGCAATACTACATGATTATGCTAAAATGCTAATTGCTATTTGCTTCAAGATTAAAACTCATGGATACAAATGATTAGCTTGCAAATTCACTTGAAAACTAACTTGAAGATTCTTGAAGATTAACTCTCTCTCAACTGAAGCTCTTGATTTTATAGACTTTGAGAGGATGAGATGATGTGGCTTAGATCAATGGGCATGATCAGATCTACAGATTTGGATGGTTGTGAGCAAAAGGTGAAGGTTGAGAGAAAGGGGGAAGGAGAAGACAAGTGTCACTCACCTCACCTTGACTGAGTTGCTGATTGAGGGAATCTAGGGATGGTTGGAGAAGATTTAGGCATAGGAGGACAAGTGGACTCAAGTCCTTCCTAAGATGTAGGGGGTGTTGGAGAGAATATAGAAGATGTTTATGAAATATGTGTACGTACACAATATTCATTAAGTTTGGAAGTTGAAGATAAATGATGAATTAATATTTACGAAATATTAATTTCCTTAGCCACATGTTGGATGAGTTGGCAAAGGGAAGATGAAGTGGGGATGGAAGGTGAGTTGGAAAAATGATTTAAATAATTTAGAAATTATTTAATATTTTGAGACTATAGGATAGGAGAATAACTATTAACTATTAGATATTCAAATGATTGGAAAATATAATTAAATATTAGATATTTAATTAACTGATTTAGAAGAATAATTAAATATTGGATATTTAATTAATTAGAGGAATATGATAGATGAATTAATTAATAAAATTAATTAATAGAAAGACACGAAATGAATTAAATAAATTAATCTTTTCAAATTAACTATTTAATAGAAGATTAAATATTAAATAAATATAAAATATTTATTTAATCACTCATAGCCATTTTTATGTGTATACATTTTGCCCCTCTTTGAAATGATGTCGAGACAACATTGTTTTAAAGATTAAATCAAGTCTTGATAATGCGTTTGCTGGAGATTGAAAATCCTGATTGTATGCCCCCTTAGGAGATTGATCGTGAAATTGTTGAAAACTTTGGTTTGAACGATTGATCTCATGATAATTGATAAAAAGAGTTCCGTCAATTAAATTTATTTGTAAAAAACAAATTAAATTGCCTCATTGAATAGCATTAATTAGTCTTCCAAATAGTAAATATAAAATTAACCAAGGCTAATTTTAATTTCATTGTTATCCTTATCAGCTTGTGAAGAAAATATTCTTGGTGAGGTGGTGAAATGGTGATTCCCATGGAGAACCACCGATTTGAGCATGTTTGACGATATCAGCAACCTCCTGAATATGGGTATACGGTATGTATCTTATCCTGAGCTTTGTTTTCAACTTATCGTGCAACTTTTCATGTTTTTAGGCACATTTTTTTGAATTTTTTATTTTTTTCAATTTTTGGCTTTTAGGTTAGTGCTTTTGCATTTTGATTTAGCACATATGCATTTAGGTTTAGCACATATGCATAGATTAGCGCTTATGCTATTTTTGGTAGTGCATATGCTAAGGATGATAGTGTTGAAATATGGCGACTGATTAGCAAAGTACTGTACACTCAGCATGTATCCTGGCCCGGTCCTGGGTAGGGGTTCGGGGGCGGCAGCCCCCGAGAAAAGCCGGGGTTCGGGGGCGGTAGCCCCCGAGAAATTTTTTTTTTGCCGTTTTTGTTGATGAAAACCGACATTGTAATAAAACCCTAAAAAAAGGCCGGCTTTGTTTGTTGCCCTAAAAACGCATGTTATAAGCAGCTAGGATGCTTAAGGCATTGTAAGGTTGATGTACTATTTTTGCTGGATAATAAGAAAGATTGGACGGCTGTGTATGGTGGACGTAACCCATTCTGGGTGAACCACGTTAAATCTTTGTGTTATCTGTGTCCTGTTTTATTTCTTTATCTTTTGTATTTAAATTTGCATATAATTGTTAGTTCATATTTGCTTCGGATCTGCTTGAAACCCTAACAATTGGTATCAGAGCGACGTTTTCTATAAATTGGCAGGACTTTCAGATTTGAGTGGGAGCAATGGAGGATTCCAAATTCAAGGTTGAAAAGTTTAACGACCAGAATTATCAGTTATGGAAAATGCAGATGGAGGATTACCTGTATCAAAAGGATTTGTGGTGGCCATTGGAAGGAAAGGCAAAGAAACCGACCACAATATCAGATGAAGAGTGGGACATTTTAGATAGAAAGGCACTGGGATCCGTTCGATTGTGCCTTGCATCGTCTGTAGCATTCAATATAACAGAAGCAAAAATGACTGTAGATTTGATGGCAACATTGGCTAAGCTGTATGAGAAACCCTCGGCTTCGAATAAGGTATTTCTTATGAAGCGTTTGTTTAATTTGAAAATGACTGAGGGAGGATTTGTAGCGGAGCACTTAAATGAATTTAATACAATTACCAGTCAATTGTCTTCGGTAAAAATTACTTTTGCAGAAGAGGTTAGGGCTCTCTTGATTTTATGTTCTTTGCCAGAAAGCTGGAATAGCTTGGTTATGGCTGTAAGTAACTCTGTCTTTGGTAAAAATACTTTGGTATTTGATGATATTGTTGGTGTTATCCTAAGCAAGGAAATGCGAAGGAAAAACACAGGTGAGACTCCAACATCATCGGGTAGTGTTTTGAATGTGGAGAACAGAGGAAGATCAAAGGAAAGAGGAAAAGGCTCTGGGAATAAGAAGTCACGGGGGAAGTCAAAGAAAGGATGCTCTCAATCTAGAGGAAAGAAAGATTGCTGGTACTGTAGAAAGCCTGGTCATCTAAAGAAAGACTGTTGGTCTTGGAAAAACAAAGAAGGAGACAAAAATGAAAATGACAGTAAGGAAGCTAATATTGCAAGTAATACTTTACAAGATGCTTTAATCTTATGTTTGGATAATGTTAATGATTCTTGGGTAATAGATTCTGGGGTTTCATTTCATGCTACACCCCATAGAAAATATTTTTTAGATTATGTTCAAGGTGATTTTGGACAGGTATATTTGGGTGATGATGAGCCCTATCAAATTGTTGGAAAAGGAAAGATAAAGATCAAGTTGCAGAATGGTAATGACTGGTTTCTGCAGGAGGTAAGACATGTTCCTAATTTAAGAAGAAATTTAATTTCTGCAGGGCAACTAAGTAGTGAAGATTGCATAGTTACCTTCTCAGACAGTATGTGGAAGGTCACTAAAGGATCATTAGTAGTAGCAAAAGCTGCGAAGGTAGGCACATTATATCTGTGTACTGGTAACACTTACTCTACCTTAGCTGCTACAGATAAAGTTACTGCAAGGACAACAACAATAAATGTTGCAAGAACAGATTCGATAATGTGGCACCATAGGCTTGGGCACATGAGTGAGAAAGGGATGAAAATCCTTCACTCCAAAAATCTATTGCCAGGACTAAAGAAGATTGATTTAGAGTTCTGTGAAAACTGTGTTTATGGTAAACAGAAAAGAGTCAGATTTCTCAAGGTTGGGAAAGAGAAGAAGAGTGAGAAGTTAGAGCTTGTACATTTAGATGTATGGGGACCGGCTCAGGTATCATCTCTTGGTGGCTCTTGTTATTATGTTATTTTTATTGATGACTTAACCAGAAAAACATGGGTATATTTCCTAAAACAAAAATCAGATGTTTTTGAAACTTTTAAGAAATGGAAAGCTTTGGTTGAGAATGAGACAGGAAAAAGGTTGAAGTGTCTCAGATCGGATAATGGAGGTGAGTATTGCAGCAAAGCATTTGAAGATTACTGTTCCTTAAATGGGATTCGAAAGCAGAAGACAGTTCTAAGAACTCCACAGAAAAATGGTGTGTCAGAGAGAATGAATAGGACCATCATGGAACGTGCGAGGAGCATGAGATTGCATGCTGGATTGCCCTTACATTTTTGGGTAGATGTTGTACATACTATTGTCTATTTGATAAATAGAGGACCTTCAACCCCTTTGGATGGTGGTATTCTAGAGGAGGCATGGACTGGTAAAAAGGTAAATTATTCTTTTCTAAAAACTTTTGGTTGCGAAGCTTTTGTCCATATTGATAAAGAAAATAGAACCAAGCTTGATGCTAAATCTCAGAAATGTACCTTCATTGGATATGGAATAGATGAATATGGCTATCGGTTATGGGATTTTGAAAATAAGAAAATAATTAGAAATAGAGATGTTATATTCAATGAGAAGGTTATGTATAAAGAACAGATGCAGGAAAAGAAGCATGAACAGGACAAACAAGAATATGTGGTGTTGGATGAGATTCCTGAAAATGAAATGCCACAGGTACCTGATGCTCAGCAACAACAGATTGTCCCACAAACTCCTGCAAGTGTTAAACATTCTACGAGGACAAGTAGACCCCTTGAAAGATTTTCTCCTTCTTTTTATTCTATTTTATTAACGGATTCTGGTGAACCAGAAGAATATGAAGAAGCAATGCAGGTGGATGCCAAACAACAGTGGCAGCTAGGCATGAAAGAGGAGATGGACTCCTTGATAAAAAATAAGACTTGGGACTTAGTCCCTTTACCTGCAGAAAAAAGAGCTTTGCCTAACAAATGGGTTTATCAGCTGAAGGAGGAGGAAGGAGGTAAGAAAAGATATAAGGCCAGACTTGTGGTAAAAGGTTTTGCACAGAAAAAGGGTATATATTATGATGAAATATTTTCTCCAGTTGTAAAAATGACTTCAATTAGAACTGTACTTAGTCTTGTGGCTGCAGATGATTTACATCTTGAACAATTAGATGTCAAAACAGCTTTTCTCCATGGAGATTTGGAGGAGGAAATTTACATGTTGCAACCACAGGGATATGAGGTCAAAGGTAAGGAGAACTTGGTGTGCAGGTTGAAGAAAAGTCTGTATGGCCTAAAGCAAGCACCCCGACAATGGTATTTAAAATTTGATAGTTTCATGGCTGAACACGGTTATCATAGATGTTATTCTGATCATTGTGTATATTTTAAGAGATTTGATAATGGCAGTTATATTATCCTGTTGCTTTATGTTGATGACATGCTTGTTGCTGGGTCTAACATGCAACATATAAATGATCTTAAACAAAAATTAGCCAGGTCATTTGCTATGAAGGATTTGGGTGCAGCTAAGCAAATTCTCGGTATGAGGATTACACGGGACAGGAAAAATAGAACCTTGAATTTGTCCCAAAGTGAGTATATAAAGAAGGTGTTGAAAAGATTTAACATGCAGGATGCAAAAGCAGTTAGTACACCTTTGGCTAGTCATTTCAAATTGACTAAGGAGATGTACCCAAAGGCACAGGAAGAGGTTAATAAAATGTCTAACATCCCGTATTCATCAGTTGTTGGCAGTCTGATGTATGCAATGGTATGCACAAGGCCAGATATTGCACATGCAGTGGGAGTTGTGAGCAGGTTTATGAGTAATCCGGGTATGGAACATTGGAATGCTGTGAAATGGATTTTTCGGTATTTGAAAGGAACTACTACGAAGACATTATGTTTCAAAGGATCTAATGCTGCTCTAAGTGGATATGTTGGCTCTGATCTGGCGGGTGATATTGATTCACGGAGGAGTACTACAGGGTATGTTTTTACTATAGGGAGAACTGCAGTCAGTTGGATTTCTAGGCTGCAAAAGGTTGTTGCACTTTCAACCACTGAAGCTGAGTATGTTGCTACTACAGAAGCCAGTAAAGAGATGATTTGGTTGCAATGTTTTCTGAAGGAATTGGGTCAGACACAAGAGGATAGCCCATTGTATACTAATAGCCAGAGTGCCATTCATCTTGCGAAGAACTCTGCTTTTCATTCAAGGACAAAGCACATTTAGCTCAGGTACCACTTCATTCAGACTATTTTGGAGGAGGGTCAGTTATGGCTTGAGAAGATTCACACAAGTGAGAATCCTGCCGATATGTTCACAAAGGCAGTTCCACAGGAGAAGCTGATTTCTTCATTAGTTTCTGTTGGTCTTCTTGATTGATAATTGTGGAATTTATACCAGTCAAGTCCTAGTGTTTTATCCAATGGATGTTGCATGTACAGTGGTGTCGTGTAGTATCAGTCTCCAAGTGGGAGATTGTTCGGTGTGGAGCCTGATCAGTCTCCAAGTGGGAGATTGTTGAAATATGGCGACTGATCAGCAAAGTACTGTACACTCAGTCGTTTTTGTTGATGAAAACCGACATTGTAATAAAACCCTAAAAAAAGGCCGACTTTGTTTGTTGCCCTAAAAACGCATGTTATAAGCGGCTGGGATGCTTAAGGCATTGTAAGGTTGATGTACTGTTTTTGCTGGATAATAAGAAAGATTGGACGGCTGTGTATGGTGGACGTAACCCATTCTGGGTGAACCACGTTAAATCTCTATGTTATCTGTGTCCTGTTTTATTTCTTTATCTTTTGTATTTAAATCTGCATATAATTGTTAGTTCATATTTGCTTCGGATCTGCTTGAAACCCTAACAGATAGCGCTTTTGCTTTGTTTGTTTACGTTTTTGAAGCTAAAGTTAGCGCTTTTGTTTTGTTTTGCGCATATATTCTTAGGGTTAGCGCATTTGCTCAATAGGATAGCACATATGTTGTAGTTTAGCGTTTTTGCTCAAAAGGATAGCACATATGCTCAAAATTGATGTTTTTTATAAGTGCAAAAGCTAAAAAATCACTTTGATGATGAAATTTAACATGTTTGATGCACATGTATGATGATTAGGGACTTGATTGATTGATTTGATTGCTTGCTTAATTGATTGCTTGCTTGCTTGATTGATTGATTGATTGATTGCTTGCTTGCTTGATTGATTGATTGATTGCTTGATTGACTCTAAGAAACCAATTTAATTTCTAATGCAAGAGCTTTGCAGAATTTTGATTGAACTCTGTGATTGATAGAAAACCATACAATCTCATATTACTGTGATTGATAGAAAACCATACAATCTCATATTACCGGCAGCACTATACAAAGTACTTTAAAAACAATATCAAGTATAAATGCCCATAGTGCAGTTCTTTAATGCTTAGAAATAAATACTCAACATATAACATAATAAAAGCCATAAGCACTTAGGCATTAAGTGAAAGGTATATGCTTGCACTAAACAGCCTCATAATGACACCCTTTTTGTCATCAAGGACAACTAAGAGGCAACAAAAAGATCTCAAAAAGGAAAATAATCTATAGATATTTTAGGCCTCACATGAAAGATCAATTTAAACTTGTAAATGAATTTGACTGGATTGTGAAATACTTGTAATTATTTCATAACATGTAGGGAAAAAGATTATTAAGAAGAGGCGAATGAGAAATTATTCAAACAAACAAATCGAAGAGAAAAGGTGGGAAGCTTACCGTAATTATAGGAGCAAACTCCGAGTTTCCCAGAAATAGTTTGTACAGAGGAGTAAGACAGAGACCCTTAAATGCCACTGCACGTCTACTACAATTTTCGACAAGAATAACATTGTCTGTCCATGGGACTGTCAGATAGACACTATCCTCAAATATGCCCTGGAGATTCAGGTCTGCATGTAAATTTGAGGGCTGTTATTCAGAATATGAAGAAGATTAGATTTGACACCAATAAAGTTGTGTGACGTGAGAGGAACATTGATAACTTTGCAGAGTCCAAAAAAAATGCAACTCTTTTGGGAGTGGAGGCGATGAGTGAGGATCAACTTGGAGCGATGATTGTTATATTGTGCATATTATTCATAGTAATTGTTTAAGGGTTCAAAATTTGTGCAATCTGTTTTTAGTAGATGTGTTTTCACATATCTGGTTTTTTTTTCAATTGATTAGCCAAGTTTTTAGTTCATTCTTTTTATGCAATGATGGTTGGGATCATTCTTTTTATGCAATGATGGTTGGGATCTTTTCATTGAAATTTTGGATCCCAAATAGATCCAAATACTCAGTTGAAAACCCACTTCTATCAGACAAACTAGATGACCAAAACCCTCTCAGCATAAAACAACTTGTAGTCTTCGTTTTTATCTTTTTATATTTTACTCGAAATTTTTACCTCTTTAAATTTTCAAAATATGACTATTTCCACTATTTTAATTGATAAATATGTGTAACACTATTGATAAGTGGTAATATGAACACTATTATAAAAACATTTTCTTAAATATGCATCGAATTCTATATCCATTTCTCCAACGTTTTCTGCAAATATAAGTTTAGAAGGTCGACATCTAGAAACAGTTCAAAGATTCTAAAATTTCCAAATGGGACAAAGAATTTGAACCATTCTAAAATATTTCAGAACCCCATTCAAATTCTAGGCTTGCTGCTTGCCATCTTTGTCAGAACCCCATAACAAATCTTTTATTAACATTGATATTTTAGGATTTTTGGGACAGCAGACTTGTACTTATTATTATTGGTTACTTTCTACTTCACAGTATGTTTTCGGATTCTTAGCGTTAGAATCAAAACAATCTGTTACAAAGATGCAGGCTGATTCATAGAATGTTTGGGGAATCTTGGCCGGCAAGCAGCTCTCAGAATCGAAACTATCAAAAAATCTAAAGTAAGAAAGATGCAAGCAGATGTATAGAATGCTTGGGGATTCTTTGCCGGCAAGCAGGTCTAAGAATCAGAATTATTGGCTAATCAATGCAATGATTCTGGTTTATTAGCTGGCAAGCCACTCATTGATTCATACGATGCCGAGGAATTCTCAAACGGCAATCAGCTGGTAGAATCGAAGTTAACTGACAATGACAAATTCCCACCAATTTACTACTAAATAAAAGCTCAACATTTGATAGAATGATTGTTCTATAACAAAAGTTTGATCAATTATTGATATAGATGATTACAGGCAAGTTTATTCAAACTGGGACGTCCAAATTAATCTGAATTGAATTGGATTGGATTGTGAATATTGTGAAAATTTTCAAATGGAGGAAAATTCACAATTGAATGGAATGAAATGTGATTTTTATGATGAAATGAGTGGAAGTGGTAATGAGTATGATGCAATTGTTGTTGGTTCTGGATATGGGGGATCCGTTGCTGCTTGCAGGCTTTCTCAGGCTGGCCTGAAAGTTTGTCTGCTTGAAAAAGGAAGAAAATGGGAGGCAGAGGATTTTCCCACAAATAGTCTTCAAGCAATGCTTGCTACCAGGATTGAAACTCCAAATTTAGGATGCTATGGAAGCAAAACTGCACTGTTCCAGGTGGGTTTTGATGATAGAGAGAAAATGCTTCAGATTTTTCAGAGCCAAGATTGTTTACAAATTTGTCAAATTGTGTCTGATTATTTATAAGATTGTTTTATGGACATAAAATATATTCTCTAAGCTTGTTAGTTTTAAGATTATCATTTAATTTGACTGTACTATCAGTAGTTGTAGTTGTAGTTGTGCCCAGTTTTAAATGAAGGGTGATTAATCCTTTACTGCATTAGAGTTAGGCCTTACAGGATTCTCTGGCCAAAGCTTGTTTTTATGGTTTGTATGCTTTCATTTGAAATTTTACAACGGCTAGTGTAGTAGACAGCTTTGCAAAGCTTTGACAAGAATTCAGGGTTTTTTAAATCTGTCCCTGATCATATATATGAATTCTGGAACAGGTAATTAAGCAAGAAGACTCTGTGGCGATGGTATGCTCAGGATTGGGAGGTGGGTCTCTGATAAATGCAGGTGTCATGGCCCCAACACCAATGCGTGCAAGGCGAGATCCGAGATGGCCAAAAGAATGGGAAGGGAGTTGGAGTTCTTCCCAGGCCAGAGCAATAAAGGTGTTACAGCCAGAAACAATTCCCCACCAATTTCCCAGCTCGAAAGTTATGAGAGATATTTCAGGGGAGATTGAGGAAAGCACTTTAGACCCAATTCAAACAAGTATCAAGTTCGACCAGGGTGAAAGCTCAGCAGGATTGCATCAGAATGCTTGCATGGCCTGTGGAAATTGTCTATCTGGATGCCCTTACAATTCCAAGGGTTCCACAGACAAAAACTATCTTGCCTTGGCCATTGAGGCAAGTAATTGTTATGGGTCTACTATTTCCTAGAACTTAGACTTACCCTCTGATCAAATTGGCCTGTGGAGTGGATGGTTAGCTTTTATTTTTCTATACACGGTCTATATTTAGGTTCTTAGTAGCTTAACTAGTTCATGGAGACTTTAACTTATTTTCTATTTTATTTGAATCTTAACATAAGGATCTATAGTATTTGTACGTGTAATTCGATTACCGTTTGGGTTTCTAGAATTGAATTTTTGTATTCTTGTAGTCTGATTGGATGCTATAAACTTTAATTTGTTCGGGAAAATGTAATTTATTTCTCATTCCATTTGAATATTCTTCAAGATTCCATTTTTTGGTAGCGGATTTCTAATAATTATGTAGGCTTGCCGGAGGCAAAATTCACTTTTCGATTGAATTTTGCTTGTGATGCATGATTTTGTACTGTATTTGGTCTTACAGGCTGGCTGTGAGATAAAAACCGAATGCCAAGTTCGATTCATTGTAGAAAATCTAGAAGAAAGTCTTCAAACTTGCTGCTGCAGAAGCATGAACAAAAGACCAAAGAGAAGGTGGAGAGTTCATTTGGACGAACTGCAATATTTGTCATCAGATTTTGTGATTCTCTCTGGTATCTTGTCTTTCCATTATTCTTCAAAACTCCCACCTTTATGACTTTAACGTTCTGAGATGCAGAAAAGATCTGGTCTTCTGGAGGTTAAGAATGACACGCCACTGTAAAAGAAAAATGCTTGGTTATCAATCATAGATCTATAGATTAATAATGGGCACTGAAACTTTTGCTAATTGGCTTTGTAAAAATCTTACACAATGGGTGATTGACTGCAGCTGGAGTGTTGGGCACTGCAGAGATTCTGCTCCAGTCCAGAAAGAGAGGACTTGGGCTTTCTGAAAGGCTAGGATTGGGAGTAAGTTGCAATGGAAACAATATGGCTTATGTTGTAGGAAGTAATGCGCCATTAAATGGTTATGGATTAAACAAGCAGGAACTTGCTTACTCTGCTAAGGCACTTCGACCAGGCCCAGCAATTACAGCTTCTTATACTTCTTCTCTTGGATTCACTATACAGGTTGTTGATAATTCTTCGTGAGAAACTTTATTGATACAACTTTCTCTAATTCATAATCATCAACGTCTTTTACGTTTTACTGGAATGTTACTGATGATTCTATGTTATTATGTTGACGCAGAGTGGAATCGTTCCTACTGCTTATCCATATTTGCTAATCAGAAGAATGGGAAGCTACGGATGGCCTCGAGGCCACTCGCTTGTGGAAAGTGTTATCGAAACATTTAAACACCTTACCGGAAAAATCGATTCCCAAGGATTGGTTCTGAATATGATGGGCTTTGATGATGGGGATGGAAAAATCTCACTAGATATAACGGATCGCATCCAACTCTGTCCTCCTCATGACACGCTACTTCCTCGGAAAACCAGAGCATTTCAGAAGCTTGCCAAGCGCTTGGGAGGAATTTTATTTATGTCCAAGTTTCGTAGCACATCAGTTCATCTTCTTGGGGGAGGCAATGCAGCTCATGATCCTTCCCTGGGTGTTGCAAACCCATCTGGGCAAGTCTTTAATCCTTACTCTGGTTCTTCAAAAACTCAAGTAACTTACCCAAAACCTGGATTTGCAGTGCATTCAGGTCTATATGTATGTGATGCCTCATTGATTCCTTGTGCTGTAGGCCTTAATCCATCCTTGACAATCTCCACAGTTGCAGAGTATGTGTCTGTCGGCCTTGTGGTAGATGCTCTCAAATTCAAAACATCAACGAAATCACAATTTTCTGCTAAAATCCATTTCCATGATGTTGATAGGATAATCAATACCCCAATTGATAGAAACCCAATTTCAGTCGATTCACAGATTTTCGATCAGAATACAGAGGAGGATGCAAAATTTATCGTCAAAACTGCATATGCAAAGGATAGGCAAGCATTACAAAGTCCTGCATTCAATGGAGTCATCAGGAAGCCTGAAGTGTATGACATTAAGCAAATGCAGAAGGAAGTTAGTGGCCCGACTTTCAGGGAATCCATGAATGGGAAACTAGGAGGTATGCCTTGCGCACTGCATCTTGTGTTTAAGATGAATCCTTGGGGTTCAGGGGATTTAGGATGCAAAATCAGAGGGTTCGGAGATGACCATCCTCTTTTGAGAGGTGAAGTTGGAGGATACATGCAAATGAAATCTCTCCATAAAGATAATATTTACATAGTGGGTGGGACCGTTAATATGTGCTGGCTAAACCCTCGAACACCCTATACTCAATATATGCACTACCATCTTCTGCTTTCATCAGCTTCAGGGGCAAGGTATGAGATTTTGAACTTGAATCCAGTTGGGTATGTATGGGTAGACTTATATTTTTCTTGAGTGTTTTACTTAACACAAATTTCTCCATGTTCTATCACATTTAGAACTCACTTTAATCCCTATGTGTACAAATGAATTTACAGTTTGAAACCCCTTTTTGATACATGTTTGACAAGCAGATACATATTGGAAGGCAAGAAGACGATGCATCCATTCTTATTCTGCTGCTTTGGATGGAAAGAGTCAACAACATTGCATGCAAAACTTCGTCAGATTACAAGGATTTACCAGAATTATAGGGTAGCCAATTTTAATGCAGACCTGGTTGAGTTGGAGGGTGATCTTAAAGTATCCGCAATTGGGCTATTACAAAGTTTGATCAGCTTGAGAGGAAATTGGAAGGGCAAGTTTGTATCATTATTGGGGCAAAGCCTTATCAGAACCTACATTTTACAAAGACCTC
Source organism: Cryptomeria japonica (assembly GCF_030272615.1). Lineage (NCBI taxonomy): Eukaryota > Viridiplantae > Streptophyta > Pinopsida > Cupressales > Cupressaceae > Cryptomeria > Cryptomeria japonica. The sequence goes on from NC_081409.1 coordinate 116,624,507, forward strand.
GAGAAGTTTTATCAAATGCTCATTGTACCGCTAAGCAAAGTAACTATCCATGCCATGTATTGCATAAGATAACAGCAGGTAAGGAGGGATGTTTCATGATTTTAAGAGCCACATTCGTCGGGGTTATCCCGTGTTTTTAGTTTCTCAATTATTCAGCTTTTACAATTCCTTAGACCGGATGAGGAGATTTGTTTCAAGAAATTCCCTTTAATTCTCCTCACCTAACAATAATCTCTTCTATTCTTGAATTCTTTTCTTTGATATGTGTGCATTATCATAGTTTGGCACTTTTCTTCAAGCATTCCATTTGTTTCTAATATAGAATATTAATGTATGTGAAGGTGATGGCTTTCCATTCAGTTGTAAACAATGGAAATGTTCTACAAAGAGCAACGAATTTGATTGTCCAACAAAGAATTATCCTGTGCTGTTGTTAAATGGGCATTCAACAGAGAGTTTCTGTCTACCTACTGAGCCCATGGATTTTGTTCGAACTTTACTTGATGAAGGATACGAAGCATGGTTGTTACAAAATCGTTTACACCCTCTACATTCCTCCAATGAATTCACAATTGAGGATCTTGCTAAGTTTGATATCCCAGCAGGTGCTCATTTGCCCAAATCTACTTTTGCATTTCTATTCTTGTTTCTGGGTAAGGTGTAGAGGGCTCTTATTCTAATCCATACTTGTGATTCTCATTTCATCCCCCTATGAATGCAGCTATGGCAAGGATTACAGAGATACACGGCCCTGATATCAAGGTCCATGTGATTGCACACTGTGTTGGGGGACTTGCAATTCATATGGCACTACTAGGAGGCTATATATCAGCTCATAATGTTGCTTCTCTAGTTTGCACCAACTCATCAATGTTTTTCAAGGTCACAACTTCTGCATTCATCAAGCTCATGCTTCCACTAATGCCTGTAAGTTCTCTCATACCATCTATTTCCAATTTGTAAATCTTGGACCATGGAAATCTTGAAAGAGGGAAATTTTTTATATATATTGTATAGTTTGGTTTAAATAACACATTCTAAGATTTGAATTGTTTAGGTGGATCATTTGAAATCAACACAAATGGTGGGTTCAATTGAAAAAGTTAGTGTAATTTCAGATAAACCACCTAAACAAATCAAATCTTAAAATGTACTGTTTAACCTTGACCATAACATATATATCCAATCTTTGAATTAAGCTTACAAAAATAAATGAGATTCCGGAAAAAGAATACCAAGACAATCAATATAAAGCACATAAACATTAAGCACACATCCACAAAGACTTCATGATAAAGAATTTCAGTGGCAACTTCCTACTTAGAGAAGTTTTGGATGAAAGTTTTCTCATGGAATTATTGTGGATTTGAGATTGTTTTGTTGTTGGCTGGTATAGTGCATCATTAATCCAATGAGAGATAAATAACAAAACAAAGTCAAGAATTTTCAAAATTTAATTATTTCAAATTTTGATGGTTTAACTTAAATCACATTAATAGATGGGTTTTATTGAAAGAATTTATGTGATTCAGCATGTCAAAACTTAGAATGTCCTGTTTAAACCTAACATACTCTTTTAAGTTTATTTTAGACCAAACAAAACAAATTAATAATCTCATTGGACAACTTGTTTTGCAGATATCAATGGCAATCTTGGGGAAGAAAACAGTGCTAGAAATTCCTGAGAATTCCAAAGAAGAATGGAGACACAAGCTACTCAAGTACATAGCCAAAGCCATGCCTCGGACAGAGAGATGCACACTAGATGAATGTGAAGTCTTCTCTGGGATCTTTGGGAGCACATTTTGGCATGATAACGTATCTAGCACCATGCACCACTGGCTCTACAAGCAAGCATTGCCTCGTCTGCCAATGGCAGACTTCCCCCATCTTCGTTCAATCTGCATTGCTGGTCACATCGTGGATTCAAAAGGAAACAACAGTTTTCTCATCCATCCAGAGAGGATGCCATTGCCCACTACATATATATCTGGTGGGAGGTCCATCCTTGTGACTCCAGAGACTTCTCTCCTTGCAAACCAGTTCATGAAGCTTCATCAGCCAGATTTCCACCATGAAAGAGTAGTTGTGGAGGGATTTGGCCATTCTGATCTCCTTATTGGAGAGAATTCTCACAAACATGTATTCCCTCACATACTTTCCCATCTCAAAACAGCAGAACGTTGTTCTCAAGGATGTGAACATGTCAAGGATCCAAGCTATGCTCAGGCCTCCGTCTCTTGGGAAAGGTCACCTTCATTCTTTGGGCCATATCACCACATTCTCTACATTTGCCTGGCTTTCTTCCTCGTTCGTGCCTTCGATTTTATTTTTAGATCCATATTTGTTTTTCATTGATCAGTTTGTGGTTTTGAGGAAAAATATGTAGGTGTATTATAGCAAATATCAAGCATTATAAATCCATCAATATGAGATAGACGAGAGGCAGAGAGATGCTCGATGCGATCTTTAAGATGTACAAATATACATGGAGTTTTTAAGAAAAATAAAATAACCACATGGAATTCTGATCATTATTTTAATCCAAGAATCGCCTCGCAGTGGTTAATACCGGCCTCACTCGGCAATTTTGTACAATGTAAAAGCGTTCATTTTATGGATAACAGCACAATAATATCATTTATATACTTTTATTAAAGCTTAAGTCAAATCATATCTTAATAATTTTATTTTAGATTAAATTAAAATGGTTCATGGTGGTGCTGGTGGGTTGCTGTATTGTAAATCTTTACAAATATGCGATATGTGATAGATAAAAAAATAAATTAATAAAGAAACAATATTTTTTATTTGGAGGAGTGTTGAGAGATGAATTTGGTAGGTTTCTATCAGTAGTGGCACTTCCTTTGAGATCTAGACCAATCATCATGTTGAAGTGATCGCTGCTTACCATGGCCTTAAACTTGCTCATTCTCAGGAGTATAAGAAAGTATGGATTGAATGTGATTCTCTCAACATAATCCAATGTTTGGAGAGGACTCAAAAGCCAAGTTGGTCTATTGAGACCTTCATAAATGATTCCCTTCTTCTAAATAGCGATGATTTTTTTATATCCCATATCTTTAGGGAAGGGAATGCCTTGGTAGATTCTTTCGCCAATATTGGTGTCTTAAGGAGAAATGAGTTTATATAGCAAAGGGATGATCCCCTTCTACCTAACGTTGAAGACGTGATTAAATATGATTTGATTCATGGCCAATGAGGTTATATTATTTATTTTCCTTGCATTTTCCAAGGTCCTAATTGGTAATCAAGTGGCGAGTTTAATTAGTTATTGATACAATATTTCCTACCATTTCATAATTACCATACAAGTTGTGGGTGTTATTCTTGCCTAGTTTTCCATTTGTGGAAAATGGAAGCTGGTTTTCAAGGTGCTTTTACTAACAATCATTGTGTGGGGCGGGTTCTTAATTGTGATCTTTTGGCCTTTTCTCACAATGGGTGGCAAGAAGAATAGGCTTGCACCTATAACATGTGATGATGTTAAACAAATGCAATGGTGTGAAGAACCTTGCAGAAGGGTGGAGCGAATCCCTACTTAGAGAACCTCCATGGTTTAGATCCAAAGGCTTAAAAAATATTCTTCAATGATTGGAAGAATTATACTCTTTCAATTTATGAGAAGAGTGTCAAGATCACTGAGGAGCTCATAGTAGAGATAACTGGGCTCCTGATGAAGGGTAGAAAAATATTTACAGATAGGAAAACCTTAAAGGTAGTCGTACAAAAATTTCTCAAAGGAAACGAGGGCAATAAACTAATGAAGAAGGCTAATGGTGGGTACCAATTCAAATCCCTCATGTGGATTTAGGTGTGACTATTAAGGTAATCGTGCAATAATTTACCTTGGATGGTAGATACATGAGTGTTTTTTGGCTTTTATTTTACTTTGTTGAACCATTTCAAACACAAGCAGAAGGTGTCTTTTTCTTATTACTTGTTAGTGGCCTCTTTGGAGTTAGGAATCAAAAAGCTAGATGTAGGAAGGATGGGTTCCCTCCTCCGACTAGTAATTAGGAGTTAGGACTTGAAACAAAAGTTGGTATGGAAATTGAAACAAGGGATGACGAATCCATCGATGAGGAGAGTGAATCTAATAGGAAATAGATGTTTGAACCCCTCAAAATGTGAAGGGTAAGAACAAAAAAAGGAAGAAGGCTAATGTGGCTACATTGGGGTCAAAGGATTTGGGTTTTGTAGGTGAAGATTTGGTTGGGTTGCAGAATTCTGGGGATGAAAATGATTATAATCCAAATTCTAAAGTTCATGATACCACATGCAAAGGAATTCCAGGGGTTTCCTCTTCTCCTCCCTCTCCCCTTAGGACTAGTGAGGATAGAGAGACCCAACCTCCTTTCCCAAGACATCTGTAGAAGGATTCTCCATTCTTGAACTCTGATAGAGAGGATCAAGAGGACTTTCTTAAGGTAGCTAGGGATGCGGTGTTCGATCAATTTAGAATCTCAAAATGGTTATTTTTAGATATTAATCAAGTCAATATATGACTTTAGTCCATGCAAAGCAATATTGCAACCCTTCAAACAAAGAAGGCACTTCTAGGTCCAAGGAGGATGATAAGAAAATGTTGGCAATTCTAGAAAAAGTAGCAAAGGATGTAAATATCATGAAAGCAAATCTTATAAAGGGCATATTGCTAGGCTTGAGGACAACATGAAGAGGTAAATGATAATCTGATTAATCTGGTAAACATGAGCTACAAGCCCATTCATAACAGTGCTAAGAGCATAAAATGTCTCGTTGATAAGTGGTAGAAGCTTTGAAGGATTCAAAGCCTTCTGACAAATCTTGTGTTGATTTTGATACCATGGATAAGGGTAAGTAGGCTATTAAGGAGGAGGGACCATACTCAGGGAAACTAAAAGAAATCTACTAAGCAGGCTAAAAATTATATGTAGGAGCTAAATAATATGTCTCAAAACTTTAGACATCTTGGAGGCCAAGGTTGTTGAGGCCCTTAAGAATCCCCATTAGTGTCTTCTGGTCTTTTCTTTGCTTTCTTGTTTTTCTATGTTGATATCTTTCTTGCTTGTGATTTTTAGCACTTTTGTTGCTTGTTGGCTAGTTGTGAATATCCTTATGGCAATGTTTTGTAAATAGTGTTTTGGGTCTCTTCAAAACTTGTTTCTCTTAAAAAAATAAAAAAATAATTTATAATTTTAGTTTTCGCATATCAAACTTTTTTGAATAATCATTAGAATTTATGAATGTGTAATATGTCTATTTAATAAAATAAATTTTACATAAATTAGAGTACATATAATTTAATTTAAGTAAATAATTAATACTTTGTGTTTGTGTATACACACACACATGTGTATATATATATGTGTGTGTGTATATGTGTATGTGTATGTGTACATATATATATATGTGTGTGTGTGTGTGTGTGTGTGTGTGTGTGTGTGTGTGTGTGTGTGTATACATATATGTGTGTGTACATACATACATATACATACACATATACATATACATACACATATACATACACATATACACATACATACACATATACATATACATACACATACACATATACATACACATACACATACACATAGACATACACATTGTAATGCCCCACCAAGAACCCTGAAGGAAAACCCACAACAAGGGTGAAACAATTTTATTTTTTTAAGAATAAACATCATAAGTGCATTTACACAACATGCACGATAACACAAGCAGAAGACTTCTACCAGAATTCCTTAAGGGTTACCAATGAAGAATTAACTTCACGAATGAATTCCACAAAATCATAAATCCACATATGCATCATTAACTCAATGATCACAAGAAGCCATAAGCAAATAAAGATTCATCATAGAAAGATTGAAAGGATACAACATAATTTCCACTTCAATAAGCATTTACTAACATCATTAAGGAAACTGATAAAAACATCCAAACATAGGATTACATTGCTCTTCCAATACATAGCTTCTCAATAAACATAAGGGATAGATCTCATCCAATTACAAGGTTACATAAGATCAATATAACAATTATACAATGACCACATAGGTCCACAAATACCAATAATCTTAAAAACATGAGATGAAGCATGAGCCACGAATCGCAGGAACACCTGCGAAGCCAATCCTTGCATGAAGGTACAAATCCAAACATCTGATGGGAAGTGGCACTACCACCCGACCATGTAATTCCCAAATGGAATCACCCCACCTTGCTAGGAGATAGCTAAGGACCCTCAAACAAGCATAAGCATGACATGGTCAACAAAACAATACGACTCCATGACAACCCAAAAGACTCCACAAGAATCTAGGCAACTCAACTTCACAAACACAAGTGAACCAAATGAGAGAGTGTCATCACACAACTTAAGATGGATACCATGGTACAACCTCCATACGTCTTGACTCACTATCCTGGTAACCTTTCCTGACCTTCGGCTCCAACTAAGTCTTATGCGGACCCTACCAGACTTTCGTGAAGACAACGTGGTTGCTTTGCCATTCCAAGCCTTCTCGCCACATTATGAGCCATGTACTAGCACTCACCTATGCACAAGGTACAATTATCTTTATTAATGTTATGATACTACCCACCTAATCAATTCATTAGATTACCAGTTATTATTTGACTTTCGTTGGGTTGTAATACCTACCACTTTGGGTGCAACCTGCAAGCGAAAGCCACTCTCTCAAAGGACACTACACAAGCATGGTCACTCCCCGAGGATCCTATGGCGAAGCAGAAAACCATAACACCACTATCAGAAATAAGTGGTCAAACAAGGACATATTGACTCTTGACTAACCATAAGGCAAAGACACTACATGGTTAAGACAATGGAGCCAACATATATCTCTTGGTCAAAGGTACTAATTACACCACCACAGGATGACTGAACCATAGACCAAAATAGCACAATAAACACTTGCAAGGATAGCTAAATACATCAAGTCCACACTCAGACAATCTTTGAGAATATCAACATCATAATCACTTGCAACATCATTGATTGAAAAAAATGAAATAAAACACTCTTGCAGCAGTCACATTATTCAATTCCCAAATCAATGTTCCATCAGAAATGAAATCCACATTATACATTCAACTGGTTTTAACATGAATTCCAACAAGCATTTAAATCATTTTCAGAATATATCCAAAACTACCAATTTGAATTTCTAATTCATGCCTTAATTTTCATTGATAAATTTATTAACCACATAATAAAAATTACATGAAAATCACATTACATCACACAATACCACTTTAAACATTCCATTTATAAAATTTAAGTTCTTAGCACTAACCGATTTTGGAGACTAGTGAGGGCTCAAAGCTAAGCGAGAGTCAAACCAACCTGCGGTTGTGCTGCTGCTAGGGGCAACAGAAACTACCTACCGGTAGTGCTACTACCACTAGTAATAGCCCTATCGACCAGTGGCTGCCACTACCAACCGGTAGCACTACCGCTACCAACCGGTAGCACTGCTACCACTACCAACTGGTAGCGGTACTGCCGACTGGTAGTTCCCACTACCAACTGGTAATGGTACTACCGATTGGTAGTTCCCACTACCAATCGGTAGTGGTACTATCAACTGGTAGTTCTACTACCTGCGGGTAGCAGACACTACCGAACCACGTGATGAGGCAAGCCCATCACGAGAGTGGTAAAGTCCACAAGAGAGGCACAAGAAACATGCCTCCAAGTATTCTAAAACCAAAAAGACACAAAATCAATAACCACAAGGGACATTCCATTTCCAGAATTATTTCACGGGCACACACATACAATGCCAACTTCCAAAATTTCAAGGAGGAGTTTACCAACAAGGTAGATGGTGAAATAAACACACTGAAAAGAATAGCTAGCCAATTCTTGATAGTATAGAAACAAGGATGCACCCAACAAACCCAAACTAAAATTCTTTCTTTCAAAAGAAGAGGTAAATCAATAAGTTGTTGCTATGAACAAATAACACACAACAAGAAGAAATGAATAATTCCTTTCCTGAATGCAACCATATGCTAATAGCATCACAAAATCAACTATATCAGGCAATGTTTCTCCCATTTCAACATTCCAAGAAGAATCTATAGGTAGATTGCATAAATTTCCACACACAGGAAGCAAATTGAAAATTTCAAAAACAAATTCAAAACAAGAAGGAAACCTCCAACCTTGAAGCAATTAGCAAGCAAAGAGATGAAGCAAATCCAGTCTTGCAACTAGGTCGAATCTCCAGCTCCTCCAGAAATTTTTCCAGAATTTTCTCTCCAAAATCTTCTTCTTCTCCTGCCATCAATGCCCAGAATGGATGCCCAAAACTATCTTTTAACCCAAGCTTCTAGGTTAAAGTTCTCATCCAATCAAATTTAAATATTTCAAAACTAAAAGGCAATCAAATTTATTTATTTCCCCAAAAATAATAATTCTTTCTAATGATTAAATTAAAAAGGCCAAAATGGAAAAAAATAAAAGGGAAGCTTTTATTTATTTCTTTTTCCATAAATACTTCCTTCAATATAAACATTTAACCTTTTTAAATGGCTAGGCAATTTATTTATTTCACAAAAATATCAATGCAACTTTACACAATAATTTAAGCCATTTAACCATTTAACCTAGCAATTCATCAATTTAATAAATCAATAATCACAGAGCATAATAATTAAATGATTACGCCAACACAAGATAGCATCATCCATTTAAATTAAATAACCATTTAAATAAACAGAAACATGCAAAACTAAGACAGATCAAATGACGACTCTCAAATGACCAAACCAAGGCACCATGACACGCATGACAACCAAACGGGGAAACACAACCGATTGATGACACTCACACGAGTGTAACTGTGGTCAAGCTAGGGTACAACAACTATCTCCTCCACTCCCATCAGATATATATAAGGCACACTCGGACCTGTGAAACCAGGTGGAGTCGATACCCCATACCTACCCGGTACTTGTACCTGCAATGTCCTGCACCAAAGAACCACACATGCATATAGATAATATACATACAAACACGGTAAACACGCTGATGAAGGAGAATTGTGATGTTCCCTGTCTCACCGGAGTGAGTGAAGGAAAATCATCCCCTCGCGTCCCAATACATTTGCAAACACGCAACATATAAATAATGCATCGCAATATAAGGAAAAAGTGTCAGTCCATGATAATGATCCATAAAAAAATAACATTGCTCATAAGCACTGAAATACTGCATAAAATCATACACCATAAATCCAGATAAAGTATGAAATAATATCGCATAATATCTGAATCAAAATACAATAATGTTCCATAGAACAATCACTGAAACAACTCAAAACATACAAAAGAGGCTGATTGAGGAGGGATGCTACACACATATACATACACATACACATACACATACACATACACATATACATATACATATACATATACATACATACATACATATACATATGCATACACATATACATACACATATACACATACATACACACATACATACACATACACACACACACACACATATATATATACATATACATATACATATATACATATGTACATATATATACACATATATATGTACATATATATACATATAATATATATCTATATATATATATGCACAAAGATGGTGGTCAGAAAAGTGGACACCACCCAAAAAATCATGAAAAAACAAGCAGCACACACACACACACACATGTACATATGTACATATATATATATATATATATATATATATATATGTGTGTGTGTGTGTGTGTGTGTGTGTGTGTGTACATATGTACATGTATATGTACATATATATACATATATATACACATATATATGTACATATATATATATAAATATAATATATATGTATATATATATGCACAAAGATGGTGGTAAAAAAAGTGGACACCACCCAAAAAAAACATGAAAAAACAAGTAGCGTGTACGCAGTTATAAAATTTGAAATCACCGCATACTCGCTTAGGTCCGTTGTTCCTGAGCCTAAAAAAGATAGCGTGTACGCGCTTCTTTTAGGAAAGTGAGCACGTAGATGCTACTTTTAGGAAAGTGAGTGCATACGCGATGATTTTAGGAAAGTGAGCGCGTATGCACTCATAAGACCTAATGGACCATGTACACGGTACTTGTCAAAAAATGTTTAAATATAAAAACTGGGTCTTATTTTCTCGTGACAACCACCTTTTTTTCTCATTTCCTCCGTGAAACCGCAAACGGGGTGCCTCATTTCTCCTCTAGACACTATGGATCAAGGTTAGTTTTTCTTAATTTTTGTCTTTCTTTCCCGTTTGTTCTGATTAATTAAGAAAAAATAGGTTTTTAGGACCCGAAACCTTTTACATAGGAGATAAAGATAAGACAATAAAAAGTCCAAAGCTTATAAACCACTTACAAAATGACTGGCAAAAAAGCCAGCAAACCAAAAGGACAACTAAAGAAAAAAACAACAAAGAAACTAGGAAAGCACTACACAGCTATAGTCTTCAGAAGGTCCTCCGCCTTTTTCACCAATTGGTCATAGGTAGCCCCAATAACTTTGAGATCTTCCAGGTCCTTGTTAGGTTTCTTTTCTTTCTTTTTTCCTCTAGTTCTAGTTCTGGGTCCTTGAGCATCTCTTGTGCCTTCAGTGTTAGGGTCAATATCTAGGGTCTCCTTCTCCTCGTCCAATTTGTTGATGAGAGTATTAGTGTTGCTAGCAGAAATCTTTAGGATGCTTAAACTCTGTTTTGCAATACTCTTGAGGAAATCCTCAACTTTGATGACTTTACTGGCAGTGCCCGAAATAGTTTGATCATTAGCGTCAACAAGATTTTTCCTTTCTAGCGGGTCTTTCTCTATTTTCTCAAATCTGGGGTTGAAGGAATCTCTTATGTTTTCATCTTTTGCAATGGTATTTTTTAGGTCCTCAATGTAATCAACCATAGTCTTCCCTTCCCCAGTGTTGATGGTTTCTAGAATTTGAATTATGTGGCTGAGTTTTTTGTTGTCATCCATAGCTTTTTTGTAACTAGTTATTAGCCACTCCATAGTGTCCATGAAACCTTGCATACCCTCTAGAGGAGGGTTAGGGGGAGGATGAGCAGTAGCTGTGTCTTCAACCCTAAGAGCCTCGCCAGTGGTCACTTGCTCCAGGTTTTGTTATGCTCCCGAGGTCCTTTCCTGCTTATAAACCTCCAGCTCCTTCACATTCTCCTCCTTCCTCTTATGCTTGTTTCTAGACTAAGTGTGAACTTTAGTTTTCTTTTTTGGAGAACCCTGGGGTTTCTCCTTCTCTGAGTCTTTAGAGACCTCCTCCTCTGAGGAAGAGCTAATCTAGAGGATTCTGCCTTTAAGTTTTTTGCCCTTAGAAGAAGAAGGTCTTGTTTTCATATATTTCCTCTTCTTACCAGTTTCAAAATTCGAAACATCCAAGCTCTCCTCAGAATCACTCGATGGGTCACTATCAGAATCCTCATACATTGAAAAGACAGAGTCAGACCCATCCTCCTCAAACTCTATAGAGGGTTGCGGGTGGGCTATTCGATTGGCCTTGAGATGGTCATATAAAGGACCATTAAGCCTTGATGCATAGCAGTGTCCCCCAAAGGGTTCTCTTTGTAAGCCTTAATAGTGGCATTCATCGAGCATAACAAAAAATAGGGAAAATTAACCTTCTCATCATGCCTAAAATGATTCAGCAAGACAAAATGGTAGAAGTAAACTTTTGTAAACCTACCATCTAATGTAATGTAGCACATTAAAACAAAGAGGCCCTCCCGCCAAGGTTTAACAAAAGCCCTAGGGGGATAGTAAGTTTTACTTACCAGGCATGTTTTCTCCTTCTCGGTTTCTGGATCTCTGTCAATGGCCTCCTTATTGACTTTTTTGTCTCTATAGAAGTTGCATCCTTCCCTTTTGAGGCTCATGGCTTGGGCAATAAGGTCTTCATCAATTTCAACAGCCTAGTCTCCCATTTTCCGCATACCCTTTCTCCAATTTTTGCAAAAAAAACTGGTTATCGTGCCATCCTGTCCGTGGAGTCTTTCCATTAATTTTGAAAAACCACCCTTCTGCATGATGCTCCAGACCACCTCCTTTTGTTTCCATTCCTTGCAGCTGCTAGGTTCGTATCTCCATCTGTTACCGCCCATATTTTCACTGTTTAGAGCCGAATTTTGAAACTTGTAGAGAGTTTTAGCTAGAAAGCTTATCAAAACTATCAATTTAACCCAAAAAGCGTGGGAAGTGATGGAATAAGTATTATAATAAATAAGGTTGACATTATTATAATAACTCGAAGTACTTCATTTAGTCCTTTTCATTATTATTCTGTCCATCAAAAATATTTGGAGTGCTTCTATATCGGTCCTTAAAAATGATTAGTTTGACATTCTCTAGGAGTCCTTGTTCTCCCGTCCACGTAATCATTTCATCTTTATTAACTGTCGCGTTGGCAACCCATTCTTGTAGAGCCATTGGCCTCACGGTAAATATGGGATATGTAACTTTTCTCAAAAGTGTTGATAAGGTCTCTAGCTGCTTTAATGATATTATTGATCGACCATGATAGCTTTGAGGTCCCCTTGAGACAATTTACGATGTTGTTTGTATCCCCTTCAATCCATATGTAGGGGCAATTCCATTTTTTAGCAAGGAGAATACCTTGGAGAACTGCCATTGATTCTGCTTTATGGTTTGTTTGGCTCCCTATTGCGACAACAACCATTTCCTTGCAAATACCTTTATCATCTCTAAGAATAGCTTGACAACCTGCAGGGCCCAGGTTACCTTTTGCAGCACCATCAAAATTGACTTTGAACCAACCATGAGGGGGGGTTTGCCACCTAGCTTCAAGTCTTTTCTTTTGATTAGGGTCAGAACTACCAGCAATCTTAAAATTCCAGGAGCTTAAAATGTTGGATTCCAGGGGGTTGGTCGAGAAACAAGGACCCTCCATGATCCCAATATTCTCCACAAGTGCCCATTGAATTTTCTAGAACATAATATCCTGATTGAGGGGTAAGTCCCTGAAGATATGATTATTTCTTTCTTTCCATAATCCCCACAGGATGTGAGGAAGAGATAGCTGCCACAGAGACCTCAGAAAGGAGTTAGTCCAATGAAAATTCCAAGAGGAGAATAGTTCACTGATAGTGTTAGGAAACACCCAGTCAATGCTAAAACTTTTAAGAAATCTTTCCCAAACTGAGGTAGAATAGGAACAGTGGATGGCCAGGTGGTCTATAGACTCTTCCTCCTAAAGACACAAAGCACACCTATTAGGGAAGGCAAAACCTCTTCCCTTGAGGTTGTCTAGGGTCAAGATCTTGTTTTGAAGGATGGTCCAATAGAAAAAATTGATTTTGGGGGTCAGACCCTTAATCCAGGCTTTAGACCAGAAAGGATTAACAGGGGGGGTGGGGGAAAGGACACCATACATTGAGGATTTTTTTCTCGTTTGTTCAATTTGTTTTACATTTTGAATTTAATTTTGTTACTTTTGATTAGGTTTTTTCATTTTTGTTTCAAAAACCAGATTCTGATAATCAACAACAAGAACAACAAAATGCACCTCCTGAAAATCCACAAGATACACCCCCAATTCCTCCTTTTGAGCGCACACCTGAAACACAAGAGCAATTAATTAATTAGTTAGGGAAAAACATGTCTAAAATAAATAGACTGATTGATAAATTGAAAACATCCAAACTTGAGCATCATAAATCCCTCGCCACTAGCCTAGAAACATTAGCTAGTGGTGCCATAGTCATTTCCACACAAATTAAAAAATGGGGAAACTTTAGGGATAAGTGTCGTTAATACTATGATGATGGGTTATCATACAAGGGAGTGAAAAATAAAAAATATTAGTAAAAAACAAATATGTGCCCTTTTTGTTGATCCTAAAACTAGCCAGTCGCTACCTCTTAATGCAAAGAGGTTTCCCATACATTGGTGTACCAATGTGCAGATGAAAAATCTTTTTTGGCAGAGGTGGTGGATGGTCTTTGATGATCCACCTTGTAATAATTATGAGGTGCCATTGTATTTTTTGAGAAAAGTATATAGTGAGTTTGTGCTCAATGTGTGGCCAAACTATTTTTACATGAGAGAGTTCCATGGTAGAGGTGGTGACTTTGCCCAAGATAGACCTGGAGCTCGTAGGTGAGTAGCCCCAGAGAGTTGTCGTCTCCTAGCACCCAAACCCAAGGTGCATTAGGTTGTCCCAGTAGAGCTGAAAGAGTTGATGGAGCTATAGACTCTTCAGGCGGCCACAACATTGACTAGTGCAATCATCCAACATGGGATGTCGTTAGCACACCCTATTGTACTAGATGATGAGCCATTAGTTGCTCCAGGTGGCAACAGAAAGTCCATTCAGCATATGTGTGTTAGTTCCTTGGGGATATACTCAGGGATAGATGATGCGGCCGGTGTAGATGGATCCACATCTCATTCGTGCACGATTTGCAGGAGGAGACATCAAACTCGCATGACTGAGGATTTGGCACTAATAGATGAGCTGATGGACATGGTGTTTTCCCATTAGCAACATACATAGGTGTGTTGATTTGAATTCATAGCATTTTAATTATTAGTCACTTTAAATTTGTAATTACATAAATAAATTTTCATTTATACATCGATTTAAATTGAGACAAATAATATGCATTTCAGGATGTAGCAGGGGTATCCCATACTCCTCCCACAGTTACTACAGCTGCAACTTCGGTGCCTGAGGTATAAATTTTGTAACATGTTAAAATAGAATAGTACACTTTGAATTCAAAAATATTACAAGATATACTAACTATCTTTAATGCTTGGTCCAATTTTTGCTCTGTAGGTGTTGACAGGGGACCAAATGTCTCAGATTGATGACATCACGCTCTCAGCGATCGATTTTGGCCTACAAGGTTATACGGTATCATATTTTGTACAACCCTTTTTATGTATTGTTTTGATGGAATATGCAAGTCATTTCATTTTAGATTTTTTAAATTATGTTTAATATATTATCTGTACTAATATCTCATGTTAATTTTATTTTTTTAGTGTATCCCCTCCACATCTAGGCCTCATCCTAAGAAAAAGAATTCCTCGAAGATGCCAAAACATGGGAAGAAGGTAATTGAACACACTTTTAGTTGTACAATTGTTTGAAAATGTTGAAATCAAGTATTAGTTGGGGTTTGTAGATTGATTAGTGTTTTTTGTCTATTTTACATTTACAATGACCATTGTGCTATGTGGATTTGTTGAATGCACCTGATTCGCTTATGGATCAAGAGAGGGCGGAGGTATGTATCTCTACTTTATTTTCTTGATTTCATGAGTATATGCACACGTACATGTGAGCTTGTGATATATTATAGTCTTATAATTTTTTCATACATGAAATATCCATAGCTGCTTCATCAATGGTGAGCCCTCCTCTGTGCACTGGAGAAGCATCTTAGGATCCAGTACACTTTTGTTTGATATATTAAATTAATTGTTTTAACCTACAATACTTATCAATTGTATTTAATATTTGATCATTTTTTGTATAGGTAATAGTAACAGTTTCTCCATCGATGGTGAGCCATCCTCAGTCCATTGGAGAAGCATCTCAAGCACCGATACGTCATTGTTCTCTATATTATCACTTTTAAGTGTATCTAGATTCAATCTATGACCCCTATGACCTGATAATGACTCAAATAAATCTCCATGATTAGACATGAATCAAGAATTCTCATGGTTGACCTTATCACATCACATAAACTCAAAACATAGTCACAAAGCATAGACACAAAAAATAGTCACAAAACATTGTCACATATTATTCAAAAATTTGCCTCTAAATATGGTCAAATAAGCTCTTGGCTATTTGAATATAAAAAAAAAATGTCATACAAATCATCTCATGGGCTTTTATACAAAATTTGGCATTACAATATGTGCGATTCAACTCATCGTCATTTTAATATACAAAATTTGACATCTAAATATGTACAAATGAGCTCATTACCATTTAAATATACAAAATTATGCCCCTAAACATGTAAAAATCGGTTCATGGGCATTTATATATACAAAAAACAAATATAGAACAATTTGTCAATGATATATACAAAATTCTCAAAATCATTCTACTTTGAACCGTAGAATCAATCAAGTGAGCCTTCAGGATTGGCTCTAACCCAAATTGTGTCAAGTATTGCCTCGTGGTCAGATTCATGAACTTTCCATAAAATCTTGTTATGAGGTCTATGACGATACTTCATCAAATGAATATTTTTTGCAACAACAAGGTTAGAGAAATGAAAAAAGTTTGTGTGTTTTAAAGTCCTTGAACAACCAAACATCAGAATTCTTGATAGGATATCTCCTAAGCTATGTTCCTCTCATGACAACAGACCCTGATGAGTACTCAATACCCTCTCCATCAATGATTGTGGTTGTCAATTTTCTTTTAGGCTAAACACAATGACACAAATAGTAATCCGTGCCTTCTTCATTGTTCTCTTCTACAACAACTGCATACACATGACTTGCATTTTATAAAGTGATAATTAATACCAAAAATAAAGTATGATATACAACAAAATGAACCAAAAAGAAAAATTGCAAAAAACTTAACTCAAAAAATCACCTGAATCCACTAGGTCGGATACATGGCCAAAATTCACCGATGTCTCCAACTAGCTCAATTGCAGTGCTTTGGGAATTTGATATGTATCAATAGGAACCAATGGTCTACAAGACCATTTGTCAGCCCACTCTTGTGATTCACATTCTTCCCACGAACAATACATGCATGAAGAGCAAAAACATACCATTTGCCTCGTATAAATTACTAGTGAGCTTGCATTTGAACTCATAAATGAGTGCATGTCACTCAATCCTGCAACTTTAGAACAATCTAGATAGTTTTCAATGTTAGATTCAGTGATCAACCAATAATATCTATGAACCATTGACATACCTGGATTACCTAGACCCATCATAGACTTACACCATCGCACAATTGTTTCTGCATCTATCAACTTAGCACCACCTTCATACATCAATTCTTCTCTAGCTAGGGATCTTTTTGTTAGAGTATTCATGTATTTACTTGATTAATTAAACATTATTTGTTTAATTATTTAAGTTCCCTTTATATTTTTTACACTTAAGCTAACTTTAGGTGTATATAATTAATTATTTTAATTAATTATTATGTGCAAACCTAGGTTTTCCCTTTTAGGGTTTCTTGATCTATTAAAGGTTGAGTTCTTTCTTTTCATTGTATGAAGAAGGATTATTATTGACAATACATTTTGGATATTATTGAGCTCTCATCTTTTGGAGCATATTTTCCCTTCTGTGATTTGCTTCATTGCTTCTCCTTGTAACAAGTTTTTCAGCTTGCAGAGATTATTTGGGCTCCTGTGGTGTTGTATTTTCTCAACTCCTATATGGTATCAGAGCTTCAGATCTACAGCTACCTGTTCTTGTTTTGAGAATTTTTGGCTTTGGAAGCAGATCTGGGGTTTCAGGAATTTTTTATGTACCTAGGATTTGAAATTTTTTCTGAGCACTTTGGGCCTAAACAGACCTCACCATCGTGCTTAGAAGGCTCGAAAACCCCTATGGTCATATAAAATTCGACCTATATTGGTTCCTAAGCCTCTGGGTGAATTTTTTTCTTAGATCCAGGCCGTACCACCCTGGCACGTAGATCGAGAACAAAATTTTCAAAAAAAAAATATTTTGCCTTTTTACGACATGTAGGCCGGATTTTGACATTTTTGAAAAAAAAAATTAAAAAAAATATCAAAAGCAATAGTTGTTTTTTTTTTTTTTTTTAAATTTTTTTTTTTTTTTGGAGGTTTTGCATTACGCAGGGTACCAAGTTGATAGTCCGGCCATTGTACGGCGACCGGACCTATCAATCCGGCCCCCTGCTGGCCTCGGCTTCTAGCCCCCTACTGGCCTTGGCCCTTGGCCCCTCGTCAGCCTCAACTTCCGGCCCCCGCCGGCAGCCCCGCCTCCCCGGCTGCCCGTGCTCCTCCCGACTCCGCCACCGTTGCGGCCCCTGCCAGCCACCGCCACCTGCGGCTGTCTCCCTATGACTGCCGCTTCCTAGCCCCATCGTTGCTGCACCTCCCGGCCCCCGCACTCCACCCAGGGCTGCTCCACTCCGCTGTCGGAATCCACCTTGGCCGCCGGTGCCTTCCTAGCCTGGCCCCGCACCGCTCAGCTGGCCCCCGCGCTTAGCCTCGCCGCTCAGCTGCTAGCTCGCAACCTCCCTACACTACCCAACCACTAGGTTCATCCACCGACCGTCAGAGCTCCGACCGTCCGCCATGGGAGCGCCGCTCCTTGGCCACCTTCACCCAAACAAGCCACCAGACTCCCTTTTTTGGCTTTTTCAGGGGGGGTTTGGTTTTTTGGCTCTATCTTGGGCATACGGAGTTGTCTTTTCGAAAATAAATAGGCATCAGAACGCTGGTTTCGAGGCCAACCTCATGGTGTTGGTAATGTTTTTTTCTAGTCAAAGTGAGGTCTAGGTTTTGCACTCCGGGAGTCATAGAATGAGCATCGGACCTCCGTTTTTTGAAAACTTTATATTTTCGAAAAGCCTGTGCTGTGTAATTTCCAACCATCTAATTTTTATTACCAGATTCTTCTCCATGCATATTTTGGTCCTAGGATCTCTTCTCTGAGTAGGATGTCTCTATTTTGGTTCACATTTCTATTTCTAGTCTTCTTATCATTGTAGCTTGTATTTATGCAAACACACTGAGATAAAGTGCCATCATGCATTGTTTACTTGGAATCTTGCATATTTTGTGTCTTGTAGTACATGCACTATTGATCAAGTGCCATGAAGGGGTTGATGTTTGCCTCTTGTTTTCCATCTTCCTTTGTCCAATGAGTGTTCCTTCCACGACATTTGCCTCATGATGATGTGTCTCAGTACCTTTGAAGTTCTTGGTTCTTCATCATACAGTTTTTTTGGCAGTCCTTTTCAGTGTTCCTGTCCCTCTCCCACTTCCGCATTATGAGGAGGTTTATCCTATTAGTTCTACTACTTCCATGGTTTGATTGATTAGCTCTTTAGGCTTTGGTTTCTCATGCCATCTGTATCTTCAATTTCAGTTGTTTTTGCCTTGTTTGCCTCCTGATTTGAGTAGTGTCATTTGAGGGCACTCATTCAGATTACAATCTTCTCTACCTGGTCATGTTCTAGTTCAGTGGATGTTCTTCAGATCAGCAGTTATTTTTTGACAGAGTTTGTAGGTTCTTCATGCTTCAGTGATATTCTTTTCCATCTCTTTTTGGAGTAGAGTTTTGTTCCCATGTGGTTTTCTCTATTTCTCCAGTTCATAGAGATTTCATTGTATTTGGGTACCTGATCAGGTCTTGTTGCCAGGACCCAACTTTATTGCTTTCAGTAGCTATTCTAGGTTTTAGCTTCTCCCTAAGTCTGGCTTAAGGGGGGGTGTTAGAGTATTCGGGTATTTACTTGATTAATTAAACATTATTTGTTTAATTATTTAAGTTCCCTTTATCTCACTTACACTTAAGATAACTTTAGGTGCATATAATTAATTATTATGTGCAAACCTAGGTTTTCCCTTTTAGGGTTTCTTGACCTATTAAAGGTTGAGTTCTTTTTTTTCATTGTATGAAGATGGATTATTATTGACAATACATTTTGGAGATTATTGAGCTCTCATCTTTTGGAGCATATTTTTCCTGTGTATTCTTTCCTTCTGTGATTTGCTTCATTGCTTCTCCTTGTAACAAGTTTTTCAGCTTGCATAGATTATTTGGGCTCTTGTGGTGTTGTATTTTCTCAACTCCTATACTTTTTACACATGCTTCTGCACCATCGTGCTTTCCCTTACCATGTCCAGCCTCAGTGAAATTCCAAAAATGTTGTACACCACTTCTCATATACATCCTTGTCAACCAATAAAACATCATTGTATTCTTGAATTGTGCGATGCAATTATCTGACCATATTAAGTGTCAGTTGTATTGTATGTTCCTTTCCCTTAAACTATCATAGAAAACTTTAAAGCATCCTTGTACAAACTCCAATGAATGAGTACGATCATCACTTATGTAGAAGAGATACTCTCTTACAACCTTTCTATCCTCCTCTCTGTTATCATTTGCATGCATGAATGCTGTGTACAATAATAAGAACTTGTGTAGAATGATAATACATATATTGCACTTCATTTTGAGGTTGTAGTGTATAATTTTCACCAAAATCAATGATAGAGACAATGGTGCCAAGAGGAAATGTGTCCTTACATAACTTGAATTTGTCATCTAACCATTGAGCTCTATGTGTATGCATTATGTACTCATAAACTAGTTTCTCTTGAAACATTTTCATAAATTCAGCTAAACATATATCATTTTTCACTAACTCGCATCTCTTCAAATCTTTTCCATATTTAACTCCATATGTGACTATCTTGTATTTTCCAAAAGAAACTAGTTTCTTACCAATTTCATGTGTGCTCTCCAAATGTACACATCTTGGTAAATGTTCCAAACCACCACATATAGCACAGAAACCTTCCAAACAAGGAATCTTATAATAAATGCAACCATCATGTCTATTACATAGTAAACTTGAAATAAGTTCTCTTACCGACTTAGGAGGTGCTTGTATATTGCATTCCTGCAAAACATCATTAGTGTGCAAAGTAGAACAAATATGACGGAAAATATCATAGTGCATGAAAAATTCAATATGTATCCTACAACAACACGTGGTGTGTACATGATTAATCTTAATATAAAAAGGTTTTTCCATTTCAAAAAATCTTTGACAAATTCTTATTTGAGGAAAATTTTGAAGGAATCTTTCATTAAATTTAGTTTGAGTCATATCCAAATAGTGTTTGGCATGTGGCTCACAATTTGTAGACACGATTCATCTTCTAACAACATCTCTTTGGTTGGGTGAAACTCTTGTGTTGTCATGCCAAAAAATTTCAATTAATGTTCTTAGTGCATCAATAACAACCTTGTCTTTGCGTGGTAGTCGACCCGAGAATGACCAAAGAGAATTATTTTTAGGTTACTCTATTTTTTATCGCCTCTGTAATGCTTTACTTAATGTTGTTCTACTAACGTTTAATGACTTGTTTATTTTATCAAATGATATTTTTTAATTTTCTTTCTCATTATGGTTGATGTAATGACATGTCGAGTAGCATTAGAATCTTTAGTATGTGATTTTGAACCAATAGCTTGATATGCATCAAAGAGATTTCTCATAATAGTTCTTTCACTATTACTTTCAGATGATCTTAGGCCTAGAATTTTCATTGTCTCTCTAAAATTCAAAATTTTAATCATTTGAACAATTAATTGACATCTTGCGGTTTGATTTAAGTTTTCAAAATTGTTTTGCCATATTCTTTTAACCATTCTCCTACAAGTTTGTTCATTCATTTTATCGAGCATTGGCTTCAATATATTCTCATCAATGTCAATTAGATACTTTGGTTTCCTATGATTGATTCTAGGAGGTGTTAACATCAGTGCATTGTGTACTTTCAATTCATCAAATAGAGGTGGTGTATGATCATCATTTAATTGATTATTCAATGCGGTATCTTCTTCAATTGCATTAGGTTCATACAGTAAATCAAATGTCTCTTCTTCAATTGCATTAAGTGCATTATGTTCGTTTGATAAATCAAATTAAGATGTTGAGGATGAAATACCTTCTTCTCCCGTTGTTCTTATGTCACGCAATTTCTTCATACGTTGTGTTTGTCTTTCCTTTTCAGCCTCTCGTTGTTCCATCATTCCTCACTTATTCTTTCCCATGGTTGATATCGGTTGTCCTAAATGCAATCATATTACATATATATGTAAACAAAAGTTCATAAACAAATAAATAACCATAAATATGCATCTTATCATTATTTTTTGAATCAAAACTATTAAACAATCACAATAATATTCACTTACTTCTGTGTATAAAACATTGATAGAAGTGTAGACATAGTTGTAGTGGGGCCTTCAATGACCTCAAAAACTTCTTTTGAGGTTGTTGAGGCTCTTAGGCAAATAAAAATATGTCTCAGTACCATGTACGTGCTATATTAATAACGACGTGTGCGCTGTTAGTCCCTAAAATGTTGGCAAGCCCAACGGTATTTTTTTCCCACCCTATACTAATAAGTAGCGTGTATGTGCTCCTACGCCTTAAAAATGTTAAGGTAGGGCATCAAACTAATAGGATCAGTACCCCGTATGCACTTACAAGTAATAAGTAGCGCATACGCGCTCCTACGCCTTAAAAATGTTATGGCAGGACAACAAACTAATAGGCTCAGTACCCCGTATGCACTATTTGTATTAAAGAAAATGTGAAAGAAAAGGGAGAGAGAGAGAGAGAGAGAGAGAGAGAGAGAGAGAGAGAGAGAGAGAGAGAGAGAGAGAGGGAGGGGGGGAGAGAAGAAGGGGTATGGAGGAAGGGAGAAGGGGAGAGAGGGAGAGAGAGGTAGAGGGAGGGGGAGAGAGAGGGAGAGGAAGAGAGAGAGAGAGAGGGAGAGAAGGGGGAGGGAGAGATAAGGGGGGAGGGATGGAGAGAAGAAGGGGTATGGAGGAGAGAGAGAGAGGGGGATGAGAGGGATGGAATGGGAGAGAGATACACCTAAGAGAGGAGGAGAGTGAGATAGATAGATAGAGATTGAGAGGGAGAGAGAGAGAGAGTAGAAGGCGTATGGAGGAAGTAAGAAGGGGAGAGAGGGAGAGAGAGGTGGACGAAGGGAGAGAGGGAGAGAGAGAGAGAAGGGGGGAGAGATAAGGAGGGGGGAGGGAGGGAGGAAGGGATGGAGAGAAGAAGGGGTATGGAGGAGAGGGAGAGAGGGGGAGGAGAGGGATGAAATGGGAGAGAGATACACCTAATAGAGGAGGAGAGTGAGATAGATAGATAGAGACTGAGAGGGAGAGAGGGAGATAAGAAGGGGTATGGAGGAAGGGAGAGAGAGAGGGAGAGAGAGAGAGAGGGGGGGAGAGAAGGAGGGAGGGAGAGATAAGGAGGGGGGAGAGATGGAGAGAAGAAGGGGTATGGAGGAGAAGGATTGAATGGGAGAGAGGTACACCTAAGAGAGGAGGAGAGTGAGATAGATAGATAGAGACTGAGAGGGAGAGAGGGAGAGAAGAAGGGGTATGGAGGAAGGGAGAAGGGGAGAGAGGGAGAGAGAGAGAGAGTGGGGGATAGAGGAGGGGGGAGGGAGATATCAGGAGAGGGGGAGGGAGGGAGGGAGGGATGGAGAGAAGAAGGGGTATGGAGGAGAGGGAGAGATGGGGAGGAGAGGGATGGAATAGTAGAGAGATACACCTAAGAGAGGGGGAGAGTGAGATAGATAGATAGAGACTAAGAGGGAGAGACAAGAGATAAATGAGAGAAAGAGAGATGGAGAGAGAGAGAGAGAGAGAGAGAGAGAGAGAGAGAGAGAGAGAGAGAGCAAATGGTGTCCTAAGGGGTCATAGAACACTATATGACCTCTTCGGATACCATACGACCCATAAAGACATCATATGGAGTCCTAAGGGGTCGTAGGAGACCATATGACCCCTTAGGACACTGTATGACCCATAACGACACCATATGGTGTCCTAAGGGGTCATAGAACACTATATGACCTCTTAGAACACCATACGACCCATAACGACATCATATGGAGTCCTAAGGGGTTAAATAGTGTCCTAAGGGGTCGTAGGAGATCATATGATCCCTTAGGACACCATACAACCCATAACGACACCATATGGTGTCCTAAGGGGTCATATGGTCTCCTACGGCCCCTTAGGACACCATTTGACCCCTTAGGACTCCATATGGTGTCATTATGGGTCATATGGTGTCCTATTTCCCTCTCTCCCTCTCTCCCTCTCCCACCCTCTCTCTCTCTCTCTTTGATTCCCCTTCTTTGTTTCACTCTCTATCTCTATCTCTCCCTCTATTTCCCTCTCTCTCTCCATCTCTCTCTCCCCCTCCCTTTCCCCTTCTCTATCTTTGTCCCCCCTGCCCCCCCCTCTCTCTCTCTCTCTCCCTCTCTCTCTCTCTCTCTCTCTTTCTCTCATTTATCTTTTGTCTCTCCCTCTCAGTCTCCATCTATCTATCTCACTCTCCTCCTCTCTTAGGTGTATCTCTCTCCCATTCCATCCCTCTCCTCCCCCTCTCTCCCTCTCTAGGGCCATATGATATTCATAGGGGTCATATGGTATCCTAGTGATGCATGCATGTGTCCTAAGGGGTCATAGGACACCATATGACTCCTTAGGACACTATATGACCCATAATGACACATAAGAGGTCATATGGAGTCCTAAGGGGTCATAGGACACCATATGAACCATAATGACACATAAGAGGTCATATGGAGTCCTAAGGGGTCATAGGACACCATAGGACACCATATGACCTCTTAGGACACTATACACCCCATAACAACACCATATGGAGTCTTAAGGTGTCAAATAGTGTCCTAAAGGGTCGTAGGAGACCATATGACCACTAACAACACCCTATGGTGTCCTAAGGGGTCATAAGGTGTCCTAGGGGTTGTAGGACACCATAAGATACATAATGACACCATATGGTGTCCTAAGGGGTCATAGGACACCATATGACCCTTAGAACACAATATGACCCCTAATAACATCTAAGGGGTCATAGGGTGTCCTAAGGGGTCATAGGACACTATATGATCCCTTAGCACACCATAGGACCTATAACAACACCAAATAGTGTCCTAAGGGATCATAAAACACCATATGACCCTTTAGGACACCATATGGTGTTGTTATGGGTCGTATGGTATCCTAAGGGGTCATAGGATGGGGTCATATGGCATCCTATGACCACTTAGGATGCCATATGATGTCGTTATGGGTCGTATGGTGTTGTAAGGGGTCATATGGTGTCCTAAGGGGTCATAGGACACCATATGACCTCTTAAAAAATAATATGACCTCTAATGACACCTAAGGGGTCATATGGTAGGCTAATAAAATGATATATTTTTTCAAGTTATGAATAGAACATCATACAATAGAACATCGATAGTTTAGTTTTCATATAGCTAAGTTAGACCATTGTTAGCATAAGAGAGACTCTAGGTGAACAAACAACAAGACTTGACTAAAAAGCAAGTGTAAGAGCTTGACCTAACCCTAAGAGTACATGATAAAAATCAAAGAGGAAGTTGCAGACAAGAAATAAATTCACTTACTTCTATAGAAGTGTAGACATAGTTGCAGTGGGGTATGGAAGGAGGGAGGGAGAGAAGTAGAGAGAGAGGGATGGGGTATGGAGGAAGGGAGAAAAGGAGAGAGGGAGAGGGGGGGAGGGAGGGAGGGAGAGAGAGATAAAGAGAGAAAGAGAGAGAGTGAGAGGGAGAGGGAGGGAGGGAGGGAGAGAGAGATAGAGAGAGAAAGAGAGAGAGTGAGAGGGAGAGAAAGAGAGGCATCTTGTAACCGCTTGAGAGGGGGAGACAATACACTTATATGTGTGTAAATATATGCTTAATATACTCTATATATATATAAAATATATTATATATAAAAATTATATATTATATGTATATACACATATTATATATACAATATCATATTATACACAATCCCAAAATTTAAACAAACGTAGCACATACGCGCTTTTTATAGTAAAAATAGCACGTATGCGCTGTTTTTAGTTAAGATAGAATGTACACACTTTTTACACCATTATTACCCCTTACGTGCTTTTGACTGTTTAGGCTTGGAAATAGGCCTGGATGACAAAGCTACGGTTTGGAAGTTTGATTTCCCTCCATTTCCCTCCTTTTTGACGTGTTTTATTTTATCAACTTGGTTTCTTGACTTTGTCATCATCAGGTTTACACTTCATCAAGTGGATATTTCTAAAATTGCCACCATATTTTCACCCATCTTCTAAGCTTTCTAACCATATAATGTTTTTTAAATTTGAACAACAATAACATATTATTATTAAATTTCTTTTACCAGTGTCTCCATAGTTCTCATAGACATAGGTGCACCATTTTTTTAATAACTTTTGATATTCTTATCCAAATTTAAAAAACTTTATATATTATTGTGTTGCACTTGATTATTTACAATTTTTAAAAAACAAAATTGTATTTTCGATTTGTTTAGTGCAACTTATGCTTTGTGCATGAATAGGTACCTAATTTTTAGGATGTGCTCGATTGGAAAAATTATAAAAAAACAAATCCTCAACAAAAAATTACAAAAAAATACATATCTTCTAGTGCTCACTCTTAACTATCTTTCTGCCAAAGGATTTGTCAAAATACTAAATCTAACTATGAATTATTTGATGCGCATGTCAGACACTATGTTATGCTTTTCAAAAAAATTCAGGGTTTGTTTTTCATGCACGAAGGATTTGACCCCCTTAATCTTATCAAAAATTTTAAAAACATTTAGTAGTTTGAAAACTAGATTCAGAGTACTACAGTATTTGTTATTTCAATATCTTCATATCTTGAGTGGATGACTTTCAAATTTTGCCTCCAAGTTCAAGTTCACCTGATTTTAGAAAAAAAGTGTCCACTTATACCCCATTTTTTACCACGATCTTTGTGCACTTACCCTATGTATGTATGTATGTATATATATGTATACATATGTATATATGTATGTATATACATATGTATACATACATATATACATATGTATACATATATATACATACATATGTGTATGTATGTATACATAGATATACAAACATACACATATGTATGTATGTGTATGTATGTATATATATACATACATACACATACATATGTATACATATATATACATGCATACACATATGTATGTATGTATGTATATGTATACATACATATATATACATACATATGTATGTATACATATACACACACACACATATGTATACATATGTATGTATATATATATATATATACATATGTACATATTTATATATATATACATATGTATATATATATATATACATATATATATATATACATATATATATATATATATATATATATATATATATTTGTGTGTGTGTGTGTATATATGTGTGTGTGTGTGTGTGTGTGTGTGTGTGTGTGTGTGTGTGTACATGTCTGTGTATGTGTATGTGTATATATATGTAGACACTAAAAATGGTTTGATGAACAACAATTTTTCACATAGCCTAATTAGAAGGTTTGAAAGAATCCTACAATTCTCACATAGTCTTAATTAGGATTTGGATCAAAGAACAACAAATTTCATATTTCATGCATGCAAAGGGTTTAAAATGAACAACGAATTGCATTTAATAATGGTTTAAATTGATCAAATTCTTTTTAAATTAAGGTGGAATTAACCTCATCTGGTCTTAATTAGGATGCAAATGGATCAATGAACTCATTTCATTTTTCTAAAGGTTAAACAATCACTATTTGTCATGTCTTCTTTTATTTTTATTGTGTGCTTTTACCTTTAGTGGGCCTACTTCCTGATTTGCTTGGCACTTTGCACAGGCATTGGTGAGAGGGAACGACCCAAAGTGGTGACGGGCCAAGGTCAAGCTCTTCCAAACCACTCTAAATAATTGGGTTTGTAATGAAATTTGTAAGCAATGGGTGCTAGAATGGCATAGTGATGATTAAATTCGCCGGATCTATGTCCACTTGAACAAATGCCTTGAATTAAACCTCTTGTGTTTAGAGACCAAAATCCCTCTATTTGTTGACTCGGGGGTTGTGACACATGCATGCCGAAGAAACCTCTCATGTACACCTCAATTAGAGAAAGTAAATTCTTGGGAAGTGATGCCCCTTGAATTCGAATCTTGGTATGCCCATAGAAGTGAGTTTCATGAAGGGGAATCCGTGCTAGCAAGATTCTAACTATTCGAATGAATGTGGTATTTTATGGTAAGAGGATTCAACAGATATTATCCTTGCCAGCCTTAAGAAATGTTTTTGAAGGTGCATGATTGTTTTGGGTCAAAGTCAAACAAACGTCTTGTCATATATGCTTGATAAAATTTGAATTAAAAACAATTGTCACAAGTAGTCTTAAACAACCTTGATTTTGAGAAGCAAACAAGTTTTCAACAAGTTCAAAAAAGGTCCAAATTTTGTCTAAGTATTCATCCAACAATTGAACATGGCTTGTCAAAACATTGGGAATCCTTGTTTCAAAATTCATGTCACTTAGATAGGATAGGTGTTACATAGTTCAAACCTTAGGTCTTAGGACCTATAGTCATTATCTTCCATTTTAGTCCATTTCATTTTAGTGTCCTCATTTTTCACTTAGGTTTAAAATCATTTCCCTAAGTCTTCATTTCATTTTAGTAGCCAAGCTAGGTTTTTACTTCGTTGATATCTTGCATTATCATTATTATATCCAAACTAGGTCCTCACTTAGGTTACATTTTGCATAATCATTGTCAATACCTAAATTAGGTCTTCACTTAGGTCATACTAAACAAAATCATACATTTGCATCCTTGGCCCCATAGCATTAGTTCATTGGCCTGTAGTCATTTAGTCTTATAATAGTAGATCATATCATTGTCCCAAAAGTCATTACATTTCATAGCATTAGGTCATATCATATAACCCTAACTCATATCATTAGGCCATAAACAATTTTTGTCCATATCATAACACAAGGTTGCATTTACACCCTTAAGGTCTCTTCATAACTTAGGTCATTATCATATCATACCTTGGGTCCATACCCTAGGTTTTTGCCCTTATCATTGTCCTTTTGTAGAATAGTCTCAAATTTTGGTTTTGCCAAACTTGAGATTAAACCCTGTCATTGTTAGGGAGTCTTGACCTTGTCCAACATTTGTCCCTTTTTCATTAACATCATTTTGTCAAACCTAGGTTAGTATCCAACCATATAGGTGAGACATTGTCATTTTTCCTATCATAATTTTTTCCTTTGTCCTTTTAAAGTCTAGACTTCATTTCACTTTCCCAAGGTTGGGTCTTGAGGTTTGCATTTCAAAAGCTTGTCTAAATCTTGAAATATCAAAAAAAAATAGATCACATTCTTGTCCTAGATTACATGATCATATTTTAAGATTGTATTTAGTTGCATATCATCATCACTCCAAAAATTCAAAAGGTCCAAAAACATTTAGTTGCATTATCAATCATCTAGGTTGCATTAGTCACATATATCATACTTAAAATAAAAAATACCAAAAATATTGCATAGTGACATGTCTATTGAAACAATGTTCCAAGATCCTAGGATGCAGAAAATTTTGATATATCAACCGATGATTGAACCAATAAATAACACAATGCAATCCATTTTTAATCCAAGGCAGTCACAGTTCTATCCAACCCAACAACAAGGCAATATCGGTCAAACTTTGTATGATGAAACAAGTGTCTAGATATGAAAACTAGAGGAGAATCTAGCTCAAGAAAAAGAGATCTTGGAACAAAAAGTGAAAAACCATGAAAAGTTTAGATCCCAAATGTTCAATACATTTAAAAAATTTTAAGGTCCAAACCCAAATCTTGAGCTAATTGATGTAAAAAATCTCATTGAACGATCAAACATCCCAATCCTCATCTCTCAAATAGAGACGATGAAACAATTTCAAGCAACAAACAAAAATTTCAACCAAGTCCCAAATCAGACTCTGTTCAATCAAATCTCAAGTCAACAACTATTCATACAACAACAACCAATTATCCAACAAAAACCTATCATTCAACAACAACCAATCATCTAACAACAACCAATGGTCTGACATATCAAACCAACATAGCCAATGGTCCAATATATCCAGCCAACACAACCAATGACTCAACATGCACAACCAATAGTTCAACATGTCCAACCAACACAATCAATGAGACAATTTCAACAATATCCTCAACCAAACACACAATATCAACAATTGGTTCAACCAGCTATCAATTATCAACAACAAACTCAGTCAACTAATCAATATCAACAACTTCAACCAAACATTAAAAAACCAAAGTTGCAACTCACATCAGGCCAAATTTTGAAAATGTCAGACCAATTCTACCAACATCCAATTCAAAATCAAAATGTAACATCAAACCAAAACCAAATCACCTTCAAACAAGTTCCAAATCCAAATCCAATGATGTCAAAACCTCACAAGGATTCAAATGCATCTCCAAAGAAAGGTAGCTCTATTACAAAGCTCTTAAAGAGAGTCCTAAGAGATTTTTCTGAGAAAAATCAAAATCATATGCTCATGTCTAGCAATGGCTCACCATCCCCTCATAAAAAAATTTAATTTCCAGTGGTCTCTATTCCTACACCTTTTGAATCTTTGCAAGAACCTCCTATACCATCTCCTAAAGCTTCACAAGAGAATTTTCCACCATCACCTCCAAATGATACATCAAATAATGCATCCTCCCAAGGTTGTCTGCCATAGATACTAATCAATGTATTTATACAAATCCCTTGTACTATTTGGAAATGCAAGATTTAATGCCATCAAATGCTTCTCGTTTAGAGAGTCCCATTCAAAGTCCATCTCCCTCATGTCAAAGCATTAATCCCTTTCCAAAATCCCCCATGCATATCAAAATTCCAACCCCATGTCAAGAGGATAATTTAGAAAATGAAGAAATGAGTCCTAAAAAAAATCAAGATCAAGATCCTGAAACCTTATCATCCCATCCAATTGTTGACTAGGATCCCATCTCCCTAGACACTCGTGATGATTCGCTTATTCTCGTCCATTCTATCCAAGAACACAACACCCTTTCAAATCCCATTGACATTCCACATCCTGAGCAAGATCCAAATATGCCTCCAATCCTTTCTAATGATCCCATTAAAATTCAAGAGAAGAGCACCTTTAAAGAGGAATCCAATGATCTTCCTCCTTGTCAAGATCATATTATCCCTTTGAATCATCCACAAGATCGCTTTGTTCCTCCATCTCCATATCCTAATCCTCCATCTACACTCCAAGATTGTTGGTATTTTTAATAAGTTCTATGAATTGATTGTATTTGGTTTTGTATTGCTTTGGCATTTGATATCAAAGGGGGAGAGATATCTATGGAAAAACACATTATCTTTTGGGAAAGGTTATTCCTAGAGGGAGAAATATTATGTATTTTGATTTCTGGTAATTGATCTCTTTGGGAGATTGTTGGTTTTTGGTTTTTGGCATTTCTGCTTCGGCACTTAGATGGTTTTTCCATCTTGTGTTGCCATCAATGCCAAAGGGGGAGATTGTTGGTATTATGGATGTGTTGCATTGGTTTTGTCATTGATGTCAACACTTATCAACACTTGTAAACACTTATCAGCATTGAAGATCTTTGGTTATGTTCACCGGCATGATTCAGTGACATGCATAGTCACCGGTATCTGGTTCACCAATAGGTTATATTGTTCACCGTTAGGTTATATTGTTCATCGGCACTGAGGATGACCTGTTATCATCTAGAGATTACTTGGTTATGTTGAAGTCATTGTTTGGACACTTGGTTTTGGTGATTTGGTTATTGGTCTAATCGAGTTTGCATATTTGTTGTTACTGACAAATTGGTCTAGGTTATGGATTGGCAAGCATTATCTATTCTAGATCAGCACGACATGTTATGGAGATGATTTATTGATTGGTTATTATTGTAAATGCATTGAGTCAACATGATGCATCACATATTGATTCATTTGTAATTGATTTAATTGTAATATTCTTTGTGAGCCAACCTACATATCTGGTCTTAGGTTTTGGTATATATGTAAGATCTCATTTGTGAGATTGATATAGAGAATGTAATAAGGTATTACAAGGTTGTGATATTCGGTATATGCGAATATAAGAAGATCTATACATGCAGACATCATTTGAAGATACAAGGAAGGTTTTAAGAAGGCAATCAAAGTATAACCGGTACTGAATTCAACATATGAAGATGCTATTTTGAGCAGTACATTATCATTGGATTTAACTATCCAATTGTAGTCACTGTGACTCCCATTTTGTGATTGAGCAGTGAGCTCTAGGAAGTTGTCTTCTTTGCATGTACAAACCCCATTTGTACATACATACTATCAGCAGTAGTATCATCTGATTGTGGGTAAGGTCTCCCACCGTGGTTTTTCCCCTTACAAGGTTTCCACGTGCAAATATCTGTGTTATGTGTTGTGGATGTTATTTGTCTTTCTATTTCATGCATTAAACTTTATCGGTACTGTTATTAACTATTAAATTGTCAACCGACATTAAGTTTGGTTTACCAGTATTATGCATTATGTTTGGTTAAGTTATATTTGGGTTGAAATTAATAGACAACTGATTCACCCCCCCTCTCAGTTGGCTCTGGGTCCTAACAAAGATCTCATTTCTTTTGATGATCCCATTATTCATCCCATTTCATCTCATGAAGAACTTGACATTGATCTTGAGCCCCTCTTGATGCTAATTCCCCTCATGATCTTAACATGTTGGCGCAAGATTTTCATAAACCCATGACATGCACAATGGGTTCTTCCACTTTAGTCTAGTCTAATCCACTTCATTTCCCCATTAGTCCCATCATGTCATGTCCACCTCATAATGGACTTGTGTCTTCTTCCCAAAGGAAAGAGTATCCTATAGGTCATAAAGGAAATGGGGTAGACCTTCACAAGAAAGAACTCCTCCATTTTAAAGAAAATATTAATGGTCATAGCCTTAGTGACATTCCTCAAGATATTGGTATCCCTCCATCAAAATCCAAACATATCCCTTCCCCTTCATCCCTTCCATCCATTTTAGGTCCTTATGTACCTTCATCCATTATGAAAGATCATCAAAGACACACATCCTTGAGCACCTCCCATCCATCCAAAATACCTCCATATCATTCCTATCCATCCATGCATTCCTTTCCCCCTCCAAGCAATTTGGATGCCAATCATAAAAGTCATATGTAAAAAAATCAACATGTCTAATCTAATTGACATGTCAAAACAAAGAAAAATATGATCCAAAATGAAAAAGAAAAATCCAAAAGGCCACAAAGGCCCACTAAGCAAAAGAAAGCAACGACAAAATATATATGGGTTCCTAAATCCCTTGTGCAAGTTATGCGTTCCAAAGAACAATAAAAGCATGAAAAATCCAAAACAATGTGGGTTCCTAAGCAGCTCCTTGAAGCACAAAAAGAAAAATCCAAATTGGCAGCCAAATTTGTTATCCCTCCATCCAAACCTTTCAAAAGTATTCCTCCATCACCTCCTTCATCCATTTTGGGTTCTTATGTCTCAAAATCCCCAGCCTTTCCTCCATCAAAATCTCAAAATTTGAGATCCGTTTTTCCTCCATCAATCCACCACCCCTCAAGGTGTGTGCCAATGTCAATCTTGTCAACATTTCCATCCGCTCAAGCACAATTTTTCCACCTCCTCCATTATCCAACACCTCTTTTCCATCCTTTCATCCATCCTATCCAATCTTTTGCATAAATCCTTACCTTAGTCCCATTTCATTTCCATGTCATTATCCTACCAATGTCTTTGAGCATACTTTTAATAGTCATCATCCATTTTCAAGGATACAATCCAAAAAACAAGATTCTTGAGTCCTTCTTCCATCCCCTATCACATGTCCATTTTCTACTAAAAAAAGAAAAAAATTAAAAAAAATTTTAAAAAAAAAGAAAAAAAAAAGAAAGAAAAAAAGAAGAAAAGAAAAATATTTTGTCTTCTGGTGAAAACCTGGTAAAGAGGCGCCTTGGGAAAGTACCATGATGAAAACTTGGCATACATGCATCATGTGTAATCTATGAACTTTTTTCATACCATATTTGGGGGCAAGTTCGTCCATTTTGTCATATCCTATTGCCCTTCATTATCCTATTATCCTGTCACACCCTTGTCATACCCTCCATATCATGTCATATATGTTAGAGTTTCAAGTAGATCCGAAGCAAATATGAACTAACAATTATATGTAGATTTAAATACAAAAGATAAAGAAATAAAACAGGACACAGATAACACAGAGATTTAATGTGGTTCACCCAGAATGGGTTACAACCACCATACACAGCCGTCCAATCTCTCTTATTATCCAGCAAAAAATAGTACATCAACCTTACAATGCCTTAAGCATCCCAGCCACTTATAACATGCGTTTTTAGGGCAACAAACAAAGTCGGCCTTTTTAGGGTTTTATTACAATGTCAGTTTTCATCAATGAAAAATGGCAAAAAAAAATTTCTTGGGGGCTGCCGCCCCCAAACCCTTGCTTTTCTTGGAGGCTACCACCCCTGAACCCCTGCCTGGGGCCCAGCCCATCCTCGGACCCCGGCAAGGATATGTGCTGAGTGTACAGTACTTTGCTGATCAGTCACCACATTTCAACAATATACTGTCACCCTCCATTATCCTATCTATGTCTATATTCCCTTTTATACCTTTGATCTTGACAAGGCTGAGAATTTTCTTGAACATCATATATCCTATTCCCAACTTTCAATCTATCACAACTTTTGGTCTATATCCATTTTCTATTTCAACCTTTCTTCCATATTCCTTCGCTTATTGCAAGATTTTGTCACTATCTTTTAGCCAATCACAACCTTTAGTCCATGTCCCTTATCCATTTTTGATCTTGCTTGTCCTATCCATATCCTATCACTATCCATACACTCGTCCCTTGATCTTGATCTGACATAAGGATGTAAAATACAAAACATGGATCCAAAATCCTCTTGACATGTCCCTCATGTCGTGCCATTTGCTTTACATTGTCATATCTAATCCATTATCCCATCGCATGATAGCCCTTGGAAGTTGAGTCCACTTTGTCTCCATAATAAATAGCCTCTGTCTTCCTTCTATCATCCAACATTTCAGCAAGCTTGTTTATCCATTTCTCATATTCCCTGCCTTGCTAGACAGTGGGGGTAAAATCATAAAAAATATTCAAAAACATCAAAAAAATGTCCTGAAATAATCCAAAAACATTTAAAAAATGTCCTGAAATAATCCAAAAACATTGAAAAATATCTCAAAATAATTCAAAAAAAAATAAAATTGTAAAATGTCCTGAAAAAGCACAAAAAAATAAAAAATTTCATAAACCCTAAACATTGGAAAACATCAAAATCCAAAAATAATCGGTTACATTTCATTCCATCAATAAACTATCCATTTTGTACATAGACAGACATTTGAGCGGACATCAAATAGATAACACGATAAACATTGCGCTTAGCAAATCATGCATTAACAGATAAAATTTTCAACCAACCAAGCATTCAAACTAGTCAACTTGTCTTATCAATCAATCAAGATCAATATCATTGGTCCTTTGTCAACATTATCATGGGTCTTATACAGGGTGTGGTATACTCGAAACCAGACCATGTCTTGTCTTAGACGGGGTACTACATTCCTTGAAAACAAGAAGCATGATCGTCCTACCATCAAACAAACATTATCACTTTTGACAACAAGATCAGAATGGTTGTTTGACTTGATTGAATTTGTGAATCTTATTTTTCACTGATTTATCTTTGATCATGTTCCTATGTTGCTCAATGATGTCACAGAGTGGTTGCTCAATGATGTCACAGAGTGATTTAGAGTGGCCAAGATGGCTCATGGTCTTTCTTGTTTTTCATTTTCTATTTGGGGAGTGTTTCATAACATTCTAGGGCAAGTATGTCTTAGGATGGTTGAACCATTCCTTGTCTGCGACATGTCTATTTTATGCAAAGGGACTGCATTATCGCCCTGTCTTTCAATACCATGCTACGCCGCATCCGTTTTTCCATATCAAATAAAGGTTCTCACCTAATATTTGCATTTTTGAAAGGAATATTTCATCACACTAATCATTCTTCACTTCTCATTTCCATTTATTCTAGCTAACATTTCTTCTATCTCATCCATCATTATATCAATTCATCAAATCAATTGAGAATTTCTTCATATGATATCAATCAACCCTTTTAGTACAATCAATTAACATTCTTCACTTCTTACTAACATTTTTCTCTTTCATCATATTTTTTCTTTCATCTAACATTCTTCTCTTCTTTCGAGAGATCATTCATTTCTTTCATACATAAACAATCTCTCGAGGGGGCATCCTACCTCTATCTTGTCATCTACTAGGGTAGGATTTCTCAAATTTTTTCTTTGAAACAACGCTCAAAATCGCATTCTCTCAAAGAGGGGCAAAATGTAGACACCAAATTTAACATATCATGTGCATAGTCTTTAATTAAACCCCCTTTAACTAACAATTCTTCTAAGTCCTAAATAAATAAATTAAATAATTTATTTATTTGTCTCCTTTGTCCATTAATTAAATAAATTCATTTTATTTAATTAACTAATTCATATATATGATCAATAAATTAATAAATTATTTTTATTAATTTATCATATTTATCTTCCTCCAAAATAGAGATAATTAATAAATTTTATTTATTAATTCATCTTTATTTGCTTTTTGTGAGGAGATAATAATAAATCTAGTTTATTAATTATCTCTATTTATCCTCTCATGTGAGGATATTTCCTACTTTTCTTAATTTTTTATTCTTTCATTTTATCCTCTTATATGGAGATATTTAATAATTTTTAATTATTAAATCTTTTCATAAAATCCTCCAATTTTCAAATTTGGAAACTAATATCTTTCCTTGATTTTCATAAATCAATCTTTTTGGCAATATCTCTTTAATCTTTATTTTTAAATTCAAAAATGAGGTATGCATCTTTAAAAATCTGCTTTTTGTGAGAGAATATTTTATTTATTTTCAATTCTTCTATTTATCTTTTCAAATGAAGATATTTAATAATTTTTAATTATTAGAATCTTCCTGATATTTTCAAGTTGCTAATTTGGTATTTATGAGAAGATAATTAAAGATTTTATAATTTATTCTCATAATATATTTTCATTTGCTTTCTTCTATCTTCATCCTTCCCCGAATGGCAGCTTTGTTGTGCACTCAACTTCATCCGTTGATTATTTTCAATCTCAAATCAATCTTAGCCATTCAATCAATCCTAAGTTTTCTATAAATTGAGCTCTCATTGCTCATTTTCAACAACCACATCTCGAATATCCTCATGCTATCGATCTCACTATCAATTATCTTGCTTTCTGCTCACTTTTGCACTTATAGGTGAGATCCACAACATATTTGGAGGAAAAAGAGAAACAATGGAGGTTAATGGAGGCAACATTTACACTTTGGTTTGCATTATATTTTGATGTTATGCATTTTAATTTTAGTATTTTATCTTCATTTTCTTTATTGATTGTATTAAGACTCATTTTCATAACTTGTTAGTTTTTGTGGTTAGCTAACTTATATGTTATGATGGTTATGCCTGATTTCCTAGTTACAGTATATATGTGTATACATATATATACACATATATGTGTGTGTGTGTGCATACATAGATACATACATACATACATACACATATACATATACATATACATATATACATGTATACATATACACATACATATACACATACATATACACATACATATGTATATATATATGTACATATATACATGTATATGTATACATGTACATGTACATGTATACATGTACATGTACATGTATACATGTACATGTACATGTATACATATACATGTATATATGTACATATATATAGATATATGTGTACACATATATATATGTATATATATATATATACATATATGTATATATATGTGTGTGTGTATATATATATATATATATAGATAGATAGACACTTAAATTTGGTTAATCAAATTTATTTCCCTTAGCCATTTAATTAATTAAATAACTTAATTAATTATCCCATCCCTTGAATTAATTAATCAAATTAGTTAATTCTT
The DNA here is from genome assembly GCF_030272615.1 of Cryptomeria japonica. Taxonomy (NCBI): domain Eukaryota; kingdom Viridiplantae; phylum Streptophyta; class Pinopsida; order Cupressales; family Cupressaceae; genus Cryptomeria; species Cryptomeria japonica. The sequence continues at coordinate 116,662,410 of NC_081409.1, forward strand.
CCCTTCCAATCCATTTGAATTAATTAATTAATCCCCCTTTCATCCTATCCTATTAATTAATTTCTAATTAATTAATCCCCCTTTCATTCTATTCCCATTAATTAATGCTCCCTTCCAATCCCATTTAATTAATTAATCATAAATTAATTAATTACCCTCTCCACATTTAAATATATAAATAATTATTTAAATTACTCACATGTCTCCTACATTCTAACGAACTTTTCTCCCTAACCTCCTTCCAATCCTATCCTAACCAACCCTATCCTTCCAACCCTATTCCCTAGCCTAGTCATCCCTCCAACTAACCTTATCCTATCCCTTTTAACCTCCCACATATGTGTACACATCCTAACCAATTCCTTATTTTGGGGAAAATATCCTATTTTGGGTGGCATTTTACAAAATAGACATGTGTCCTTAGGGACACATGTCATTCTTCCTATTTTTGGGTGGCTTTGCCCAAAATAGATATGTGTCCTCAGGAACACATGCTACTCTTCCTATTTTTGGGTGGCTTTGCCAAAAATAGATATGTGTCCTCATGGACACATGTCATTCCTTTTATTTATAGTTGAGCCACTTGTCCTTTTTGGAGGACAAGTGTCTCCTCTTCACCTCCCCTTCCCTTCCTCATCTTTCCTATTTAATCCCCCTCATTTTAGACCAAACTCTCTCGGATCCACTTTTCATACATCATACTGTTACTCTGCCAAATCATTATTCTGTTGGAATTGCACACTCCAATGATAATTGTAGATGATTGAAGGTATTGTCATTGATGGCAACCTTGCAATCCTATGGCATTGACAGGAACCGACACCAGTAGACTCTACACCGACAGGTAGTTCACCAGCAGCGAAATAATGTTTATCGACATCACAATCGACAAGATTTTGATTGTTGCATTTTGTATTTAATTGTAATGTCTTTTTGCAAGCCGACAAGGTGTATTGTAATAAGACTCATATATAATTATGAGATCTTGTAGATCATTTCAGATGCAGACATGGTTAGATTATAGCAAAAGCGAATATTGGAGAAGTAATGTGCGAATAAAGGCAGATTTTTTTCAAGGGTTTATGGTTATTGTATGAGCTTAAACTGGTACTGAACCTGGCATAGCAGATGCTGAACTAAAGTAGTACATTATATTGGATTTGCATAATCCATTTTGTAAGTCAGTGAGACTTCCTTTTGTAATTAAGCAGTGAGCTTTAGGCAGTTGGCCTTCCTACATGTGCAGGCCCCTATTGTAAGTAATATCCATTCATTGGCCAGTGAGTGAATATTGTGGGTCACAAATCCCACCAAGGTTTTTCCCACACCGGGTTTCCTCGTTAAAAGTCTTGTGTTATGGTGTGCTTTCTATGTTGTGTTTATTGTTCATATTTACTGCATTAATTCTTGCTTACTGGTACACTGTTTTGGAATATAATTTATTTAATAAGGTCAGAAAATTTGTTAACTGGTTAGATACTGATTCACTCCCCCTCTCAGTATCTTTGGGAATCCTAACAATTGGTATCAGATCTTGGTCCTCTATTTTTAAAAGCCTAACAACTTGAGGAAGATTCTGACACCGATATAGATGGATAACTTGAGAAAGCAATTAGAAGGAGCTCTTGTGGACTATGATGTAGAAAATTTGAAGAATATCAAACTTGAAGATGATCTAAAGGTTGCACAGGAAATCATTCAAGGACTTCAGGATAATCTTACTATTGCTGGAAACAAAAGAAGAGAACTTCATGAGAAGATAAAGAATGATGATGATGAAAAAGAAACTCTTAATGATCTTGTAAGCAAGATGAAGCAAGAAAACATGACCTTGAGGAATGAGATGAAAGATATGACTATGAGATTTTGTAAAGACACTGAAGACAAAAAGAAAAATGAAGATGACTTGGCTAGGAGAATCAATGATGCTGGAAATGAAAATCTAAGACTTAGTCATGAAAATGATATGTTAAGGACATATCTAATTCACTTGGAACATGATAAAACTAAACTCACGAGACAAAAGGATTTCTTGGAAAATGAGTTGGCTACTGCAATCAACATAAAGAGAAATTCAAGAAAAGTTTAGAAGAACTTGATGATATGCTGAAAAGTCAAAAACCTAATGGAGACACTAATGGACTTGTCTTGAAAGTTGGCAAAAGCTTCGGTACTGCAAACAATCATGATCACAGTAAACCGGTAAGACAACCTAATGCCTACAAATTTAATGGTAAATGCTTTAACTGTAACAAGTATGGTCATAGAGAAAATTGGTGTAGATCTAGAAACTATCAGAACACTAACGTACCCACCAGTCAATGTTCCAAATGCAACAAAATTGGTCATAATTCAAAAAATTACAGAATGCATGTAAGATGTTATATTTGTGGAAGATTTGGACACTTATCTAATCAATACAGAACACAAACTGGCATAGGATATGGAAAGGCTATTCAGAAAAACAATGTGACTTGTTATGCTTGTAACAAGATTGGACATATTACAAAATTTTGTAGAAGTAAGGCATCACCGACAAATAATAAAGGACCCAATTTGAAAGGTAAAGAGAAGGTTGATGAGGTAAAGAAAGAATTTTCAAAACAATGGATTAGAAAGAGGGATCAGAATGTTGATGAGACTATTCCTTCACCGGTAGAACATAGTATCACTCCACCGATAGGAGATTCTTCATCTAACTGAAAAGAAACCTTTTGGGGGTATGGAAACAAATTGAAAATCATGCTAGTTTACCCTCGGTTGATGGTGAGAAGATGAACTTCTTCTTTACCAACATATGTGTTAAGTTTCACTTAACTGACGAGCATTTATTGTGGTAGTTGAAGGAAAAGACATTATAAAGCGAGTGTTTTTCACTCTTTTTCACTCACCGAGCATTCAAATTTCCTAAGAGTGTGAAAAACCCAAGCGAAGGCATCCACAACGAGAAATGAAGCAAAATATTTCAAACATCCAAACCTAAAGGCAAATTAAGGTATTTATCAATGGCTTCCTCCTCTGGTCCTAAATTCATTGCAAACCCTATTGTTATTGAAGTGATTAAATGCCCTAGGCCCGTATTCAAGATCATACCCAAAGTAGCGAAGCAGGATGATACCCTAGGTGAATTCTCTAAAATACCTAAAGGAGTTGCATATGCAGAAGACCCTAGGATATACATACATTTTCATATTGAGGAACTAGGTGTTGATGAAATCATGAATATGTATAAGACTGTCATTTGTGATGAGAATGATGTTGTGAAACCGGAACATAAGATCATAGAAACCCTAGGTTTTGTGGAAATACTTGATATTCCGGATTTCCCTAAGGAAGTTGTGAGGATTTTACTTAGTAGAGTTCATGGAGAATTCTTTTGGCTTGATTCTATCCATAAGATCACTAGAGAAGCAGTAAAGGCAGTGACTAGCTTACCTTCCATCGGTAGCATGCCTGACAAAACTAAGAAAGTTTCAAATAACATTGTGATGACATTAACTAGTGCAACCCATGACAACAGATCCTTGAGAGTCAATGATGTGAAAGACATAAATGTCAGATTCATAAGCATGATACTAGGATACAAAACTACACATGCTAATAGATTGAACTATGTTTCTAGTTTATGTATCAAGAGTGCTTATGATATGGTGAACAGTAATGCTAAGATAGAAATATGTGAATGGTTGAAGGATGAATTGATTGACAACTTGAAGAAATTAAAGGTGATAAGAAAGTTACTTTCAGATTTGGTAATCTACTTATGTGCCTAATTCTATATATTTCAAAGGAAGTTCCCGGTATAAGCAGGAAAGAATTTGGTTTTGACATACCAGTAGGTAAACAACTATTGGATATCTTTGTCGGCATGGGAACTGACAAGAAAAACAATATAATTGAATATTTCCAAGCATTTAAGGATAGAATGAAAACAAGGGAAAGGCTACCTCAGAACATTGTTGACAAATTTTAGAAAGAAATTTGTTTTGTTATTAAGAAATATGAAATATGGATGGAGGCAATGGCTCCTAGAACCATTTGGGTGACAAAATGGGTTATGAGGTTGATGTAACATAATTAAGACATATGTCAAAGCCCTACTTGAAGCCCCTAGAGAACCTGAAGAGAAAATATTTGGTAATGCTGAAACCATTGAAAGTAAAGTACAAATACTTAAACAAAGGAAGAAAAGAGAGCAATATATCAGAAAAGCAACAAAACAGGTGGAAGAGATCAAGGAAAATGTATTGAATATCATCGGTATTAAGGAAAGTGACTTGGAAGGGTTACAATCAGAAGCTCACCTCTCACCGGTTGGAACTTCATCTGATAGTGAAATACCAGTTGAGTTTAAGAGAGTAGAAAGGAAGAGAAAACCTTCATTGACACCCTCTCCTGCACCAAAGAAAACAAGAAAGAAACAACAGATAGTAAGGCCTCTAGCAAAGAAAATGACACCAAGGAAGAAGAAGGAAAAACAAGTTATCCCTCTTTTAGACAATCTTTTGAATGAAATAACGAATGATGGAAACTTGTCTAATGTTAGTAAACTATATGATACTTTTTCAAATGAGGAAAATCAAAGCATAGAAAATAGTATCATTCTACACCTAGATATCTATAAGAAATTTTTGATAGAGGTTGTAGATGATCTGCCTAGTGACTTGTATAGACGACTTGATACCAAGAGGCTAGCTATTATGGAATTGGATAAGAAAATAAAAGTTGAAAAGCTACTTGTTGTACATCCAGTTAAATCAGTAGAAGAAATTGATGAGTTAATAAGTGAGGCTAACAGGACAATATTTTCCAGTGGTCACCGACATGTATCTTTAATGGCAGGCAGAGTTAATGAAATCACTAAAGAGACAACACATAAATGGGATATCTTCTTTGTGGAGAAAGAGAAACAAGAAGAACTTAATATACCCAAATATTTCAAGGTCTATCAAAAGGACAAAGATAAAGGTAAAGGCAAGGTAGGTGGACTACCCAACATAAAAGTAACAGACAATTTGCCACCACCTCCTTCTATTACTCCACTAGTTGAAAGTGTTGACACACCGACAACTGAGGATATGGAGACTACACATGAGGATACAAATCCTGATTTTGAAGTTTTATACACAATTAATATTGATACACAAGAGGTCAATATTGTGGTTGATAAGGAAATCACTTGTGAAAAGAAAGATGTGGCTATTGAGCCATTGGTTGACAATGTTGCAGTTGAAACACCAGCTGATAACATTGAGATTGGGGTTGAGACACAACTTGAGCAAACTAAACAATCAGTTGATCCCCTGGTTACTAGCATGGATACTGACAATACCCTTAATGCAAACATTGAAAAACCTATAGAGTTAGAGCAACTAGCTGATAACACTGAGAAACCAGTTGAGAAACTGGTAGTAGAGAGTATAGTGAAACCCACTGAGGTACAGGTTGAGAAACAAGAAGAGAAAAAGGTTGAGTCACAGATTCATGTAGAGACAGTGCCACCAGCAACAACTGAGAAGCCTAAACCTTTGCTGATAGAAATGTAGACACAAACTGACCTACTAGAGGTCAATACAAGCAAAGAGGTTACTCACACCGGCGGAATGTAGATTGTTAAGGTAGTTGGACAATCATCTAGTTCTTCCATCATGGAATTCAGACCAACTAATGTGACAGAGGTATTATTCGATTCAATTAAGAAAATCACAGAGTGTAATGCACTAGCATATAAAGCTATTGATGATACCATTCCTATTATAAAATTTATTGCACCCAAGTGCAATGTGGATATAAAGATTCTTTAAGTCAATTAGACACATTGTCTAAGTATATCACTGATAACATATTGACAGTGGAACAAATAAATGAGGAGAGATTTAGAGAGGAAATGAATAAGGAAAAAGAGAAATTATTTGATAAGACAATAAAGAAGTGCATGGAACACATTGACACCCTCTTACTGGCACTAAGAAAAACAATAATGGAGTTTAAGGAATTGTATAGAGACACATGTAAGCCAAATCTTTTGACAGAAGATATTGATAAGGAGATCAGTAAAGTACAGAAAGAAATAAATGATATAGCTGACAAAATCATTGGTTCCTCTAAACCAATATCTGTTATTGAACAGGAGATAACTAGATTTGAAGAAAAACTTAAGAAATTGGAGAAGGAAAATGAAAGAATAAAATACAAGGCAAAAGAACTTAAAAGTAGACTCGGTCCCAAATTGGATTACCTCATCTCTTTGAGGAAAGAGATCAGAGGCACTTGTTCAAGGACTGAAGACACCGAAAGAGAGAATGCATCACCTCACCGGTACAATTCAAAGAACACAGGCAACATTGAAGGATAGTGACAGGTTCACTAAGAGCTTAGATTTTGTATTAGCAGACGTATTTCAGATTGTAACCAACCAGGTACAGGGTTCTAGCTGATAACTACACTCAATTGAAATTTTGACAACCTTTGTCATTGATGTCAAAGGGGGAGTAGTAGAGAAGAGAAAAATCCAATAACTTAGAGATCATCTACTTAGGGGGAGCACACAGTTTTGGTAAGATTTTTGGACTTTAATTTTTTAATACAATTTTGAATTTTTCTCATGGGTGTTGCCATCAATGCCAAAGGGGGAGATTGTTGGCATTGCACATTCCAATGAAAATTGTAGATGATTGAAGGTATTGTCATTGATGGCAACCTTGAAATCCTATGGCACCAACACTAGAAGACTCTACACCGGTAGATAGTTCACTAACAACGGCAATAATGTTTACCGACATCACAACCGACATGATTTTGATTATTGTATTTTGTATTTAATTGTAATATCTTTTTGTAAGTCGACAAGGCATATTTTAATAAGACTCATATATAAGTATGAGATCTTGTAGATCATTTCAGATGTGGACATGGTTAGATTATAGCAGAAGCAAATATTACAGAAGTAATGTGTGAATATTAAGACAAATTTTGTTCAAGGGTTTATGGTTATTGTATGAGCTTAAACCGGTCTCGAACCTGGCACAACATATGCTGAACTAAAGCAGTACATTATATTGGATTTGCATAATCCATTTTGTAAGTCAGTGAGACTTCCTTTTGTAATTAAGCAGTGAGCTTTAGGCATTTGGCCTTCCTTCATGTGAAGGCCCCTATTGTAAGTAATATCCATTCATTGGCCAGTGAGTGAATATTGTGGGTCACAAATCCCACCGAGGTTTTTCCCACACTGGTTTTCCTCATTAAAATTCTTGTGTTATGGTGTGCTTTCTATGTTGTTTTTATTGTTCATATTTACTGCATTAATTCTTGCTTATCGGTACACTGTTTTGGAATACAATTTATTTTATAAGGTCAGAAAATCTGTTAACCGGTTAGATACTGATTCACCCACCCCTCTCAGTATCTTTGAGAATCCTAACATACTCAACCTATCTATTATCATTTTCATCCATAAATGCATTATCATTTACATTTGGTATCATGGAGAAATATCAAACATCCGAAGCTATGTCATGAGCACACATCCAATCGTGGACTAATCAACTCGAAGCGGGCATTTTGGTTTGCCTTTGTGTTATTATTTTCATGCTTGTTTTAATTTTATCATTCTAATCTTGAGGTGTATGATACATTGTGTTTCTTAAATTAATTAGATTTCTTTTTAGCCCTTAGTTTAGCACACACTTTTTTCATCACACACACACACACACATATATTTGTATATATGTATATATTCATGGCCATACATATACATATATATGTATGTATGAAAAAATGTGTGCTTTATATGCGTGTGTGTGTGTATGTACATACATATACATATGAAAAATGTGTGTTCTATATTTTAGATGAATACGTATTTATATTATTTATAAAGCAAAAATAATGTTACACATATTTACAAAAAAAGATGGGTGGAAGAAGTCATATCTCAATGTCTAGATAGACCAAGCTCAAAATATCAAAATGTAAGACAAAGTTACTAGCCAATGAGGGCTATACCACTAGAGGGGAGGGTGATAATGATCATCAAGTTTTTCCATACATCAACAAGGTTAGGTCATTAGCAATAAGCTCCCAATTAATGATCATTTCATTGTCATTTCATCTTTGAAAAGTTGAATATCACAAGTAGGCAAGATGGTCAAATAAAAGTAAGAAAAAATGCTAGAATCTAGCCAAGTAGTTCAACCCCTAGTCATGTTCCAAGAGGAGGTAGAAGATGGATGAGATGGATAATAGTAGGTATGAGTAGATCAATCCCTAAATTTTATTAGAGGGGGTTGGGAACCAGCCTCGAGCAAATTGATTACATCCATATAAATGTCCACAAGGAAGAGAGTGACCCCTATTGGAGTCTAGATATAGTGGTACCCAAGAATCCACAATGGATTCTTATCATGATGATCTAAAAGTGCTTGAAGATGCACCACATCGATTGTAAATTTGTTATATTTCTCTTGAATCTACATAAGAACATTGGGGAAAATCATAGATTTAAGATAAAATGAGAAACAATCATCAATGGAACAAGCAATTAAAACAAAGAATTTATATCTTTACAAATGATACTATTACTTAATACATTTATTGCAGATGAGAAAAGAAGAAAAGAAAGAACAAGACAATTTTTTTTAGGTTTTTATAGATCAAAGGTAACCATATGTTTGATTTACCCTAAGGGATAATTTTTTAGTGTTATAAATTATAATATTGTTATCTAAACAAAATAGAAAAATGTGTGCAAGTCTCACATTATTTTATGCACATAAGCATGATGTTTCTCATTTTTTGCCTTTTGACCTAGAGGTTAAAACTATAGGCCACTTTTCCTCTATTCAAAGTTGTTCAATATTAAATTGTGAAGAAACTCATAATTTTAGTACATCCTTTCCTTTTATTGACCAACTATCAAAAGATAGCACTTGACAATCATCTAATTATTAGCTATTTAAATAGTTTATGAATTCTCAAAAGTACAAAAGATAAAAAAAAATATAAAATACTTATTTTTAAAAGTATATTACAATTAATATTTGATATATAGATAATATATAGATAATATATAGATAATATATAATAAATATTACACTCATTATATTTTATTATGTACTATATTATATAATAAATTATTTATATAAATTTTGATGTAATTTTTAATATTATATATATTATTAAATTTAAAAATAATGCATTATTTTGACTATCATATATTTAACCATTTAAAACTACCAAATATATCTAATGTTATAGATATGTATCATGTATTTTATATATTTTGTGTTTTTAAAAAAGGTGCACTACAATATGACACATTGATATACTACCTTTTTTTAAGAGTTATGCTTTATAGTCAAATGGTATTTTTGAAAACCTTCATTGGATACTCCATTAAATAAGTCAAGTTGTCCATAGAAGTTAGATAATATGTCTACTTTTTAAAAGGTTGGGTTTTTGGAAGACTTGACTATATTAGATTCTCTAATGTATCCTCATAAATATTCAATCTTGTGATCATTAAATTTATATGTTGAATGTACACACTTTTTTCTCCAGGAGAAATTAAGGGTAAGGTTCCATTAGAAGCTTCGGGATCTATTATCATGAAGTTCTATGAAATTATATTTATATATATATATATATATATATATATATATATATATATATATATATGCTACATGATTATTTGAAATATTTTCTAAACTTCTTTTTAGGATTGTGTATTTCAATGAGTGAAGTTGACGTGGCAGATAAAATTGTTCCAAAAAATTAGGATTTTTTTTCTACCACTTATCAGTGAGATAATATTTTAAGATTCGTGTCATTAAAAATAGAAGAAAAATGATGTTTATTTATTAATTTTTTATTCACAACATTATTCATGAGACCACTAGCTTCTCTAAATTCTAGAACTTAAACATAAATTGTTATGCTGAACTGTACCACTAAATTCATGGGGCCATTAACTTAAGGATAGTCCCAAAAATATTAGTAGAACCCATTGAATTTTTTTTAGGTATCCCCCTCTTGGAACCTTACCTTACATGACTTCAATATAATAAATAATAGAAAACCAGTAGCAATATCTCGTGTAGTTGACCTACCCACATTTCAAGGTTCTTAGATGCTATTCTAGAGTGATAGGTAAGATTCATTAGTGTGCAAGATGGTATCATTAGTCTTTAAAGAGGAATGGTTGATCCTTTCATGATAGTGGTAAAATGAATGCAATTCACTTCACTAGAAATAGAAGTTTTACAATGGCAATTTTTTTTAATAATACTACACATTTTCTTATCCAAATTATGTAGATCGTAGATGTTGACATGAACAAAATTTCATCTAATAATATTATATTTAATGCCTTGGTGAAAGCAATCGTAGACCTTTATGCAAATAATTATTTTGCAAAAGCATGATCCTTGAAAGGCCTCATGGGCTATTTATAATTACATTTCCCTTGATAACTTATTTTCTTTGGGAATAATTTTTAGTTATTGACTTCCATCAAACTTTGTTAACTAATTGAAGAATGACTAACAAACATCTCTCTGACTCTCCACTAATTAGCCGAGGCTATCAACTAGTAATAACCCCAAAGTGCATTATTTTATGGTTGATAAGATTCATTATTGCATAAGATGATATTATTGGTCTTTGAAGATGAATGGTTGATCCTTTTATGAGCCGTAAAATGAATGTGATTCACTTCACTAAAAATAGAAGTTTTTTGACAGTCATCTCTGTAAAAAAGACTACATATGCAAATTATTCAAAACATGTAGACTATGGAAGTTGACATGAGAAAAATTTCATCCAAGAACATTACATTTAATGCCTTGGTGTAAGCAATCTTAGATATTTGTGTGAAAAATCACTTTGCAAAAACATGATCCTTGGAAGGCCTCATAAGCTATATATAATTACATTTCCTTTGATGATTTATTTTCTTCGAGAATGTTGTTTAATTACTGACTTCTATAAAAAATTGTTAACTACTAGAGGAATAACTAACATACATCTCTTTGAATCTCCACTAACTAGCTAAGGCTATCAAGTAGTAATAAGCTCCCTAGTCAAAGTGCATTATTTTTTGATATCTTAAGAAAATTGCAAATTCAAATGCTACTAAACATAAAGGTCTATTATGCTAAGCACACTTTCTACTTTGCAACCATCTTCTAGTGACTATGATAATGATATCTCAACATCTTACTATTTAGTGGAAGAGGTGGCACTTGGCTCTCATGAGTTGCCTACACATTAAGACCATTTTAAAAAAAATCTATAGCTTTCATTGCAAGGTATGTCCTTGTCTATAGGCGTGAACTTATCAATTGAGAATTATGTTTGAAAGAAAAAAATATTTCTTTTCATTTATTGCTTCTTAATTTGAATTTGGCATATTTCCAACTATATAAGCAAATCCTACATGTCTATTCTATTAGGAAACTTACAGATACTAAGAAGGGGGGGTGAATCAGTATCTAACTGGTAATTAGAATTTCTCAACTTAAAACATGCATAACATATTGTAACAGTGTACTGGTATGCAAGAAATAATGCAATAAACAGAAATGAAAGAAACCACATGAAAATCACACCATAACACAATGGTTTAACAAGGAAACCTGGTGTGGAAAAAACCTCGGTGGGATTTGTGACCCACAATATTCACTTATTGGCCAATAAGAGAATATTATTTACAATAGGGGCCTGCACATGCAGGAAGGCCAACTGCCTAGAGCTCACTGCTCAAATGGGAAGTCTCACTGACTTACAATGTGGATTATACAAATCCAATAACTTGTATTGTTTTATAATAGCATCTTCAAAGCTAGATTCAGTACCGGTTTCTGCTCTGTTCTTTACATATACCCCTTAAGCTATATTTCGCACAATAGGTCTGCCTAATCTTTTCTCCTTACTTTTTCTCTTACATCACTTCCTTACAAAATGTCTATAATGATCTTTTTTATATATAAGAGTCATTTTACAATGATATCAAGTCGGCTTACAAAGTTTTTCAAATAATAAACAAAATATAATGTATCAAAAATCCTGTCAGCTTATGTGCCGGTATGCTTCCTTTCTTTGTGTCGGTGTCGGTGTAGAGTGTGTTCTATTGATGCCCGTGTAATACCTTGCCGGTGCCATAGGATTGTAAGGTTGCCATCAATGACAAAACCTTCAATCACATACAATGTCTCATTGGAGTGTGCATATGCCAACAATCTCCCCCTTTGGCATTGATGGCAACACTCATGAGAAATTTCAAAAGTGTATCCAAAAATGTGAAGTCAAAAAAATGTTACCAAAAATGTGTGCTCCCCTTGAGCATATGATTCCTGTGATATTTGAATTTTCTCATACCACTACTCCCCCTTTGGCATCAATGACAAAGGTTGTCAAGATGTTAGTAGAGTTTGTAGTTTCAACCTTGTAACTGGGCAGTTACAATTTGAAATAGATCCGCCAAAATCAAGTTTATACTCTCCATAAACTTTTTACTATCTCTTATTGTTGTCTTTGTCCTTTTAGCTGTATCGGTGAGATGTTGCAAATGCTCTGCTGGTGTTTTCTATCCCTGTATTAGTGCCTTAGATATTTCCTTCCGTAATGATGCTAGATAGTCCAATCTTGGACTCAATTTTAATCTCAAATGCTTTGCCTTATTCACTATCCTCTCCTTTTCTCTATTTAATTTAAGTAATTCTTCCTCAAAATTTGTTATCTTCCCCTAAAAAATTGATAATGTATCAGGTGAGTTAACAAAATTATCAGCAAGTTTATTGATTTCATCCTATATCTTGCTTATTTTCTTATCTATATCTACAGTCAAAAAGTTTGTCTTACAAGTGTCTTTGTACAGAGTTTTGTACTCTTTCAATAAGTTACACAATTCTGGTAGAAGTGTGTCAAAATCTCTGGTACACTTCTTTATCTGCTCATCAAAGAATCTTTGCTTTTCAATTTCCAATTTATCCTTCAATGCCTCTTCCTTTATTTTCTCAATGTTTTCTGTGATATATTTACACAAGGTATCAAGTTGTCCTAAAGAATCTTTATTGTCTATATTATAGTTAGGAGAAATTACCTTCAAAATTGGTATGGTGTCATCTATTGCCTTATAAGCATGTGAGCTGCAATCTGTTATCTTTTTAATTGAATCTAATAATACTTCATTCACATTAGTTGATTTGTAGCCTGATGATGAGGAACCTACATTCAGAGTACCACCGGTGGAAGTAACCAAACTTGTATTGACCTCTGGTAGGTCTGTTTGTGTCTGCATTTCCTTAAGCAATGGTTTGTGTGCTTCACTAGTTGCCGGTGGGACTGTTTCCTTATGAACCTGTTCCTGTTGTTGTTCCTGTTCCAGAGCCTTTTACTCTGTTTGTTTCTCTGATTGTTGCATTGTCTCAGTCTGAGTCTAAGTTTCTACCTGTTGCTCTTTGACATCTACCGGTTTCTCCCATGTGTTTTCAGTTTTCTCATCTATCGGAGGCTCACTAGCCATGTCAGTCTTATCAGTTGTATCTTTGTCTACCACAATGTTGATCTTTTGAGTATCAACATTTACTGTGTATAAGACTTCAGGATTAGGATTAACATCCTCTACATCCATACTTTCAACTGTCGGTTGATCTTTTGTAGCTGTGGTTGTTACCGGTGGAGTAATCAAAGGAGGTGGGGGTAAGTTATCTTTAACCTTGATACTATGTGGTCCACCAGCTTTACCTTTACCCTTGTCCCTTTCCTTCTGATAAACCTTTATAGGTTTGTGGCTCATGTATTCTTCTTGTTTTTCTTTTTCCACTAAGAAAATGTCCCATGCATTTTCTATCTCCTCAATCACCTCATTAACTCTTCCAACCATTAAAGCAATGTGCCGGTGTGCAGTAGAAAATACTAACCGGTTGGCTTCAACAATTAAGTCATCAATTTCTTTGGGTGAATTCACTGGGTATACAACAAGTAGCTTTTCTATCTTTATTTTCTTGTCAAGTTCTATTACTGCTTGTCTTCTTGCTTCCAAACTCTTAAATAGTTCATCTGGTACTTCATCTACTACTTCCATCAAAAATTTCTTATACATATCCATATGTAATATAACACTATTTTCTACTTGTCCTTTTTCATCAGCTGTCAGAGTGTCATACAGTTTCTCTATATTCTTCAATTTCCCTTCCTCTGTAATTTCATTCAACATTATGTCAAGAGGGGCCAAGTCCTTATTTGTCCTCTTCTTCTTCTTGGGTGTCAGTTTCTTCTTCTTTGGTGTAGCCTTTCTTACCGGAGATCTCATTGCTTGTTGTTTTTGTCTTGTCCTCCTAGGTGAGGGTGTGGTTGCCAGTGAGGGTTCTCTTTTCCTTACAACTCCCTTGAAATTTGCAAGCATGTCATTCTTAGAAGATGTGCCTACTGGTGATAGGTGAGTTTTAGGTTGTGGAGCTGCTAACTCATCCTCTGTTATACCAATTTGTTTCATTACTTTTTTTTTATTTCCTTTGCTTGCCAAGAACCTCTTCTCACAACTGCCTCAACCTTTTTCACTCTTTTATGAGATTGTATTTGGCTTTCAATAGTTTTTGCACTACCAAATACTTCTTCCTTAGGTTCTTTAGGGGCTTCCAGAAGTGCTTTAGCATATGTTTCAATTATATGATCATATGTTTCGTAGCCCATCTCTGTTACCCAGATTGTCCTAAGGACGAATGCTTCCATCCAGACCTCATCCTTTTTTATTACAAAACATATTTCATCCTTACATTTGTCGACAATCTTTTGTGATAATTTGATTCTTTTCTTCATTTTGGCCTTAAGTGCTTGAAAGAAATCATGGATATTGTTTTCTTTATCTTCTCCCATATTATTGAATAGTTCAGTTAGCTATTTACCTACTGATATATCATATCCAAGTTCTTTGTAGCCTATACCGGGAACCTATTTGGTTATATGTAGCATTAGACATACTAGCAGATTTCCAAACCTGAAAGTTCCTTTCTTGTCCTTCTTAATCTTGCCTAAGTTGTCAATTAATTCATCCTTCAACCACTCACATATATCAATCTTTGCATTATCTATGACCATGTCATAAGCACTCTTAATGCACATACTTGACACTGAATTGAGCCCGTTTGCATGAGTTGCCTTATATCCCAATATCATGCTGATAAATCTTACATTAGTATCTTTTACATCATTTACTCTTAAGGACCTTTTATCAGATGTGGCACTAGTTAGGTTCATAACTAGGTCATTGGAAACCTTCTTGGTTTTGTCTGGCCTTTTACCGGTGGTCGGTAACCCTGTGACAACTTTCACAACTTCCTTGGTAATTTTGTGAATTGCATCTAACCAGAAAAATTCACCATGTACCCTGCTTAGGACTATCCTAATCACATCCTTGGGGAATTCAGGTATGCTAAGGATCTCTGTAAATCTAAGGGTTTCAATGATCTTATGTTCATCTTTTACATTGCCAGATTCATCACATATGACAGATTTAAACATGGTTTTAATCTCTTCATCTCCTAGTTCCTCAATGTTGCAGTGAATGTAAATTTTGGGGTCTTTAGCATAAACAACTCCTTTAGGATATGAGAAAAAGCACCTAAAGTATCATCTTTCTTTGCTACCTCGGGAACTAATTAAAATATGGGCCTAGGTCTTTTTACAACTTCAACAATAGTAGGGTTCGCTATATATTCAAGTGCAGAGGTGGATGCCATGATAAAATACCTTTTACTGCCTTTAGGATGGATGATTGCTTGAAGTATTCTTGCCTCTTGCTCGAAATGCCTTAGCTTAGAATCTTCGTGCTCTTCGTAGGTTTGAAATCTCGGTGAAATGAAATGGAGCCAAAACCTCAAATTTATAGTGTCTTTTGCCATCTACCACATTAAATGCATGTCGGTTAAGTATTCACTTAACATTATCTACCGGTAATAAAGTAATTTCAAACTTCTCATCTCTAACTGAGGGAATAATAACACATGTGTCATTAGATCGCCAAACCCTCAAGTAAACTTTCTTCAATTCGATGAAGAACTTCCTGCTGGTGGAGCATCACTCTGTCTTGTCGGTGGAGCATCACTTTGTCCTACCAGTGGAGCATTGACTAGTTCTACCGGTGGAGGAGTATTCCCAATATTTAGATCAATTTTTCTAATCCATTGTTTTGAGAATTCTTGCTTAACCTCTTCAACTTTTTCTTTACCTTTCAAGCTAGAGCTTTTGTTGTCTACCGGTGATCCTTTACTTCTACAGAATTTTGCAATATGCCCAATCTTGTTACATGCATAACAAGTTACATTATTCTTCTGAATAGCTTTCCTATAACCTATGCCAGTTTGTGTTCTGCATTGATTAGATAAATGTCTAAATCTTCCACAAACATAACATCTCACATTCATTCTGCAATTCTCAAAATTGTGACCAACTTTGTTGCATTTAGAACATTGACTGGTGGGTGTGTTGATATTCTGATAATTTCTAGATCTACATTCATTTTCTCTATGACCATACTTATTACTGTTAAATCATTTTCCATTGAATTTATAAGCATTAGGTTGCCTTACCGATTTGCTGTGATCCTGAGTGTTTGCAGTATCGGAGCTTTCACCAATTTCGAAGCCAATTCCAGAAGTGTCACCTTTAGGTTTTTGATTCTTCAGCAAGGTGCCAAGTTCCTCTGAGCTTTTCTTGAATTTCTCTCTATGTTGATTTTTAGTTTCTAGTTCTCGTTCTAAGACTTCTTTCTGTCTCATCATTTCATTTGAGTCATTCTGAGTGTGCATCAGATCTATCTTTAATAGATCATTTTCATAGCTAAGTCTTTTATTCTCATTTGCTTCATCACTTAGTCTTCTGGTCAATTCTTCTTCATTCTTCTTCCTATCTTCAATCTCTTTACAAAATCTCATAGTCATATCCTGCATCTCATTCTTTGTAGTTATGTTCTCCAGTTTCAACTTACTTAGCATATTATTAAGTGATTCCTTTTCATCATTCTTATTTTGCATCTTTTCACAAAGTTCTCTTCTCTTATTTCTTGTAATAGTAAGATTCTCTTGAAGTGCCTGAATGATATCTTGAGCTACTTTACGATCATCTTCTAGTTTGATATTTTTCAATTTCTTTGCATCATAGTCTGAGAGAGCTACTTTAGGTTGCTTCGTCAGATTTCCATCTTTACCGGTGTCAAGATCTTCCTCAAGTTATTAGGCTTCTGAAAATAGAGGACTAGGCTCTGACACCAATTGTTAGGAAACTTATAGATACTGAGAGGGGAGGGTGAATCAGTATCTAATCGGTAATTAGAATTTCTCAACTTAAAACATGCAGAACATATTGTAACAGTGTATCGGTATGCAAGAAATAATGCAATAAACAAAAATGAAAGAAACCACATGAAAATCACACCATAACACAATGGTTTAACGAGGAAACCCGGTGTGGGAAAAACCTTGATCGGATTTGTGACCCACAATATTCACTCACTAGCCAATAAGAGAATATTATTTACAATAGGGGCCTGCACATGTAGGAAGGCCAACTGCCTAGAGCTCATTGCTCAAATGGGAAGTTTCACTGACTTACAATGTGGATTATACAAATCCAATAACTTGTACTATTTTACAATAGCATCTTCAATGCCAGATTCAGTACCGGTTTCTGCTTTGTTCTTTACATATACCCCTTAACCTATATTTCGCACAATAGGTTTGCCTAATCTTTTCTCCTTACTTTTTCGCTTACATCACTTCCTTACAAAATGTCTATAATGATCTCTTTTATATATAAGAGTCATTTTACAATGATATCAAGTCGGCTTACAAAGTTTTTCAAATAATAAACAAAATATAATATATCAATAATCTTGTTGGCTTCTGTACCGGTATGCTTCCTTTCTTTGTGCCGGTGCTGGTAGAGAGTGTCTACTGCTGATGTCGGTGTAATGCCTTGTCGGTGCCATAGGATTGTAAGGTTGCCATCAATGACAAAACCTTCAATCACATACAATATCTCATTGGAGTCTGCATATGCCAACATATTCAAGGTATTTTTGAATGTTTTTTTTAATCTTTAAATTTTCTTCATCCCACAATACCAAAAAGAATGGGTCTTCAATATAATATTATCTTTAGTTGGTTGGATCTCATGAAATGTCAAAATGGATTATGGACTCTATATTGTGACCATTACACTACTAGTTACTTGCATATCATGTCATCATTAATTTTCTCATGGAAAAGAATACAAAATTAAAAAGGACACTAAAGTCAAATCTATGATAAAGTTATAGAGTCAAATGGTCTTGAAGAGCTTTTAAATTTTAACTATTTCAAATTTATAGGTTTCATAGATTTTGTTTGCCATAGAAATATTTAAGAAAAAAATAAGTATGTCCATGTACATGGTCAAGTGGTGTTTGTGTGATCTTCTATTCAAGAAAAAATTTAAAATTTCACTACAATCCATTATTTCTAGATATAAATACGTGGTAATGTAAACTTGATCAATATGAAAAGATAGTTTTAAAAATATTGAGATAAGATAAATTTATAATAAATAGAGTAATTGAAAAAAATGAATATTATTGATAATTTTTAATACCTTATATGAATCTATTCTTAGAAAGTTTTGTCGAAGGGTCTATGGGTCCAATGATATCAATGGCCCATTTTTTAGATGGAACTTGTGCTAGAATGTCAAAGGGGCATTTCATCTTTGGTAGTAGGTCGTCATGTTTGTTGGTAGATGTCATGATATTTGGTGTAATTATTAGCATCTTTGTATAAATTAAGCCTCCATAAGCCAACTACTAGAATTGTTTGATTAGTGGTGTCTCCCCAATTATGTCCTTAGGTGATGCCTTCATGTGATTCTCTTATAATTTCATCTTGTTCATATTCATTTACTACTCTCTAGAGGATTTTATGTCTCCCTTTTTTGTATAATACTCCTTCTATCATTGTGATTGAAGGAAGTTATTTTTGTGGTAATATAGTTGTTTGTCATATGCCATTGTGTCAATAAGGTATTTACCTATAGAAAGTAATGTGACAACTTCATGGAAATCTTCTAGTATCATAGTCATTAGGAATGATTTGGTGTCAAGTAGGTCATCCTCATCCTCTAGTTCTTTTCTTATGTCAATGTGAGATAGATGGTTTGGACCTTAGTTATTTCTCCTTGGTTTCACAATAATGTTAAAATTAAACTCTTCAAATAGTAGTAACCATCTACAGATTCTCCCTTGGATTACTACTTTATATAGTAAAAACTTTAAAGGTTCACATCTGTTTAGAATATGATGGGTGTATACATGAGGTATCCAGGCATAATTTTTTTAATACATAGACCATAGCCAAGGCCTCTCTTTTGATGGTAGTATAATTTCATTCTTTATTGGAAAGGTTTTTTGGTTGGCAAAGGCAATGGGATGATCTTTTTTTACTGTGAGGTTGGGCGAGGATCACTTCTCTAGCTATGCTAAAAGCATCTACAAATATGGGAATATGAAGGTAGGGGTTTCTTCTATCTTTTGTTTGAGGGTGTCAAAATATTGTTAGCATTGTTTGATACAAGTAATTACATATATAAATGTTGATAGGAAAACCTAGAGTAGTGAAATCAATTGTATCCTTCACAATTATGTTTATTTCCATGCTTCTTCTTTAGTAGAAACCCTATTTTTTTTGTAACATGTTTCCATTGTATTCTTATCCTTATCCTTTACTTCTTCTTTTCATAGTACCCCCCTTGGTGCACTCTATTTCCACTAGAACATCTAAACTTTTATTGATTACTATCATTCTTGACATATGAATATTTATACTTTTATAAGCTTTTAAACATATTTGTAATATTTTTCCAATTACATCCATCAATATATCCATAATTTATTTGCATGCCATTTGTCATAGATCTTTTCTTCAACTCTGTATTCCAACACATGTTTTAAGAATGATTATTTAATCCAAAAGGCTAGAAGGATTTAGATTCCAACAAAAAATTTCTATGTCCTTTCCTATATGAAAACAATAAAGGTGTATTTCTTGAATAGATTTGTTAGAAATTGTTGCACTTGTAACACCATATTCTTTTCCATTTCCATGTACTTCATTATCTTTCCTCACACTTGGTTTAATAGGCTCTTTATTAACTATTCTTACATATCCTATTCTTCCCGTTCTCTTTAAGCAAACATTCTTTGGAGAACATCCTTTGTCATTATTATCCCAACTATCAAGGCTTGTAGATTCAAAGTCATCATTATCTCCAACCTTACACTTTTTATCAAAAGAAGCTTGAGCTACATCACATTTATCAAATTATTCATTAAATGAATAAAATAAATCATTTGTATCCCATTAGACATTACATAATATAGACTTAGACCTTAGGCACTAATTTTTCCTTTTGGCATGCTATAAGAAATTCACCCAGCTAATTATTTTCTTCTTCCAATTTTAAATAATATCCTTATCTAAACATTTTTTTCTCTTACCCTAGTATTTAGATTTTCTTTCACATCTTATATTATCTTTTTAACCTCTTCATTAAGAAACTTGCACTTATTTTGTATTTCTTCAATTTTTATTTAACATTGTACAATTCTTGTTCAAGATTATTATTTTCACAAAATAATTTATATTTCTTCTTTCATGAATCTTTGATATTTTCTATCAATTCTAAATTAGATCTTTTGACTTTTATCAATTCTTCTTTCAAAATATCTTGTACACACATTACATTCTCATTTTCCTTCTTTAATCTTTCCCTTTAAAAAAATGATATTTTTTTTTAAATTCACTTCTCAAAATTTTAATAATAATTTGTTTCTTTGGTATGATCCCCCTCCTTATGCAACAACAACCAAGGTGCTTACAATAGAACCAAATGTAAACAAAACCAACTTTGATTGGATTCTAAGGATTAACACTTTATTATATGTAGTAAAACTTGGTGTGATACGATGAAAATGGAGAACTTATATATGAAATAAGTATAAACTAAATTATCATAAATTATGCACATTCATAAATACACCAATAACATCATATATTAATATAATTTAATTTCTTAACATAATATGTATATACTTTAAGTAGACATGTCTTATAATTCATTCATCATCTTTCACTCATATATATCATATATATTTCTTCACAAGTTTCCTTATTCTCGCATATATTAAGTTTATATTATTCTACACATTATTTCATACTCTTTCATGCTATTATCTCCCACTTATCTCTCTTTATATAGCCTCTTAATTCCCTTTCATAATCTCTTTCCATGACATCCTTTCATAATAACAATCAACTATCTTATTCCAATGAATCCACCTTTTCTTCTATAATATTTTACACTTTTATAGCTTATTTAGATATACTAGATATGTTTTAAGGCTATTTAAGTGGTATATTATGGATATATGGATATATAATGATCCAAATGCCACATGTGATGTTGCACAACCTTCTATATCTTGCCAACAATAAAAATCTACCTTCCTTTCATACCATTTAGCACCCATTTTTTATTTTTTTCTATACCACTTTCAAATAACCTATATACACATTTTCTCTTATTTACTTCAACTAAATTGTTTTGCTCAATATTCAATATATCCATTCTAGCTTGGATTCTCTTCAATTCTTCACAAATAAATTCTTCATAAATTTTTTCTCATTGTTTTCCAAAACTAAAACCTCATAGGTCTTGTCATGACATTTCTCATCCTCTTTCTTGAAGACATCCTACACTTATTTAATCTTCCACAATTTTCTAAAGATTCACACACCCCCTTTCCAATTACAAAACACCACTTGGAACAATCTCTAACCTCTAGGTTATTAACCCTATGAAGTTATAGGTCACTTCTTGCAATAAATATCTCACAACTTAAATGAAAAATAAATAAATATTTTTCTTTCTTATCATGCCTCCTTCTCTAGCCTTTATAGTTATAGGCCTCTTCTAATACCTACAAAAAAATTCTTATAACTCAAGCCCTCTACAATTACAAACCTCTTCTCCCTTGCAACAAATTTCTCTAGAGCTTAAATCCTTTGTAATTAAAAAATATTGTCTTTGCAAAAAATACTCTAAGGGTTTTTTGAGACACCTTCTTGATATCAAGACTATACAATCTATTTAATATCTTATCAACTTCATCTTTTACCTAGCAAACAATTCATTTAAATGTGTTTCTTATCTTTCCTAGTGAGATTTTTCTTTTCCTACTTCTTTCTTCTTTCTATAATTTATTCATTTTTTTCCCCTTTTCCTTCAATCAGCCTTTTCTCTAGTTGTTTACTCCTCTATGATTTTTTTTTTCATGATCTCAAATTCAACACATTTCAAGGAGAAAAACTTTCTTTGATATCCTTGGATCTATACTCTTCAAAATCAACTATGTTCTACACTTCAATGCTTTATATGACTCACCTCTACCAATCAACCTTGCTTTGGTACCATTTCATGCAATCATGACTAGGAGAATTATTAGGCAAACCAATCACATAGCCAACATAAGACAACAGAAGAAAAAACCATAAAACAACCCCAATCAAATTTGAATTCATTCAAATTTATCTTACACATTTACAAAATACATTCAAATGAGAAATAATTTTTTTATAATACCAATTTTGTCTTTTTCTTTAGAAATATATATTAGAATTATTTTGACAATCTTTATTCTGACATTCTTGCTTTAGTGTTTTCTATTTTCTTTGGAAATCATCTTCATTTGATCCCAATCATCTAGTTGGCCTCTCCAGAAAATCAAGGAAAGGTATTGCTAGCTTCTAGGAAATGGCATCCCCCAATTCTCATCCAAAACTCTGCCCAAACTCCCTTCAAAAATATTGAATCACCATTTTATATTGTTGTTGGGGAAGTTGAACAACCTACAATCATTCAAGCATTCCCAAATTGAAATGCCTTCCAATAAAATGTTTCATCTTCTTTGTACAAGGAATTATGGCTAGAATCTTCCGTTATTGTCGAACAATGTCTATAAATATGTTGACTTTTCATAACCTCCTTTTGCAATAATATTCTTTCATGTTTTGTACTAGTTTGTGAACTAGTGAAAGTGACACAACAATTTCCAACTCACTCTTCCATGAACAATTTCTTGGATGTCCTTTCTGAGGATTTTGACTCTTGGTGAAATAAATAGTTCGTGAACTAATTTTTTTTGCTAGAAACCAAATATTGTATATCATTATTTCTTCTTTGCATTGTAGGGAATCAACATTTTGAAGAACTTGAGAAGTTTTGAACCTTTTTGATGAATCTTAGGTTCATGAACCATTGATTTTGTCAAAATCTTCTAAATTTTCTCAAAAAAGTCAAACTTTACCAAAGGGATGTTCTTTGCATAGTCAAATTGATTTGAACAAATTCTCTGAAGGAAAACTTATAAATGCAACTGAGACACAACTAAAATTAAACCAAAATCTAAAATAATTTTGGTTGAGATATGTTTACATTAAGAATCCATTTTTAATATTTTAAAACATCAGTCTAGATATATCAGAAATCAAAATTAGATTACAACACATTTCACAACATATTATTCACTTACAAGATCCAAAGCTAAATATCTTATTATATCTATTAATTTTATGTTATATATATGTATTCTCAGTTAATCTATTATAATTTATTTTTCATAAACAATTTAAAAGAAATAATTTATTTCTTTTCATTTAATCCCCTAGATTGTCTCAAACGAAATAAGAAACAGTGAAAAAGCATAACAATCCACATAAATATAATCTGTAATATTAACCTTTCCAAATCTATATCATCAAGGAAATATACAAATTCTTCAGTTAGTTTGTTTTCAGTTGATATGCCAAGAGGAATTTACCTTTTAGTCAAAATATAATGATATTATCTCTTTTAAGAAATATATCGTTGCTGCTGAACTTAAACGTAAAATGTTACAAAGAAGAAACAAACCCTAATGTTATTAACGTTGCACAATATCATGCTTTTGGCTTGTATATCAAAATTATATGTTTAATCATTACTCAACCAAACTAATATAATAATAAATATATAAATAATTTACGATGTTTGTGGGTATAATATTGTTGGTTTTAACTACATTTTAGTTTTATGCTTGCTAATTTTTCATCGTAAAAGTCTCCCAATATGTTGAATCTTTCTGAGCTATTCCATAACGTTAAAAGATAAATAATGAATTTTCAGATCAAATCAATGTAATTACATACAAAATCAATGCAGAAATGCCCAAATACACACACCAAATCAATGAAGAAAGTTCAAGAGATGACAGTTTAAAAATGTATCTTCTGTTGTCATTGTCTGTAAGGATCATAAATATATAAGATGGGTTGCCTTGTCTATTTACTACCTTTTCTCTTGAACCTTTGGAAACTAGTTCCAGGTTCAATTAAAATTTAAAAATAGGTTTGTTTTTCTTAGCATGTTCCACCCTTGCCAACTTTGAGTACTTTGGCTTTCCTGAGCTGGCCAGAGTACAATAATTGTCATATAGCCTAACCTTTGTAATTAGATGCAGATAGAAAAAATAATGATGTATAGAAAAAATAATGATGTTAATTATAATATTTCTTAAATAATTTGTGATGGTCTATATTAAACAAATTAATAATAGTTTTTTCTCATTATTAACATAATAGGAATCATTTTTTGGGTCTCAAACCCTATTTCCAGTCTCAAACTCTATTTCCATTACACTGGATAAGGAGATGGAGGAGGAGATAGATCATAACACATCTATTTTTCCATTCATGCTTTGATTTGTCAGTTCAAGGGCTTTTGGCCTAGCTTCTCGGAGTTGCATGACTAGATTATGCAACATTGGGAGCCTCTTATGGCTAGTACTGTGCACTTTTACCCTATTGCCAAAGGTTTTTTCATTGCTCAAGATATAGAGGACATAAATAAAACTTTATGTGATTATTCCTTTAGTTGGAAGGACCGATTTATGCTTATGGTTAAACCATGGCATTCTGATTTCAACCCTTCTAATACATTCAATAAGACTCTGATTTGGCTTCAGCTACCTTATCTCCCCCTTCGTCGTTAGGTTGACTCTCTTTTAGAAGGAGTTGGTAATTCTCTTGGGGATTTTCTGATGGTGGATAATGAATTGCCAGATATTCTTCATTCCACCTATGCCTGCATTTTGGTTGACATGGATGCCTCTAAGGGGTTTCTTGCAGAGATCTCAATCAAATCTTTCAAAGGTAGCTGGATTCAAACTCTAGATTATGAATGTATACCCTTCAGGTGTAGAAGATGTTTTAAAACTGAGCACGTGGCGGCTCAATGTGGACTTGAGAAAAATAAATCTTCAGCTTCGTGGTGGAAAGGTGCTTCAACTCAACATTATACGGCTGTGAAGACATCTGATTCCCTCAGGAGTTTCTCGCAGGTGATTGCACAAGACCCTCTATGCTCTGTGACTTCTTCTCAGGCGGTTCTTG
The DNA here is from genome assembly GCF_030272615.1 of Cryptomeria japonica. Lineage (NCBI taxonomy): Eukaryota > Viridiplantae > Streptophyta > Pinopsida > Cupressales > Cupressaceae > Cryptomeria > Cryptomeria japonica. The sequence goes on from NC_081409.1 coordinate 116,687,924, forward strand.
TTTTTGATGGTGGGATTGTTGACGCTTCTACACCTTAGGTTGTTAGTGTGGTTCCTTCTCAGGCGATTCTGACTCCTGGTGGAGTGGCTGTGGAGGATGGCTCACAATCTCCTACCCTTCCTGTCGTTTCTTCAGAGGAGATTGGGAATAGACCCCTGTTGCCTATGTACTCTGATAGTGCTATGGCTATCTTTTCTGATAGTACCCCTGCTGCTGTCTCTAATTTGGCGGGTAATGATGGCTTAATTTCTCAAGATGGGGTTGTCTCTATGATGAGTTCTTTGGATTGGCAGGATGCTGCTACTAAGGTTTAAGAGGGCTGGTGATGTAGGAGCGTCCCCGGTCTATGAGTAATCTTGCATCAACCAAAAATATTTCCTTTCAGTTTAGTTCTGGTTTAGTTCATTGTGCAGTTTTCTGTGTTCTTATCGGTTGGTACTGGTAGTTGCTTTCTTTTTATCATAGATCTTATTTTTGGTTTCCAAGTTGGTTCATGTGCTTAATTCCAAATTTTCAATCCTTTTGGATTCCTTTCCGATCAGTTATCGCTTCCAGTTGACTGTTTCTGGGTTCTGGAACAGTTCTTCTGCTTACCGGCTGGTTTTCCTTCTTTACCGACAGGATTCTTGGCATATGGATCTATTTTGGATCTTGTTTGATGTTCTTTGGCATGTGGCCGACCTTCCTACTGAACCACACCTCTTGATTGTTATTTTCCAGGAAGATTTCTTTAATTCTCAGGGATGACCTAGTTACACGTTTCATTTTCCTATATTGGTAAATGTAATCTTTTGAAGCTGACCCAGATATGTTCCGACAGGTATATATAGGGTATTATGTGATCATTTGTATGATCAGTGGAAGTAGAATTAAGAATAATGATCGAGATTTGCATTTAGTGATTCGGTCAATTCTTTGAGTCTTGAGTGGGTTGTATCTGGCTTGAAGCCTGCATGTAACCGGTTAACTACTGAATGTTCTTTGATGAATGTATGATGATAACCGGATGGTTGCTGAAAGTTACAAGGCATTAATATATTTTGTTTATGTGGTCTTGCTATGTTTTCATGTTGCTTTCATTGTGTTACTCTAGTTGTATAAGCCGGTTAATTCTCTTTTAAGTGTTTCATCGGTTATGGCTGCATCAATTGGATTACTATAAAAAGAAATAAATCTAAGATAGCTATGCCTTCTTTTCACATAACTCTTCATTCCCACAAGGGTGGAGCTTAAAACAAATCTTGATGATTCCTTATGATGGGTTTTGGGCTGGAGTTTCTTTGGTCCTCTCTTTGGTTTTTGGTCGCTTGCTGGTTTTTGGAGTAGCTTTTCTTTTAGGTTGTGGGAGCCTGTTGGTAAAACCCATTTTGTGGTCTTGGTCCCGTTCTTTCTTTTTTTGTTGGGCTTTCAGGATATATCTTTTGTTATCCTCTTGTAAGGGGTTTCGGGTCCCCTCAAAACATATTTTTACCTTAATCTAAAACATAATAGGAATCAATCAAAATCATTATTATTCTATAGTTAAAATTATTATTTTTAATAAATATCATAATTAGCATTTTGAATGGATGTTGAAGACAAACTAGTTTGGTCCTCTTCTTAGGATGGGAACTGTAGATAGGAAAATGGAATGCATCAAAGCAATATTAAACTAGCTCAACCACAAAAACTAGATTGCAATGATAAGAAATCCTAAAAACATTCAATAAAGGCATGAAGATGAAATACTAAAATAAAATGCAAACCAAAGGAGGTATCTCCTTCATTGTTCCTCCATTGTCCTTCTTTCTCCTTCAAATTACTTTGTTTGTGGATCTCACCTACAAGTACAAAAGCATAGTATGAAAGCAAGATGACTAGAAAAATGGCAGCATAAGGATACTAGAAGCGTGATTGATTGATCTCTTTTGATTGAAGAAACTCATCCAATTTATAGACAAATTGGAGAGAAGACAAGATTAGCATGAAGAGATTTGAATGGAAATTCAAATCAAGAATGGAAAATTATGCACAAATTATGACAAGATTGACATGCAAGATTGATTGATTGACAAAAATTATGACAAATTATGACAAGATTAAAATGTCATTCCCATGACAAAAGGGAAGAGAGAAAATAGCCTCCATGATTGCAACAAATGGAAGCATAAACATAGGAGAAAATTAGGGGAAAAATTAGAAAAATTGAAGAAAATAGGAGAAATAGAAATTAGGTGAATTAATTAATAGGTTTTCATCCATTAATTAATTCATTAAAGAGACCTAGGACTAAATAAATTAATTTATTTAACCCACAAAGAAGAAGAAAAGGATTAAATGAACAAATCATAAAACCCTAGAAATAAGAGGACAAGGAATTAGGTCAATACAACAAGAAATTAATGTAGGTTTGATCATGATTCTGACTGACAAAGGACCAGTGTTGATAGATGATTAAAATTAGTTGACAAAAATCAATGACAAATTAACCAAGATTGACAAGGGGATCAAATTGAAAAGCGCCAATTGACATGACTAAAGAGGACAAGGATTGATGATGAATCGATTGCAAAATGACAAAATTGGCAAGGACAAGGATCGACAAGGATCGATGACGAATCGATCGCAAAATGACAATATTTGACAAGGACAAGGATCAATGACGAATCGATCGCAAAATGATGAAATTGACAAGGACAAGGATCGATGACAAATCGATTGCAAAATGACGATATTTGACAAGGACAAGGATTAATGACGAATTGATCACAAAATGACGAGATTGACAAGAGGACAAAACCCTAATTCTATCATCGATTAGGATTGACGATGTCCAAAATGATGATAAATGAGCACACACCATGATGTGACAAGATAAGATCGACCAAAATCATGACTGAAGATTGTTATCGACAAGACCTAATTCGAAAGTGATAAAAATGAGGAATGCAGAAGAAGGACTCGATGCTCGCAAATGATAAAGACCAAGTGCGCAACATAGAAGAAATTTTAATGCAACACAAAAACCCTAAAATAAGGCAATGCACGAATGTTAAAGTATGACTTCACAAGCGTTGACCATGTTTAGATGTCTACATTTTGCCCCTCTTTGAGACAATGAGATTTTAAGTGTTGTTTCAAAGAACAATAATGAAAATGCCCCAGACAATAACAATGACATATGCATGCCCCCACGAGGAATTGTCTGAAAAAATCCAGAAAAGAGGCCAAGTGATCGATAAGAATGACAGAAGACGATAGGTTCGAATGGATCAAATGGACTGCCAAGACTGACGGAAGAAATGTTAGTAAGCAGAAATTAGACAGAGGATAGATAGAGATGAAGGAAAACTTACTTTCACAAATGCACATAAGTAGGTGAGAACTTTTATTTATTGTAGCAAAGCAGATGCAGAGCATCATGGCATTGAAGGCCAGAGCTGGAACGCAACCCGTTTTGCAAAAGATAGACACATCGCACACAAGGAATGAGTGAAGCATCCTAGGGTGCATACATCAAGGGTCGAGGTATGTGCGGTGTTCACAAAGCGAATATACTTATCATAGACACCCAATGATATAGTTGCCCCAGTTTGTGACAAACATTCCACAAACATCAAACACAACAAAAAAACAAAAGGGACCATGAACCATCCCGGTTACTCTAAATCACTCAGTGACATCATCGAGCAACAAAGATAAATTAGTAAAAAGATAAGATGCACAAATTCAACCAAGTCAAACTAATAGTCTGATCGTCATTGTCAAAAGTGGAAAACAAGAATGATCATGCTGTCTAGTTCCAGGGAATGCGGTACCCCGTTTAAGATAGGACACAATCTGGTTTCGAGCATACTACACCCTGTATAAGACCCATGATAATGTTGACAAGGACCAATGGTAATGTTGATGCTATTTTGATTGATGTGACAACTGTGATCAGGTTGAATGCTTGCTTGGTTGAACAGTTTATCTGTTAATGCGTGATTTCATTAAAGCACAATGTTTGATTGATTGTCGTTGGATGTATGCTCAGCGATCTATCTATGCACAAAGGGGACCATTTATTGACAAAATGCAAAATGCCAAAGAAATTGTTGTTGGATTTTTTCAGGACATTATTTGATTTTTAGGGATTTTTAACATTTTAGCTGAAAATGAACAAATGATTTTTTTGATGTTTTTGAATGTTTTTGTATTATTTCAGGACATTTTTTGAATGTTTTTGTATTATTTCAGGACATTTTTTGAATGTTTTTGTATTATTTCAGGACATTTTTTGAATGTTTTTGTATTTATTCACCTATCATATTCATCACGGTACTTGCCCAAGGCGCCTGTTTGCTAGGTTTTCACCAGTGGACGAATTATTTTTGCTTTACTTTTTTTTTTCTTTTTCTTTTTTTCTCACTTTTTTTTTTTTTTTTTTTTGATTTTGACATTTTAGTCGAAAATGGACACATGATAGGGGATGGAAGAAGGACTAAAACATCTTTTTTTTTGGATAGTAGTCTTGAAAAAAATGGACCATGACCTTTAAAAGTATGCTCAAAGATGTTGGTAGGATAAGGACATGGAAAATAAGATGAAACTAAGGCAAGGATTTATGCAAAGGATGGGATCAAAGGGATCGAAGGATGGAAAATATGCATTGGATAATGGATAGGGTATTGGAATAATTGGGCTTCGGTGGATGGAAATGAAGGCAAGATCAACATTGGAACACACCTTGACAGGTGGTGGATTGATGGAGGAAAAATGGATCTCAAATTGTGAGATTTGGATTGAGGAATAGCTTGGGATTTTGGGACATAAGGGCCCAAAATGGATGAAGAAGGTGATGGAGGAAAAAATGTGAGAGGGTTGGATGGAGGAATAGCAACTTTGGATGCCAAGTTGGATGTTTCTTTAGGCTTTTGTGCTTCAAGGAGCCGCTTAGGGATCCACATGGTATTTGATTTTTCATGCTTTTGTGGTTCCTTGGAGTGCATTGCCAACACAAGGGATTTAGGAACCCATATATATTTTGACTTTTCTTTATTTTTCTCAGTGGGCCTTTGTGGCCTTTTGGATTTTTCCTTTTCTTTATAGATCAAATTTTTCTTTGTTTTGACATGTTGATTATATTGGACATGTTGATCCTTGAATACATGTGGATTTCTAGACTTATGACTTTTATGCTTGGCATCCAAATTGCTTGGAGGGGGAAAGGAATGCATGGATGGATAGGAATGAAATGGAGTTCTTTTGGATGGATGAAATTTACTCAAGGATGTGTGCCTTTGCTGACCTTGCATAGAGGACAAAGGGATATAATGACCTAAGATGGATGGAAAGTATGATGGGGAAGGTGTATGTTTTGATTTTGATGGAGGGATAGCAATGTCTTGAGAGTGAGTTGCGTAGACATGACCCTTAAGATCTTCTTTGATATGGAGGGGTTCTTTCTCATGAAGGTCTACTCCTTTGCCTTTATGAATATCTTGACTTGTAGGATACTCTTTTCTTTGGGAAGAAGATGCGAGTCCATTATGAGGTGGATATGATATGAGAGAAATAATGAGATCTTGAAGTGGATCGGATTGCACCAAAGTGGAAGAACCCATTATGCATGTCGAGGATTCATGAACATCTTGCATTGACATGTTAGAATCATGAGGGGGATTAGGATCATGAGGGGGATCAGGATCATGAGAGGGACTAGGATTGTGTAGTGGACATGGTTCAATGACAGGCTCTTCAAGAGATGGAATGGGAGAAATAATGGGATCATCAAAAGAAATGCGATCTTGGAGTGTATATGGAGCATTAAGACAAGGAGATGGAGGAACAAAAGGATCTTGTGGAGGATTTAAAGGAATAATTTGATCTTGACAAGGAGGAAGATCATTGGAATCCTCTTTAAAGGTGCTTTTCTCTTGACTTTTAATGGGATCATCGGAAAGGATGGAAGGGATATCTTGATCTTTCTTAGGAAGTGGAATGCCAATGGGATTTGAAAGGATATTTTTTTCATGAAATGGAAGGGGATCGTTTGGGATTGGATGGACTGGGATATCTTGATCTTGCTCAGGAAATGGAGTGTCAATAGGACTTTGGATAGGATGGACAAGAATAGGGGAATCATCATGAGTGTCTGGGAAGATGGGGTCCTGGTCAACAATTGGATGGGATGATAAGGTTTCAAGATCTCGATCTTGATCTGTTTTAAGACACGTTTCTTCATGCTCTAAATTATCCTCTTGACATGGGGCTGGACTTTGGATATGCATGGGGAATTCTGACAAGGAATCAATGTTTTGGCATGAAGGAAATGCACTTTGAACATTTGTGATGGATTCTGGCAAGGAATCAATGCTTGAACATGAGGAAGAGGGACTTCGAATGGGGTCCTCTAAAATAGGTAATGGCAATAAAGTGCATGGTTGCATTGGGTCTTGTATTTTTGAAACATGACAAGGATGTGCATCATGAATTGGATTATCTTGGCAATCAATTATGGATAGCCCTTGGATAATTTCATCCTTGGGTGTATTGTTTGCTGAGGACAATATGGAAGGTTCTTGTGAAACTTCTAAAGGTGTAGGGATAGATGCCATTGGAGAGTCAATTTGTTTGTAGGGGGATGAGGCATTGCTAGACATAAGTGTATTATCTTGATCTTCTTCAAAGAACTCACTTGGTAATTTACTTGAGATCCTTGCAATAAGGCCACCTTTCTTTCGAGGTTTTGACATGGTTGTATCTAGAATTTGAACTTGTTTGGAAAGGAGTTGGTTCTGGTTTGATGTCATGTTTTGATTTCGAACTAGATGTTGATCAAATTGGTTTGACATGTTCAAAATATGGCTTGGTGCATGTTGCAAGTTTTGTTTTTGAATTTGTGATTGTAGTTGTTGACATTGATATGTTGATTGAACTTGTTGATATTCCACCATTGGTTGAACTATTTGTGGACATTGTATAGTTGGTTGGACATATTGTTGAAATTGGACCATTGGTTGTGTTGGTTGTATATGTTGGACCATTGGTTGTGATGGTTGAAAATGTGGGAACTATTGAACAATTGGTTGTGATGGTTGAAAATGTGATTGATAGTAAACACCTTCTTGTGCTTGTTGTGGAGGCACATAATGTTGTTGTCTCTTTTCTTGAAATTGTTTCATCATCTCTATTTGTGAGAGGAGAGTTGGTATGTCTGATCGTTCAATAAGAGATCTTACATCAATTGGCTCAATCTTTGGATTTCGACCTAGAAATTTTTGAAACATTTTGGACATTTGTGATCTATTCTTCTCAATGTTTTTCACTTTTTGTTCCAAAATCTCCCTTTCTTGAGCTAGTTTCTCCTCTAGTTTTTGTATTTGGAGACTTGTCTCATCATAAAAAGTTTGATCCAAGTTCTGAGACATGTACATATTGGATTGACATGATTGATTTCTCAATTGTGATGGCATGGCTTTGCAAGAAGGTTGAGATCTCATTTCAACAAACATGTCACTATGTAATGCAACTAATGGGATTGACAAATGCAACCTAAAAAGATGACAATGCAACTTAATGTTTTTGTTGTTTTTCAAGATTTGGACAAACTTTTTGGAATGCAAACCTAAAGACTCAACCTTGGGAAGTTGAAATGAAGCCAAGACCTTAAAGGACAAAGGACCAAATGACAATAGGACAAATTGACAATGTCTCACCTATATGCTTGGATACTAAAGCTAGGTTTGACAAAAATGATATTAATAAAAGGACAAGTTTTAGCCAAGGTTAAGACTTCTTAACAACAACTTAGGGTATCATCCAAAGTTTTGATTTTTTCAAGTTTGACAAACCAAATTTTTGAGACTAAATGCAAGAAGGCAATGATTATGACAATGACTTAGGATATGACATGAAAATGATCTAAGGATATGATATGACAAGATGAAGCCAGGACAAGATGACAATACAATGATAAGGATATGTGAAGACCAATGACTTGGAATATGCAAAATGTAACCTAGGCAAGACCTAATGGAAATCTATCTTGGATATGACAATGAAATGCAAAACCTAGGGAAATGATTTTTGAACCTAAGTGCAAAATGAAGACGCTTGCAATGAAAAGGACTAAAATGAAGGGAGATGACAATATGCCCTAGGACCTAAGTTGGACTATGCAAAACCTAGCCTAAAGTGACATGAATTTTGAAACAAAGATATTCAATGTTTTGACAAGCCATGTTCAAATGTTGGATGAATACTTGGACAAATTTGGACTTTTGTTTGGATTTTGTTTTGAATTGAAGGTTGTTGATTTTGAAAACCCAAGTTGATTATGAGCACTTTTGAAAGTTTGTTTTTGTTTTAACCTTTGACAATCACGGAAGATAAAATGTTTGTTTGATTTTGACTCAAGACAATCAAACACATTCACAACAAATCCTGTGGCTGGCAAGGACAATATCTATTGAATCCTCTAACCATAAAATACAACACTTAGCTGGATAGCTAGACGCTTGGTAGCACTGGCTCCCCCTTACAGTGCACTCACTTCTCGGGCATACCAAGCTTCAAGTTCAAGGGGCATCACTTCCCAAGAACTTGCTATCTCTAACTAGGGAGTACATGAGAGGTGTCTTCAGCATGCGCATATCACAATGCCTGAGCCAACAGATAGAAGGATTTTGGCCTCTAAAAACAAGAGATTCTAGTAAGGGCATCCGTTCGGGTGGGTATTGATCCAACGAATAAATCGTCGCAATACCATTCAAGCACCCATTGTCTACAACTTTCATTGCATCCACAGTTATTTGGAGTGGTTCGAAAGAGCTTGGCTTTAGCCCGTCACCACTTTGGGTCATTCCCTCTCACCAATGCCTGTGCGAAGTGCCAGGTAGATTGGGAGGCAGGCCCAATTCTAAGGGTTAAAACATGCAATCAAACTGAAAGCAAACAAAGCATGCATGGTGTTCATTAACCTTTAAGAAATTAAATGTGCAACTACTTTAAAAATCACAAACAAGATGTTTTAGTGAAAGTCTTTGACCCTGTTCTGCATAAGATTTGTTAGTAGTTGTATTTTTATTTTTTTTAGTCTTCGTCACACATAACGCCAAGATACTGCACAGAGAATCAGTACCAAAGAAAAACCAGAATATAAGAACAGAATGAAAACAAAGTAATTTGCAAGTAAAAACATTGGTTTCACCTCTGTTTTTGGCCTTACACAGGCGCAGAATGTCACAACACAGGCACAGAATGCCTTGACACAGGCACAAATCCCATAAACATAGGCACAAATCTCATCAACACAGGCACAGAATGCCTTGACACAGGCGCAGAATGCCTCAACACAGGCACAGAAGGGTCCAGAAAGCTCTGAGTCACCCTGTTTCTTGAGTTTTTCACCTGCAAATCAGCTCAAAAGCACTCAAAACATGGTTAAGGGGTTAGTTCACGTTGGGTTTACCAGAAAATGTAGATAGGAAAATGGAATGCATCAAAGCAATATTAAACTAGCTCAACCACAAAAACTAGATTGCAATGATAAGAAATCGTAAAAACATTCAATAAAGGCATGAAGATGAAATACTAAAATAAAATGCATACCAAAGTAGGTATCTCCTTCATTGTTCCTCCATTGTCCTTCTTTCTCCTTCAAATTACTTTGTTTGTGGATCTCACCTACAAGTGCAAAAGCATAGTATGAAAACAAGATGACTAGAAAAATGGCAGCATAAGGATACTAGAAGCGTGATTGATTGATCTCTTTTGATTGAAGAAACTCATCCAATTTATAGACAAATTGGAGAGAAGACAAGATTAGCATGAAGAGATTTGAATGGAAATTCAAATCAAGAATGGAAAATTATGCACAAATTATGACAAGATTGATTGATTGACAAAAATTATGACAAATTATGACAAGATTAAAATGTCATTCCCATGACAAAAGGGAAGAGAAAAAATAGCCTCCATGATTGCAACAAATGGAAGCATAAACATAGGAGAAAATTAGGGGAAAAATTAGAAAAATTGAAGAAAATAGGAGAAATAGAAATTAGGTGAATTAACTAATAGGTTTTCATCCATTAATTAATTCATGAAAGAGACCTAGGACTAAATAAATTAATTTATTTAACCCACAAACAAGAAGAAAAGGATTAAATGAACAAATCATAAAACCCTAGAAATAAGAGGACAAGGAATTAGGTCAATACAACAAGAAATTAATGTAGGTTCGATCATGATTCTGACTGACAAAGGACCAGTGTTGATAAATGATTAAAATTGGTTGACAAAAATCAATGACAAATTGACCAAGATTGACAAGGAGATCAAATTGAAAAGCGCCAATTGACATGATTAAAGAGGACAAGGATCGATGACGAATTGATCACAAAATGACAAAATTGGCAAGGACAAGGATGGACAAGGATCGATGACGAATCGATTGCAAAATGACAATATTTGACAAGGACAAGGATCAATGATGAATCGATCGCAAAATGATGAAATTGACAAGGACAAGGATCGATGACAAATCGATCGCAAAATGACAATATTTGACAAGGACAAGGATTAATGATGAATCGATTGCAAAATGACGAGATTGACAAGAGGACAAAACCCTAATTCTATCATCGATTAGGATTGATGATGTCCAAAATGATGATAAATGAGCATGCACCATGATGCGACAAGATAAGATCGACCAAAATCATGACTGAAGATTGTTATCGACAAGACCTAATTCGAAAGTGATAAAAATGAGGAATGCAGAAGAAGGACTCGATGCTCACAAATGATAAAGACCAAGTGCGCAACATAGAAGAAATGTCAATGCAACGCAAAAACCATAAAATAAGGCAATGTGCGAATGTTAAAGTATGACTCCGCAAGCGTTGACCATTTTTAGATGTCTACAGGAACTATTTTGTTAAGTCTAAGTTTCATCTCTTACTCCTTCTATTGTCTTCACAATTCAAATGGATGAAAATTTGGAGCACTGAAATGATCTTGAAGATTTATTTCTTTTGGTAGATGACTTGCCACAAAAATATTCTCCCTATTGACAACCTCCAAAAACGGGGAATTCAGCTTATGAATAGATGTAGCCTATGTGAAGAGGTTGAAGTAAGTATTAACCATAATTTATTTTACTGTAAATATTCTTGGAACATAAGACAAAAGATTATGAGCATGTTCTCCATGTCCTGGGCATGGCATGAGGACCCTAAGATGATTTCTTCTAGTTGGACCCACTCTCCCTAGTCCTCATCAACTCATCCCTTCATTAGGGAGCGTTGGTGACAGGCCTTTCTCCATATTGGGTGGAGTATATAGAAAGATCACAACAATAAAGAGTCAATGGGATGCTTTGACCTACTCCATAATTAGTCACTCGAAGGAGAATATAAAATGTTTTATAAGGATCACACATACTCATCTACCCCCAACTTTAGATTGGTAGATTGCTATACGATGGGAATATTTGAATCCCTCTCTCTTCTTAAAATTATTGATGTAGGAGCATCCCTGGTTCTTGGCAATCTTGCATCAACCAAAAATATTTCTTTTTGATTTGTTTTTTGTTTTACAGTTTTAGCACACTGTCTTGCATTTTCTCACCGAATCTTGCGGTTTCTCACCGAATCTTGCGGAGCTGGATTTTGCTTGTAATCATGATTATCTTCCTTATTCTTAAATCGTAGGATGTTTGGATATTTTTTAGGCAAGTTATCACTTCCAGATTCTGAGACAGTTTTTTGGCTTAGAACACCAGAGCCGCTTGGACCTATTTGATATTGGTGAATCCTGTGGATCCTTTCCATAGCTTACAGAGCACTAGTTCATTGTTTCCAGCATTCCTTGGCATGTGGCCAACCTTCCCTCTAATCCACACTTCTTCCTTTGGATTTTCCAGAGGATTTTCATTGGCAGAGGCCGACGTGGTGGTGTGTGTGTGAAAAAGTGGCAATCTGCAAGTTGTAAGACACAAACACTTCAATAAATCATTGCATGCATAGTTAGACAGATATAATCATGAATATAAAAACCATAACCAATCGATCTATTTCCTTCTAAAAGATGCGAGTATAGACTTGCTCTCAGATTTGTCTAAGCAATACCAGTGACTAGACTACACCAAGACGAAGGATTTAATCTATATGAATGCAAAATTAAGCTAGATGGATGCAATATTAAGCTAGATAGAATGAATATTAAGCTAGATATGCAAGATTAAGCTAGAAAAAAATCAAGCAATCATGATTAAACTTATATGCCAAAAAGCTAAGATGCAATAATCTTAAAACACAATAGTCTTAATAAACCTAGAGCAAAAATAACATAATAACAATAAAATCTCTAGGGTCTTCCAATTGAGAGATGAGAGCTTGAATTTAGAGAAAATCCAGAGAGAGAGCAACGGTCAAGATTAATTGTTGATGAGCGGTTGAGATTCTCCAAAAGGAAGCACAATCTAGGTGAATTAATGTGATTGTCTTCTTTCTTCAGATTTGAAGGATATAAAATTGAGCTAAAATTAAGATAAAATCAGAAAAACTAATTTATTCCATATATTATTCAATTTTGAGATTTAATTCTTTTAATTGCTTTTCTTGAGATTTTTCAATTTATTAGATTTTCAAGATATCTCAATATGATTTCTTTTTCCAAATTTAATTCCTTTTTCAAATTAATTTATGTTTTTCATGATTTAATGGCAAATTGATTTATTAATTAAATAAGCTAAGATATTTGATTAAATAAATAGAATAATTGATTAAATGATTTACTTGGAATGATTAATTAGTTAAATAAATATTTAATTAATTTAAGATGATTTATTTTCCATGTGACATTAATGATTTAAGAATTAATTGATTAGGTGCTCAAGATTGATTTAACTGCCTTTGGTTAGGACTTTGGTGATGTAGTCGAGATTAGAGGGCCCATGGTTTAGATTATTACAAGTGGTTTTGCACGTTTCATCATGTTCACCATTGTTTGATTCTTCTTGGGCCAACCAGATCCCTCTAGACCATATAAATCAATGTAATTTAGATTGTAGTAGCAAGATTGGATAACCAAGAAGATCTATCTTGAGTTTAAGAGGCCTGGTATTGACCGAGACTGTAATTGATCATGTTTGTATCAGGTCAATGAGTTGAATCTTGTAGCCCGTGTGTTGTCGATAGATTGTAAACAATTTTTATGATCTACTTCATTTAGTTCTGTATTGCCTCCATCATCTTGTCTTTCTTTCATTGTGTTTACTCTTGTTGCACAATCCAAATAGATCTCATTGAGGTCCCTCCTAACCGTGACTGCACCAATTATCCTCCTATTGGGCATAGAAATAGTATCAAATGCCCCCCCCCCCCCCCCCCACACACACACACACACTGGTTGGTTAACGTTAAAATTTGATAGGTCATCTAAAGGTAACCTGAGCCAGGAAAGAGGGGGTGGGGTCATTAGCAATCCAAATGCCAAGAGTGGTGGTGGCAGTTAACCTAGGCATTCAACATTGGAAGAAGCATTATGCTAGGTACATGTTTTTTTCTATTATAAATTTATTATGATTATATGTAAATGTACATTTTTAGTCTTATATTCTTGTCATTTTTTATATGGGAAGTTTTAGTTGGTTCATCCATGATGAGTAATTTTACAACAATGGAATAAGTACCACAATAGGTATATGTCTTTTTGATATTGAGATATAAGTTTGGATAGAAGTAGATGTATGTTTAGTTTGTGTTTCTTATCAACAATTAATTTATATTAATTTATATCAATTTATTTTACCCAATATAATCTATTACATGGTTTAGCTATCCGGAACATCTACCATTGCAATATGTTAGGACTTTTCAATTTCCTAAGGGACCGACATATTCAAAATGTCTTTAGGGAAATGACAAAGACTTGAGGTAATAAAAAATTCAATTTTAGAGAAATTATAGTTCAATATATTGATTTTGATGTTAACTTAAAAGTTCAAAATTATAGTATATGAGTTTCTATTTAGTAGTATAAATTATCTAACATTGAGCCAATGAATCTAATTTGTGGTTTGAATTTCCATTGTGCAACCAACTTCACATCCATCAAGTAGTTCAAAGAGGCTGAATTTCGATGATCAACCACAAGTTTAGGATTTACTTGAGACATCTAGGGTCAATTAGACATTTAGAATTTGATATATAGCTATTTGGCATGTATATTATGCATAGATATTGAGATGGAATATGCCACATTTTGTAAAACTTATTTTGAGTTGGTATATATGTCATCTTTGTATATGTGTACACAATTATTCTAGATTTTAATACATTAAAATGATATTCAATATAATTATTTCCTTGTGTAGATGTTTTTGATTAGGGTACAAAAGGTTTTGAAGGGCCCCCAAAAATATTTACAACAAAGAGTTGCCCACAAAAAATAGTCTGGACTACTTGGTAGCAAACCACAAGTTTTAGAAAGGACCCAAAACCTTCTGGACTTACAGGCATCCATATCCCATAACAAAAGCTGCAAAAGATGAAAACATACAAACACAATACCTACCACACACCAAACATTAGCCAACATTAGGAATACAACATTACAAACTAGACTGGCAAAACAAACAACTTGAAACAACAAGCAAACATAAATAGAGGGTGTATCATGCACCCTCATCCAACAATAAGGGTTTTTCAAGGCTCCCATAACAAGTAACAACTTCTCTAGGCCACAATAAAGGCCTGAGCCTAACCAAAAACAAGAACTAGCCAACTGGGCCCTTGAAAACTTTCAGCATCCAGTCTATCCCTAGCAGGAACAAGATACATGGGGTTTTTCAGGCTCCCCCAACCATGAAAGTGGGTTTTATAAGGCTCCCACAACTAGTAGTAGGGTTATTACTGGCTCCCTCAGCTGTGATATGGGATATAGGGAACCTCTTGCAAGGAAAATCATAAGGGTTTTGACTGGCTCCTTTAACCAGAAACCTTGCAAAAAACATCTTGCACATGACATGGATCGCATGACCAACCAGATTCTTGTAGATACACATACAAACACAATCTAGGATCAAAGGGTTTTGAAAGGCCCCCCAAACCTTCAACTTGATAGTAGCCAAACTTCCAATCCACAACTAACCATCCAAAAACCATCAACAACTCTTGAAAACAAACACACTACCCAACTCCACCTCTGTACAAGGAAGGTCATCCCCAGACAAACCATCTCCATCTTGATAGAAGAAAGGGCCACCTCAATAGGCCGAACCAAGGAATACCAAAGATGCCAAGACAAAAATAGGAGAGCAAGAGAGATGGGTTTTAAAAAGGCTCTCAAAACCTTAAATAGATGGAAAGCAACAAACCCTTCAAATACCAAGTGAAAATACTCTACCAAAAACACCACCTCCATAAGGGCAGAAAGGAAGAGAAACAAACACATGGTGTAGAAGGCTATGAAACACACAACCACCATAAGCAGAGAAAACCAGAGACCCAAAAATCCTCTAAAAATGAAATCCACAAAATCTCTCACAACATCAAAGGAAATCTATCCACCTCTAGAGGACAGACAAAGAGGGAGAAGAGGCGACAAGGAAACCACATTCTGAACCTCCCACAAAACTAGAGAGATAAACCAAAGAGCCAGAGCAACAAAATAGCCCCACCAGAGAAGGATGAAACTTTAAAAGCACTGGGGCCAAAGAAAGGAGGAAAGAAGAATCCCCAAAGAAACAAAGAGCTCACCCCGAGCACAAAGAGGGAACCAAACACCAGAAGAACCCTGAGCAGAGCCAACAAAAACACTGAGACCCACACAAAATCCAAGGGAAGGTGCCAAAGAAAGAGAAGGAAAAAAAACCAAGATGGAAAGAGTCCTAGAATAGGGGCACACACGTTCCAGAAGAATACAAGCAAAACCCCATAAGGAGCACCATTGAACAGTGGGCCTCACCATCCACCGCATGTCATAAACAAAAATTGGAGAATTGACCACGAAGAAAGCTGCATTCTCCATCCTCTCAATACAACACTCAAACCCAATAGAGAGAAAGCCCCCGCACAGGGCACCCCAACAGAAAATACTCCCTCCCACAAAGCACACCAACATGGGGAAGAAAAACAGGCACAAACAAGCCAATGTCGCCTCGCCATAATCATCTCCATCCTCATTCGCCTCTGCAAACTTGCCAGAAACCCTAGAACTTCTCATCCTCCCACTCCAGCCCTTGCTCTCCCTCTCGCTCTTCATTTAAAATTCCAGCCCTAGCTTAGGTTGTTGATTGGCCTGTTTCCTTGTTGTACATGTTTTTCTACTTTTAAACTTAAAGTTTAAATGTATAATCAATTTAAAATGGTCAAGTTATGAATAATAACATTATAGATTGATTTTTTGTAATAGTTAACTTTAATTGTTTACAAAATACAAATCATTTTAAGCCATAAATTATCACGTCAATCATTTACATTTAGTAATTCGTCTATATTAGTGTTAAATTTGGTTGCAATGACAACTTCACCAAGTTTGATTCCTATTTAGTCATTTACAATTTGTAATTTATCTATGAAATTTTTTAAGGAAACAATATTTTTTTATGCATTACAATCCATATCTTGGTCATGGTAATTTATATAATATCATTGTTTCCATATATAAATCATTTTGAACATATCAAGCATCTTCTCAATATCTTGTATATGAGTTATTTCTCTTAGTCCCTATGATCATTTGTCTAATGTGATATTATTATTAAAATGACTGCATAGAACTTTTTGCTCTCAAATGTCAAATTACATATGACTATTATGTATATTTGTGAGAACACGCTATAGATTTGACAACTACGAGAGTCCATTGACCATAAAATATTGAAAATCTCAGGTATCATCACATAGGATTGCCAAGTGGTACTATCCTTAGCTTAAAATTAACAATAATTTAACATGGATGCTTAGTAATGATAGATAAGTTCATAAAAAGGGTTGTTTTCATGAGTTGAGGGTTGTGATAATCCACATAATAGTCCACTATCATGTTGGGATAGTCATAACAATCCATAAGATCATCTATCCCATGAATTATTGCTAAAATAATGAAAAAACTTGGCTCCCTAGGGTAGTACACACTAGCATCTAGCTATGGGGTTTCACTATTTCCTCAAAAATGTGAAAAATGGGATAGCCCTAGGCTACTCATGGGAAAATGATTCTTCAAACTAAAGTTGCTAAATTGTAAAATTATAAAATTGTTAGTGGCATTTAGAAATGGGTAGTGCAAACATATTAAGGTGGGAAATTGAACACTAGATAAGGCTTATGTTCATTTCCCAAGCAATCTAAAGTAGAATATTTTGAGGTAGTCTCTAAAGAGATTTAAGTGAAAACAATCCCAAACTATAACAAAGTATTTCTTGGAGCTCATGGAATGTAGGAATTTTACATCTACACCTACAAGTGGATATTAAATCCTTCCACATTGACCTCTCTTTCTTTTTGTCAAATCAACATTGTTTGGCCATGCCAACAACAAATGCATTTTTGCACAAAAATGTTAGTGGAGAGTACTACAAAAATGGAAAGAACCGTATCTTTTGTTTCATGAATCCTCAAGAAAAACCAACTATACCAGCATGTCAAGGTGTGTAGGTAAATGCTAGGAAAGGCCTCTATTTTTTCTCAATTCATTCAATCATTTCGAGTGAACTATTCTAGGATAGTATCTAAAGATCCCTAAGAGAAAAAAATTGACAAACAATGATGAAGTAGTTTTCAGACCTTGTAGCACCTAGGAATGTTTCATCTAGACTTACAAGTGGACATGGAATCCATCCAAAATAACCTCTCTCAATTTTTTTTAACTTTGGACCATTTGAAAATGTTAACATTGAAGAGTGGTGCAAAAATTGCAAGAACTTTTTTTTGTTTCATGTGCCTTGAAGAAAAATTGACTATATATATTAAAACATCAAGGTGGGTAGGTAAATGATAGGGAAGGCCTCTATTCATTTCCCAAGTCACATGATCATTCTAGACTACACTATTTTGGAGTAGTCTCTAAAGAGACGCAAGATAAAAAAAAAATAAAATACAAAATTGTTAGTATATTTGAGAAATGAGCAGTGTGAAAACATCCAGATAGACATATAAGCATCAAGGAGAAAATTTGAGAAGGGTTGGTAGAAAAAATAATGGTTTGTGCTTGCTAGATGAGAGCTCAATTATTGAAGTTGATCTCTCCTAGTCCAATTACAAGAATGGTGAGGCTAATTGCATAAATTGCCCATCTTAGTAATTATCCACATTGAAAGCTAGTACTAGTGATGCAGATACAATTTTATGCAAATCACTTGATGATTTGAGCTCTAGTTACAAGCATTGCACTATCATTTTAATGGAAAAATTTTCAAAGGTGGAAATTTATGTGAAGGGGAGGAACCTTCAAAGTTAAGGGTGAGGAGGATTGACAAAAACATAGGCTATGATGAGGAAATTCGTAATAACTATACATGATACAAAAGAATAAGCTCCATGAATAGTCTCTTGTATTGCTCAATTTCTAAGGAAAAAAATGAGAATATGGTTGCAACAATGAAGTATCAATGAAGAAACAATGAATTAAAAAATTATATGGATAATTCACGCAAGAAACCCAAAAGCCAACAAAGCTCAATTTCTAATCAATGTCGTGAAATTCGGAAGAAAAATCCTAAACCATTTGTAACCTTTAATATTTGGGTTGATGTAGTTGTTCGGGTTCTCAAAAATGGTTACAAAGGAATTTTTACTATAAACAGTGCGTACGCACTATTGTTTAAATTTTGGGTGTGTGTATAATATGATATTGTATATATAATATGTGTATATACATATAATATATAATATTTATATATATATATGTATATAATAATATATAATATATTAAGTATATATATACACATATTAGTGTATTGTTTCCCCCTCTCAAATGCATACAAGGTGCCTCTCTCTCTCTCTCTCCCTTCCTCTGTACCCCATCCCTCTCTCTCTCCCTCCCTCTCTCCCCTTCTCCCTTCCTCCATACCCCATCCCTTCCTCTCTCCCCTTCTCCCTCCACACACCATCCCTCTCTCTCTCTCTCCCCTTATCCCTTCCTCCATAACCCATCCCTCTTTCTCTTCTTCTCTCCTTCCCTCCCTCCATGCCCCACTGCAACTGTGTCTACACTTCTATAGAAGTATGTGAATTTATTTCTTCTCTGCAACTTCCTCTTTGATTTTTATCATGTATGCTCTCGTAAGAAAATTGACTGATGGATTTGTGTGTGTAAATTGAATAGGAGGAATAGGGTTTGAAATTGAACCACGGGTGCATTACTGTGACAAACAAGGAAACCTGCAACAGTATTCTTCTCGAATGTGTTTTTAATGAGCAGAGCAGATGTGGAAAATAGTGTCAACAAAGCAACATGATGAGTCAGAGTACCTGCAATATGTTTTTTAGAAGGAAACAACTGGTAGGAAGAGAAAGAGGGAGAGTAACACAAATGATGTCCTAAAGAACGATAGTGGTGGGTATGTGAGAGTTCCCATGTTGTTACACAATGCATGTCACCTAAAGAAGTTAAAGTTTGTTTTATGCATGGCAGTGGTAGTATATGATGATCATCACTTGTCAAAAGGATTGGAACGGTACATACCCATGAAATAAATCAAGTGTGTAATTCCTATAGTCACAATCTAGATCAATCCTATAACCTTGAAAATTTAACAGCATCATATGTTTTAGAACTTAGGCAGTACTCTTAGGATTAGGTCAAGCTCTTACACTTGCTTTTTAGAGAAGCCTCGTTATTTGTTCACTTGGAGTCTCTCTTATGCTGATAATGGTCTAACTTAGCTATATCAAAACTAAACTATTGATGTTCTATTGTATGATGTTCTATTCATAACTTTAAATTTAATATATCATTTTATTAGCCCACCATATGACCCCTTAGGTGTCATTAGAGGTCATATTGTTTCCTAAGAGGTCACATGGTGTCCTGTGACCCGTTAGGACACCATATGACCCCTTAAGACACCATACGACCCATAACAACACCATATGGTGTCCTAAGGGGTCATAGGATTCCATATGACCCCTCGGGACACCAATGACCCATAACAACACCATATGGTGTTCTAAGGGTCATATGGTGTTCTATGACCCCTTAGGACACTATTTGGTGTCGTTATAGGTCCTATGGTGTGCTAAGGGATAATATAGTTTCATATGACCTGTTAGGACACCCTATGACCTCTTAGAAGTTGTTAGGGGTCATATTGTGTTATGGTCTCTCTCTCTCTCTCTCTCTCTCTCTCTCTCTCTCTCTCTCTCTCTCTCTTTCTCTCTCTCTCTCCACCTCTCCCTCCCTCCCTCCCTCCCTCCCTCCACCCTCTCTCTCTCCCTCTCCCTCCTTCCCTCCTCTCTCACTCCCCCTACTCTCCCCCATCTCTCTCTCTCTCTCTCTCTCTCTCTCTCTCTCTCTCTCTCTCTCTCTCTCTCTCTCTCTCTCTCTCTCTCTCTCCCCCTCTCCCTTCCTCCACTCTCCCTCTCTCCCCCTCTCCCTCCTTCCCTCTCTCTCTATCTTCCTCTCCATCTTCCCCTCCTTTCTCTCTCCCTCTCCCTCCTTCCCTCTCCCCTCTCCTTCCCTCTCCCCTCCTTCTTCTCTCCCTCTCTCCCTCCTTCCCTTCCTCCCCCCTCCTCTCTCCCTCCCACCTACTCTCCCCCCTCTCCCTCTCTCTCTCTCCCTCCCTCCCTTTTCATTCACATTTTTTCTGCTACCAATAGAATGTACAAGGTACTTAACCTATTAGTTCACTGCCCTGCCATAACTTTTTTAAGGCATAGGAGCATGTACACAGTACTTATTACTTTTAAGCATGTACAGGGTGCTGAGCCCATTATTCGCTACCCTGCGATAACATTTTTTAGGCTTAGGAGCACGTGCGTGCTACTTATTAGTATAGAATGGAAAAAAAATACCATTGGGCTTGCCAACATTTTATGGACTAATAGCGCGCACGGAATTATTAATATAGCACGTACGTGGTACATAGACATAATTTTAGTTTCCCAAGAGCCTCAACAGCCTCAAAAGATGTTTTTGAGGTTGTTGAAGGCCCCACTGGAACTATGTTTGCACTTCTATCACTATTTTATACATAGAAGTAAGTGAATTTTTTTTTTGCATGATTTCAAATGATTGAATTTTTGTTCTTATTAGTTTTGTCAATATCATTGTGATTGTTTAATAGTTTGATTCCAAAAAATAGTGATAAGATGCATAATTTCTGGTTATTTGCTTGTTTATGAACTTTTGTTTACATATATATGTAATATGATTCTATTTAGGACAACCAATATCAACCATGGGAAAGAACAAGTGAGGAACAATGGAACAACGAGAGGTTGAAAAGGAAAGACAAAGGTAGCGTATGAAGAAATTATGTGACATAAGAACAATGGGAGAAGAAGGTATGTCATCCTCAACATCTCAATTCAATTTACCAAATGAACATAATGCACCTAATGCAATTGAAGAAGAGACATTTGATTTACCGTATGAACCTAATTCAATTGAAGAAGATACCGCATTGAATAATCAATTAAATGATGAACATACACCTTCTCTATTTGATGAATTGAATGTACATAATGCATTGATGTTAACACCTCCTAAAATCATTCGTAGGAAACCAAAGTATCTAATTGACATTGATGAGAATATATTGAAGTCAATGCCCAATAAAATGAATGAATGAACTTGTAGGAAAATAGTTAAAAGAACATGGCAAAACTATTTTGAAAACTTAAATCAAACCGCAAGATGTCAATTAATTATTCAAATGATTAAAAATTTGAATTTTAGGGAGACAATGAAAATTCTAGGCCTAAGATCATCTGAAAATAACAGTGAAAGAACTATTGTGAGAAATCTATTTGATGCATATCAAGCTATTGGTTCAAAATTACGTACTAAATATTCTAATGCTACTCGATGTGTCATTACATCAACCATAATGAGCAAGAAAATAAAAAAAGATCATTTGATAAGCGAAACAAGTAAGTCATTAAATGTTAGTAGAACAACATTAAGTAAAGCATTAAAGAGGCAGGAAAAAATAGAGGAACCTAACAATAATTCTCTTTGGGAATTCTCGGGTAGACTACCACGCAAAGACAAGGTTGTTGTTGATGCACTAAGAACATTAATTGAATTTTTTTGGCATGACAACACAAGAGTTTTGCCCAACCAAAGAGATGTTGTTAGAAGGTGAATTGGGTCTACAAATCGTGAGCCACATGCCAAACACTATTTGGATATGACTCAAACTAAATTTTATGAAAGATTCCTTCAAAAGTTTCCTCAAATAAGAATTTCTCAAAGATTTTTTGAAATGGCAAAACCTTTTTATATTAAGATTAATCATGTACGCACTACGTGTTGTTGTAAGATGCATATTGAATTTTCCATGCACTATGATATTTTTTGTCATATTTGTTCTACTTTGCACACTAATGATGTTTTGCAGGATAGCAATATACAAGCACCTCCTAAGTCGGTAAGAGAATTTATTTCAAGTGTGCTATGTAATAGACATGATGGTTGCATTTATTATAAGATGCCTTGTTTGGAAGGTTCTTGTGCTATATGTGGTGGTTTGCAACATTTACCAAGATGTGTACATTTGGAGAGCACACATGAAATTGGTACGTGTAGACGTATAAAAATGACCATATTCCTAAATGAATATTTTATGTTCATTTCTCTATTTAATTAAATCCAATTTAATTAAATCACCCACATTCCTCTATTTTAAGTAACTTACTCAATTTATTTAAATTAAATTCACAAGGCCTCTTTTACCATTTAATGAATAAATCATTTTATTCAATTAAATCCCCTATCCACTTTTAATTAAATTCAAATTTAATTAAATAGTTTACCCTAAATTGAATAAATCTAATTAATTTCATTTCCCCAAATTGCAACCAAATTGAATTAAATTCATTTTTATTCAATTAAATCCTATTATCCCTTCATCCACTTGCAAAATCCTACATCTCCCACTTGCTTCCTAAACCCTATTCCTAACCCCTTCTAGACTCTTCTAATCACTTCTAAATTAACCTAATCCATTTCCTAAACTTTGTCACATCCCTAAACAAAGGGAAGTCACTTCTCAAACCCTCAAAGTCTTTGAAAACCCTTAAAGGCTTCAACCACTTAACTTTGAAAGTCTCCCAAACCATTAATGGTAAACTCAACCTCCATGTAACCCAAGGGTCTCATCAAGACTTTATTGCTTTGACCATGGTTATCCTTAATCTTTTGCACAAGAGTTTATCCTTAGGGTAAAAGCTTTATCCAATGGATAACCCTAACCTAACCTTAACCCTTACCTCCTAAGGTAACCATGAGGTCTTCTCAAGCATTTAATGCTTCTTACATCTCCTCTCAACCAACCTTATGTTGACATTTGTCACCATTTCATTGGTGCCAATTGCAAACATGGATTCCCAACTTTCAAACTTAGCCCTTGATTAACTCTTTCAATCCTGACCATCCATTGCCCTATTTTTGCTATAAATAGAGCTCTCTTTCCTCCATTTTAATCATCCAAGTCTTTAGCATCACACTTACACTCAAATCCATGCAAGCTTTAATATATCATTTGTGCTCATCATTTAGCCTCTCTTTTCAATAGGAATTAATCTAAATATGCATGTTAAGAGTATTTTCCTTATCATTTAGCTTAATCATAGAATAATATAGCATGCTAGGATATTCTTGTTACTAATCTTGTCATCTTATAACTAGTTTATTGCATTTATAGGATCATGTATAACTTAGGATGCATTTCATCTTAAAATCAACAAAAGCATCCCTCGTTCTTGCATTTGTCATCCCTAGACCACTTTGCTCAGTGATCTGAGAGCAAAGACATTGGTTTGAGGGACCTTGTGAGATAGAGAACCATGGAACCAACCTTGGGAAGTTGAGCCATACTTCATGACTCCATAGCTTGCACCAAGAAGTCCCGTGGGTGTGTGAGCAAGGCTCCTTAGACTCTATTTTCTACATATTGAGTTCTATCGACACGCTTTTCCTGCATACATTTTTGGCGCCCACCGTGGGGCCCAACACCATATATCAAATCGGTTTTTGAATTTAACCACTTTTGCAGGTCCGCGGGAAACAAGAATCAGTGTGTGGGAAATATTTCCTAGCGCATCCGGTTAATAGTATAGCGCATCCCATTTTCTGTTCAGTGCGTGGGGTTCATCATCTAGCGCGAGACATCCTTAGTTTAGTGTATAGTCCTCACTAACATTTTCCTGTGGGTCTCGGCGAAGGAGAAAAATAGAAGAATGCATCAGAAAAATAGAACAGCGCAGCAGAAACACAGAACAACGCATTAGGGAAATAGAGTAGCGCATCATAGCCATCTTGTAGCGCGTACAGTCTATTCTATAGCGCATCATAGACATAAAATAGAGAGATAATTTATAACAAAAATTAAAATTTAGACTTGTAGAAGTCCATGGAATTCATCTTTTTGCTAACTCACTGACTGGTTTTTTTTGCAGGTTACTAACATTTTGATTGTAGGTTTTAAATCTATTTAGGCTAGAATTAAAGTAGTTTAAATTTTTACTAACTTTTCTAAGTTAGGCAAAATTCAAATTTCTTTTTTTCTTGCTTAAAGTAAAACTAAACTCACTTTTATGTTGGGCAAGTAAAACGAACAACAATCGAAAATTTTTCTTGCTTTTCTAGGAGAAAATTTATCAATTTGGGCTCTAAAAAGAACAATACAAATTTTCATTTTTGCAAAAGGCCTAAAAAGAATTTCACCATCCTTTGGTGCATAAAAGGATCCATCTTTAAATTTGGGCAAAGTAAAGAATCACACCAAGTCACAAAAGTCAGTTACAATCAAAGAGGGAAGTTATTCCCCTTTTGCCAATTTTCTTTTGATGACCAAATCAAAGTTTTGCTTTGTTGACTGGGTTCTTTTCCTAGATTAGATAATCACTGATTTGAGGAAATAAAATAAACACCATGTTTTTGTGGAGCAACATCTCCATATAGATCTTAGAAAATCACTGAATTGCTAGGATAAAAAGAACAACTTGATTACTTTGTCTCAAAAGTAGAAGGTATATGCTCTCCCCTTAACTGGGTGATCAAAAAAGTCAGACTACTCTTATTCTTTCAGTATTTCAAGTAAATAAAACCCTTTAGCAGGCCTGCCTTCCCAAGGGGTTGAAATCAACTCTTAAAGCCATTTATGGCCGGTGTGAAGGGAATGACCTACGTGGGAAATGACTTTGATGCCAAGTATTCCAACCCACTATAATCAAAAGTGGAAAGTGATGAAAGTCCTTTTCAATGGTTGCATGCAGCGATTAGCCTTCCCCCAGTATCCTTGAGATATGTAAAGCTTTTATTCTAAAGATTGGGAAGCCTCCTAAGGGAGTTTATCACTGACGGCCGAATAGGAAGCCTGATTACAAACCTTAGAAATAGCAACCTTGAGCTGAGTCAGTAACCAAACATTTGTAATATCATAGTGCAAGGGTGGGGAAGAATCTGCCCCCAAGATCGCTCACCATATATCTCCCAAGATAACTACTCAATTGTGAAGCAATTCACTTTGAGTTAATTTCTAGCAAAAGGCAAAAAAATGAGCACCCTCTAGGGGGTGACATGGCTGTTTGAGCTAACGGAGTAACGAGACTAGTGGGCTATGGTATTACTTATGACCCTTGAATAAAGAGTCTTTTTGGAAGTGTATTCATTGTAACCAAACCTATTAAAAAATTGGGGATTTAAACACATCCTCGCAAAATATACACTTACTGTTTAGATTAGGCAAAAATGGTTATGTATTTTGTGTTGTGTTTGTATTTGTTACTTCAGAAAATTATCCATCAAACATTGAAAACCTAAGGCAAAACACCAAAATCACAGAAAACAGTCAAAACAGGGCAGTTTAGTGCGTAAGAGCAACTTCTTAGCGCTTTGGAACCATCCTTTAGCACATCAAAGCCTACCTTTAGCGCGTAAAGTATTCATAGTAGTGCTTCATCAAAATTTAGAAACAATCAGAGACAGTTAGCACGTCCGGAAAATAGCCTGGTGTGTTGAAGCATCAACTTAGCACGTAGGAGTCAAAAATTAGTACATCAGGTTTATCAGTTAGCGCGTGAAAGGCCCATACTAGCGCATGATCTTTTAAGCAAAACAAAAAACAAATTTTAGCAGTCTAAAATAGTTAGCACGTAGCTGAGGGCAGCCTAGCGTGTGGGGTCTTTTCCCTAGTGCATAAAGAAATTGTTGTAGCGCATTCGGTATCTGTTTTAGCACGTGATCAAACCCAGAAAAATAGTGGGCAAAACAGTGGAAAATTTTGAAATTTAGAAAACACTTTGAGAGCATCCTTTCATCAGCTTCATCTTCATCAAACCAAAGTATAAAAAACAAAGCATTAAAAACTATTTCTTAAGCAAATTTCGTGTCAAAACAAAAGTTGTCTAGAATCCAAAACTGATCACATAATAAACATATCTATCCTATCAAAATCGGGAAACATCATCTCAAGTGATGAATAGGTCCTTTATTATCTCACGGATTATATCTCAAAAACACTTGTTCAAAATCTCAGGTTGTCAAATCAAGTTTCCATATCGAGAGACTTTATCCATATCATTTGACACGCTTTGTCATGAAGGGGCATCTAAACCTTCACTTTGATAAAGTAAAACTTGAGTTTTCAAAACAAGATCAAATAAATCCAAAACAAATCAAAGGAAACCATTGAATCACTTATTCATGACTAATCCCCATATTCTGAGAAGAAAGAATATTTATCGTAACACCACGTTAAAGAAACAACAACCAAGTTTTTCCAAATTTGTCAAAAGAAATAAATTTTTATACATCAATCGTCAACTCTTCAAATCTCATCGAACATTCCTTCATCATGTTAAAATTTATATCCAAAACAAATCCAAAGAATTTGACAAAGAGCCTTTAAAGACTAGGGCATATTGTTAGAAATCCACATTCAGTCAAATCATAAACCGTGGAGGAAAGATAATCCAACATTCTTTCCCAATGCGTGCATCACTTACAACACACCCCAATTTGAACCATCAACCCCGGAGAAACATATTGAAGAGGATTTTGTCCCTTTTGTCACATAAAACTTCTACTAAAATGCTTGTCACTCACTCTCAACAAAATAAACAAAGCGAGGCACAAGCAAAATCCAGTATGAAACGGAGGTTATCAAATCCTTTTGAAGGTCCACATCTAGAGGATACTGAAATTTCTGAAGAACTTCTTCAAGAATGCCAAGAAAGTGCTTCATTCCAAAAACTTGTGGAAAGACTCATGGAAAATGACAAAGAAAAATACTTGCTCATGCTCACAAGCAAAGGGGTTAAACTCCCTGAAGACTTTGACATAGACATGTTTAGAACGAGATCTCAACATTATGAATATCAAGATTGCCAATGAGAAGGGGAAGCACGCGACCTTGAACAAGATATTCCTAAACAAAACATACCAGAACAACAGACACCGGGACAAAACATCCCTGAGCAACACATCCCCAAGCAAAACATACCATTCCATACACCATTTCAACCTAGGATTAATGCAAGGGAAGAACTCTTCCCTCGGCAAAACAATGCGCCTTTGGTGGCCCTTACTCAACAAATGCAAATGTTACAAAGACAAATGCAAGACATGCAACAAGGGACAACAGTATGGTATTCACTAAATGAAATTTGTCCTTATCCATTTGATAGAAGGTTGCACATGATCCCTTTTCCTTTGAATTTAGACATGCCTAAATTTGACAAGTGCGATGGGAAAAGCGATCCCCGTGATCATGTTAGAGAATTCTGTACCATGAATCTTGAATTTTCTCATGATGACACCTATCTGATGAGATTATTCCCAAGAAGTTTGGGAGGAAAAATAATGGAATGGTTATCCAAGATCACACCTCCTGTCAAATCATTTGATGAATTGGTCAAAAAATTCATAACACAATATTCCTATAACATTCAACATGATATAACCATGCTAGATGTCTGCAACACGAAACAAAAAAACAATGAAACATTCATGGTATTCCTTCAACGTTGGCGATGTATGGTTTCATGATATCCTTGAGATATTCCTGAAAAAGAGAAAATGGAAATTTTCATCGACAACTTGAATGGTGAGATGAGTTACAGGCTCAAACTCCAATGCATACTGTCTTTCACTAAACTGATTGAAAATGGCATTCAAGTAGAAGAAGCATGTGTCAAGAAAGGAACGCTCAAATTCTTCAAAGAAGGAACAATTTCATCAAACTACAATAACCAAAATAACACCAACTTAGACAAATCTAGATTCTGGACTTGAAACAAAAACAATGGAAATGAAGGCGGCAATGAATCACATGATCCAAAATCTAAACAACCAGTACTCGCATTATCAGGAAATCCTCAAGCTACAAAAAATCCTAAAGGTGCTAATCCCGATGCTAACACATACGCACCGAACACCAATCAAGGTCAACCCAACACAAACAACACCGACAATACTCAAAACAAAACCACAAATTGAGGACCTAATAACAGTTCACGAGATGACACCAACAATTTCCAAAAATGTGTCTTCACACCATTGGGACAATCACCGGAGTCAGCATTCAGAGAACTCCTGGCAAACAAGATTATCTCTTTGCCTGCGATCAACAACTATGAACCCCAAATCAAACCACCTTGGTGGAATGACTCACACTTTTGTGATTTTCATCATAACAAAGGTCATCAAATGAACGATTGCATGAGATTGAAAAACATTGTTCAGGACATGATTGATAGAGGTGATTTAATGGTGGATGGTCTCAAGACAAATGGTGACCATGGAGCCTTTAAGAATCCTCTTCCAAACTACAACAAAGGTGGAGCTTTAACCTCGAACGATACACGTGGAGCTCGTATCAATCACATCTACAATAACACCATCAATCACATATCAGCTGAAGACAATCATGTAAATGTCATCACAATCTGAGACCAACATAATCATGAATCTGTCAATGTAACAACTAGAGCTCAGAAATATGTCTTGAAGGGCCACACAACAACAACGAACACTACACCAAAAATCCAATATGATTTAGTCAGCCAACTACGCAAAACTCCTGCTCAAATATCTATACTAGAATTGCTAAAACTATCGCCAAAACACAAAGACATATTGGAACAAGCACTGTTGGAAACCAATGTACCTCAAGATCTGGATGCTAACAAATTCCAAGCCATGGTCGCTCATATGATAGGGCCTCATAATCTCAGCTTCTCAGAGCATGATAATACTTCCTTAAGTCATCCACATAACACTCCTCTCCATATTGAATTCATCGTCTATAAACATCAAGTAAAAAGAGTCTTGATAGATGGAGGAGCTGGACTTAATATATGTACCTTAAAACTTATCCGTGCATTAGGCTTCTCAGAGGAGTCTATTGATTCACGTAAAAAGATTACCATAAAAGCATATGATGATGAGGAAAGATCCTCTAAAGGGATAGTATTGTTACCAATTCAAGTTGGCCCCATACAAAAGGATACTATGTGTCAGGTCTTAGACATAGACCTCACATATAATATTTTATTAGGTCGACCTTGGATACATGAAATGCAAGCAGTGCCTTCTACATATCACCAGTGTGTCAAATTTCCCTATAACGGACAAGAGGTCTCTATATCTGCTGATCACAATCGATTTCAACATTGTAATGTGATGGGGACAACCCAGGATAGTTTGGTTCCCCATAATAGGGAAAAATAGAAATCCTCAACATCAGATCTATAGAAGGAAAAGTCTGAATCATTACCTAGAGAATTCAAGAAGAAAATGCAAATCAGAGAACAAAGCATGGGGGAATACTCTTTGGAACCCATGTGTTTGGCCAACTTACCAGCATCACCCAGATCTCATGGACTACCTACAACATCAACACATTAGGTAACTCAGCCCATCACCAAATTTGATGGTACCTTG
Source organism: Cryptomeria japonica (assembly GCF_030272615.1). Classification (NCBI taxonomy): domain Eukaryota; kingdom Viridiplantae; phylum Streptophyta; class Pinopsida; order Cupressales; family Cupressaceae; genus Cryptomeria; species Cryptomeria japonica. Next base: position 116,718,005 of record NC_081409.1, read on the forward strand.
ATCCAACTCAGCACTCTAGCACATGAATCAGAGGAAAAGGACATCCATAGCTGGTTATACAAAAATGAGGAAGAAGATAACCGAGCAGCTACTCTAGACATAGTTCTACCAACACACCTATATGGAAAGGGTTACTTAATCATGCAACAAATGGGATATGATGGTAAAGAACCTATTGGAAAATGCAAAGAAGGAGTCACTGAACCAATAGACCTTCCTTCATAGTTCAGTAGAGACAAAATAGGATTGGGCTGTAAACTCACTTTCCTACTAAGAAAGATACCACGCATGAATCCAAAACCTCAATGGAAAGAAAAGAAGAAGTACAAAGAAGAATCCTGGCAAGAAGCACTATTTGAGTCAGGCAGAAGCATGCAACAAGACAATACTAAAAGTCCTAAAGAAGACAGTCAATGATGCAGGCAAAGATTGGCATGTACAACTCAATCCAACACTTTGGGCATACAGAACTAGCATCCACACACCTATAGGAGCAACACCTTTCTCATTGGTCTATGGATCAGAAGCTATTTTACCACTAGAGTAGAAATTCTCTCTCGTAGAGTCTCTCTAAAAGGCTTAATCCCAGATGAATAGTATCGAGTCAACTGACTACAAGAACTGGAACTCTTAGATGAAAGATGTCAGCATGCTTACACTCACCTCAAATCATATCAGCAATGCATGTGCAGAAGCTACAATCACAAGGTCATTCCCCAAAATTTCAAAGTTGGTGACCTAGTCCTCAAAGAAAATCCAAGAAATCAGCAAGATTGAGAAAAGAAAGGGAAATTTGAACCTAACTGGTTAGGTCCCTATGTCATCATATCAGTCTACGAATCAGGTGCTGATTAGCTAACAACTTTAGAAGGAGATGTGCTCGACGAACCAACTAACAGCATTCATTTGAAGAAATACTACACTTGAGTAGTCTAATGCACAAAAAAAATCAAAAAAATAAAAAAATCAAGGAAAAGCAAATAAAAAGGTACAATAAAAGCAATTGGTGAAAACCTAGTAACAGGCGCTATTGTGAAAGGATAGCTCCTTTATCTATATCCATATCCTTATCTCCGTAGTAAAGCATTATCGGCCATCGTCCGACACTTAGCAAACATCCATTAAGGACATACTTAGTGTAGTCACTATCTTGATTTATCCATCTATCCTTTCACCACACATTACCATGGCTTGGTAATCATTGTACATATCCACATCAAGAGGCACACTTAGCTAGGGGCAAGAAACATCAAAACTTACAAACATGTTCAAACCGTCAAAACTATTTGCAAACTCAGAACATCATATCCAACATACCAAAAACTTACACAAACCCAAGTCAAAACATCGATCAATAACAGATTCACAAGAGAAATATGATGGATGATTTTCTGAAGTACCAACTGTTGCATTTTGCATAAAGTCTTGACTATTTTTTCATTTAGCTTTTTGAATTATTGGATTCTCTAAATTTTCTCAAACAATGCTTCCAAGCTAGAGAACATTGAGAAACTCTAATATTTTCCTTAGTCTTCTGTTTGTGAGGTGATCATTTGTACTGTGTAAATACTTGTCTCCAGATGTGATACAACGAATATCACTGAAGACATGATTCCACTTTACGCATACAAATGGTTTAATCTTGTCTGTTTATACGCAATCCACACTCTAGTCGTCCTGGTTCAATTATACCTTGACGCTTGTGCTATCTTGCAAAATCAAAACATCATGTAAATTTTTCTCAAGTCATCATGGTTTAATTATACCATTATGCTTGTATAAATTTTTAACATATCGAAAAATCAATCCATGCTCAATGATGATACATATATCAAAAGCAAATAACATGTGGTTATATCGAATGACAAATGTAGAATGAGGGTGCTCCAATAACAATTAGTTGCATATCATTTTACAATTAGTTGCATATCATGTTACAATTAGCTGCATATCATATCATTCATCTCATTTTCAAGATACATCTCATAACATCATGCATTTCACTTCATCATATCATCTATCTAAGCATTGCATCATCATAGAATAAAGTAAAAGCATATAGAAAATGCATCCATAACACATCACATGATCAAAGAAAATGGTGTCATATATATATATCAAAAATGATCAAAATGTACAATATATGTCATGTCTCGGCCAAATACAATGATCAAAAATACAATAGAGACAACGTCTCTCAAGTATGACTATCTCCTGAAGGAGATGGTCTCGCCATAGAAGTACTAGCCCCTGGATCTCCAAGAGGATCATGTCTCGGTGGCCCTGTCACACCTCTGCTCTCTGACCGCGGTCCCATCTCTCGAGATCAACTCGATCTTGCCTACGTAAAACTCTACACTCGACACTCCCTGGGCACTGCAGCCTCATAATGACGATGGTAGTACTCTGCCTCCTGGGCTCTCAAGGTGTCCCTCATCGGCCCACCTACTGCTACTCTCTGCATGCTCGCTGCGAGCTCCTCCGCTCAACCCCGCTGCTCTATCTCAATGTCACGCTCAGTGGTCAGCTGTGTAATCTGATGCTGATGCGCTAATAGTTGTGCCTGTAGTTGTCGCACTGTCACCTGTAAGGTCCTAATTAAGGTGTCCTCCACATGAGTCAGAACCCGAACCCGAAGGGGTACCTGTGAAGGGGTACCCCATGTCCCTCTACCTGTCCTCGGTGCTGGTGGGGGAAGCACATCAGTCCTCCTCCTCTAGGCTAGCCGTGTCAACTCATTAGTCCCTCCCACTGCTGCTATCACCTCTCCCACCATCCTCTCACCTCCTGCTCCAATCTCCAAGCCTCCTCTACCTCTATCCATCACAGCTCATCAAACTACTCTCTCCACTCCTCTATCACCCCTATCTCTACCTCTGTCTCCTCTCCTACCCCAACCTCCTCCACCTCCTCCCTCATCCCCATCTCCCCCTCCCTCATCCTCATCATCATCAAAAGTGAGCCGCATCTCCGCTGGATCCAATATCCTTGCCACACTGTGAGCTGTAAATAGTCTAGCAAACTCATCTGTCATCCCAACATCCAAAATCTCTGGGGCATAATCCCATATCTGGCCCGCTAGCTACGCAAACTCCTCCATGTCCACCGCACTGTCAATAGTCAGACACCAATCTGGTATGTCCTACCTCCAGCATGCATACAAACAGGTCCCCTATAGTATCCCCTGCTGCCAACCAAACTGCCGCAAAAATCTCGTAACCAAGAATCTCTCAATCATAAAAGGGGTCCTCCCTATCAAAAATCGGGTCATAAAGACATATGGCATCTCCAACCCATCCTCAGCCCAAACCTCGCAACCTATATACGGTCGCCATATGACCGTATCAATATCATCCAACACCCTCCTCCAATGCTCTAGTTTGCCCAGCTTCCGCTGGACAACTAACCCCATGTATCCATATGCATAGGCACGTCCAACCGGCCTATCTCTGTCCACTAGTGGCCTAGCTGCAGGAATGTGCTCCTAGCACCATACTTGTAGAAGTGTAACACCAGGTGACAAACTGTCATAACCTAGGTATATTACCTCGTGCAAGTCCCTGTACAAATGAGCTAGCATAGCCGATCCCCATGTGAACTTGTAGCCCTGTGTAACCATCTCCTCTAGTACCAGTCCCCATCCCACAGATAGTCCCTTCGACCTGTAGTCGGAACATAAGAAACCACCTACAAACCCTACCAGTACTGATGGAAGAGGCGCATAATCCAAATCCAGAAACTCCTGCCACAGAATCTCATACCCGCACACAGTATCATTGTGAAAAATCTAACGAAGTGCCTCTGTCCCGCCCTCCTCTGACTGCTCATAAGGTAGTAGTGCCCGTACTACAGGTATGCAAAGGATCCAGTAGCAATTCTCAGGGGTCACTGTCATCTCCCCTATGGTAAAATGGAAGGTGTTCGTATCACTGTGCCATCTCTCTGCAAGCGCTATAAGTAAACCCCAGTTCATAGTGAACCGAGGCATATCCAATAGGGAAGACAGGCTGCATCTCTCAATAATGTCCAAATCAGTCTGTGCCAACCGTGGTATCAATGCTCATGGTCTCAGGAACTGCTCGCACGACTGAACCACTCCCAATCACTCCTGTCAAAATAGCAAAACAAGTTTAATATCAATTCCTCATCAAAACATAGATATCAAAATCAAAATCACATCATATCTATCCATATCAACTTGTAACATAGCTCAAGTTTTCAAAAACCATATCAAACTTGTAACACAACTCAAGTTTCCAACCCATATCAACTTGTAAAACAACTCAGGTTCCACAATCATATCAGCTTGTAACACAAATCAGGCTCCACATATATTAACTTGAAACAATGCAAATCAAATCAAGTTTATACCAAATCCACATTGATATCTATGAATAACCTGAAAAATTGCAAATAAAACCAAGTTATATCAACACTTATATTGAACAAACAATCACAACCATGACAACAAACACAGAAATGAAACATTTTACACCTATCCCAGCAAAACTAACCTTAACCTCTCAATTTTCCTCACTCACAACTCATCTTTTATCACAAAACCGACCGCATGCGCTAACTAAGTTTGGCTACGTGCTAAATTGACTTGATGCGCTAACCTATTTTCTCCATGCGCTATCCTATCTACCCCACGCGCTAGATTAACTCTATGCGCTACCTATTTCTTCCCATGCGCTATCTAAGCTACCCTAGGTGCTAAACCTATCCTACGGCTGTGCTACCTATCTAACCCTATGCGCTAGGTCTAACCTACGTGCTACGTACCCCTACCCATGCGACTCCCTATCTACCCTATGCACTAGGTTTACCTGATGTGCTACCTACTTCAGTTTCTATGCTACCCTATATCCCTAATGAACTAATGTGCATTTATGTGCTAACCTAGCAAACCTAAGCACTAACCTAGAAAACCTATGCGCTACCCTACATTTTTCGGACGCAACCTAAATCTACAACCTTATGCGCTAAAATATTTTTCGTATGCGCTGGCCAATGACCTAGATGCGCTTAAATGTTAAATCCGCGTGCAAAATTTCAAAAAAGTACCCAAAATGATAAAATAAAAAATCAAAAAGGGGTCAAAAAGGTTGACTTACCGGTGGTCCATACGTGACAGGCCTCCGATACCTCCGAACGCACTCAAATCGATGCGTAGAATACGGGATAGGCATTTTGTCTTCTCTCCAAAAGTCTCTTTCTCTAAAGTCAACAAGCACAAATGAGACAAAACAATGCACTTTTCCCCTTTTATAGGGTGAAATAAAATTAGGGTTAGGGGATTGAGCATGTAATTCGCTTGTCGTCTTCCTCATACCCTTGCACACATCAATTATCGGGAGATGAATCAATTGAAGCATTCCACATAGCCAAAATTTTGCAAAGCAAACACAATTATCAAATCACATCAAATTTTTCCAAATTTTTGATTCATCTCCCAAGGGGGCATTATCAACATCAATTATCAAAACTAGGGCATGGCATATCTCAAAACGACATAAAATTTTTATTTGATCATAAATCACGATAACACATCATTTTCTTTGAATTAACATGTGCACACACGTCACTTCAAAGAGGGGCAAAATGTAGACGTATAAAAATGACCATATTCTCAAATGAATATTTTATGTTCATTTCTCTATTTAATTAAATCACCCACATTCCTCTATTTTAAGTAAATTGCTCAATTTATTTAAATTAAATTCACTAGGCCTCTTTTGCCATTTAATGAATAAATCATTTTATTCAATTAAATCCCCTATCCACTTTTAATTGAATTCAAATTTAATTAAATAGTTTACCCTAAATTGAATAAATCTAATTTATTTGATTTCCCCAAATTACAACCAAATTGAATTAAATTCATTTTTATTCAATTAAATCCTATTATCCCTTCATCCACTTGCAAAATCCTACATCTCCCACTTGCTTCCTAAACCCTATTCCTAACCCCTTCTAGACTCTTCTAATCACTTCTAAATTAACCTAACCCATTTCCTAAACTTTGTCACATCCCTAAACAAAGGGAAGTCACTTCTCAAACCCTCAAAGTCTTTGAAAACCCTTAAAGGCTTCAACCACTTAACTTTGAAAGTCTCCCAAACCATTAATGGTTAACTCAACCCTCTAGCATGATTAAAGAATTTCCCTAAACTCAACCTCCATGTAACCCAAGGGTCTCATCAAGAATTTATTGCTTTGACCATGGTTATCCTTAATCTTTTGCACAAGAGTTTATCCTTAGGGTAAAAGCTTTATCCAATGGATAACCCTAACCTAACCTTAACCCTTACCTCCTAAGGTAACCATGAGGTCTTCTCAAGCATTTAATGCTTCTTACATCTCCTCTCAACCAACCTTATGTTGACATTTGTCACCATTTCATTGGTGCCAATTGCAAACATGGATTCCCAACTTTCAAACTTAGCCCTTGATTAACTCTTTCAATCCTGACCATCCATTGCCCTATTTTTGCTATAAATAGAGCTCTCATTCCTCCATTTTAATCATCCAAGTCTTTAGCATCACACTTATACTCAAATCCATGCAAGCTTTAATATATCATTTGTGCTCATCATTTAGCCTCTCTTTTCAATAGGAATTAATCTAAATATGCATGTTTAGAGTATTTTCCTTATCATTTAGCTTAATCATAGACTAATATAGCATGCTGGGATAGTCTTGTTACTAATCTTGTCATCTTATAACTAGTTTATTGCATTTATAGGATCATGTATAACTTAAGATTCGTTTCATCTTAAAATCAACAAAAGCATCCCTTATTCTTGCATTTGTCATCCCTAAACCACTTTGCTTAGTGATCTGAGAGAAAAGACATTGGTTTGAGGGACCTTGTGAGATAGAGAACCATGGAACCAACCTTGGGAAGCTGAGCCATACTTCATGACTCCATAGCTTGCACCAAGAAGTCCTGTGGGTGTGTGAGCAAGGCTCCTTAGACTCCGTTTTCCACATATTGAGTTCTATCAACCCTCTTTTCCCACATACAGTATGAAACTAATTTATTTCAGAAAATACAAGACAGTCACATATGGAGTTAAAGATGGAAAAGATTTGAAGAGATGTGAGCTAGTGAAAAATGATATATGTGTAGCTGAATTTATGAAAAATGTTTCAAGAGAAACTAGTTTATGAGTACATAATGCATACACATAGAGATCGATGGTTAGATGAGAAATTCATGTTATGTAAGGACACATTTCCTCTTGGCACCATTGTCTCTATCATTGATTTTGCTAAAAATTATACACTACAATCTTAAAATGAAGTGCAATCTAAGTATTATCACTCTACACAAGTTTCTATTTTTGTACACAGCATTTATGCATGCAAATGATAGCACAAAGGAGGATAGAAAGGTTGTAAGAGAGTATCACTTCTACATAAGTGATGATCATACTCATTCATCAGAGTTTGTACAAGGATGCTTTAAAGTTTTCTATGATAGTTTAAGGGAAAGGAACATACGATACAACCAACACTTAATATGGTCAGATAATTGCACCGTACAATTCAAGAATGCAAGGATGTTTTGTTGGTTGACAAGGATGCATATGACAAGAGGTGTAAAACATTTTTGTAATTTCAGCGAGGCTAGACATTGTAAGGGAGAGCACGATGGTTCAGGAGCATGTGTGAAAAGAGCCCTAGCTAGAGAAGAATTGAAGTACGAAGGTGGTGCTGAGTTGATAGATGCAGAAACAATTGTGCGATGGTGTAAGTCTACGATGGGTCCAGGTAATCCAGGTACGTCAATGGTTCATAGATATTTTTGGTTGATCACTGAATCTAACATTGAAAACTATCTAGATTGTTGTATAGTTGCAGGATCAAGTGACATGCACTCATTTATGAGTTTAAATTCAAGTTCACTGGTAATTTATACAAGACATATGGTATGTTTTTTCTCTTCATGCATGTATTGTTTGTGGGAAGAATGTGAATCACAAGAGTGGGTTGACAAATGGTCTTGTAGGCCGTTGGTTCCCATTGATTCATATCAAATTTCCAAAGCACTACAATTGAGCCAAATGGAGACATCAGTGGATTTTGACCATGTATCCGTTCTAGTGGATTCAGGTGATTTTTTGACTTAATTTTTTTGCAAGTATTCTTTTTGGTTCATTTTGTTGTACATCATACTTTATTTTTGGTATTAATTAACACTTTATAAAATGTAGGTCATGTGTATGCAGTTGTTGCATAAGAGAACAATGAAGGAACGAATTACTATTTGTGTTGTTGTGTTGAGCCAATAAGAAAATTGACAACCACGATCATTGATGGAGAGGGTATTGAGTATCCAATAGGGTCTGTTGTCGTGACAGGAACATGGCTTCAGAGATAACCTATCAAGAATTATGATGTTTGGTTGTTCGAGGACTTTGAAACACGCAAACATATTCTTCATTTCTCTAACCTTGTTGTTGCAACAAATAGTCATTTGATGAAGTATCATGGTAGACCTCATAACAATATTTTATGGAAAGTTCATGAATCTGACCACGAGGAAATACTTGACACAATACAAGTTAGAGCCAATCTTGAAGGCTCACTTGATTGATTCTATGGTTCAGAGTAGAATGATTTTGAGAATTTTGTATAAATCATCAATGAATTGTTCTATATTCCTTTTTTGTATATGTAAATGCCCATGAGCTGATTTTTACATGTTTAGGGGCATAATTTTGTATATTTAAATGGCAATGAGCTGATTTGTACATATGTACATGCCAAATTTTGTATATTAAAATGGTGATGAGCTCAATCGCACATTTTGTAATGCCAAATTTTTTATAAAAGCCCATGAGATGATTTGTAAGACATTTTTTTATATAATCAAATAGCCAAGAGCTGATTTGACCATATTTAGAGGCAAATTTTTGAATAATATGTGACAATGTTTTGTGACTATTTTGTGTGTCAATGTTTTGTGACTATGTTTTGAGTATATGTGATGTGTCCCTGGTCAATCATGAGCATTCTTGATTCTTGTATAATCATGGAGAATTATTTGAGTCATTATTGGGTCATAGGGGTCATAGATTGAGACTAGATACAATTTGAGCAAAAAATGTCATTGTTGTCAAAAAACTTGTCAAAAAACTTCTACATTGCGTCGGTAGGGTATGAATCTCGACGTTCTGATGCTTTGGAATGCAGGACAGGGCCATGCCTAGCATAAAAATTCCCACCCAGATGTGCTTGTGACGTCGATTTGTGCACACAATGAACTGAATCAATTCTAGCCAATCCTGCAACTTTGCATTGCATGTAATTGACGGTTTTTGCAGTAGGCAAAAAAATGCTACCAATTGAAAATGGCTCTGAGTCATAAAAAACTGAGATATGATATTGTAGAGGAGCCTAACACAACCCCACAAATTCAAACGGATCGACCAGGTGTCCTAGATTTGAAGAAACAATCCATCAAATTTTGACAATTTTTTGGACTCAAGGCACTTGAGAGATCGCCCCGATACGGTATGACTCTCGATGTTTTGACACTTTGGGATGCATGAGAGGAGTATTCATAGCGTAAACCAGCCCACCTAGATGCGCTTGTGATGTCGGATTGTGCACATGACGAACCGAATCAATTCTAGCCAATCCTGCAACTGACGGTTTTTGCAGCAGGCAAAAAAATGCTACCAATTGAAAATGACTCTAATTCGTCAAAAACTGAGATAGACCATTGTAGAGGAGCCTCACATGACCCCATAGGTTCAAATGAGTTGACCATATGTGTCCTGGATTGGAAGAAACAGTCCGTCAAATTTTGACAATTTTTTGGACTCATGGCACCTGAGATCGCCCCGGTATGGTATGACTCTCGACGTTCCAACACTTTGGGATGCATGACAGGGGCATGCCTAGCATAAACCTACCCACCCAGATGCACTCGTGATGTCGGTTTGTGCACACGGTGAACTGAATCTTCTAGCCAATCTTGCAACTTTGCATTGCATACAACTGACGGTTTTTGCAGCAGGTGAAAAAATGCTACCAATTGAAAATGGCTCCAAGTCATCAAAAACCGAGATAGGCCATTGTAGAGGAGCCTCATGCAACCCCATGGGTTCAAACAGATTGACCATATGTATCCTAGATTGGAAGAAACAGTTCGTCAAATTTTGACAATTTTTTGGACTCATGGCACTTGAGAGTTCACTCCGGTACGGTATGACTCTCAACGTTCTGGTGCTTTGGGATGCATGGCAGGGGCATTCCTAGCGTAAAAATTCCCACTTGGACATGCTCATGACATCGGTTTGTGCACATGATGAACTGAACCAATTTTAGCCAATCTTGCAACTTTGCATTGCATGCAACTGACGGTTTTTGCAGTAGGCAAAAAAATGCTACCAATTGAAAATGGCTCCAAGTCATCAAAAACCGAGATAGTCCATTCTAGAGGAGCCTCACGCAACCCCATGGGTTCAAACAGATTGACCATATGTGTCCTGTATTGGAAGAAACAATCCGTCAAATTTTGACAATTTTTTGGACTCATGGCACTTGAAAGATCTCACTGGTATGGTATGACTCTCGACGTTCCAGCACTTTGGGATGCACAAAAAGGGAATGCCTAGTGTAAACATGCCCACCCGAACACACTCGCGATGTCAGTTTGTGCACATGACGAGCCAAATCAATTATAGCCAATCCTACAACTTTGCATTGCATGCAACTGATGGTTTTTGTAGCAGGCAAAAAGATGCTACCAATTGAAAATGGTTTTGAGTCATCAGAAACTGAGATAGGCCATTGTAGAGGAGCCTCACATGACCCCACGAGTTCAAATGGATCAACCATATGTGTCCTAAATTTGAAGAAATAGTCCATCAAATTTTGACAATTTTTTGGACTCAGGGCACTTGAGAGATCACACCAGTATGGTATGACTCTCGACATTCCAGCACTTTGGGATGCATGATAGGGGCATTCCTAGCATCAAATTGCCCACCCGGACATGCTCGCAACGTCATTTTATGCACATGATGAACAAAAATTGACCATTGCGAGCATAAGGGTGCTCTCGCACCAAACACATATTGTTGTTTATATTCACATTGTCGATTTTTGTTGTTTATATTTATATTGTTGATTACATATGCAAATATTCATTTAAATTTATAAAAGGGCAGCCACCAAATACAACGAATACAAAATAAGGAACTAAATACAAGGAGTTTTGTAGGGTTAATTCAACATTTTAGAAATTTTATCAAATCATATTCCACGAGTGCAATGTTTTATATCATATATTTTTGTTGTTTATATTCATATTGTTGATTACATAGGCAAATGATCAATTAAATTTATAAAAGGACAACCACAAAATACAATGAATACAAAATAATGAGCTCAGTACACATTTATTGGATCAAATATTGACATTTATATATATATAAAAAAAAGGCATGTCTGCCAAGTCAATACAAGTATTACAAAAATGTGGCATATGCCATGTCCAAATCGATATACAACAAAAAATTAGAATATATCTACATGTAATGGTCATTCTATGACCAAAAATAACACTATATGATCCTAAACTTGTGGTCGATCATCAAAATCAAGCCTCTTCGATGTAGTATGCGGCTCTGTAGATGGCTACAAAACCACAATTTAAAAGCCAAGTTAGAATTCTTTTGTAGAAAATAGTTCACAATTAACAACATAACTATGCATTTAACTATAATTCATTTGGAATTTGTTAGTCCACCTGTAAGTTTTCCAATTTGCGGGTTGTCCTTTTGTGCCTTTTGTTTCCATCAGGTCATTTGTTCTCTTCGTACTTGAACCATTGAGCTTCTTTTTAAAGGGTTCAAAGGTTCAAGGTTCAAAGCGCAGTTTAAAAAAAAGAAAAAGTCAGTTGTTCTGGTCTTTGTCACCAAAATTTCAAACACGTTCACTTGGCCTTCAGTCATTGAAGTTTTGAACTCATTGAACCTCATGTTCAAATGGTTCAAGGGTTCAAGGTTCAAAAATGCCTTTTTAATGGGTCACGACAATGTATTGTTATATGACGAGCACAAGTCTTTCTTTTTATGTTAGGTTGATATGTGGTCTTGAACCTTGAACCAAATTTTCAAGCGGTTCAAGAGGTTTAAGGTTCACTTTAATTTTTCCTTTTCTTTGTCGCTCATTCCTGGTGTTGTTTATGTGCCGACCGTTACTGTTTTATTGCTTAAATGAACTTGAACCATTGAACCTTGTGTTCAAGTGGTTCAAGGTTCATAAGTTCTTTTCAAACTAATTTGAAAAGCTTCTTGGTGGAAATAAAAGGGGCGTGACAAGAAGGAATATTCCCTTATTCAACTTTTTGAAATTCTAAATGTGGAAAGTAATCATGAAAATATCAAATTTCCTATGTGGAAGTGATGGATAATTAAGAAGGTGTCAGGTTTGTCATTTCACCATTACTTTGCATGCTTGAAGTAAATCATGATGAAGCGTGTGCAACCCTATTGATATTTTCCCGTCTGATTAAAGGAAAATGTCCTAGTTTATTTCCATATTTAGGAAGGTCACAGTTTCTTGACTTCAATTAATTGGAGGCACCGAAGGTAAATCCAGCACTATTCTCCAGAAGAATTTTCAGTTTTCATGGTGTTATCGGGTAAGTTTAGTTGTCTTCTCCTGTGTTGTGTTTCTTTGTGCACTGAAGTTTTACCAGTATAGAAAAGGGGAAGATCTGAAAAAAATTGTTCGGGTAGCATATTATATTGTTGTTAGAATTTCTTAGTTAAGTGAATAGATACTTAAAATGAGGCCTATGCTGCCAAAGCTTGACCGAACCTCATGTTTAGTGAGTATCTTGCTAGAAATGGAAGACACCTCCTTAGTTCATGCAGATTTCTAGATTGGTCTTAGCTAAATGCGGCGAGGCTTCACGAAGGGTTAAGCAACTTTGTGGGTATGAGTGGGTTTTACATGTCTTCTTACCTATTTTATATTTTAGCCTACACAAAGGATTGGCCTGGATTACCCAATGAACCTTGGATTTATGGAATGAGGGTTTATGATTTTTACCCTTTGTTGCAATAACAGAGATATGTTGAACAAATTGACAAATGTAATGGAGTCTTTGCGGGAAGATTGACCTTTGAACTCCAGGGTGATGCCAACAAGAGGATTTTCGTAGAGGCTATGGAGCTAGTGAGTATTTATGGAAGCTTCTTTATCTAGTTTCCACAATTTACTTACATATAGGTAGGTGATTTTGAAGGCCAACCATTCAAATTGCCCAGGTATGCCTTTGATAGCTTCGTACTTACAGAGGTGATCAGGCAACTAGCCCATATAGATAAAAGACTAGGGGCAAAGGGAGAATCCGGGGTGGTTTTTCCCGTTGAGCTTGGGTATTACAACTGCAAATCGGTATCAGATGCTTTGAATCTAGAACTGGAGTTCAAAAGGATGAATCTACAGCCATATGTAGCTAGGCGAAGATTTGATAGCAAAGGTTATGCAAGGGAGAACTGTAACATAGAAAGTCATTTCTACCATGAACCCCAGATAGAAGATTATTGGGAAAATTGCAAGGATGAGATGAAGTGAGAAAGAGGCTGTGGTCAAGATTCACTTTGTGGCATATATTTGTCTTGAGACTCTCAATTAATACATCAAGTGTATTGGAAGATATAGAGGAAGATGTCCTAGACCTTGAGTTTGGTATTGAGATTGAAGGGAAACCGATTCAAGAAATTGACTAGAACAAAAAAGAAGATGATAGAATTCAAACAAGTACCTTCAATGTTGTCAGGAGAAAAGAGAGATGGTTGAGGAAACTAAAATTCAAGGAGGGTCCTTCCATGTCCCCACATGAATCAAGAAGTGATTCACACATCCTGGTTCAATCTCCTATTTTTGTCACTAATAAAATTACTGATATTGCAGGTGTCTCAAAGCCCGTTGTAGAGAAAATACCGCCAAGAACATTTGGAAGGTCACCATCCAGTCTTACAGCTGCCAAGTAACCCGGTCAAGAAGCAAGAAGAAGAGTAGAGAGCCTATCCTGCAACAGGTCGTGGTGGATTTAGACCCCAGTGAAGAGCCTGAACAAATAATGGACCCACAGGATCAAACTGAACCTGGGATATAAGAAGAGGATACAAATGAAGGGGTAGGAACTCAACAGGATCCCATGAAAGCCCTGGTAATCGTTACCTCCCCAGATACACAGGTCACCCCGCCACCTAAAGGATCTACCAATGCTCCAAGATGGCTGGAAGCCGCCATTGGAAAGAAAAGGAGTGTCGTGCCGGTTGTAGATAGGAATTTGGAAATCATGAAAGCAAATAGACATTTAAACTAGCTCAATCATGAAAAATCAATTGCAATGATAAGAAAACCTACAAACATTCAATAGAGATATGGAAATAAAACATTCAATTCAAACGCAAACCATCACAAATGTGAATGTCTCCTCCATGATTCTCCATTGTCCTTCTTTCTCCTTCAAATTGCTTTGTTTTGTGGATCTCACCTTCAAGTGCATAAGCATAATGTGAAAGCAAGATTGACAAGACGGTAGCGCAAGAATACTAGAAGCGTGATTGATTCGGGGATCGATTCGAAAAAGTGATTAATTGGGATTGAAGAAATTCTTCCAATTTATAGACAAATTGGAGAAAAGACAAGATTAGCATGAAGAGATCTGAAAGGAAATTTCAAATCAAGAATGACAAATATGACAAATTATAACAAATTGACACTTTCTATGCGAAATTGATTGATTGATAATTATGACAAATTGCTCTGTCAAAATTGATTGATTGACAAATTATGACAAAATTGACATGTCATTCCCATGAAATTAGGAGAAATATTAGAGAAAATAGAAAATTAGATGAATTAGAAATTAGGAAATTAGAAAATTGATGAAAATTAGAAAATTAGGAATTAGGAGATTAGAAAATTGGAAAATTAGGTAAATTAATTAATAATTTTTCATTCATTAATTAATTCACAAAGAGAGGAGGAATTAGTTAGCCAATTAAATAAATATTTAATTGTGACAAGAAGACTTAGGATAAATAAATAAATTATTTAACCTAGAGGGAGAAATGACAAACAAGATTAGATGAATAAATCATGAAACCCTAGAAGATGAATTAGCAATGCAAGGACAACAATTAGGTCTTGACAAAAGATGATTGATGTCAATTCGATTTGATTCTGACTGACAAAGGACTAATGCTGATAAGTGATTTGATTGATAAATGCGCCAATTGATGAGGAACAATGACAAATTGATCCAAATCGACATGATTGAGAAAGATGACGATCGATGATAAATCGATCGCCAAAATGACAAAATTGAAAAGAGAACAACGATCGATGACAAATCTATCGCAAGATTGAAAATGACAACAATTGATGAGATTGACAAGGATCGATGGCGAATAGATCGCAAAATGACAAGATTGACAAGAGGACAAAACCCTAATTCTATCATCGATTAGGATTGATGATGTCCAGAATGATGACAAATGATCACGCACATTGATACGATAGGATAAGATTGACCAAAATCATGACTGAAGGTTATTATCAACAATTGATGAGATTCGAAAGCGAGACAAATGAAGAATGCAGAAGAAGGACTCGATGCTCGCAAATGATAAAGACCAAGTGCGCAACATAGAAGAAATGTTAATGCGATGCAAAAACCCTAAAATAAGGCAATGCGCTAATGTTAAAGTATGACTCTGCAAGTGTTGACCATTTTTAGACGTCTACACCGGTCACCATCCCATTGGAGGACATGGTTAGTAAGTGCCTAGGAAAAGCATTAAAGCCCAAAAAGATCAAAACACAAGCAATGCTTGATGTGGATGACACAACATGACACTGGACAGCTGAAGTGGCCAAGCCCATTCCTGGGAGAGATGCAGATAAGGCCACAGAGGAAGATTTTACTATGGAGAAAATAGATTTAGGCATCGCATCAAGGGTCATGGATATTAAACATTTGGAATCTTCTACAAAGAGGATAATGTCCAGTACTTGGAAAGAATAAAAAGACAAGAGAGAAATGAAACAAATGGTCTCACAAATGGCAGAGTACATCAATGCTATTCATAATCCAAATCCTCAACCATTATCACAAATACCAGTGTCATTTGACCCTAAGTGTCCAACAAACCAGAAGATGCTTGATCAAATTCAAAGGAACAGGGTAGCGACAAAGATGTTCAACAAATGGCTGCATCTAATAATTCAACAAGGATCAGAATATATTACTAATCTGGTCAAGGTTTACAAATATGCAGAAACTGTGAGTAAAGAACTTGAGTTGGAAACAGTCGCTTGGGAAAAGGAAAGGGTTAAGTGGGTAGCGGTTCTCGCACAAATGAATTGATGAAGCTCTTAGCTGAGAAACTAGTAGAGAACCTAGATGATAATGTGCTATATGTGTCAAAGAAAAATGTGGAATGGCGTAACTCAATCATCGGGCAAGGCCATGAAGAATCCACTAAGCTACTCAGGGGACTGACTGATTTGATTAACACTATATAGAAGGACCTTAAATGTATTGATATCCAACTCATGAAGGAGGGAGCTAAGGTGATTGAGGAAGTTGTAGACATGATTAAAGTCTTTCAAGATAGAGTTCATTCCATTCAGACCACAAAATCTTTGACTATCGATTACTTTTCGAAAGTAGCAAGGATTGAGTCTATGCTCATTGTCAGTTTGGATCACTTGGAGGTTCACAAAGCAAAGGTCACACAGGTGACTATGGACAAGGAAGTGTGGAAGCAGAGGATCATACACATTGGCCTGCCCTATTTCCAAGTTATCCTAAACTTTTCGATCACACACCTAGAATGGCGAGGATCTGTGACAAAACAAGACAAGCTCGTAACTTCCTCAGCTGCAGTAGATGCTTAGTTATGCTACAATGAAATGTCGGCCTTTCAGCGGCTATTAGTTTAGCTTTCTTTTGTGTCATCTGAATGGTTTCTTTCACTAAAGTGTAAGTAAATGTTATTTGATAACTATGTAAAAACTACGGCCTGGTGGCTATTTAAGCTGAAAAGCTTGCTTTTGAATAGGTTCTGAAACTGTGATTTTAGAAACAATAGAAGAGTTTTTGATACGAATTGTGGAAAATGAAGTAATGACTGATTATTAATGGAATGTTGAGATATATTTGAATTTGTGCATTCTGAGATTCATAATTCTTCTTAGGTTGTTATGTGGGCATAATTTAATCTGATAATCACTTATCTCTGCATTTTCTTTTGGTTCATATTTATTATAGAGTGTAGGACGACTCGCATGATGTTAATCAGCTTGATCCCCCTTGCCCTGTGAAGCACGAGAGAGTCTCGATTAAGCTACTAGTTTCTCTTGTTGAGTTCCCATTTTGTTTTTTGAATGTATGCAGTAAATATATGTTAATCAGAGTTTGTGAACTCCCCTTTAAGCAATTTCTCAAGAAAATTTAGGCGTTTATTTGTGCGGATGGATAAATGTTGAAGCCTTTTCAATACTTTCTAGTTAAAAGTGTTGCAAAAATCAATTATATAGTTAATTCATTATAAATCATACGAGGAGATGCCCTCTAATGCAGAGGTTGAATTATCATTAATTATTCCAACGGTTGTGTAGCATCCTAAAATTGTGACACTTGCAATTTCGACTGCATTTCAGTCTTCACGATGGCGACACAACATGCAACCTGAATGGAGACCCCGAAACTTGATTATGACACTGAAAACTGCATTTTCTTGCACCCTGGCTTGAACCTCCTTTGCAACCTGCTGTCCCGGGAGGTGGGACCAGAGCACCCAGTGCCTTGGTCCTTCAGGACCAGGGCGCCCAGCACCCTGGTCCCCCAGGACCATGGCGCCCAGCGCCCTGGTCCTTGGGTCCTATTTTGGGCCCGGTCTCTTTTGGACTTCGGGTCTTTATGTTTGCAAATTGGAAAATTAACTTTCCTGGTTGGCCTAAGGTTGGGAAAATCAGTCTATCAGCCCTAAATGACAAGTATATAAACTACATTTGCCTCTCCCATTTGGGTAAGGAGGACACATGTGTACAAAGCGTGGAAACTATACTCAAGCATTCAAGCATTCAAGCATTCCTTCAAGCAATTGATCATTCTAAGTCTCCATTCAAGGCTAAGTGTTGCATTCAAGACAAGGATTCAACCATTGAAGAGGAGATCACTTACTACATACTACTACAACATACAACATACAACATCTATACCTTCACACATAAGGATACAAACATCCTTACAACAAGGTATTAGTACTTGTTTTACATTACAGACATTTACATTTACAACATTGCTCATTTCTTGGTTAATTCCGAAACCGGGGTTTGACCTAAAGGAAAACCCCTAATCCCTAACCCCCCAATCGTCTTCGCTTTTCTATGTGTAGGTTGTAGGTACGCGGCTGAAATTGAAGATCTGGAATCCTTGTGCAGAGACGAACAGATCCCCCTTCGTTTCGCGGATTTTTCGGAGGACCGTTGCGCTCGGGCGCCATCGTCCTGACAACTTTTGCTCAAATTTGCAGGACAGCGCCGTATCGACATTTTACTGCTAATTCCAGGTCTGCAGCTTCATCCTATATCCCTATCTTAGTTTATAAGCGAATCTTTGTCACTTTCTATGCATTCCTAGCTTAATTCTTCTATCAACATTCTTTACAAAAGAGGGTAGCCTTGCTTTCTTAACCCTTGAAACACATTTAGCATCCAATCTTGCATTGTGTGGGATTGGATCTTGTGGGTTTCAACCCCTCTTTTGAATGTAAAGTCTCTCCCCTAAGTGAAAACCATCAACCCTAGTGAATCTCCCTTCTCTCTCCTTGGAGTTGGAAGAGGGGAGAGCAACTAGGGTTCGATTGCGATTTTCCGCTTTACATTTTGGTGAACCCGACGTGAACATCCGTTCTGATTATTCATAGTTAGATCTGAAAATTGGATTCCTTGATTACATTTCCATGTTTGATCTTTTGCAAAATTTTAGAGGTTAATTGCATAAAAACCCTAAAATTTCTTTTTAAGTAATTTAACTTGTGAAATGTTTAATTGTTAATGCTTGTTTCAGATCTGCCCTTCTATTACAAATTATCAATTCATATTTGTGCTTTAATTTTGAAAATTAAGTGGTTAAGTGTCAAAACCCTAATTTTTGAAACCCTCTTGATTCAACATTTGTCCGACAATTTCACTGATCAAAACATCTCCAAATCAACTGTAACTTTGGATTCCGCAATAAAATCACAATATCTTTCATCCCTAAAAATTTGGAAAAAAGTTGCGAGGACTGTGTGCACTCCGAGCGCCATCGTCCCCGACATTTTTTCCGAAATTTCGGGAGCGAGATCTTACTGTATTTTCTTGCTAAAATCCAGAATTTTGGCTGATTTTATCAATTTTAACACCTTCAAAATTACAGTCAAAGTTGGTCTTGTGATTGCTTGGATTAAGGCTTCTAAACATTCAAAAATCATCGAAATTGAAATTTTGTGTCAAAATTGTGTTCTTACTGTCCTAAATCTGAAAAGTGTGTTTGCATTCATTCGAAATTTCAGTGATTTATCCAAATTTTTGCAATTTGTGACTTTTGAAATTAAGTGCTTAATTACAACAACTTTAATTTCCGCTTTCAAAATTGAATTTTGCGTGAAATTGAGTCAATTTTCAAATTTCAAAATTTGCATTGCTCTTGACATTCCCTCTAAAATCATAAAATTCAAAATTTCAGTTTCCCTCTCTTTTTCAAAATTCAAATTTTGCATTTTTCGACAATCTTGGTAGGGTTCAATTTCAAGATTGCAACTTTAATTTGGCCTATCTACAGATCGTAAAATCACTCAATTTTTTCAGATTAGCTCTAAAATCATCATAACTTTCATCCCTGCGAATTTCGAAAAAAGTTGTTGGGACCGTGTGCACTCCGAAGCGCCACGGTCCCTGACATTTTTTCTGAAATTTCGGGAGATTGTCCTGATTGTATTTAACAGCTTAAATCTGGAAGATTGGCTGATTTTACTGAAAATTGCTACCTCTAAATTCAAAACTTTCTCTCTCTCTCTAGTGCATGAGTTTTACAACAATAAGCCGTACTTACACTATTCCCATTAGACGAAGCCGTAGAATTAAGTCTTTCCGAGGTTTAACTACTGAGGAGATGGAACCTAATTTGAATAGCCTTTTTAACGAGGACATGGGTAATTCCTCTAATCCTCCTAATGATGAAGAAGCTCTCCATGAGGTTTCTGAAGAACAAATTTCAAAATTGGATAACCAATTTGACGATTTTCGACAATGGATGTCTCAAGAATACCCTGATAGTCAAGCTCTTCCTTTAATTGAGGGTCTAAAACGTATGCTTCAAAGTGATAAGAATGGAATTGATATTTTGCGTGGTATTGCACACATTGTGGATTCGAATGTGATGCCTATGAAGAGTTGTGCTGAAAATTTGGGTTATACACAACCTCCTACTCAAGTCAATCATTCTATTCCTTTGATGACTTCTATTGCTAGCGTACCTACCTTTACATCAAACATAATGGCTACTTCTACACAAGACATTCCTCCTGTGATCACCAGTCATGGGGACAACCCTTCTTCTTCAATTAACCCTCTTCCTTCATTTAATCCGACTTCTTCATTCATTCCTTCAATGAGTGTCCCTATTATATCTCCACAAATGAACATGACGCAAGGGGGCAATTCGTTTAACCATTCCATTCCTCCTTGTAGTGTTCCTCCTGTCCAATCATCTCCTATGACTAATTATCATAGAGTCCCACCACCTTACTCTTTACCTTCTTTCAATAACATAACACCTCCATCTCAATCTAACACATCTAATATGAATTCTTCGACTGAAGCGACCATTAACAATCTTGCACAAACTGTCTCTTCTTTACAGCAACAAATTGCCTCTATGAATCAATCTAAATTTAGTGTGCCCACATTTGATGTTGCGAGCCCACTTTCTCTTGACATTGTTCGAGCTATCCCTCCTAAACATGTTGAAATCCCGCATTTGGAGCTTTATAATGGTAAAGGTGATCCTCTAACACATGTTAAGACTTTTCAAACAATATGTACTGATTTTGCTTATGACCAAAGGTTGCTTGCAAAACTGTTCACTAGAACATTAAGAGACAAAGCCCTACAATGGTATTGCTCGTTGCCTTCTTATTCTATTACTTCTTTCGAACAACTTGCAAATGCTTTCATTCAACAATTTCAAAACAATATAAGTCCTAAAGTTACTTTGATTGATTTAATGC
This sequence comes from Cryptomeria japonica, assembly GCF_030272615.1. Classification (NCBI taxonomy): domain Eukaryota; kingdom Viridiplantae; phylum Streptophyta; class Pinopsida; order Cupressales; family Cupressaceae; genus Cryptomeria; species Cryptomeria japonica. The sequence continues at coordinate 116,739,331 of NC_081409.1, forward strand.
ATTGTAAACAAGGTGTTAAGGAAAAAGTGACTGATTTCATTGGTAGATATAAGCATTTGTATGCTCAAATTTCTTTTCCAGTGCCTGACAATGATATTCAAAGAATCTTTATTTCTAATTTACAAAAAGATATTCGAGACAAACTTCTATTTTCTGAGTTTACTTCTTTCCAACAGTTGTGTGCAACTCTTCACAATTATCAACTGACTGTGAGTCAAATGGAACAATCACATCCTATGGCTCCGAGTGATAAGGGTGATAGCAGTCAACAACCATTTGGGAAGTTTAAACCGAACAGAGATTCCATCAAATTCAATGAAAACATAATCAACAACAATGTGAATGCAGCATCAGGCGTGCCTCCTATTTCTAAATTTTTCAAGAAAGAAAGAAAGTATACTCCTTTGAATGAATCATTGCATAGTATTATGAATAAGTTATTGGAACAAAATGTGCTTACTCTTCCTCCTATAAGACAAATTGATCCTGCAAAGATTACTTCACCTTATTTTGATAACAAAGCTTTTTGTCAATTTCATCGTCAGCCTGGGCATGATACTGAAAAATGTTTTTCTTTAAAGGGTAAAATTCAAGATTTGATTGATAATAATACTATTTTTGTTTCTGGAGTGAATGATAAAGGCAATACATCCGTAGCTCCTCCTAATCAAAATCTTCAGATTTTCACTGATCCATTACCTTCTCATACCTCTAATGCAATTGAGGCTAATGATTCCTCTCTTTCATCTGATGGTCTTGTGTCTATGACTCCGAATGTGATTAACTTTGTAGAGTAGCAAGAAAACCCTAAAGAACCTTCCATCACATTTGATTCCAGTGAAACCATTAGGGCACCTGATGGTCCTTTATACATAGTTGCAAAAGTCAAGAATACACCTTGCCGTGGAGTGCTTATTGATCCTTCGTGCATGATTAATGTTGTTACTGAAGAATTTCTTTTTACTTTGCAATTGAATCATGTGATATATGACAAAACAGATGTGGTTGTGAAATTATTTGATGCATTTTCTTCTCCTGCAATTGGTTCTATTACATTGCCTATTGAGGTCCATAACAAATCCCTTGATGTGAACTTTGCTATTATTCCTTCATCCAAACAATTTCGTGTGAAGCTTGGCTATCCTTGGCTATCTTCCATGAAAGCTATTGCTTCTCCTATTCATAAGTGTTTTAAATTTCCCCATAATGGTGAAGTTGTTACTGTCAATCATAGTCTCTTTAAACCAGCTGAAAGAACTTCTAGCGTTCCTATTGATTACTTTTGGCCTAAACAATTCCAATCTCTTCCTCCGCGAAGTGATCATCTTTTCAAATCTTATCAAAAGTGGAAAATAGATATGATCCTATCTCTAAGTGAACCTAGAAGACCTAAACTTGATATTCCTATCATTCTTGAGAAGGAAGTTCTTCCTTTGAAAGATAAAACTAATGTCTTTCCTCAAGAAGATTCCCAACCCGTTCCCATGGATGTGATTATGTCTATGCCTAATAAACCTTCTAAGAGTAGACCAATACCTCCTCGTCATGATGGACTTGGTCTTCTCCCTAAACCAAATATTCCTCCTGTGTATGGAGCAGTCCCTCCTCCTTTTTATAGAGAGAAGAGACCTTCTTCTTCTCCTATTGTTCAGCCTAAGAGACCACAACCTAAACACCCAAGTGATAAGGATGAGAACATTCCTCCTCCTCAATCTTCTCCACTTCCTACTAAGACTAGACGAAATCGTTCTGCACGTGAACGCCGACGAAAGCATCGTCTTAGAGCTCAAGTAGCTGCTTCTCAAACTTTGCAATCTCCAAAAACACCTTCAACAAGCATTATTCCATTTTCTCCAAAATCTCCAAAACATAAGATGCATGATGGTCTTGATCCTGTGCGAATTAAAGACCCTATTTTTATAAATCTTGATGATGCTATAGATGAAAATGTTACTTCTCTTGCTTCTGATAGTGAATATGAACTTGTTGATATTGATAACCATTTATCTAATGAATTTTCTAAAGCACTTATCCTAGCTCCTAGACAAGAACAACGTGGCTTGGAACATGAACATAGCCCTTGTTTGGATCTTGTGATAGCTCCATCTGCTATGTTGGATGTTCCTCCTCTAGCGTGTTCCCTGCCTTCCCGAAACATTGATCAGCAAGATCGGGGGGTAGATGACGTGCTAGACTAGTTACATTAGCATAGCAGATTCTCTCCTTCTCTCTTGTGTTACTTCTTCTATATGTTATTCTCATTCTTCTATTTGTTTTCCTTAGTGTTGTCTACTTGAGGACGATGCAAAGCATTGAGATCTCTTTTGGTCTCTCTCATGTTGACTCAAAAGACACATGTGTTCCCTTCTTCTAGGTGACCTTCCTTGATTGGGGAATGAAGAACAATTATGCATACATACATATGATATACATGAATTATCATACAGCATACTGACCTCGAGGAAAGCGAAGTCACCTCGTGCTTTGTGTTTTGTGTCTATTATCCTTGGGTTTATCTCACACTTGGGGGCTAAATCCTTGCGATAACGTGCTCCTTTCCTTTCTCATTTCTTATGTGTATCACTATGTTAAAACAATCACCCCCATTGAGGCGTGTGCGATCGCTTTAACGTAGGGGGCCATACACCATGTCTATCCCTTCAGGATACATGAAAATTTCTTGGAGAACTCAGCTTTGCCTTGAAAATTTTCGGTATTTCTCTTGCATGACTCATAGTGAGGGAACCTTACTACTGACAGTCATGGTTCTCCCTCGTGATCTTCCCTTTTACTTTGTCAATCGAAGTCGTAAGATCCTTAGTCCACTGGGGGCTTGGTGTGTCTTGCCTCCTTGACGTGGTGAAAGTTTTTCAATGTTGTTTCCTTGTACTTTACCAGAAGTATGAGCATACATACTCCCGCTAAAGTGGGGGCTAAATGTAGCATCCTAAAATTGCGACACTTGCAATTTCGACTGCATTTCGGTCTTCACGATGGCGACGCAACACGCAACCTGAATGGAGACCCCGAAACCTGATTATGACACTGAAAACTGCATTTTCTTGCACCCTGGCCTGAACCTCCTTTGCACCCTGCTGTCCCGGGAGGTGGGACCAGAGCGCCCAGCGCCCTGGTCCTTCAGGACCAGGGCGCCCAGCACCCTAGTCCCCCAGGACCATGGCGCCCAGCGCCCTGGTCCCTGGGTCCTATTTTGGGCCCGGTCTCTTTTGGACTTCGGGTCTTTATGTTTGCAAATTGGAAAATTAACTTTCCTGGTCGGCCTAAGGTCGGGAAAATCAGTCTATCAGCCCTAAATGACAAGTATATAAACTAAATTTTCCTCTCCCATTTGGGTAAGGAGGACACATGTGTACAAAGCGTGGAAACTATACTCAAGCATTCAAGCATTCAAGCATTCCTTCAAGCAATTGATCATTCTAAGTCTCCATTCAAGACAAGGATTCAACCATTGAAGAGGAGATCACTTACTACATACTACTACAACATACAACATACAACATCTATACCTTCGCACATAAGGATACAAACATCCTTACAACAAGGTATTAGTACTTGTTTTACATTACAGACATTTACATTTACAACATTGCTCATTTCTTGGTTAATTCTGAAACCGGGGTTTGACCTAAAGGCAAACCCCTAATCCCTAACCCCCCAATCGTCTTCGCTTTTCTGTGTGTAGGTTGCAGGTACGCGGCTGAAATTGAAGATCTAGAATCCTTGTGCAGAGACGAACAGATCCCCCTTCGTTTCGCGGATTTTTCGGAGGACCGTGGCGCTCGGGCGCCATCGTCCCGACAAATTTTGCTCAAATTTGCAGGATAGCGCCGTATCGACATTTTACTGCTAATTCCAGGTCCGCAGCTTCATCCTATATCCCTATCTCAGTTTATAAGCAAATCTTTGTCACTTTCTATGCATTCCTAGCTTAATTCTTCTATCAACATTCTTTACAAAAGAGGGTAGCCTTGCTTTCTTAACCCTTGAAACACATTTAGCATCCAATCTTGCATTGTGTGGGATTGGATCTTGTGGGTTTCAACCCCTCTTTTGAATGTAAAGTCTCTCCCCTAAGTGAAAACCATCAACCCTAGTGAATCTCCCTTCTCTCTCCTTGGAGTTGGAAGAGGGGAGAGCAACTAGGGTTCGATCGCGATTTTCCGCTTTACAGGTTGATATATTTGTTTCTTTCTAAAGGGTAAAACAGAGTCATATTTTGCTTTAAGAATATAATAGTTAAATTTCAAGAAGGAGACAAATCTATTAACCAATAGATTTTTGGGGACTCTGCTAGGGAGTCGAATTATAAAACTAGTTGCCTAGTTGCAAGCCTGGAGTCAAGGAGATATACAAGGTCCCAGAGAAGGGAAGGGGTTTTTGATTCTATTTTTTAGGAGTTATAGAACATAGATTTTCAACCCACCTTTTCACCTCAGAGAAGGGCGAGAAGTAGGCCTCCTTCCTCATCACCATCACCACTTGTGTCCTCAGTTTGTCAAGCTCTTACATTGCATAATGTTATTCTACCTAATATAATAAACCCTACTCCCCTCAATATCATATTTCCAATGGCAGCGAATAATTCTTGGGGGGCATTTGTAGGCTCGTTGAACCTAGGTCTAAATCTTAACCCCTTACCAAAGGGCGCTAGGGATCATTTGCCAAAATTTAGTGGTGATGGGAAGATTACTATTGATGAACACCTGAATGCCTTTAACGTAGCCTGTGGAATAATAGCAGTTCAACATGAGGATGTTGCAGTGAGATTGTTCGTCCAAACACTAACCAGGGTAGCAGCAGACTAGTTTTATCACTTACCAAATAGTGTGATAACAACCTAGCAGGATCTAAAAACACAATTTGAAGTAAGGTTTAAAGTAGTAGAGGATGAACATTCCCTATTAGCCCAATTAGCCCAGTTAAAGAAAGAAATTCTTGAATCAATGAGGGATTTTGTGGCAAAGTTTGATAAGATCTTGCACAAGATTCTAGCTACTCAAAAGCCCTCAGATGATAATCTTAAGTGTTTTTTTATTAATTCTATGCCTTCTGAAAAAGGTTTCTTGATACGTAGGCAAAGAGTTGCAGATCCAAATGCTGCCAAAACCCTTGCAGTTGAATTGGAAGATGATCTAATCACAGTAGGTAAATGGAGAAGGGAAGTACAGACACCTAATATTCAGCGTTCAACTTCTTCTTCCCCTTCTTCCGATCCTATTACCCAGAGGTTAATGAATGATGTGATCACCCTTAAAAGACAAATGCCCAAAGCTAGTACCTCGTACCCATCTCCTTACCAAGATATACCTAGAAGGAATGTGAACCAGTCTCCAGGCTATGGGAATAAGACCATGTAGTTACCCCCTGATGAGCAAAGACTAGCAATAGAAGCACCTCTTGTTAAAGGAAATATGTGTGTATTTCATCTAACTGATGAATATGATGGCAGTTCCTGCCCTGAGATGGTACGGTATGCACAATTGATGAATTTTAAAGATACCTCAAATGAGTGGGGTGAAGAGGGATCTCCGAAGCAACCTGGCAACTCTAAAATTCATTTTCTTGAGTACGAGTTTGATTCGGAAAGAGGCGGTAACATTTTGGTTACTTTGGAGGATCCTTCATGTGCGGTACTCATGAGAAATCAGTAAAATGAGAAACCTCAGATGTCTTCTTCTTCATTTGCGATGGCCTTCAAAGGTAAAAGAATTGATTCAAATTTGCATCATAATGATCAAGAATTGCAAGAACCTTTATTTTTAAAGATTGCTAAAAAGGAAAGTTCCTTTGATATAGTAGAGTTTTGCAAGTCCTCACAAATTCAAATCACACCTGCTGAGTACCTAAAACTAAATCCTAAATAATTAGATAGACTGGTGCAATTTGTGAAAGGAAATAATACACAACAAAATAATGATATGCAACAGTCAGTAAATGCCTTTTTGCCCTCACATAGCAATGAGTCGGTTCATTCCCCGGTTTGTGAAAAGATGCCTGAAATTACTGCTCTTCAAACATATGGTTATGTTCCCCTTCTTGATTTGAAACCAGAGCCCTTTTATATAACATTATTCATTAATGGTCATAGGTTGAATAATTGTATTATAGACTCAGGAGCATCTGATAACATAATGCCCTCCGATGTAGCCAAAGCATTGGGGTTATCCCTCGCCAAAACCTTTGGTAGGTGCTATTCCATGGACTCAAAACAAATTCCCCTGCTAGGCCAAATTAAGGATGCTCAAGTAGTTCTTGCCTCTCACCCGGATAAAAGGATCAAGTTGACAATTCTAATAGCTGATATCCCAGCTAGTTACAGCATGCTTTTAAGTTGTACTTTCTGTAGAGACTTAGGTGGAGGAATCAAAATGGATTGGTCCCAAGCCACAATCCCTGTTGGAAAATAGTGAGTCATCCTGCAACCTGAAGCAAAGTCCAAATTCACTGTTTTCCCATCTGATGACCCTAGGGCCCAGATTTTGTACCATGATTGTCAATTTCAGAACTACATGATTTTATCTTACAGCGCAATGGAGGGGTATTCATCCCAAAATGGGGAAAAAGAAAGCCTATGGCTAATGGAGTTCGATGGTAGTTGTGCAATGTCAAGATCTGGTGCAGGAGTTGTGTTGATACCACATTCCGGCAATCCTATTCCTTTTTCCTTTAAACTAGAGTTCAAAAACACCAACAATACAGCAGAGTATGAGACCTTGTTGTTAGGCTTAGTCGAAGCTAAAAGGTTGGGAGTTAAGATCCTATGGGTTAAAGGAGATGTTGAACTCATTGTTAAGCAGGTTAGGGGATTGTTTGGCATTAAGAATGAAAGGTTGAAGCACTATTGAAATAGTTTGGGATGAAATTGAAGGTTTCGATGCATTCTCCATTGAGGCAATACCCAGGGAATTGAACTCAAAAGCTGATTCATTGGTAGTCCCAGCTTCAATGCTTGTCCCACACCCTGAATTTGCTGAAGAAACTTACAGGATAGAGTTGTTATATCGGCCCAGTGTTCTAGACAACTCTAACTCATGGCAGGTATTTGAGAATGATAAACAGATAAATAATTTTATGCAGGGTTTGGATATGTTTTCTGCCATGTATTTTGAAGGCTTTGATGTAGAATGCAAAGAATTTTCGCCTGACCAAGCCAAGGAATTACCTAATAGAATCATGCAATTGAAAAGAAATAAGATTCCTAGAGGATTGGTTTCTTTGGAACATTTGTTTGACCGTAATGATGCCTACAAAAATAACAAAGGTGACAAGTCTCGAGAGGCTTAGGATAGTGGAGGCTATGAGAAGCTCAACATTGGTACTGAGAATGAACCTAAATGTATCAATCTGGGAAAGTGTTGTACACTGGCAGAAAAGGAGAGGTTCATTAATCTCCTGGTGGAGTTTAAGGACATGTTTGCCTAGTGTTATGACAACCTTAAGAACTTCAAAGAGGGAAAACTCCAGCATCAGATTCCCTTGAAGCCCGGAGCAAGCCCATTCAGGCAAAAGCTTATGAGCTTTAATCCAAAAGTGGCACATGCTATATTCCAGGAAATAGATAAGATGCTAAAAGCCAGAATTATATACCCCATCCATCATTGTACATGGATAGAAAATATTGTACCAGTCAAAAAGAAAAATGGGGAAATAAGGATTTGCATCAACTTTAGAAATCTAAACCAAGCCAGCTTAAAAGACAATTATCCCTTGCCGGCCATGGACCACATTTTGCAAACCATCTCAGGGTCAGAGATGATGTCCATGTTAACACAAAACTACCTTTATTACTCCCTGGGGTACATTTGCATATAATCAGATGCCTTTTGGTTTAATCAATGCTAGAGAAATGTTTCAGTGGGCCATGGATTTATCTTTTGGCCACTTAAAGCATAAGATCATTGTTGTATATCTGGATGATTTGACAATGTTCTTGAAAAGAAGAAAACATCACATTCAGGACTTGAAACGAGTGTTGCAGAGATGTCATGAGCATGGGGTATCCTTGAACCCCAAGAAATCAGTATCTGGAGTCATAGAGGGTAAGTTGCTCGGTCATATTGTCTCCAAAGAAGGGGTGAAAATAGATCCTGAAAGAGTAAGAGCAATTCAACAATTAACTTTGTCGTCAAACAGGAATGCTATCAGATCCTTTTTCAGGCAGGTGAATTTTCTTTGGAGGTTCATTCTAGACTTTGCTGAGACTACCAGATATATTGTGAACTTGATGAGTGAGAAACAATCTTTCAAATAGAGCGAGGAGGGGAAGAAGGCATTTGCCTCAATAAAAGATGCAATTGGTCAGGCACCTATCTTGGTTAATCCCGATTTCAGTAAAGATTTTATCATCTACTGCTATGCATCAGAGCACACTATGTCAGGGGTTTTGCTAAAAAGGAATGATAATAATAATGAGGTCCCTATAGCATTCATGAGCTTACCTTTGAAAAAGAATGAACTTAAATACTCAATAATTGAAAAGCAAGCATATGAAGTCATAAAGGCAATAAAATAGTTCAGGTACTATATTCTCCATTCTCATGTTGTGGTTTATGTAACTCATTCAACTGTCAAGAGCATTCTAACGCAACAAGACATAGGAATGAATGAAAGAGCTTCTTGGGTATCAAAAATTCAGGAGTTTGATTTAGACATTCAACCCACAAAGTTGGTGAGGGGGCAAGGTTTGTGCAGGTTGATCGCTGAAAGTAAGTAGGAAGTGACAAAGGAATTGCCTTTATTTTTATTTGTTGCTCTACAAGATTCCTGGTTTGTAGATGTAGCTTATTTCTTGACATATGGAGATTGTCCAGAACACCTTTTTGTGAAGGAAAAGAGGAACCTGAGACTGAAAGCTGCTAAGTACATCATATTTAATGATGTACTATATAAAAGGGGACTAGATGGGACCTTTCTAAGATGTGTCAATAAATCACTCCAGGAGTCTCTTTTGAGAACATTCTACGACAAAGCCTGTGGGGGTCACTTTTCTTCAATAGTAACTGCTTATAAGATCCTGAGGAACTGTTATTATTGGCCAATAATGTTCAAGGATGCATATACATGGGTGGCCAGGTGTGAAAAATGTAAGTTGTTCACTGGTAAACCTTAGCTTGCAACATTACCACTCAGACCCGTGATTATGGATGAACCTTTCAAGCAGCGGGGTTTGGATTTTATTGGTCCCTTAACACCAATCTCAAGTGTTGTTCATACCCATATTTTGATAGCTATAGATTATTTTACTAAATGGGTCAAGTCCATTCCGGTACGAAAGACAACCTCAGAGATTGTTTGTAATTTTCTGAAGGAGAACATTCTAGTTTGTTTTGGAGTCCCCTTAAAAATTGTGGCAGACAACGCTACCAATTTCTCCTCTGCTGAAATCTCTTTGTTTCGCTATGATCATGGAATCTCTCTTGCTCACTCATCTGATTATTATCCTTAGGGAAATGGCCAGGTTGAGTCCAGTAACAAAAACCTCATTAATATCATGAAAAAATTAGTGAGGGAGAATTTTAAGGATTGGCATAAGAAACTATATGAAGCTCTTTGGGCCAACCGTACATCACCAAAGAGGGCAATTGGGATGTCTCCGTTTGAACTAGACTATGGTGTTGGCGCTCAGGTAGCACTTCCTCTAGAGCTGGCAGCCACCAAGCTACAAACAGTGATTGAAGATGCTTACTTTTAGAGTTCTTTGCAAAAGCGAATCATGCACCTGACAAATATTGATGAAGAGAGGGATAGACTAGTGGACCAGATAACAAAACATCAAATGAGAGTAAAAAGAATATTTGACAACCGAGCAAGGCCTCGAAAGTTCATGTAAGGTGATCAGGTACTGCTCTAGGACAGAAGAAGAGAACCTAAGGGAGCACATGCTAAGTTCGAATCGCTTTGGAAGGGACCATTCCTAATTCATGAGGTAAAGGGACCGAAATATTTTAAGTTGGCATATTTGGATGGTACTATTCTTCCTTTGACCTACAATGGTCAAGATTTGAAATTGTATCAACTGTAAATGAGAGTCCCTCATAGTTTTTGTACATAGAGTCTGGTTATTTTTGTGTTTGTGTGTTTTTTTTAGTCTATTAAGTTTGTATCTTTGAATAAATCTTGGCCTGTGAAACTAGATATTCTGAAGTTCGTTTTTAGTTCCTTCACAGTTCTAGTCCCTAGTCAAAGCCAATGTTAGTCCACCCGTAAGTTTTCTTTTTAAAAAAAATATTCCAATTTGCGGGTTGTCTTTTTGTGCCTTTTGTTTCCATTGGGTCATTCATTCTCTTCGTACTTGAACCATTGAATTTTTTTTTAAAGGGTTCAAAGGTTCAAGGTTCAAAGCGCAGTTTAAAAAAAAGAAAAAGTCAGTTGTTCTGGTCTTTGTCACCAAAATTTCAAATGCGTTCACTTGGTCTTTGGTCATTGAAGTTTTGAACTCGTTGAACCTCGTGTTCAAATGGTTCAAGGGTTCAAAGTTCAAAAATGCCTTTTTAATCGGTCGCGGCAATGTATTGTTATATGATGAGCGCGAGTCTTTCTTTTTATGTTAGGTTGATATGCAGTCTTGAACCTTGAACCAAATTTTCAAGCGGTTCAAGAGGTTCAAGGTTCACTTTATTTTTTCCTTTTCTTTGTCGCTCATTTTCGGTGTTGTTTATGTGCCGGCCATTATTGTTTTATTGCTTAAATGAACTTGAACCATTGAATCTCGTGTTCAAGTGGTTCAAGGTTCATAAGCTCTTTTCAAACTAATTCAAAAAGCTTTTTGGTGGAAATAAAAGCAGCGCGACAAGAAGGAATATTACCTTATTCGGCTTTTTAAAATTCTAAATGTGGAAAGTAATCATGAAAATATCAAATTTCTTGTGTAGAAGTGATAGCTAATTAAGAAGGTGTCACGTTTGTCATTTCACCATTACTTTGCACGCTTGAAGTAAATCATGATTAAGCCTGTGCAACCCTATTTATATTTGCCTATCTGATTAAAGGAAGATGTATGAGTTTATTTCCATATTTAGGAAGGTCACAGTTGCTTGACTTTAATTAATTGGAGGCGCCAAAGATAAATCCAACACTGTTCTCCAGAAGAATTTCCAGTTTTCATGGTGTTATCGGGTAAGTTTAGTTGTCTTCTCCTATGTTGTGTTTCTTTGTCCACTGAAGTTTTACCAGTATAGAAAAGGGGAATATCTGAAAAAATTATTGGGGTAGCATATTATATTGTTGTTAGAATTTCTTGGTTAAGGGAATAGATAGTTAAAATGAGGCATGTGCTGCCAAAGCTTGACCGAACCTCATGTTTAGTGAGTATTTTGCCGGAAATGGAAGACACCTCCTTAGTTCATTCAGACTTGGGGAATTTCCTTGAAAGGGCTAAGAATCCCTAGGCTGGGTTGCTAATGCAGAAGATAGTTAAGAGTGGTCTTGTGGAAGCTGCTGCATTTCCATTAGCCACATCATGTCCAAATTTAGTGTTGGCTTGTATGAACAGATATGATTTTGAGAACAGATGTATCAGAACTAGTGATGGTGAAGATTTAGTCCATATTAATAGGGAAGCGGTGATGGTGACAATGGGAATTCTGCATAAAGTGGAGTATGAATATTGGACTATTGGAAATTCATACGCCTATTTCTCAGGGAAGAAGAACAAGTACAGAAGTGTAATTGCAAGAAATTGGCTCTTGAGGGCTCAGAAAGGAGGATCATGACTACCTAAACCCTTAACCAGAGAACACCTCATCACTGAGGTGCGGGACATTGTTGTGCTTTTAAATAGAGTAAAAGGAAATTCACATTCCTTCTATTGGGAAGATTGGATGTACTTTTTCATCCAAGTGGTTCTATCTGGTGACAAATTTCTGGATTGGTCTTAGGTAATTGTGGAGAGGCTTCATGAAGGGTTGAGAAACTTTATGGGTATGATTGGGTTTTACATGTCTTCTTACCTATTTTATATTATAGCCTACATAAAGGATTGGCCTGGATTACCCAATGAACCTTGGATTGATGGAATGAGGGTTTATGATTTTTACCCTTTGTGCAACAATAGAGATATGTTGAACAAATTGACAAATGTAATGGAGTCTTTGCAGGAAGATTGACCTTTGAACTCTAGGGTGATGCCAACAAGAGGATGTCTATAGAGGCTATGGAGATAGTGAGTATTTATGGAAGCTTCTTTATCCTGATTCCACGGTTTACTTACATATGGGTAGGTGGTTTTGAAGGCCAACCATTCAAATTGCCCAGGTACGCCTCTGATAGCTTCGTACTTACAGAGGTGAGCAGACAGCTAGCCCATATAGATAAAAGACTAGGGGCAAAGGGAGAATCTGGGGTGGTTTTTCCTATTGAGCTTGGATATTATAGCTGCAAATCAGTATCAGATGCTTTGAATCTAGAACTCAAGTTCAAAAGGATGAATCTGTAGCCATATGTAGCTATGCGAAGATTTGATAGCAAAGGTTATGCAAGGGAGAACCTTAACATAGACAATCATTTCTACCATGAACCCCAAATAGAATATTATTGGGAAAATTGCAAGGATGAGCATGAAGTCAGAAAGAGGTTGTGGTCAAGATTCACTTTGCGGTAGATATTTGTCTTGAGACTCCCAATTAATACATCAAGTGTATTGGAAGATACAGAGGAAGATGTCCTAGACCATGAGTTTAGTACTGAGATTGAAGGGAACCCGATTCCAGAAATTGACTGGAACAAAAAAGAAGATGATAGCATTCAAACAAGGACCTTCAATGTTGTCAGGAGAATAGAGAGATGGTTGAGGAAACTGAAATTCAAGGAGGGTCCTTCCATGTCCCCACACGAATCAAGAAGTGATTCACACATCTTGGTTCAATCTCATGTTTTTGCCACTAATAAAATTACTGATATTGCAGGTGTCTCAAAGCCCGTTGTAGAGAAAATACCGCCAAGAAGGTCACGAAGGTCACCATCCAGTCTTACAGTTGCCCGAGTAACCTGGTCAAGAAGCAAGAAGAAGAGTAGAGAGCCTATTCTACAACAGGTCGTGGTGGATCTAGATCCCAGTAAAGAGTTTGAACAAATAATGGACCCACAGGATCAAAGTGAACCTGGGATACAAGAAGAGGATACAAATGAAGGGGTAGGAACTCAATAGGATCCCATGAATGCCCTGGTAATCATTACCTTCCCAAATACATAGGTCACCCAGCCACCTAAAGGATCTACCAATGCTCCAAGATAGTTGGAAGCCGCCATTGGAAAGAAAAGGAGTGTGGTGTTGGTCACCATCCCATTGGAGGACATGGTTAGTAAGTGCCTAGGAAAAGCATTAAAGCCCAAAAAGCGCAAAACACAAGCAATGCTTGATGTGGATGACACAACAGGACATTGGACAACCAAAGTGGCAAAGCCCATTCTTGGGAGAGATGCAGATAAGGCCACAGAGGAAGATTTTACTGTGGAGAAAATAGATTTAGGCATCGCATCAAGGGTCATGGATATAAAACATTTGGAATCTTCTACAAAGAGGATAATCTCCAAGACTTGGAAAGATAAAAAAGACAAGAGAGAAATGAAACAAATGGTCGCACAGATGGCAGAGTACATCAATGCTATTCATAATCCAAATCCTCAACCATTGTCACAAATACGAGTGTAATTTGACCCTAAGTCTCCAGCAAACCAGAATATGCTTGATCAAGTTCAAAGGAATAGGGTAGTGATGGAGATGTTCAACAAATGGCTAGATCTGATAATTCAACAAGGATCAGAATATATTACTAATCTAGTCAAGGTTTACAAATATGCAGAAATTGTGAGTAAAGAACTTGAGCTGGAAACAGTCACCTGGGAAAAGCAAAGGGTTAAGTGGGTAGCAGTTCTCGCACAAATGAATGATGTTCAAAAGTATGGATTGATGAAGTTCTTAGCTGAGAAACCAATAGAGAACCTAGATGATAATGTGCTATATGTGTCAAAGAAAAATGTGGAATGGCCACCTCAATCATCGGGTAGGGCCATGAAGAATCCACTAAGCTACTCAAGGGACTGAGTAATTTGATTGACACTATATAGAAGGACCTTAAATGTATTGATATCCAGCTCATGAAGGAGGGATCTAAGGTGATAAAGGGAGTTGTAGACATGATTAAAGTCTTTCAAGATAGAGTTCATTCCATTCAGACCACAAAATCTTTGACTACCGATGACTTTTTGAAAGTAGCAAGGATTGAGTCTATGCTCATTGTTAGTTTGGATCACTTGGAGGTTCACAAAGAAAAGGTCATGTTGGGTCTCAAATCAATAGATTGGATAGGTTCTAAGGAAATTCCAACTCCTATGATCAAACCCTCCAATTGACTTGGCCAACTTATAGAGAAAACCTGTTTAGATGTTAACTCTCTCACTTCAGGCTCTGCAGGACCTAGGCGGGTATACCTATTCACCAGCTGTTTCTAATAACCAGTGCTTTTTATAGCAGATTTATTGTCTTAATCTGATATCTCCTAGTCTCAGAATGGCATAGGTTCCTAGAACGGAGATATAGCAGATGAGTTCAAGATTGTTGTTGTAGAAGCTATTCGATCTATGTTTCCTAATTAATTTTGTTGCTTTAAAATAACATATGATGAATATAGTGATAAGTGTAATCTGAAATTAACCAGTGCCTTCTTTGCTGTTTGGGCTACAGAGTCATTATACTTTCTTTAGGACTTATCATGCGAGCCTATGAGACAGTTTTTTAATCCACCCCTTTATGGACCTATCGGTTATTATTTCTTTTGAGATCAATTGAATGCTTATATCATACGTTGATTGAATGAATTTAACCCTACCTTTAAGGGACCAATCAATGAAGTACTGCGAGGAACAATTACAATTTGCAAGCAAAACTCTTGTTTCAACCTTATAACATGAAGCACAAATTTGATTTCAAGAATATGAATAACCTTATCACTTTAGATAATATCATAGATGATTGCCAGAACAAAGTGAAATAATCCACAACACATACGCAAAGAAAAGCAACAGTTCATAGCATGTATTCCATCGAAGTTTGTAAAAAAACTTACAGGCTATCATACATTGCTCTCTTCTTCTTATGTATTTCGTTTTTTATATTACAAAAACCATTCTCATATATATATGAGAACGAAAGTTATTCATGAAAAGACATGTCTTTTCAAAATGTTAATCGTTAGTTTGAATGTTCTTAACAAATTTAAGCAAAAAGAGATTAAGAATTCCTAAATGATGAATATAATCATCATCTTTGAAGGTTTTGATTTTAACACTTTGTTTCTTCAATTCTTCTCCTTGTGATAGGTATTCGAATATCATCTGGTTGACGGTAGGGGCCATGTCTTTGCTTCGATCCATTTTTGATAAAGCCCAATCCTTGACGCTGACAAGCTCATTCCACAAATCCTCCAGAGATATTACATCTCCTTCTTTATAGACCGAGGGCATTCCAATAGGTCTCCCATCATCCAATTCCTTAAGATCTCTTCTTAGCGCATCTTCGAGTTTAACATGATTTTCTATGTACGCAGTCCCTTCAGCCTTCTCCTCTACCGTCATCGTATCAACACTGTTTAGTACTTCGTGCAATCCTGCTTTTAATCTCTCATGCTCTCTTAATGCCTTTATAGTTCCAGTGTACACCTTCCAATATTGTTCAACATGTGAAAGCATGGTGTTGAATCGGTGTCCGATGATATCATTAACCATTTTATCCATCTTTTGCTGGATACTATTTGCCTGTTTGGTAGCCTTATCTGCTTGATACTTCCAGTACAGAGCATCAGAAACATCATCCAAGCTACGTCGTGTGGGATATGAGGTATATTCATTTATGGGAGTCCCTGTCTCAAGTTGCAATATTTTTGCTTGTAACTTTTGATTCTCCTCTTTAGATTATTCATACAACCCCTTATAAGTGATGTTTTCCCTAACCAAAAATTCTGTCTGGTCCAAATTTAATAGGCCTTTTTCCCTTTGGATATAATGCCCACTGTAGGAGAGCCTTTTTATCAGGATCATATCCGGAGCCTAGGAATAATTTGTCTATCTCCTGAGGCAACACCTGTTGATTCAAGTCTTGCTTCTTCAAGAATCCGTCAAACAGAAGTGTTGAATTTACGTCCCAACCGGAAAAGATGATAATACCAGCCTCTTTTAATAATCTTCTCCCTTTCTCAGGGGTCATATCTTTCATGAGGGTATCAATTTCTTCCTCTAGTCTTTTCATCTGTTCCTCTTCTGGTCTTCCAGCCATGCTTCGTTTCACATGTGCCCCTTTATACTGGTATAAGAATGAAAGGAATTCCCTCGAAGAGGCAAATCCGTCGTCAGCAACAAAATCTTCATGCTCTGTCATCCTTATATCAACAACATCTTTAATGTTAATTTCACCAGTGTCCATATTCACCTCTGCTTCAAAACCAGGAGGATAATCTTCTCTAGGAGAATGAGCAGGGATACTACTAGCAGTTGATTTTGGTGACATGTGAGCCAATGGTTGACTATCCTTTTCAGTGTTGATAAAATGAAGGAATTGTGGGGGCACTCTATGCATGATTTCTACTTCATGTTGGAGTAGCCTTTTGGCTATTTCCAAAGGATCTTGGAGGTTTCCAAGTAAATCTCCATCCACCATCCCCCTTGCCCATTTCCATTTGAAAGCCTCCCAAGTCATTTCACTCCTTTCTCTCAAAACCCTGGCTTCCTCTCTTTCAAGGTTCTTGATCAAGTCATCTGGCATTTTAGCCACATGTATTCCAGCCTTTAGTTTTTGTGATGCCCTGGCAGCTCTTATATATCCCTCAAGATCAAAGTTCTCTCTAGGTTCACCCAGAGTCATGCCATAGTAGTCTAATTTATTTTGAAGTAGATGATAACTTTTTGAACTTTTAACAATAAAATCAGAAAAAACCAATAAACCTGGAACGATGGACTGTTTACCAAAATCCGTAAGATGTTTGGCACTGATAGTAGATAGTTGTCTCACAATCTCCAGGCTAGCCACCCTGTTTGGTACTGTAATTGGAAGCATGTGTGGCTTTCCTTCATACCCAAATACCCTGATTTCTGTATGATTATTGTGGCAATACCAATCACCCCAATTGTGATCAATCTATGACTCCGGAGAGAAGTCTTTTGGCCTAAGAAATCTCTTAATTTCAGGGGACAGAGTATAATCTCTATGTTACCCAAAGGCCGCACTAAGGGGTTTCACAAAATATTCCTGAAAGTGCCAGTACTAGTTGTTCATGAATCTCTGATCCCATGTAGAAACCCACAACTGAACTTCTTTTTTCAAACCATTCTTATCATAAGCTTTGATGCAGAAATCATCTGACCAGAAATTGATTTCTTGTCCACAATAAAGAATAATATGCATCAATAAAGAGTACAATGAAAAATGGATATTCACAAGGTCCCCTTTTAAATTCTCCAACCCATGATTTAGGGCATCTGCAACATAAGTGGCATAATCAAATGACCTAGGGTCTTTTGATTGTAAATCAGCACACAGAACTATAACCCCAATATCCATGAGAGGATGAGCTTCTAAAGCTAATACTTGAGCTACAGCATAATATGTATACTTAAAATATGGATGGAAATGGTTGACATCAAATGGCACCTTGTCATCTTTGCTGAACGGAACAAAGGACCCACCCACTTTCGGCCGGTGAATAGGTAATCTCCATGTCCTGTAGATGTTTTCCAAGCTAAAGAATTCTTGCGACAGTTTCTGCATATCGATTTTCTCCTCTACTTCCCAGTCTAGATCGAACACCATATCAATAGTCTGTTTGTTAATCACCACCAAGGGATTCCCTCGGTAGTCGCATATGGTTTTGGTTCTCGGATTATAGCAATCTACCAGGGCTTTCATTAGTTCAACATCCACAAACACATTTGGGACTACCAATTTCCCTAAGTTTTTCTTCCATAGATTACTTATGGGCTCAGGAGCATCCCTTCTTTTGTAACTAAATAGGAACAATTCATGTCCCCTGATTTCGGTCCATATGTCTCCCAGATTTTCAAATCTATCCTCCAATCCTTCTTCTTCACTCTTGATCTTTTTAGACCTCACGCTGGATGCCGAGCACTGGTCTAGCAAATCCTGAGTCAAAGCTCTACCTTCCTTTTTCTGTCTTTTGGGCTTCTCCTTAGGATTTAATTCTTTCCCTTTTCTACTCTTTTTAGAAGAAGAAGAAGATTCCATAGCTTCAGTACATACGAGAAATCACACTTACTTGGAGAAATGTCTAGCTCTTCAGATTGTCGTTCACGAACCTCAGCAAATTCCTCGCAATTGTCAGTCTTTTGGCATCAATCTGGTTCTTATGAAGATTTGATCAGTTCGGCTGTAATTGCATGGGCAACTTGTGCACAGTTAATGTCTCTGCGTTTACAACGGTTATTCAAATGTTTAAACTTAATTGCAGATGTGACATTCTTCACTTGGGCCTTTAACTCTTTCCCGGGAAGTACAGTTCAACCAAAATAATCGTAAGTCAAGTTTTTGATGAAACCCTTGTCTTCGGCCGAATGTTTTGATCTTTCATCGAAAGCTCACTTTCCTTGATATCACTTTTTTGGTGAATAGCCCATGTCGAAAAACCATTTTCAAGACTCATCGAAATCATCTTTTCCTCGATGAACTTTCTTTCGATAAGTTATTCGCAAGTTTCATCGAAATCATATTTCGATGAGTTCTGTTCTTCGGTGAAAGTTCATGCAAGCTCCTCGAAAGTCTTTTTCCTTCGATATCCCCTTTATCGATAAAACACCTCTATTCTTGTTCGATATAATGTTATCGATGAGATTTGCATTTCGATGAATGCTTTTTGAATTTCTTCGGCAGTTGTATTTCTTCGAAATCACTTTTTACTTTTTGCTTTTCATTTTTCGATGAAACTGGAGTATCGATGAGCGGCTTCCTTTATTTATCGACAGTGATATTTTGCCGAAAACACTTCTGCGTAGTGCTTTACACGTCATGCTCTATTTCGATGAAAGTATCCTTTCGGTGAAACTCCTTTTGAGATGCTCGATACAATATCTTGGCCAATAATCTTTTAGTTTTCAAGCCTATGGGAAGATTTTTTTATTTCAAACATAGTGTTCAACAGTGGCTCTGACTGAGGATGGAGGCATATTGTGTATGTCTTCAAGAATTCAAAATCTCTGGTTAGCATAGATACATGATGGTATTTACAATGGGAATGGATCCTAATCTACTGTACATATAATAGAATATATTTAAGAAAAGAAGTTTTTCAAGAATTGTCCATGTACTGGCAATTCTTGGACTTCCCCTGTTGTGTTTTGGAGCAAGTAGGAATCCTCCCCCTTTTTATCCATGATTACGTATGCTCCGATCCATAAAGCCTCAAATTTACCATGCTTGCCTTTGTCCTGACTCCTGGCATTCCACATTAGAACCCAATCACCCACACAAAATTTTCTATCTAATGTCCTCTTGTCATATAACTTCTTCATCTGATTTTGAATCCTGATATTCTGCTTCTGAGCCTCTGCTCTGACCTCATCAAGCTCTACTAACTACATTATCCTTTCTTGTGATGGGTCTTCAACATCTATCCCTTCTTGAGTCATGAATCTATGTACAGGCAAGAGATTGTCCAAAGGCAGTCTGGCCCTTTTGCCATAAACCAACTCAAATGGAGACTTTCCTGTAGATTTCTTCACAGTTATCCTATCTGCCCATAATGCAAGATTCAACTTTGAATCCCATGCTTTCTTGTTTTGTCCCAGCATCTTTTTAATGATCTTTAGGATATTCTTGTTGCTTGATTCAGCTTGCCCATTTCCTTGAGGGTGGTAAGGAGAGGAATGTGATATATTGATGCCATATTCTTCACAAAAAGTGTTGAATTCCTCCGACCTAAAGGACATACCATTGTCTGAGATGATCTTTGCAGGAACACCGAATCTAGTAATGATGTTCTCCATTATAAATTTTATCACCACTTTGCTAGTGGCCTGTCTAGTGGGTATTGCCTCCACCCACTTGGTAAAATAGTCTGTAGCAACTAATATCCATCTGTGTCCTGCACTAGAACTTTCTGATATCTCCCCTATGAAATCTATCCCCCATTTTTGAAATGGTTCCTCAGCCAACATTGGTCTCAATGGGAGTGACCCTTGATATTTCATTTTGCTTGAAATTTTTTGACAAGCTTCACACTTTCTGACATATCTATAAGAGTCATTGAAAACACATGGCCAAAAATATCCAGCTCTCAATATCTTATGTGCAGTAGTCTTAGCCGAGAAATGACCACCACAAACCCCATCATGCATCTCATGAAGAACTTTCTCTGCTTGGTAGTTATCTAGACATAATAATAATATCCCATCTCTGTTTTTCCAATATAAGTCCCCATTGATAATTACATATCTTGCAGATTTTAACTTCAAAGCTCTCCTCTGATTATCAGTCATACCATCCGGGCATTTCAAGTGCTTAAGGTAGTATATGATATCAGTGTACCATGCTGTATTCTCAATACTG
This sequence comes from Cryptomeria japonica, assembly GCF_030272615.1. Classification (NCBI taxonomy): domain Eukaryota; kingdom Viridiplantae; phylum Streptophyta; class Pinopsida; order Cupressales; family Cupressaceae; genus Cryptomeria; species Cryptomeria japonica. Next base: position 116,759,897 of record NC_081409.1, read on the forward strand.
AAGTTAGCTTCTTCCCACCCAACTTGATTTACACAAGACTCCTCAATTTCAGTTCCTGTCATGAGTTTGGCCAACCCTTGTCCTTTGATAACCTATGAAATTTTGAGCTCAATGTTGAATTCTTGTATTTGGTTGATCCATTTACATCTTTTGCCGATGACCTCAGTCTGTCTGAAGATATCTTTCACTGCTGCATTGGGAACATAAGCTATAACTTCAGCCCCTACCAAGTATGGTCTAAATTGTTTTACTGATTTGACCAAAGCGTAAGCTTGCTTTTCATTCAATTCATATTTTACTTCTGAAGGGCTCAAAGACTTGCTAAAATATGCAATGGGCTGCTCATACCCTTCTAGATTTTTCTGCAACAATACTGCCGCTATTGTGTGATAGAAGGCGAATGAGAATATTATAAAAGGTCTGCCAAAATCTGGGGAGATTAGTACTGGTGCCTCAGAAATTGCTTCCTCAGTCCAATCTATTTGGGCCTCTTTCTTTAACATCCTTACTATAGGTTTTACTATGTCTGCAAAATTCAAAATAAACCTTCTTACAAAATTAATTTTTCCCAAGAATGATTGAATGGCCTTGATAGTTCGGGGGATGGGAACCTCATTGATAGCCGCTACCCTTTCAGGGTCAATTCTCACCCCTTCCTTGGATACTATGTGTCCAAGTAACTTTCCCTCTTCAACACCAAAGTGGCATTTCTTAGGATTCAAAGAAATCCCATATTCTAAGGCTCTTTTAAATATCTTTTCAAGGTGCTCACAATGATCATTAGCTTTCTTTGAGTATGCAGTTAAGTCGTCTTGGTATACTACCATGATTACATCAATCAGCTCTGCAAAAGCCACATCCATTGCCCTTTGAAATGTAGCACTAGCATTAGTCAATCCGAATGGCATTCGTGCATAGACATAAGTGCCCCATGGAGTTGTAAAGGTTGTCTTATATTTTTCAGTTTCTTTAACTTTCACGTAATTATAACTTGAAAATCCATCCATCATAGATAATAACTCACACCCTGTCACCTTCTGCAGCATGTTATCCACATTTGACAATGGATAATTATCCTTTAGAGATGATATGTTTAAATTCCTAAAGTCCACACACAATCTAATATCCCCATTTTTCTTCCTGATCGGTACCAAGTTAGAGACCCATGTGGAATATCTGCAGGGTTCAATAATTCCCGCGTCTTTCATCTTTATGATCTCTTCCCTCATTTTTGGTAACAGTGTTGGATTAATGGGTCTCTGCTTTTGTCTGAATGGTTTAGCTTCTGGCTTAAGTGGTATCTCATGTTGAAAAAGATCTTCCCTATAGGCTTTGAGATCTTCATAAGACCATGCAAACACATGTTTGTATCTTTTTAGCAATATTATCAGTTGTTGCCTCATGGTAGGAGTTAATTTTTTTCCAATAAAAACATTTTTGGGGGTTTCTTCGCTTCCTAGATTGACTTGTTCAACATCACTCTCTTTAACAGTTGATCCTTTAGTCTCAATCACATCCTGAGCATTAAAAGTTCTTTCTAATGCTACTAGGCCTCTTGGTAATTTGTTTGACTTTAGTTGTATGATTTCATGTCCAAATAAAGTTTCTTTACCTTCAGTTTTTTCCACAAAGTCATTAAAATTTATAGCTTGAATCTGATAATGATCAACACACTGTAAGAAGTTCAGCAGATCTGCATCATCTTGAAACACTTGCCAATTGTATAAGTTGTTAGGAACAAATGGTCTTACTTTCATCTCTACTTCAGATATCCCAGTTAGCGTTATATCATTATTTTTTAATGCAATATTTGCCAAAAAATCTGCCATGATGTTCTTCGACCTATCTATCCAATTTATCTGAAAAGCATCAAAAAGCTCCATAGTATCCCAAACAGCATTTCTGTATTGTTTCAATCTTAAGTGTCTTGAGGCATATTTCTCCTTTACCTGTGAAACTATCAATTCTGAATCACCAAAGACACTTAGCAATTTAATTCCATGCTTGACTGCTATGTTAAGACCAGTGAGTAGAGCTTCATATTCTGCAATGTTATTAGTGCATTCAAATAACAACTTGAAAGAATACTTGTAAGTTTCCCCTATGGGTGAAACAAATAGGATTCTAGCCCCACTTCCTTCCTTACTACAAGACCCATCAAAGAACATTTTCCATACTTGATCATCCCTTTCAATTAGATGTGACTCAATGGGGATCCACTCTTTAAATTTAGGTTTTGTCAACTGCACTTGGAAATTGTCCATATCAGTTTGCAAAAAACATATTTGGTTTACTGCTTCTTCCATGTCTTCTATGATATATGTGGACCGGGGTTCTCTATCAATTTTTACTTCCTGTCCATTGATTGGGATCGTAGCATATGACAAATCCAGCTGCACATATCCACCAATCATATTTGACCACTACCTAAACAACAACATTCCATAGTTTGGAAGAACATCTACCACTGTAATATCTGTTTTATACAATGCTTCCGGACAGGCTGCTAATCTGAACTCTACATCCTTCATAACACCAACCACTGGGACTGATCTGTTGTCCATGGCATAGCATTTTCCAAAGGTAGTATCAACTTCCAATCCAAGTTCTTTCATTACCCCAACAGGCATGACTTTTACAGCTGCTCCTGAATCGATCATACAATTCTTTATTTTCTTGTTGTTTATCACCAAAGTGAGATAAAATGGGTCTACCTGTGTTGGGTTTTTGGTTATAGTGGACCCTAAATATATAACTGGGGCCATTTGTTCATTACTGTCACCTGTTGGAACTTCTTGTTTCTATTCATTTACCTTTTCTTCTTGGATACCTGAAATCATCTCCAAAGTTTTTTCTCTGTACTCAAGAAACCTCATTATTTCCATCAATGGAACAGAAACTTTTAATTGTGTTAATGCAGTTGAAATATCAAATGAAGTAGAGTGTTGTGCTGCAGGAAATTTTACTATTTCTTCCTTTTGAACATCAAGACCCTTTGTATTATTCTTTGGTACAACCTCCTTAGTCTTAGTTGCTTTGTTTATTCGCTTGAGTGTCTCATCAGTTTCTTTCATAAAAAGACTAGTAGGTTTACCCTGCTCCGGATTCACCATTCTATTCCTTAAATCATAAGTCCTTTTTGCTTGTGCAACGGCATAAGCTGTAATTCTTCTTTTTTCTTCTTCAGTAGGGATTCTGAGCTTAACACTTTCATTTTTGCTAGTGGTTACAGGTAACACAGAGCATTGATCAATGTTCATGGAATCTGATCTTCCTTCTTGTGCAAAGGATATCATGTTAACAGTTGGGTCACCCATATGTTCTTCATAACCATCCTCTTCCTCCTGCAATCCTTTTGCTACAGCGCACAAAGAGGGAGCATGTGGCATATTGCAAGCATAACACCACATGTCATCATCTTGAGTATAGTTCACTGTTCTTTTCAAGGGATCTGGAATTTGCTGGTTATCTCTGTGATTCTTGTCTACTGGTTTTCCATCTTTCCATGTAGTGTTATAGGGCATGTCATGCAATCTGGGCCTCTCAGGACGGTAATATTGTTGTTTCTCTGTTTTGTTTACCCTCACAGATAAATCTTTTAGGGCATTTAAAACTTTCTCAAGCTTATCTTCGTCTTTATTAACCTTGGGTGCTTTAGGATTGTACAACCTTGCATCCTCTCTTTTCCCCACTTTACCAGCAGCCTTCCTGTTATTTTCTATAACAATGGCATCTTTCATAACATCCTGGAGGTCTCTAGGATTTCTGGTTCTCAGCTCATAGTTTGTTTTACTATCATAAGCATTGATGTAATATAGAATGCTCACCTCAGGTACTGGTTTCATCCTATTGGGGATTTTGTTTAGAATCCTGTTAAATCTTTTGTTAAAATCTATCACTGATTCATTTTGCTCCTTTTTTATGCTAATGATTTCATGCAAAGCAAACTCAGGGCTGTTATGGTCTCCATACTGCTCAAGGAACAAGTCTTTGAATTCTGCAAGATTTCTAATGGATGCATCAGGCAACGTCCTAAACCAATCTCTTGCATCTTCTATTAATGACTGCATAAACAACTTGATCTTAACATCTTCATATGGTAAACCAAAATCCTCGATTACTGCATCAAAGGCTTTACAATGAGCCTCACCTGAAACTGCATTACTTCCTGTGAATCTTGGTATTGCGGTCCTGACTTCATTTGGGATAGGATATGGGTATACCATCATTCCTAAAAAATCAAACTGCCTCATTTGTTCCATATTTATTAGTCCATGCCCCCCATGAGGATTCCCAAAGTTTTGGTTCATATTACCATATAAGGGTATCTGATTTTGATAAGGAAAAGGGTATTGATTCTGGTGTTGATATTGAAACTGATTAGGGGGTGGATGTTGGTTATAAAATTGACCAGGAGGCGGGAACTGATTATGAGCAGTAAAGTTTGTATGTGAATTTGGCTGGACTGGTGGTACACTTGATTGCACATGATCATCCTTTTTGTTACCAAACAAGGGGTTCTCATAAGCCTTAAAATCATTACCCCTCGTCTTACCCACTCCCTGAGCATATTTTTTCTTGTAGTTGTTTACATCTTTATTAAAGTCATCTTCACCAACATTTATGCCTAATTTAGCACATAGTTCCAAACATTCCTGAGTCCTTCCTGAATCTCTCATCTCAGCAACTGCCTCCATCATTTGTCTAGTTAAATTTGTAAACCTATCTACAGGATCCGCCATACCTGATCCTGATGAAAGTGGTGTGTTTTGTCTGGATCGTGCTTCGTGATTTTCGAAACCAGGGGGAATTTGACATCGCCCCTTCTGAGCTTTATATGCTGCAACCAAATCCTCATTCACTGGGCTTGAAGTAGTTGCTCTATCCTGTTCTCTTAAAGGTGAATGTTGGTTGCTTTCATGTTTATACTGATTGTACCTTTCTCTCATGGATTCTTTGTCTTTGTTCTTTCATTGAGAGAAATCTAACTGGGATAAAGATTGTCCTTTTATGACTGATCTCATTCCGTGCATTGATATTCTTGATTCAGAGTCGCCACCTCTTTCCTAGAGGACATAAGTTATTTCATTCTTCTGAGTTCTATCCCACAACAGAGTCTTAATAATTCTCCCCAGCAGAGTCGCCAATCTGTTGGGTCTCAAATCAACAGATTGGATAGGTTCTAAGGAAATGCCAACTCCTATGATCAAACCCTCCAATTGACTTGGCCAACTTATAGAGCAAACCTGTTTAGATATTAACTCTCTCACTTCAGGCTCTGCAGGACCTAGGCGGGTATACCTATTCACCGGCTGTTTCTAATAACAAGTGCTTTTTATAGCAGATTTATTGTCTTAATCTGATATCTCCTAGTCTCAAAATGGCATAGGTTCCTAGAATGGAGATATAGCAGATGAGTTCAAGATTGTTGTTGTAGAAGCTATTCGATCTATGTTTCCTAATTAATTCTGTTGCTTTAAAATAACATATGATGAATATAGTGATAAGTGTAAAATGAAATTAACCAGTGCCTTCTTTGATGTTTGGGCTACAGAGTCATTATACTTTCTTTAGGACTTATCATGCGAGCCTGTGAGACAGCTTTTTAATCCACCCCTTTATGGACCTGTCGGTTATTATTTCTTTTGAGATCAATTGAATGCTTATATCATACGTTGATTGAATGAATTTAACCCTACCTTTAAGGGACCAATCAATGAAGTACTGCGAGGAACAATTACAATTCGCAAGCAAAACTCTTGTTTCAACCTTATAACATGAAGCACAAATTTGATTTCAAGAATATGAATAACCTTATCACTTTAGATAATATCACAGACGATTGCCAGAACAAAGTGAAATAATCCACAACACATATGCAAAGAAAAACAACAATTCATAGCATGTATTCCATCGAAGTTTGTAAAAAAACTTACAGGCTATCATACATTGCTCTCTTCTTCTTATGTATTTTGTTTTTTATATTACAAAAACCATTCTCATATATATATGAGAACGAAAGTTATTCATGAAAAGACATGTCTTTTCAAAATGCTAATCGTTAGTTTGAATGTTGTTAACAAATTTAAGCAAAAAGAGATTAAGAATTCCTAAATGATGAATATAATCATCATCTTTGAAGGTTTTGATTTTAGCACTCTGTTTCTTCAATTCTTCTCCTTGTGACAGGTATTCGAATATCATCTGGTTGATGGTAGGGGCCATGTCTTTGCTTTGATCCATTTTTGATAAAGCCAAATCCTTGACGCTGACAAGCTCATTCCGCAAATCCTCCAGAGATATTACATCTCCTTCTTTATAGACCGAGGGCATTCCAATAGGTCTCCCATCATCCAATTCCTTAAGATCTCTTCTTAGCGCATCTTCGAGTTTAACATGATTTTCCATGTACGCAGTCCCTTCAGCCTTCTCCTCTACCGTCATCATATCAACACTATTTAGTACTTCGTGCAATCGTGCTTTTAATCTCTCATGCTCTCTTAATGCCTTTATAGTTCCAGTGTACACCTTCCAATATTGTTCAACATGTGAAAGCATGGTGTTGAATCGGTGTCCGATGATATCATTAACCATTTTATCCATCTTTTGCTGGATACTATTTGCCTGTTTGGTAGCCTTATCTGCTTGATACTTCCAGTACAGAGCATCAGAAACATCATCCAAGCTACGTCCTGTGGGATATGAGGTATATTCATTTATGGGAGTCCCTGTCTCAAGTTGCAATATTTTTGCTTGTAACTTTTGATTCTCCTCTTTAGATTTTTCATGCAACCCCTTATAAGTGATGTTTTCCCTGACCAAAAATTCTGTCTGGTCCAAATTTAATCTGGCAACATCCAACTTTAATTTAGCAGTGACCCTAGGGTCAGTCTTTCCAACCTGATGAACCATGAGGTGTCCAAAGGTTTCTTCGATATCCACAATAATAGGCCTTTTTCCCTTTGGATATAATGCCCACTGTAGGAGAGCCTTTTTATCAGGATCATATCCGGAGCCTAGGAATAATTTGTCTATCTCCTGAGGCAACACCTGTTGATTCAAGTCTTGCTTCTTCAAGAATCTGTCAAACAGAAGTGCTGAATTTACGTCCCAACCAGAAAAGATGATAATACCAGCCTCTTTTAATAATCTTCTCCCTTTCTCAGGGGTCATATCTTTCATGAGGGTATCAATTTCTTCCTCTAGTCTTTTCATCTGTTCCTCTTCTAGTCTTCCAGCCATGCTTCGTTTCACATGTGCCCCTTTATACTGGTATAAGAATGAAAGGAATTCCCTCGAAGAGGCGAATCCGTCGTCAGCAACAAAATCTTCATGCTCTGTCATCCTTATATCAACAACATCTTTAATGTTAATTTCACCAGTGTCCATATTCACCTCTGCTTCAAAACCAGGAGGATAATCTTCTCTAGGAGAATGAGCAGGGATACTACTTGCAGTTGATTTTGGTGACATGTGAGCCAATGGTTGACTATCCTTTTCAGTGTTGATAAAATGAAGGAATTGTGGGCACTCTATGCATGATTTCTAATTCATGTTGGAGTAGCCTTTTGGCTATTTCCAGAGGATCTTGGAGGTTTCCAAGTAAATCTCCATCCACCATCCCCCTTGCCCTTTTCCATTTGAAAGCCTCCCAAGTCATTTCACTCCTTTCTCTCAAAACCCTGGCTTCCTCTCTTTCAAGGTTCTTGATCAAGTCATCTGGCATTTTAGCCACATGTATTCTAGCCTTTAGTTTTTGTGACGCCCTGGCAGCTCTTATATATCCCTCAGGATCAAAGTTCTCTCTAGGTTCACCCAGAGTCATGCCATAGTAGTCTAATTTATTTTGAAGTAGATGATAACTTTTTGAACTTTTAACAATAAAATCAGAAAAAACCAATAAACCTGGAATGATGGACTGTTTACCAAAATCTGTAAGATGTTTGGCACTGATAGTAGATAGTTGTCTCACAATCTCCAGGCTAGCCACCTTGTTTGGTACTGTAATTGGAAGCATATGTGGCTTTCCTTCATACCCAAATACCCTGATTTCTGTATGATTATTGTGGCAATACCAATCACCCCAATTGTGATCAATCTGTGACTCCGGAGAGAAGTCTTTTGGCCTGAGAAATCTCTTAATTTCAGGGGACAGAGTATAATCTCTATGTTGCCCAAAGGCCGCACTAAGGGGTTTCACAATATATTCCTGAAAGTGCCAGTACTGGTTGTTCATGAATCTCTAATCCCATGCAGAAACCCACAGCTGAACTGGTTTTTTCAAACCATTCTTATCATAAGCTCTGATGCAGAAATCATCTGACCAAAAATTGATTTCTTGTCCACAATAAAGAATAATGTGCATCAATAAAGAGTACAATGAAAAATGGATATTCACAAGGTCCCCTTTTAAATTCTCCAACCCATGATTTAGGGCATCTGCAACATAAGTGGCATAATCAAATGACCTAGGGTCTTTTGATTGTAAATCAGCACACAGAACCATAACCCCAATATCCATGAGAGGATGAGATTCTAAACCTAATACTTGAGCTGCAGCATAATATGTATACTTAAAATATGGATGGAAATGGTTGACATCAAATGGCACCTTGTCATCTTTGCTGAATGGAACAAAGGACACACCCACTTTCGGCCGGTGAATAGGTAATCTCCATGTCCTGTAGATGTTTTCCAAGCTAAAGAATTCTTGCGACAGTTTCTGCATATCGATTTTCTCCTCTACTTCCCAGTCTAGATCGAACACCATAGCAATAGTCTATTTGTTAATCACCACCAAGGGATTCCCTCGGTAGTCGCATATGGTTTTGGTTCTCGGATTATAGCAATCTACCAGGGCTTTCATTAGTTCAACATCCACAAACACATTTGGGACTACCAATTTCCCTAAGTTTTTCTTCCATAGATTACTTATGGGCTCAGGAGCATCCCTTCTTTTGTAACTAAATAGGAACAATTCATGTCCCCTGATTTCGGTCCATATGTCTCCCATATTTTCAAATCTATCCTCCAATCCTTCTTCTTCACTCTTGATCTTTTTAGACCTCACGCTGGATGTCGGGCACTGGTCTAGCAAATCCTGAGTCAAAGCTCTACCTTCTTTTTTCTCTCTTTTGGGCTTCTCCTTAGGATTTAATTCTTTCCCTTTTCTACTCTTTTTAGAAGAAGAAGAAGATTCCATAGCTTCAGTACATACGAGAAATCACACTTACTTGGAGAAATGTCTAGCTCTTCAGATTGTCGTTCACGAACCTCAACAAATTCCTCGCAATTGTCAGTCTTTTGGCATCAATCTGGTTCTTATGAAGATTTGATCAGTTCGGCTATAATTGCATGGGCAACTTGTGCACAGTTAATGTCTCTGCGTCTACAATGGCTATTCAAATGTTTAAACTTAATTGCAGATGTGACATTCTTCACTTGGGCGTTTAACTCTTTCACGGGAAGTACAGTTCGACCAAAATGATCGTAAGTCAAGTTTTCGATGAAACCCTTATCTTCGGCCGAATGTTTTGATCTTTCATCGAAAGCTCACTTTCCTCGATATCACTTTTTCGGTGAATAGCCCATGTCGAAAAACCATTTTCAAGACTCATCGAAATCATCTTTTCCTCGATGAACTTTCTTTCGATAAGTTATTCGCAAGTTTCATCGAAATCATATTTCGATGAGTTCTGTTCTTCGGTGAAAGTTCATGCAAGCTCCTCGAAAGTCTTTTTCCTTCGATATCCCCTTTATCGATAAAACACCTCTGTTCTTATTCGATATAATGTTATCGATGAGATTCGCATTTCGATGATTGCTTTATGAATTTCTTCGGCAGTTGTATTTCTTCGAAATCACTTTTTACTTTTTGCCTTTCATTTTTCGATGAAACTGGAGTATCGATGAGCGGCTTCCTTTATTTGTCGACAGTGATATTCTGCCAAAAACACTTCTGCGTAGTGCTTTACACATCATGCTCTATTTCGATGAAAGTATCCTTTCGGTGAAACTCCTTTTGAGATGCTCGATACAATATCTTGGCCGATAATCTTTTAGTTTTCAAGCCTATGGGAAGATTTTTTTATTTCAAACATAGTGTTCAACAGGTCACACAGGTGAATATGTACAAGGAAGTGTGGAAGTAGGGATCATACACCTTGGCCTGCCCTATTTCCAAGTTATCGTGAACTTTTCAACCGCACACCTAGAATTGTGAGGATCTATGACAAAACAGGACAAGCCCATAACTTCCTTAGTTGTGGTAGATGTTTAGTTATGCTACAATGAAATGTTGGCCTTTCAGCGGCTATTAGTTTAGCTTTATTTTGTGTCATCAAAATGGTTTCTTTCACTGAAGTGAACGTAAATTTTATTTTGTAATTATGTAAAAACTATGGCCTGGTGGCTATTTAAGCTTAAAAGCTTGCTTTTGAATAGGTTCTGAAACTGTGATTTTAGAAACAATAGAAGAGTTTTTTATACGAATTGTGGAAAATGAAGTAATGACTGATTATTAATGGAATGTTGAGACATCTTTGAATCTATGCATTCTGAGATTCATAATTCTTCTTAGGTTGCTATGTGGGCATAATTTAATCTGATAATCAGTTATCTCTACATTTCCTTATGGTTCATATTTATTATAGAGTGTAGGATGACTCACATGATGTTAATCAGCTTTATCCCCCTTGCCCTATGAAGCACGAGAGAGTCTCAATTAAACTGCTAGTTTCTCTTGCTGAGTTCCCATTTTGTTTTTTGAATGTATGCAGTAAATATATGTTAATCAGAGTCTGTGAACTCCTCTTTAAGCAATTTCTCAGGAAAATTTAGGCGTTTATTTGTGCTGATGGATAAATGTTGAATCCTTTTCAATACTTTCTGTTTAAAAGTGTTACAAAAATCAATTATATAGTTAATTCATTGTAAATCATACGAGGAGCTACCCTCTAATGTAGAGGTTGAATTATCATTAATTCTTCCAACTGTTGGTATATTTGTTTCTTTCTAAAGGGTAAAACAGAGTCATATTTTTCTTTAAGAATATAATAGTTAAAATTTCAAGAAGGAGACAAATCTATTAACCAACGCAATTGAAATGTAGATTACCTCATCAGCTGATCTAGGAGCTAATGTCTTTGCTCTCCTCTCCTTGTCACTCTTAGGAGTTTTCTTGAAGACATACTTAAATGGATGCACGTTATGGTCGTACCGCGAAGGGGTCTTTTGTAGATTAAATGTACAATTAATACAATGTACTAACATAAATATATCAAAAACACTTAAAAGCTATAATATAGAGAACAATGACATACTTGTTCCTGACATGCTTCTCCAATGGACTGAGGATGGCTCATCATCGATGGAGAAACTGTTTCTATTACCTATACAAAAAATGTTCAAAGATTAAATAAAATTAATATAATGATAAGTATTGTAGGTTAAAAACAATTAATTTTACATATCAAACAAAAGTGTACCAGATCCTGAGATGCTTCTCCAGTGCACAAAGGAGGGTTCGCCATTGATGAAATAGGTATGGATATTTCCTGTATGAAAAAATTATAAGATTATAATATATCACAAGTTCACATGTACGCGTGCATATAATCATGAAATCGAGAAAATAAATTAGAGATACATACCTATGCCCTCTCTTGATCCACGGGCGAATCAGTGCATTCAACAAATCCACATAGCTCAATGGCCGTTGTACATGTAAAGTAGACAAAAAACACTAATGAATATACAAACCCCAACTAATACTTGATTTCAAAATTTTCAAACAATTGTACAACTAAAAATATGTTCAATTACCTTCTTCCCACGTTTTGGCATCTTCGAGGAATTCTTTTTCTTAGGACGAGCCCTAGATGCAGAGGGGGAACCCTAAAAAAACAAAATTAACATGAGATATTAGTACAGATAATAAATTAAATATAATTTTAAAAATCTGAAATGAAATGACTTTCATATTCCATCAAAACGATACATAAAAAGGGTTGTACAAAATATGATACCGTATAGCCTTGTAGGCCAAAATTGATCGTTGAGAGTGTGATGTCATCAATCTGGGACATTTGGTCCCCTGTCAACACCTACAAACCAAAAATTGGACCAAGCATTAAAGATAGTTAGTATATCTTGTATTTTTTTGAATTCAAAGTGTACTACTCTATTTTAACATGTTACAAAATTTATACCTCAGGCATCGAAGTTGCAGTTGTAGTAACTGTAAGGAAGTAAAGTAGCGGAAACAACTTCCTACACTAACCTTGAGAGGAGGGTAATGCAAAACTTTTTCAGATTGTTACAACAGTTACAGAAAATAGAAATAGACATAATAGCATTCATACCACAACACAGTGATTTACGTGGGGAAAACCCTTTCGGGAGAAAAACCCCACCCTCCAAAAGCAGCTCAATATTTTATTCAGCAATCAAAAAACAGATTACAACATACTTGCAGAGCAAGCTCTTCGCAGGAGTAGCACTAATCAGAGATTCAGAGGCAACTCAATAGCCATGAGACTCTTACACACAACCTCTATCTCACACACCTCATAAATAGGAGATACAATACAAGAAACCGTCAAACGGTATTACAAAACCATGGGCTAAAACCACCCAATAAAGTGTAGCCGACCTTATCTCCCTTCTAGATTCCCTATGACATGTTAAAGCACACATCAACACGTGTTGCTCCCTTTTACCGCTCATTTATGTATCCGATACAAATTATTTTTCCTATTTCAGGAGTACAAACTTCCAGAGGCCATAACTTGAGAACCGGGTGTCCGATTGATGAACCGTTTGAAGCACCGGAAAGCTCGCGAAGTGCTCTATCACCTCGTAACCGGCTTTGCCGGTTACAACCACTTTTCAGGGCATTTCGGAGCCTCTAAAGTCCCCAAAATTAAGTTTAAATATTTTATTGCACCCCTCCAAGACGAAAACTTTAATATCTTCAAAACTAGCTGTGACCTTGCGACGAAACTTTACCGGAATGCTTATCTAGCCAACCAGAAGCTTCAGGGAGAGTTTCGCACCATTTCGTGCTCAAATAAAAACTTACTATAAATAGTAACCTCACATAAATGCAAGGTTGAGACACCATTTTTCCCAACAAATCTCCCACTTGTCGAACACCTTGCAAGAGCGGAAGGGAATGTCAACACAATGAATCAATTGCTAGGGGCCATAAGGCCCATAGACTCTGAACACCATCTGAACTTCTCTGTGCTCACAGCCTTAGTTAAAGCATCTGCAACATTCATCAAAGTTTCCACCTTAACCAGCTTCACCCTACCATCTTCGACCATATCTCTAACAAAATGATACTGAACATCAATATGTTTGGTCCGGGCATGAAATGTCGGGTTCTTAGCTAGGCTAATTGCACTCTGACTGTCACAGTAAATTGTCACTGTACCTTGTTTTATTCCAATATCCGAACACAGTCTCTTAAGCCAAATGGCCTCTTTACAAGCATGAGTAGCTGCCATATACTCTGCTTCAGTATGGATAAAGCAACCACAACCTGTCGCTTACTCATCCAACTAATTGCACCACCAAACAAAGTAAACACATAAGCACTGGTGGATCTTCTGCTATCAATATCACCTGCCCAATCTGAATCCACATAACCATGGATATCAAGGGAAGTCATGTCTCCAACTGAATTACCATGATAACACAAAGAATACTCTGAAGTGCCCTTCAAATATCTAAAGACTCTTTTGACTGCATCCCAATGAACTCTACCAGGATTAGATATATATCTAAAAAGTACTCCCACTGCTTGGGCAATGTCTGGTCTAGTACAGACCATAGCATACATCAAGCTTCCAACCGCACTCTGGTAAGGCACTCTGCTCATGTCTTCCATCTCCAATGGGGATGTAGGACAATCTGAAACAGATAGTTTCATTCCAACTGTAAAAGGAACACTCAATGGTCTACAATTCTGCATGTTGAACCTCTGTAACACTGAATTCACATACTTACTCTGGCCTAGCCATAGCTTTCTGTTCACCCTATCTCTTCTAATTTCCATCCCAAGAATGTGCTTTGCTGCACCAAGATCTTTCATTTCAAATTTAGCAACAAGCTGAGACTTCAGTTCTGAAATCATACCTTTCCCTTTACCAATGAATAACATATCATCAACATACAATGCAATGAATAAGAAATGATCACCATAAGATTTATAATAAACACAGTGATCTGATTTAGAACATTCAAATCCCAAACTCAACACATATGTATCAAATTTCTGGTACCACATCCTAAGACTTTGTTTGAGGCCATACAAAGATTTCTTCAATTTACAGACCAAATTACTTTTGCCTTTCACCACATAGTGCTCCGGCTGTGTCATATAAATATCTTCCTCCAAATCACCATGAAGGAAAGCAGTTTTCACATCCATTTGTTCAACCTCTAAATCATAAGCAGTAGCAATAGAAAGCAAAAATCTAATGGACGTCATTTTTGCAACAGGAGAAAATATCTCACCATAATCAACACCCTCAACCTGAGAGTAGCCTTTTGCAACCAACCTTGCTTTATACTTCTCAATGCTTCCGTCTGAACCAATCTTTTTCTTGAACACCCATTTACAACCAACAGGTTTTCGTCCTTCGGGCAATGGTACAAGATCCCATGTATCATTCTTTTTCAAAGCTGCCATTTCTTCCTCCATAGCAATCTTCCAGGATTCTGCATCATTCATACCTAATGCCTCTTCTACAGATTTCGGTTCATCCACACTAGTATTCAGAGAAAAAATACATCTCCAATCATCAGGTGAATACCTTTCAGGTGGTTGTCTATGTCTTGTAGACCTTCGAACAAGCTGAGTTGGAGGTTCTTCCTCCTCTTCTGAAGATTCAGAGCTAGATGAGCTCTCCTCAAATTCTTGCCTATCTAGGGGTCTCGATTCAACTCTTTCAGGTGTAGAAGGAAGTTGAATCACATCTTCTTTTTTAGCCTGTTCTGGCTGCAATGCAACAGAAGGAGACTTAATTTCTCTAAAAATAACACTTCTACTATGAATTACCTTTTGTGCAATAGGGTCCCAAAGCTTGTATCCTTTCACACCATAACTATACCCGATGAAGATACATTTCACAGCCTTGTTCTCCAACTTTGTTCGCTTCTCCTTTGGCACATGTGCATATGCCTCGCAACCAAAAACTCTAAGATGTCTCAATGAAGGCTTGTGACCTGACCATGCTTCCATAGGCGTTTTATCAACAAGAGCTGATGTAGGAGACCTGTTAATCAGGTAGCAAGCAGTGGCAACAGCTTCAGCCCAAAACTTTTGTTCGAGACCAGCACCACTCAACATACTCCTAGCCTTCTCCATCAGTGTCCTGTTCATTCTTTCTGCAACTCCATTTTGCTGTGGAGAATACGGAGTTGTCTTCTGCCTGTTAATTCCACAGTCTTTACAGAATCTATCAAAATCATTAGAGCAAAACTCACTGCCATTATCAGTTCTCAAACATTTTATTTTCTTTCCAGTCTGCAACTCAACCATTGCTTTAAATTCTTTAAAACGACTAAAAACTTCAGATTTACTCTTTAGAAAATAAACCCATGTCCTTCTACTAAAATCATCAATAAATGAAACATAATATGTGGATTTTCCAATCGAAGAGACATCTACTGGACCAAACACATCAGAATGGATAAGATCCAAAACACCACAAGTTTTATGAGAACTCGAGTAAAACTGAACGCGGTTTTGTTTTCCATAAATGCAATGCTCACAGAAATCAAAGTCAAGATTACAGTCATTCAAACCTTCAACAAGGTTTTTATTTTTCAAGGTCCTTAGACCCTTTTCTCCAATGTGGCCAAGTCTCTGGTGCCATAACATAGTCTTCTCTACAGGTAACTTTTCTTCAGACGAAAGAGCACCCTTAGGTACCCAAAAACCATTTCCATCTGCTGAAGGTGAAACCTTCAAATCTTCCAGTGAAGTATCCGCAGATTTACTTTTTACAAAAGTGCTATTACACTCAACAGTGTATGCTTCAAGCTTATACAAAGTGCCAAACCTGACACCTCTAGCAACTACCATAGCACCTTTAATCATCTTACATCCTGCTTCAGAAAAGACTACCTGCACACCCGCATCTATTAGTTTGCTCACAGATAACAAGTTTCGTTTTAATCCAGGGATATGCAGCACACCATTAATCCTTTTTATTCTACCATCAGAAAACCTGATTCTAACTTTACCTTGACCAACAATGTCTAGAGGTGAATCATCACCCAAGTACACCTTACCTCCATTAAATCCTTCATATTCAGAAAACCAATTTCTATTGGAAGTCATATGAAAAGATGCACCTGAGTCAATTAGCCAGGCATCATTACCTGCATGAGTCACCAAAGCCGCAATAAATGCATCGCCATCTTCCTTGTCGGACTCAGAATCAGAATCGAACTTTTTCTTTTTCTTCTTCTTTTCTTCTTTGCAGTCCTTACGGATGTGACCCGGTTTACCGCAATTCCAGCAAATGACTTTGGACTTTCCAGGAGATTTCGATCTCCCTTTGGATTTGGACTTGTTGTGCTTCTCATTCTTCTTGCCTTTCTCCTTAGGTCTTCCACGAACGGTTAGGGCTTCCTTTGAACTGATGGATACCTTCCTTCGCATCTCTTCACCGAGTAGGGCACCTACCACGTCTTCAGATTTCAAAACAACAGAAGTACTACCGATAGCCATAACAAGAGAATCCCACGAATCAGGCAAAGAACAAAGCAAGATCTGACATTTCTCCTCCTCGTCCATCTTAACACCGACGGATACTAATTGAGCCACCAACATATTGAATGCTTCCAGGTGGTCTGCAATTCGTCCACCCTCTTCCATCTTCAAGGAATACAATTTCTTTCTTAAGAAAATTTGATTTAATAAAGATTTCACTTGATACATCTCACCAAGCTTAGTCCATAGCTTCTTTGCAGAGTTTTCTTCATGGACATTGATTAGAACAGAGTCTGCCAGGCACAGTCTGATTAGACCCTTGGCTTTGCGGTCCATAACATCATACTGAGCTGCTGCAGTAGGATCTGAGGGCCTTTGGACATTCGCATCAACAACATCCCAAAGATCTCGATCTATTAGCAAATCTTCCATCTTCAGCTTCCACATCTCAAAATTACTTCCATTAAATTTCTCCACCTCTATTCTCCCTGACGAACTCGCCATCTGAATATTCCTGCAACAAGATCAAAAAGTGTCTTCTGCACAAGCTCCCACTCAAATCTGGATTAGTTCAAAAAACCCAACTGCCCACAATTGAAACCAAAGGTGATCAGGCTCTGATACCACTTGTAAGGAAGTAAAGTAGCGGAAACAACTTCCTACACTAACCTTGAGAGGAGGGTAATGCAAAACTTTTTCAGATTGTTACAACAGTTACAGAAAATAGAAATAGACATAATAGCATTCATACCACAACACAGTGATTTACGTGGGGAAAACCCTTTCGGGAGAAAAACCCCACCCTCCAAAAGCAGCTCAATATTTTATTCAGCAATCAAAAAACAGATTACAACATACTTGCAGAGCAAGCTCTTCGCAGGAGTAGCACTAATCAGAGATTCAGAGGCAACTCAATAGCCATGAGACTCTTACACACAACCTCTATCTCACACACCTCATAAATAGGAGATACAATATAAGAAACCGTCAAACGGTATTACAAAACCATGGGCTAAAACCACCCAATAAAGTGTAGCCGACCTTATCTCCCTTCTAGATTCCCTATGACATGTTAAAGCACACATCAACACGTGTTGCTCCCTTTTACCGCTCATTTATGTATCCGATACAAATTATTTTTCCTATTTCAGGAGTACAAACTTCCGGAGGCCATAACTTGAGAACCGGGTGTCCGATTGATGAACCGTTTGAAGCGCCGGAAAGCTCGCGAAGTGCTCTATCACCTCGTAACCGGCTTCGCCGGTTACGGCCACTTTTCAGGGCGTTTCGGAGCCTCTAAAGTCCCCAAAATTAAGTTTAAATATTTTATTGCACCCCTCCAAGATGAAAACATTAATATCTTCAAAACTAGTTGTGACCTTGCAACGCAACTTTACCGGAATGCTTATCTAGCCAACCAGAAGCTTCAGGGAGAGTTTCGCACCATTTCGTGCTCAAATGAAAACTTACTATAAATAGTAACCTCGCATAAATGCAAGGTTGAGACACCATTTTTCCCAACAGTAACTAGGGGAGGAGTATGGGATATCGTTGCTGCATCCTGAAATGCATATTATTTGTCTCAATTTAAATCGATGTATAAATGAAAATTCATTTATGTAATTTCAAATTTAAAGTGACTGATAAATAAAATGCTATGAATTCAAATCAACACACCTGTGTCTGTCGCTCATGGGCAAACACCATGTCCATCAACTGATCTATTAGCGCAAAATCCTCAGTCGTGCGGGCCTGACATTTATTCCTGCAAATCGTGCACAGATGAGATGTGGATCCATCTACACCGATTGCATCATCTATCCCCGAGAATATCCCCGAGCAATTGACACACATATGTTGGATGGGCTCTTTGTCACCATCTGGAGCAACTAATGGCTCATCATCCAATACAATAGGGTGTGCTAACGACGTCCCATGCTGGATGATGGTACCAGCCAACTTTGTGGCCACCTAAAGAGTCTGTAGCTCCATCGACTCTTTCAGCTCTACTGTGACAGTCTGATGCACCTTGGGTTTGGGTGCTAGGGGGCGGTGACTCTCTGCGGGTAATCGTCTACGGCCTCCAAGTCTATCTTGGGTAGAGCCACCACCTCTACCATGGAACTCTCTTATGTCAAAATAGTTTGGGCGCACATTGAGCACAAACTCACAATATACTTTTCTCAAAAATATAATGGCACCTCATAATTATTACAAGGTGGGTCATCAAAGACCATCCACCACCTCTACCAAAAAAGATTCTTCATCTACACATTGGTACACCAATGTATGGGAAACCTCTTTGCATTAAGAGGTAATGACTGACCAATTTTAGGATCAACGAAAAGGGCACATATTTGTTGTTTACTAATATTTTGTTGTTTACTCCCTCATATGATAGCCCATCGGCATAAAATTGACAACACCTATCCCTAAAGCTTCCCAATTTGGTAATTTGTGTGGGAACAGCTATGGCACCACTAGCTAATGTTTCTAGGCTAGTGGTGAGGGATTGATGATGCTCAAGTTCGGATGTTTTCAATTTAACAATCAGTCTATTGATTTTAGACATATTTTGTCCTAACTGATTAATTAATTGCTCATGTGTTTCAAGTGTGCGGTCAAAAGGAGGAATTGGGGGTGTATCTTGTGGGTTTTCAGGAGGTGCATTTGGTTGTTCTTGTTGTCGATTAGAAGAATCTGGTGTTTGAAACAAAAAATGAAAAAACCTAATCAAAATTAATGAAAATAAATTCAAAATGTAAAACAAATTGAACAAACGGGAAAGAAAGACAAAAATAAACAAAAACTAACCTTGATCCATAGTGTCTAGAGGATAAATCTAGCACCTCATTCGTGGTTTAGGAGAGAAAATGAAGAAAAAACACACTAAAAAAGCACTATTCATGGGAAAATAAGACCCAGTTTTTTTTAAAAAACTTTTTTTTACAGGCACCGCGTATGCAGTTCTTTTCGGATTATTAGCGCATACGCGCTCGTTTTCCTATAAGTAGCGTGGACGCACTCATTTTTCTAGAGGTAGCGCGTATATTCTACTTTCCCTAAAAGCAGCGCATACACGCCACCTTCTCTAGGCTCAGGAACAACAAACCTAAGCATGTACGCGGTCATTTCAAATTTTAGAACCGTGTACGCGCTACTTTTTTTTCCATGTTTTATTGGGGTGGTGTCCACTTTTCTGACCACCATCTTTGTGTACATACCCAGAAGATAATTCTAAGGTTTCATGGGAATAGTGACAAATATTTCATCCATCTATAACACCCTCATAGAATATCATAATCAAAAGAGCTAAATTTGATTCTAATTCTCTCCCTCCTCAACCACTTTCCCACACATAAAATCTCTTCCCTTTCCTTTCAGAGAATCTCTAAATAGGAAAAAAGGGCAGCCCAAGATATAGCTTGAATAATTGACACAATCAAGATATACATCAAGGGCTTGATGATAAGAATAAAGGACAAACTCTAAATTTTCTTAAATCAAAATCTCATCAAACAAGATCAACCGTAGTAGTTAACTTGTAGCACATTGTTGATGTCATTTCTCGATCCGTTGGAATAGTTGATAGCAACTTTTCTATAGATTGTGCTTTAAAAAGGTTTGAATCTATGCATACATACAATTGACAAGGAGAGACATTCAAACAATTGATTAAGGCCCATATATAATACCTTACAACATATTATTCGCTTACCATATTCAAAATTAAATATTTTATGATCTTTATTATTTTTTAATATAATTATATAATATTTAAAACTCAACTCAACCACTTAATGTCAAATAACCTATTATTTTTTACCATAAATAATTAAAATATAATTATTTGATTCTTTTCAATTATTAATTAAATATATTCCCATAGATCATCTCACATGAAATAAGAATACTGATAATCCACATAAATATTCTGTAATATAAACATCTACAATTTAAAAATCATTAACCAAAAAAAAAACTATAAATTCACTTACTTGTTTGCTTTATATTCATTTATTTGGTTATTGATATGCCTCAAGGAAAACGATATCTTAATAATGTAATCACACCATTTACAATGTTGACAAGCATATACACTCTCACTGGCTTTATATGAGTAACAGACAGTATACAAACAAGGAAATTGATTTATAAAACTGTCTTCTAGTTTATAAACAAAATAATTAATATTTTTTATTTTATTGATTCGACATTGAAGCACAATTTAATATTATTTATATTTAAACTTGAGTGTATATATATATATATATATATATATATATATATATATTTTGCAGAGAAGAAACTGTTGCATAGTATCATGCTTTTGGCTTATACATCATAAGTATATGTCCAATAAATATCAATATATATATAAACAATGTGCGTTTTTTTGTGGGTTTTAACAATTATTTTTGTTTCAAGCATGGAATTTTTCATCGTAGAAGTCTCTCAATATTTTGAATCTTTCTGAACTTTTCCATAGCATTAAAGGCAAAATAATCAATGTATGAATGTCTTTTTGGGTGAAGTAAGTTCAACAAATGAGACAGAGGTTTGCTTGATTGGTCGGAGCACAATTATTGTCATATTACCCAACCTTTGCAATTGGATGCAGGGGAAAAAAATGCTATCATCATTATAATATTTTTGAATTAATTTGTGACAATCTATGATATACAGATCAATAACAGTTTTTATTTACTTAATATAATAAGAATCGATCAAAAATTTTATTAATTTAGAATAGTTGTGATGCATGATGATGTAAGAAGGTTTGAGGATAAGTCCAGACAAGCAACAAACTCGTTATAAAGTCATACATTGATAATAAAAGAATCTCACAAACAAAATTCCTATTGATTTTATCCAATTCAAAATCTATAGCAAAATACGATATACAGATCAATAATAGTTTTTATTTAATTAATATAATAAGAATCAATCAAAATTGTTATTATTTTAGAATAGTTTTGATGCAAGAAGGTTTGGGGATAAACCCAGACAAACAACCAACTAGATACAAAGTCATACATTCACAATGAAAGAATTTCACAAATAGCATTAGTATTGATTTTGTTGGAAATGTGAAATCCAACAATTGTATTATACTTTAAATTAACAATTTTATCCAAATCAAAATCTATAACTAAATTACTTTCATTTTCAGTTCAATATTATTGCAAGTCTTTTTGCTGTCCAAAATGTAATTTCATCTCTATTTTTCAAAACCCAAAGAATGGACTATTATTCCTTTATTCTCATGCCTCCTCCAATCTTCCTTCTTTATAACACAGCTCTCTTCACTTAATTTCCTGTTGTTTCTAAATCTTTTTTTTTTTTTCTCTTTTTATTTTCACCAAAGATACCACGTAATCTTATCAATATTGAATTAAAAACCCAAAATAACTGCATGTTCCTATGCGGCTGCTTAGTTTATTTTTGCTGGTAATAGCTGTTCAACTTTTTTAGGAAATATTTTTTGCTGGTAATAGCTGCTCAACTTTTTCAAGAAATATTTGTAGAGCTGGTGACCCCATGAGTATTTATTTTTCTACTTATTTTTTAAGGGAAATCTTAAAATTGGTATTAATAATATTAGTAATAATTTTATTTTATTTTTCTTGATAAAAGTGGATAGAACCACTGAACTATATACTGAAGGGAAAGAACCAATAAAAAAACCCTTTAGTATTGCTTAAGTAACACAAGTCTATAAGCCGCCAACAAAAGCATATAGAAGGAAGATTAAAGTATGATCACTGAAGGATGCATATCCATTGCTGCCAAAAAATGCCATTCTGAACCACCCCTGTCTATGAAACACAATTCTCCAAACCACTGGTTAGAATGATACCACATAGCGAAAATGAAACCATAATCAAAGACCCTATCAAAATAAACATTGTGATCAAGCATAGCAGAACCCACACCAAAGAAAAGCCACACCAAATAAGGAGGTTGATGAAGACTACAACTATGCCCTTCTTTACTTCAAATATTCCCAAACCGAGGAAGGGATCTCATCCACACTTACCTCCCGCATATTAGCTTCACTGTCAATGGCTAAGTTAGCCAAGAAATCTGCAATCTTATTCACTTCCCTATAACAGTGGGAAATAAAAAAGGAATCAAAAAAATCTAATTTTTGCAAAATATGATCAAGTATATATTGTAATTGCCAACAATTCGACTTCTTTTTCATGACACATTGAATAATAACCATAGAATCACCCTCAATTATCAAGTCCTTAATTCCCAAAGATATAGCCATATCCAAACCAAAGGACAAAGCAAAGAATTATGCACAATTGTTAGACTTGAAACCAATCGCATGACAACGAACCTGAACAAATCTTACCTTGTGATCATAAATTACCATACCTGCTCCTACCAGGCCAGGGTTCCCACGAGAAGCACCATCAAAATTCAATTTAAAGTGCCCTTGCGGAGGGGGTTTCCAGCAAGCAAAATTTCTCTTACTTATAGCATTAGTTTTATTTAAAATAGATCCATGAGAAGGTAAGACTGATAACATTCTCCAAACTCGAGTTACCCTACCATCCCAATGAGAAAAAGAGGTAAGGGTTTCCAAATTCTTATAGATAAAAGACAAAGCAACTTCAGAGATGGAAGATTCAATCCTCAATAAAAACTCAGCCAAGGAAGAACTTGTTTGTTTGAAAATCCTATTATTATGCTCTAACCAAATATTCCAAATCACAATAGATGGAGAAATAATCCAAAGACATGCATAGAAAGATGAGGCAAATAGGAGAGGCCAGGCTCTAAAGTGGGAAAGGAGATCCTTACCAATAACAAAGGATAGATTAAGCTTTTCAAACAACCACTGCCAGCAAGCATAGGCAAAATCACAGTGAAGAAACAAGTGTGCAAAGGATTCTAAATTTTTATTACAAAAGACACAAGAAAATACTGCAGTAATACCCAACCTATCCAACCTCATTCCTGTAAGAACCCTATCCTGCACTGCTAACCAAGCAAAAGCACCAGCCTTTGGGAGGCAAGCCATATGCCAAAACAACTTGTATGGCCAAGTAGATAAATCTTTAGCAACCAAGAGAGAATTATAGCCATCCTTAACTGTGTACTTACCAGAGATATTCCTTGTCCAGATAAGCTCATCGTCGACATCAGAAAGAATTATTACTCTCTCCCCAACATCTTTTCATATTCCAATTTCACATTTTGATCAATATCTAAAAACTTAATTGATTTCCATTTTGCCACCTTAAGATTCCCACTATACTCAATTTCAAAATAATCAACCACAAAGACACCCCAAAGGGAAGAAAGAGTGGAAATTAAAGGAGACCAATCCCTCAAGTTCACCAAAGGGGGATGTCCATTCCAAACTTCCTCCCAAAACCTGACCTTTCTACCATTATGAACAATCCATGAGAGATGAGGCAAAATCACTGATCTACATTTACATAAAAAATTCCAAATAGCTGAACCAGATGGTAAATTAGAATCTTGAAAAACATAATCTCTTGGTCTGTTATTTAAATATTTAGCAAACATAATTTGTGTCCAAAAGGAGAATGGTCTCTCATACAATTTCCAAACCAACTTAGCACCTAAGGCTAAATTCTGACTTTCCAGACTCCTAATGCCTGTGCCCCTAAGGTTTTTAGGCAAACAAACTTTATCCCATGCTACCAGAGGGATTTTCTTCTTACGTTCTTTATTATTACTCCAAAGGAAGGACCTAAGAGTATCTTGCAAACTAACAAGAACCGCTTTCGAAGACT
Organism: Cryptomeria japonica; assembly: GCF_030272615.1. Lineage (NCBI taxonomy): Eukaryota > Viridiplantae > Streptophyta > Pinopsida > Cupressales > Cupressaceae > Cryptomeria > Cryptomeria japonica. The sequence goes on from NC_081409.1 coordinate 116,784,404, forward strand.
GCAAAATAGACATGAGATAAATAGGAACAACATTTAGGACAGACTTAATAAGAACAATCTTACCAGCCAAAGATAACCATCTATGATTCCAGGATAGGATCCTTCTAGAGATAACTGAAATGATCTTATCCAAAACTCAACTCTATCCTTCTTAATGAAGAAAGGTATACCAAGATAAAAACAAGGAAGATTTCCAGATGCAAATCGCCAAAAAATCTTCAATCTATCCTGAACCAATTGTGAAGCATGAAGGAAAAAAATCTTTGAATTATCAACATTGACTCTCTGACTAGAAAAGGATGCATAATTTTGTATTATCCCCTTTATCACTCTTGCCTCACCCAAAGAGGCCTGACCAAATAACAAGGTATCATCAACAAACAAGCAATGCGAAATTCTTTGTGGAACATTATGAATCCTAATTCCCTTCCAAAGCCCTCTCAGCTTAGCAGCTCTTATAGCCCAACTGAATGTTTCAACTAGAAGAATAAAAAAGAAAGGAGATAGGGGATCCCCCTACCTCAAACCCCTATAAGAGGAGAAAAAACCACAAGAGGAGCCATTAATTAGAACCGAGAACCTTGCAGAAGAAATACAAGCATGAATCCATCTGACCCATGCCTTGGAAAAGCCCAATTTAAGTAGAACAACACACAATGCCCCCCATTCTACTCTATCATATGCTTTCATCATATCTAATTTGAGGATCATGGTCGGGATTCTCTAAGTAGAAATAGAATGCAGAACCTCATGCGCCACTATAGCTCCCTCTGTCATCTCCCTTCCTGGAACAAAACCACCTTGTTCTAAAGAAATGATCCTAGGCAGAATTTTAGCCAACCTTAAAGAAATAGCCTTGGTAAAAATCTTGTACAAAGTATTACATAAAGCAATAGGGCGAAAATCAGCAAATGTCTTGGTAACCTCTTTTTTAGGAATAATTGCAATCATTGTAGTATTAAGCTCTTTCAAAATAGACCTATTCCTTCTAGCTTCTTCAAGGGCCAATAAAACATCATTCCCCACAAAATCCCAGCATTTTTGAAAAAATAAAGGAGTAAATCCATCCAGTCCCGGAGCCTTATCAGGGTTCATTGCAAAAACAACATTCTTAACTTTATCCAAAAAAAAAGGAGATATCAACATTTTATTATCTTCCGAAGATACCAAAGAAGGAATATTAGAAGAAATGTTATTATGAAGATCTCCATGCTCCGAAGACAATAGTGACTTAAAAAACCTAACTGCCTCTGAAGCAATATCCTCCTGTTCTGTTAAATGTCTACCATTTGGACACTCAATACAAGATATCCTATTTCTACTTCTCTTAATTTTTGTTGAAGAGTGAAAAAATTTTGTATTTCTATCACCATCTGAAAGCCAGATCTCCCTTGATTTCTGTCTCCAATAGATTTCTTCTCTGGACAAAACTTCTTCAAGCTCTGCTTTTAGCAATTTTAGTTCATCAAAAACAAGAGGCTCCATACCATGTTGAATCACATGTGAATTAAGACATTCAATCATATCTTGAATCCTCTATTTTTCCTGAAAGATGTTCTTAAAATGCAATATATTCCATTCTCTAATATTAAATTTCAAAAATCTCAACTTCTTAGCAATCTAAAACATTCGGGATCCAGAGCAATAAGGAGCACAACTCCACCATTTTTTTAGCAAAGGCAAAAAGGAAGAATCTCTAAACCACATAGGTTCAAATTTAAAAGGTGACTTAAAAGGAGCTTTATCTTCCAGAATTGATAGAGAAATTGGAAGATGATCTAACCTCGAAACTGGAAGAATAGAGGAAAAAAATTCAAACTCTAAATCAATCCAAACATCTGATAAAAAAAACCGGTCTAACCTTTCCGCAATCTGAGAAAAATCTCTTTGCATATTTGTCCATGTGAAAATCCCATTCTGAAACTGACAATCAAAAAGACGCATGTCCTTAATGAACATCCCAAAGTCTTCCATAATTTTTTTATTAGGAAGAATACCTCCTTTCTTTTCTCCCAAGTCAGTGATAGCATTAAAATCCCCTCCAAAGATTATAAAGGGACCATGCCTTAAAGGGGAGGAAATCCTCTTAGGTTCTCCCCATAATTTAGTCTTCCATTGAATACCAGAAGGAGCATAAATATTAAAAAGCCAAAACTTAACCTTTGAAAGCTTTCTTTTAACTAAGGCCAACATCCAGTTTACAGTAGAAGCAACTAGCTCAACCTCAATGTTATAGTTATTCCAAAGCAATGCCAAACCCCCTGACGCACCACAAGCTGGAGAGGAGAGGAATTCCCACTTTCTCCAAGAAGAAAAAACCAAATCAGCAGACTCCTTTGACAATTTTGTCTCTTGCAACATGACAATATCACACTTAACTAAGTCCATCTGAGACTTAATTAAGTGCCTCTTGTTAGGGGCATTTAAGCCCCTAACATTCCAAGATATAATTCTCATTTCTCTCGAGGGGAGACTGAGGCTCCCCTCTTTCCTTTAGATGGAGAAGACTTTCCTTCTCCAAAACTACTTTGAAGATTACGCTTCACAGCCCCTGACCTAGTCACAGGAGGACTGATAATAGACCTCTTACTCCTCTTGCCCTTAGGAGTACCACTTCCTTTCATAGCATCACCAAGAGAAACCGAATCCTTCCCTTTCCCAACACCAGGAGAAAGAGACAAAGTCTGCTAAATCCCAACATCAATTTCCAATTGAGTCTTTCGATTCTTTGGAGGCCTACCCCTACTAGGAGAAACCACAGATGAAGCCCTAATTAGAGTAGTTTGAACAATTGGTAAACTCTTACTTGACTTAGGAGAAGTCATGGCTAAATTATCTATGATGCCCAATTCTGATGAGGCCAAAATCTCAAAAGGGTTAGCAGATGCAGAAATAGGAAGGGTCGATTTAATTCCCCACAAGTCATTCTCAATGGAATAGATAACCCTATTCGTAATGTCCTCATCCATCTGATGCTCATGATCTTTAAAAAGATCATTTACTTGGTGAACCATATTTTCATCTGGCACAATAACAGGAATGTCCCCCAACTGAATATTATTTCCTAAGGTGGCGTTATTATCCACATCCACATCCACATCAACATGCTGCAAAGAATTAGACACCAATTCTTTGACTTGTTGAGCAAGGATAGCATCATCAGGAAACCCTAGAAAAGAAACCCCAACATTAGACTCTGAAACAACCCCATCATTCTTCAGAAAAATCTGACCAATCCCCTGACAATTTTCTAAGTATTCTTTTGACTTCACAGGATAGATAGGATTCCCACCACCATTTAGTGACTTATCCAAGGAATTAGAGGTAGTGAGATTTGGAAGCAAATCATCCATATTGTTGTCCCCTGAAACCACAATATTCTGGTGAGCTACTGTCTTATCCTTACTTGTAAAAAACCCTATAGACTTCGGATCATGAGACACAACATAATCCTCTCGCTTCCCAACATCCCTCATAGCCTGGTTAACCTCAAAAGTAGAGGGAGGTTTCCTAGTGGAACCATTAACTAATAGTTTATCCAGAAATGGATTATCGTTACTACCCAAGCAATGTTTAGCCTTATCCAGAAAAGAGGATTTCGAAAAATCCATAAGAAAAGGAGCATCCAATTGCAAGGAAGTTTTACCAAAGTCTTTCTCCAACTTATTAATTGGTTGTTTCCAGATACCCTCATGAGATTTAATGATACAAGTTCGAGGGCAAATATTATTAGGGTTAGTCAAGACACAAATTTTTACCAAAACCTCCCCCTCCACAAAATCAAATCTTGACGATAAGAAAGAACCACAAGTATTACCAATTTGTTCCAAAACCTCTGGGTTGATAAATTCAAACAGTAATTTGGGCAAGCCAAACCAGAAAGGAACTAATTTAAAGCTTGACCAAGTAGGGACATAAAATGGTTTCCAAGCCGAAACAAACACTAAATTTTTACCAATCCAGTAATGTGAAGATTTTAAAACTTCATCCCTAATAGAAGAGAAACAATAATAAATGCATTTGCAGAGAGTAATTGAAAATAACGCATATCAGACCACTCTTTCTGCAATTTATGATGAAATTTAGATAAACTAGTTGTATCCCCCCATATTTCCCCAGAAATAGCATGTGTATGCAAACAACAAGCTTTCAAATCCATAATAGAATCAAGTAAATCAATGCATGGAACAGGAGCCCATACCTGTGAAGACCCACCTCCTAAATTAGAGCCGATTTGATTTTCACTTACCTTATCGTCTTTTCCTGATGTCGAAGATTCCCTTACCTTATCCCCCCTTTGATGTGACAAAGATAACTCAAGCAGGTTATTGTTAGATTATTTGTCCATCATCTTTTCACCAGTGTTCAGCCGAGAAGCCCTAATTGCCTCATTTATAGATGAAAACTTCACAACTTTCGCATAGGATGGTTTTCCTCCCAACTCTGTAGATCTTTTACCTAGAAGCCCCTTTAAATGATGTGGGATAAAATTTTGCTGCGGGCCTTGACCAAAATGCCTACGATCCAAAAATTGTTGATGCCCTTCACTGGATCTATCCATATTCCACCAATTTCTAGTTCTTGGACCTCTGAAAAAACCCCGAAAATACTTGGAGACCGGTTTGAAATTTTGTAAGTCTGCCCTCAACCAATTCCGCGCTGCCATATCTACCCATTTGCCCTTCGTGAAGACCAGCTGTGGGACATGCGGGTGATCTTCCCAGCCCACATCAGCCCATGTGCCAATAACCCTAGATTCGTCCATGCAGAGCACTTTTAAAATCTGAAAGATCTGGATTGCGCAAAACCAAATTTACTGCACCTTTTGCTTCTGAATCTTTAAATGATCATTTTGTAACTCTGTGCAATGCCATTAGCTTCTTTCTGTGCGAACCCCATGTTGATATATCTTGGCTGATATATTTTGTTAACATGTTTGATTAAACTGCTCTTTGATCTTACAGGCAGAAGAGCAAAACTTGAAGAATACCAAAATGTGGGTATGTTGCTCCTTCAGAAAAAAAACTCAGACAATTTAATCAACCTTCTGGTAGACCCGTGCATGGTGTGCAGGTGTTTGCAACCTTCCAGTTTTCGATTCAAACACAAATCCACTATCTCCTTACCAACTGATTGCTGCGGTCGTGACCGTTGGGCTTCTAACTCCTCAAAATACACTTCGCCAATTGTCACTGAAGAAAGATCTCCAAAAACCTTGCAAACATGGAGAATGGCCAGAATTCTTGCAGCAGTCTGCGAAAAGGAAGCTGAATGGTGCAGATGTAAATCGGCCTAAAAGATTTGAAGAGTCCAAATGTTTTGTCCATTGCAATGAAATCTTCCCTTCCCGGAATCTGTAGCAGCAGGAGAATATTGATCACAAGTTAGTTCTATACAACTTTAATATTAGTAATAATTTATGCACAATAAAAAATAGAAATAAAATGTTAAAAAAAAATAGGGAAACAAATTCGTGGAGCCACGTGGCATTTTTAGCAATATGCAGTTGCTGCTTATTTCCAACCCCCTTTATTTTCCCATAGCTTATTTTCGATTCCTAAATAATAGTTGCTCCACTTAAATAGCAAAAGATTCTACCTTGTTTCATCTTTCTCTACCTACATTTCCCTACGCCCCCTTCTTCTCTACTTGTATATGATATTTACATTGCTGTTTTTGAATCTTAATTTATTATTTCTACAACTCTTCATCTCCCAGCATAACCATCTTTCTCTTGAAACAGCATTCTTTTTATTTATTTTTTAAAAACCCAATGATTCCACCTTGTTTAGGCACCATCAAAACTCATTGGTCACTTTCTTTTTCTCCACATATGTTATGCCTTCCACCATTTGTTTTCTCTACTTCTCTAAACTAAGACCCTCCAACTTCACAAAGAAAATAGACATCTAAGTACCATTTTGGTTTCTTGAATCTGATATTTCTTTTGTCCATTTCAAATTCAAATGGTCTTAATTTTTGTATGTAATGGAGAGATGAAGCATAAAACTATTAAAAACAATAATTTAATTTTTCATAAATTTTTTAGAATATCTTGTTAAAATATTATGTCTGAAGTGGTGTTCTGAAAGTGCAAAATCAAAACTTACAAAATTTGGTGAGTATGCTTGAAACAACATGCCAAGATCCCTTATAGAAGGATTTTGCTCTAGGCTTCAAGGATTTCAAAATTAAATTTTTAGTTTTTCATAAATCAATGAGCTTGAACAATTGTTTTTAATATCTCTCAAACAATACATGATATGACCATAAAATCTTCATGATTAATTCAGAAATGTCTTCAGCAACCTACTTGTAAGAGGATTTGACATGAAATCTCACCAATTTCTATAAACAATTGTTTTCACAAAAACTATCAAATGTGTACTAGAACTAAAATTTGTTGAAACTAAAATCTTGTATTTTTTTTTTATCAATAAAGGCATTAAATCCCAGAGGGCCTAAAGATAGATGATATGAAACTATATCCTTGAGTACGCACAGATAAGGAAAACCAACTCCAAAGCCCTCAAAAAATTTCTGGGCTCGGAATGGACATAGAGTTTTACTTAGAAACATTAATCCTTATGAAACCTCATCAAGCTTTCAAAAATATTTTCAAAGTTTAAAGCTACGAAAATGAAAGCATAGCAAAATTTTCATGAAAGTTTTTGTTTTAGCAAAGAAATTTAAAAACCAACTAAAGGCTCTGAGATGGCCTCAAAAGGAAAAAAACCCAACTTAAAACACCTATATGGTTAAGAATCTTCTTTTGACATTGATGGAGGCTTTGGGGCTCGACCTCTTCCAGAGCCTCTACTCGGAGGACGACCCCTTCCCCAACCAGAATTGTGATTCGAGCCTCTGCAACCACCTCACCTTCTTTGTTCTGCTTGGGTTCCTCGCTTCTATTTTTGAAGGCAAGACACCATTAAGTCTGGTGAATTATAGAAGCTCTTCCTCCTTGCCTAAATCTTCCAGATTTATCCCCAAAAAATGTCATTTCAGGAATCTGAGGGCCATGTCTACAAAGGATTTGTCCTTTTGAAGGTCCTTGCTAGTAAGGTCAAGCAGAAAAGGGTATAATTTGATCAGCTCACTGGGAACATTGAAGAGAATTCTCTTGCTTGGCCGAGGAGCCCCAGAATCATGTCGCACCTTGTTAAGAACCTCTTGCAATTCAAGAAGGATGTCATTAGGAAATAGCCTTTTGGTGAGGGTCCAGAGTGCTTGTTTGTCAAGCTTTATATTCATGAGGGAGGCGACAAACTGAGATGAGATGTTGGTGTTATTGTGAGGATATTCTTCCCTGCTAATATGCCCACTACCAAGGATGAGCTTAACGACCAAGATAACTGTTGGCTCGGGGAATAGGAGGAGCCTCTTCAGCCTTAGGTCCGTGATTTTCCTGAAGGAGACTTGACGGGTGGAGGCCGAGAGAGAAATGGGAGTGTTTGCACCAAAACTTGAGATTGGTCTAGGGTAGACACTCATAATAAATCCAAACATCTCCTCACTAGACATAGCTTCAAGAATCTGTAGCACCTTGATCTTCTTTGTGTGCAATTGTAGAGATAAACTAGTTGATAATCAAGGGTCTGAAGCAGCTTAACCTACTTTGTATGTGATTGCAGAGATAAACTAGTTGATAAACTTGCAGAGAAAGTTGAATAAAGGCTAGAAGGCACTTTCTTTGACATGCATTAATGAGAAATGCCTTGCAATAAATTTGCCTGCATAGGTGGCAAAGGATATTTGTCTCTAATCATGCCAAATCTCTCGGCTAAAGAGTTCATCTCTATCCAACAGACATCACATGCCTCATACTTAGAATGACGGCGGACCACAGGCTATCTTTCTAGGAGGCGAGTGGGAGAAATCGCTAATGGAAAGGCCAAGATTAGGTGACGTCAGAGATGATGTGTCTGTTTCAAATCTTAAAGTTGGCGGAAAAGTTTGAATTCAAAGAAGTAGTCATTTCACCAAACTTTAACATCAGAATTAATGTTTGAAGAATAGAAAAAAGAAACCACTGTTGAGCAAGATAGATTAACTCTCTTAAGATTGACCTTGGGAATTTTTGGTCTGCTCTCGCCAGAGAAATGGAAGACCATCTACTATAGATTTTAAAATTAAAGTCTGCCTCTGATAGGATCTTTGGTGAATGATGGAAATACTCTGTAGGTTCTAGCCCTAGGAATTGCCTCCCTACTCCCACCAGTGAAAAAAAGGCCTTCTGCTGCAGATTTTGTGAGAGCATCTACCTCTATATTTGCTTCTTTGTAGATATGTTTAACCTCATATTGCTCTAATATAGCCAGGTTATTGATTATGCTATCCAGAATTGCCTGTAGCTGCCAGTTTGGGGTTTTCTTCAATTTGATTGCATTGATTGCTATCTCTAAATCTCCCTCCACTATGATGTTTCTTAACCCATGATTGAGGCAATCCAGTAGGCCTAACAACAAAGCTTTGAATTCTTCTATATTATTCATATCCGGTGGCATTGGCTTGGCCATTTTTCCAATAATTGACCTTGAATTATCTCTAACCACATATCCTATACCTAAAGGACCTGGGTTACCTTTGGAGGCTCCATCAAAGTTTAGTTTAAACCATCCTTTCTTAGTAGGAGACCATATAGCTTCCTTTCGAGCATTAGATTTTTGCCCAAATAAAGGAGTTATCTTGATCCCTTGCTAATTATTTCTTATACTATCATACCAAGAAGAAAATTTTTTGGAAGAATATGTTGAGAAAGATAGTTTGCAATTTACTATCTCAACAATTGAGGTTTCAATTGAGATCAAAATTGATTCAAATCTCCTTGCTTTATTGTCAAAAAGTCTTCGATTCCTTTCTTTACAAATTTCCCAAACAAGGCAAGACGGAGAAATTTCCAAAATCTGGCTTAAAGTGCTTTCCTTAGAACTAAGAGGCCAGCATTGAAAAAGAGAGACTATATCATTAGGAAGGGTTGATATCCACCCCGATTGTGCACAAAGTCATCACCAACATTTTGAGGCTAAGGGGCAATTCAAGATAAAGTTATCAACTGTCTCTGCATAGGCTTTGCACAAGATGCATCTTGATGGCCCTTCATAGCCCATTTTAGTAAACCTTTATGTAGTAAGAATCCTCTTTTTGAAGGCCAACCATGCAAAAATTCTTTCTTTTGGGATGATCTTACTATTCCAAAAGAGCCTAATTGGAATATCATGTTCCTCTTGATTCCCAAAGTTAACTAGAACCATGTAGTCATCTTTAGCATTATATTGACCTATTTCTGAGCATGCCCAAATAATAGTATCTTTCCCTCTTCTAGGATTAATATTTCTTACTTTTATAAGATCTAAAAGTTATTTGATTTCAACAATTGGAATAGGCAATCTTTCCATAGGCTTCCAGCTCCATCCTTGCATGTTAGAGGTCCTTTCCAATACCATATAGTCGATGACTCAGAAGCCCTAGTCTTTTTTAAGCCAGTGCTTAGTTGTTTGAATGTTAAGATAAATTTCAATGCTCGGATATCCTCCCCATGAATCTTCCTAGAAGAGGCTAAAGGAACCATCATTTATATCCCAAGACAAGGAATCTGCAATTAAGTTTCTACAAGAGACAATGAAGTTCCAAGTTCTAGAACCCACTGGATGAAAATTAACTCTAAGGAGGTTTTGAGGATCCCCATCTATTAGATATTTAGTTTCCATCATCCTAACCCATGTTTCTTTGGGATCTTTAATGAACTTCCAAACTAGTTTAGCTCCTAAAGATTTGTTCTGCAATTTAACATCTTTGATTCCTAGACCCCCCAAAGATTTAGGTTTGATGATTTTATCCCATGCAATCAAGGCATTTTTTGTTTTTCTTCAGTGTTTTGCCAAAAGAAGTTTCTCATCTTCTTGATGATGAAGGAATTTGCACCAGCAGTTAGGGATAAAAAGGATAAAAGATAGATGGGGAGGGCCGAAATAACTGCTTGGAGCATTACTAATCTATCACCCCATGAAAGTCATTTCCCTTTCCAAGAGTTTATATTCTGATCCATCTTTAGCTTTAGAGGGTCCCAAAGCTTAGTGTTCCTCAATCCTCTGTCAATTGGAATGCCCAGATGTATACATGGGAGGATGCCTTCTCTGCAGTTCAAAATTCTTTGAATCTTAACCTGTAGGGGGGAAGGGGTGGAGAAGAAGAAAAATTTTAATTTTTCTTTGTTGCTGATTTGTCCCGAAGCCTTCCCAAAGGATTCCAAAAGCATTTTTAGCTGAATTTCTTCCTTGACTTTTGCTGCACCCAGCAAAAGGTTATCATCTGCAAATTGTTGGTGTGTGACAACAAAATTTGTGGTTACTTTGACTCCTTCCAAAAGGTTGTTAGATTGTTTTGAGTTAATGGCTCTCCCTAGAGTTTCCGCCATGATAATGTAGAGAAATGGAGAGATAGGATCACCTTGCCGAATACCCCTTGAGGAGGAGAAAAAACCTGTTGGCTTCCCATTTATCAAGATTAAAAATTTGGGCGTAGAAATGCATTCAAAAACCCAGTTGATCCATTTTTTGTCAAAACCAAAAGCCTACATTATTTTGCATAAGAACCTCCAATCCACATTATCATAAGCTTTAGAAATATCTAATTTGATTATCATACTTGGTCTATTCGTATTTTGAAGAGTGTGGATAGCTTCTTGGGCCACAATGACACCATCGAGAATTGAGCGGCAAGGGACGAATCTAGTCTGTTCATCTGATATAATGCAAGCCATAAGGGGCTTCATTCTTTTTGTCATGACTTTTGAGAGGATTTTGTAAACTATGTTGTAGAGTGAGATAGGCCTGATGTCCCCTAGTTTAGAAGCTTTCTCCTTTTTTGGAATAAGGGCTATAAATGTACTGTTGATTGAGAAAATTGCTCGATCTTCTTGCAAACTCCAGAGCCTCACCAAGATCTTGTCCCAAAATATGCCATCATTTCTTGAAGAAGTCAGTAGGGAATCGATCTGGTCTAGGAGCCTTTCCAGAAGGAAGTTGATTAAGAGCTTGAGTTACTTCTTCCAGTGAAAATTTCTCATTTAATTTCTAATTTTGTACTTCTGATTTGATCTTTGGAATCAAGGCCAAGAACTTTCCCTGCTCTATTAGGTGAGAACCTTTTGCATTGTTTAGTAGAGTAGAGTAATATGAAATTATTTTTCTCTTAATCTCTTCAGGATCTTCTATAGTTTGGTTCTGATTCAAATCCATTTTTGAAATCCTATTCTTACTCCTATGATTCCTTGTCACATTATGGAAGAACTTAGTATTCTTGTCACCCATCCGGAGCCAATTTTCTCTAGACTTCTGCTTCCAAAAAATTTCTTCTTTAGATAGGATATCCTCATAATCTGTGAGCAGACTCTTTTCTTGTTCAAAGGAGTCTTGATCCATGCCCTCAGAAATAATTTTAGTATTTAGAACATCCAACCTCTCTTCTAAATTTTTTTTGGAGGAAAATATGTTTTTAAAATGTTGAGAATTCCATTGCAACAACTTCTGTTTTACATAATTTAACTTTGAAATGAAGCAATAAAGTTTGGAGCCTTCAAATGTTTCTTCTTTCCACTAGTCTTCTATCAAAGTTAGAAAATTTGGATCTTTCATCCGCATGTTCTCAAATCTAAAAGGAGATTTGGAGGTGGTAGGAACACCTTGAAGGGAAAGCATAATGGGGAAATGGTCAGATCCTGAATAGGCTAGAACCGAATACTCAAAGAAGAAGGAAAAAGATCTGATATCCCCCAACCAGAAAAATCAATCAATTTTCTGTGAGATGTTACTGAAACCTTTTCTCTTGTTTGTCCATGTAAAGGAATCCCTTGAGTCAATATCTAATAACCCATTCCTATCTTTCCAATCATTAAAATCTTGTTGATATTTGCCTAACCTAATAATGCCACCCCTTTTGTCTGACGCATACCTAATAGCATTGAAATCACCTCCTATGATGAGTTGTTGATCCGAAAGTTGGGATATGACCCCATCAAGGGATAGCCAGAGGAGCCACCTCTTTTGAGGAGATGTTGGTCCATAAGTGTTGATGATAAAAAAAGAAGAATTTGTTTGAAGGTGAGTGATCTTTACTAGCAACCAAATTCTGTTAGAAGCAACACCTTCAACATGAACTTGAGAAGGCTTCCAGATTATCATTAGACCCCCAGAGGCCCCTTCTGAAACTACTGTTGATTGAAAAGATGCTTGAAAGAGGGAGCTAATTTCCAAGCCAAAGGAAACAGCTTGCTAGCAATCTAACTTAGTTTCTTGAAGGAGGGTAACATTTGTGTTGACCAAAAGAATCCTTCTCTTGATCACCCTGTGTTTGTTAGGGGTGTTGAGACCCCTAACATTCCACGAAAGGATTTTCATTGTTGTTTAGGAAGGGACTTTCCCTTCCCTACTTTCCAAAATCTTGCAAATTTGACTGAGTCAGACCTTTCCAAAAAAACTAAGAGATGCCAATGACTACCAATTCAAACCTAAACTGAAAATGTTTTTAGGTGATGTAGATTGATTGTCCGCCCAAAATGCTCTTGTAATACATAAGAATTACGTGCATTGGAAATTATACACAATTAAAAAGAGTTGCTTTATTTATTCTATTTAAATTTTACTATAATCTCTTTTTCTCCCTTGAGACATGCTTTTAGGCCCTCCCATTAAAAAATTAATTTTAAGCTACATTGAAAAGGTGCTACCTTTATCTTAGCCTTCAATTTTTAATGGCTCCAAATTTAAAAATTTTAATTTTATTCTAGAAAATGGAAAATCCTAATGCCCAAGCTTTTGAGTGGGTCATGTAGTGATGCACCATATTTTGAATTTCCAACTCTGATTTTGGGGAGATACTTTGTCCAGACGCCAATAATGGGTAGGAAGTGAAATAGTGGAAGGATTGAATGCCCAGGTGTTACAATTCATAAAATCAAAAATTTGAAAGAGGAGACTTGCTAGGAGAAATTTAATGCCAAAGTTGAGGAGGAAAAAGTAGAGAAAATAAAAAATTATGAGGAGAGATTCAATGTTAATATGTGTGACAAATGACAAAGTGCTTTTTAGAGGAACATTAGGTAGTTTGCATAAGCAAGAATGAAGAGAAGAAGTTTATGGTTTTGAAATGAAGAATCCAAAGGAATCAGTTTCTTGTGAGTGGGTGTGAGAAGTTAGTTTGTGATGTATTGTTTCATATTTTTCATTGGTCTTATGTAGCTTAAAATTTTTGTAGTTGAAATTTCATTTTGTAGAGGTTAGTTTAGAGTTGATATTGTCTTAGTTTGTTGGAGGTTGAAGACATTGTGAAAATGTTGTATTTGAATATAAAGAAGTAATCTTGCTTCCAAGAATGTTAGTTTTATATATATATTTTTTGAATTGTTTTATGTGTTAATTTTTTGCAAAGGTTGTTTTGTTGGCTAGAAGTTATTTTTAGTTACAATAGTTGACACTCGTTAAGTGTTAGGGTTCTCAACTACTGATCTGCATCAAGTTGAAAGTATTATTTTTAATAGAACACTTTTAAAATAATGTTCACCATGTTTGTAAACTATATAAACTTGTAATATACATGTTAAAGCTTTTAATATTTTTCCATGTTACGTCATGTAACTAAGGATATAATATTATAATGCATTTATTTGGATGGCGATATAAACCTATATTGTGAATTATGAATAAATTTTGTAATTAATTATATTAGGAGTTCAATTTTCCTTCATTAGAGTTACCCTTTCATTGTATTATTAGGATCTAAGGTCTATGTTGAACATCCAATGGGACTAAGAGGGGATGAATAAGTTTGAAACTTCAAAAACAATTATTAATCAACTTATTTAACAATAGCACCTTAATCATAGGCATATAAACATCAAGCACCAACACATGAACATATGGACACCAGATTTACATGGAAAGCCAAATAGGGAAAAACCATGGTGAGAATCTAACTCTCAATATGAATAACCATGTTTACAACATTTTATGCATGTAGCCAAGGAGCACCAAAGCCTAAAGGACTCATAGATTAAAGGTGCACAACCTTAGGCAAGATACAAAGAGGACTTGCACAACTGAAGAACACTTCTTTAGGACAAGATACAAAATTGTTGTTGAAGGACACATTGTTAGTCAGCAATGAATTAAATAACTGAATTCAAATTGAGAATGATTCTCCTGATCATGAAATTTTCCTTGAATAGTTGAATTAGTGACCAAAATCATGGCAAGCATCTATGATATTCTCCATTGTCACAACACACTATCTTGCAGACTATATTACTTTCAAAGATCTTCTCAAACTAACTTTCATATCACCACAAACTCAAATCTACTTGCAAATCATTCACATACACTTCTAACACAAATCACTTCTCATTTATGCACAATTAATCCATCCACACATCTTAAATATGAGATACAACATTGAAAACCTAATTGAGGGTTGGCCAAAATAGAATAAACAATATTACACAAAATAAGCCACCTGGACCTAAAATACTAAGATTGGTCCACTCCAAGAGAAAGAGGGAAGCAAAACATATCACAACACATCATTCCATGAATGATCCAATAATCTGCACATGCTAACACATACTCCAAAGGGTGTTACAAAGTGTAATGTGTAGATACAATTAACCAGTCAGCCACATAACCACTTCCTATGCAAAATATTCCATGCATATCTCCACACACCAAGGTGAGATTCAAATTAGCATCTCAACAAATCTTTCAACACATATCCAAACCAAAAGAATATGATCCATTAAACCACAATGCACTTAATAACATATCCTGAGAGCATTAAAAACATTTCAAACCATCCTGAATGCAAAATGACACAACCAATAGCAAAAGAATATCCTAACCAACATTCATCCGGATAATTAGGTTTGACATCAATGAAAACCATACAAGCTCATGTTATCAACAAACTCTAATGACACTCCCCATGGGATCCCAAACCAACCACTTAGCTGAGGCCATGGCAGCTTATCAAGCCCTTGCCCTTGTTAAATCTTTGAGATTTAATAAATTTTGGCTTGAGGGAGATTCTAATAACATTTTTAAATGTCTAAAGGGCCTATCATCCCCATCGTGGACCATTAAAAACATCATATCTCAAGCCAAGGAGATAATTAAGTCTTTTGAGCAGTGTGTTATATCTCATAATTATAGAGAAACCAATACTATGGCTGACTGGGCTGCCAACATGGTTGTCTATGTTGATCATATGATGAGATGGAGTGGTGAGATGGATCTCCCTCATGAGGCCTATGCCATCCTCATTTATGACAGAGTGCATGGAAATGGGGGAGTGATAAGGGATGATGACAACGTACTTATCAATGAAAGTGGCCATAATGAATCAGAAAGAGCGGGGCTCAAAGATTGAGCTAGCATTTAATGCATACAAGACTTCGCACACTTTCTAGGTGACTATTTTTATTTTGAAGACTTCCTTTCTATGCACTGTGATCTATGTTTTTTCCCTATTCTGCATTGTGAAGGAAGGGAAAAATC
Source organism: Cryptomeria japonica (assembly GCF_030272615.1). NCBI lineage: Eukaryota > Viridiplantae > Streptophyta > Pinopsida > Cupressales > Cupressaceae > Cryptomeria > Cryptomeria japonica. The sequence continues at coordinate 116,799,949 of NC_081409.1, forward strand.
TGGCAGTTGATGCTATGGGAGGTAACGGGAAAAGAATTGAGTCACTCTCCTTTGATGAATGGAAAGATAAGCTAAAAGCATGGGCTATATTGGAAATGGCTAAGATGATAGGGTATATAGAGAGAATTGTTGGGAAAAACCCAACCGTTACTAGAATTTTCAAGAAAAATGGAAGGAAGGAAAAATTACCATAGGCAGAAGAAAGGTTGAAATTGATGAAGGGATGATCGTGGAAGTCACTACCATGTCGATGGAAGGCAGAAATTTTTACAGAGATAGAAAGATCACAAAGGCAGCTATCAAGCGATTCCTGAAGGAAGAGTCTGAGAAAACCAAGTTGGTGAAATCCAACAAGACCTAGTACTCGTCGAAGGTGATTAAGAAGGTATGGAGATGGGTTATGTTTGTCGTCATGCAATATGTTACTCTTGATGGTAGATACTCTTGTGTCTATGGTTATCACTTTGTGCTCCTGAATCATTTTTGCAATAAAGATCCGGTGTCCATACCCTTCTACTTGTTTAGCTCCCTTAACAATAGCATTAAGGATTTTAGGACATATCCGGATAGCAACTCTCCCATGTATGAAGGGTTAATGTTTCTTTTATACAACCATGTCAAGGCCTCCCCTATGCAACATTCTATCATTGAGCTTTCGAATTCGGAAGATGAGTCTGAGAACTTAGAAGACAATGAAGACAAGGGGTCTGATACTGAGTGGGAAGACAATTATGATAGGGTTACCTCTGCTAAACATTCTGGTAAGGGGAAGGATAAAGATATGGCTTCTGGGTCTAGAAAAAAGAAAGCTAGAAAAGGGGTTAAAAGAAATAGGAGTAAGGTTCAGGAGGAAGATAGCTGGTTTGAAGAAGATGATGAGGATGATGAGGGGATAGAGATTGATAGTGATTATGTTACCCTACCACCTAAGAAGAAAAATAAGTGAAGCCCTGTCATCACCGATATCATCCCAGAGAAAGGGAATGATACCCTAAATGTCCATTCCACTCCTCTGGACCCTAATAAAAGGACAAGTGATGTTGAAGAAGAAGGGAATACAGTGAGGGAAGGTGATACTCTGCCTCCCAATGATAAAACTATTGATGCTAATGTGGAGACACTAGATAATTCTTCTCCTGACTTAAACATAGATAGTAGAAATTCTCCTATCACCATGCTACATACCGCGAAGAGTGAGATGATGGAGTTCTACAAGGTTATTGAATGGGTCTATTTGGAGATGGATAGTTTGAAGAACAAGAAGGAGGAATCATCTAGGAAAGTGGATACCTTAGAAGCCATTGGAACAGGTAAGCTCAGTACCCTACCTAACTACCTGAATGAATTAACTAAAGCCATCAACGATGCAGAGGCTATCACGGGTACGTATGGGTTTGAATTTAAGGTTGTGGGGGCTAGATTCAATTATTTGGAGAAGTGGGTACTCAATCATGAGAATACCCTAAAGAAAATTGGAGAACAAAACCAAAAAATTCTGAGATCCTCTGTCAATAGCTTCAATGTGATGATCAGCAAACTGGAGTAGATCCATCATGAAAAGAACACAATTGATATAACTAAGGATAAGGTTCTGACTCTTGAAGGGGGGGATATTGGTCATGGTAAAAGAACTCAGGCAAGTACAAGGAAGATGACCCAACAAGCCAAGGAGCTAGAGGATCTAAAGAATGTTGTTGCCTCTATGGTCCAGTTGGAGCAAGAAGTTGTGGAGCTTATCAAAAACTTTTCTTAGGTTTGTTTCTCGTTGTTATCCCTTAGGTGTTTCTATGTTGTTGGAGCGTTTTGTCTTTGTCAGCTATCTCTTTTTTGTGTTTTTCTCTATCTAGTTGGACTTTAATGTTTTATCTTTTTTATATCTTTCTATAAAGGGTTTTGGGACCCCTTCAAAACCTGTTTTTCACTTAATCAAAAACAAACTCCAACAATCTCCAATAGTCTATATAAGGAAGACAATTATCATTGTGAGATATGTGTGAAGGTAGACTAGAAGGAGTTATATGCTAAAGATTTGGAAGACATTGAGAGAGAAGACAGAGAACTTGAAGAGTTGGAAGCCCTAATTGCTAGAAGAATCCCTAAAGGCCCGGTTGGAAGTAAGTATGAAGAAAAAGTTCATTTTAAATGTTTTTCATGCAATAAGACTGGTCATTTTGCTTCTAGATGACCTGAAAGAGCTACTAGGAATCAAGAAATATTTATGAGGAATTATAAACCTAATCGAGAATATTAGAGCAGGCCTAGATTTAAAAGGAATAAGAATAAATCATGTTACTATGCTAGTGATGATGGTTTTGGTATTACTGATGATGATGATGATGATGATGATGAGTGGATCCAGTAATGGAAGCTCCAGTAAAGATTGGGTCTTTATTGCTATTAAGGATGATTCTTCGAAACCTGTCATTGATACAACTCATATTGAGGAGAAGGCTCTAGCTACTAAAATTGAAGAGAAGGATGAATGGGTTATAGACAGTGGTTGCTCACATCACATGACTAGCAACAAGAGGAAATTTCTCACTCTGTAAGAATTTGATGGTGGACTAGTCAGATTTGGAGACAACAAGGAATGCAGGATCAAAGGCAAAGGAACTATATCCTTGGATGGTAAGACTAATACTAACAATATTTATTATGTTGAAGGTTTAAAGCATAATATTTTGAGTGTAGGTCAGATGGTGGATAGAGGATTTCATTTGCAATTTAAAAATGGAAAGTGCAAGATTATCAATAGATCTAGATTGGAAATTGCATCCAAAACCAGACCAAAGGAAATATCTTTCATTTGAACTCTGGTGAGAAGGATTGTTTGATTTGTCAGATTGATGAAATTTGGTTATGGCATAAGACGACGTGTCATGTGAATTTTGATTGCATAGTGAATATTAGTTCAACACAAGCTGTCAGAGATTTTCCCAAGATTATCAAGCTTCATAATCTAGTATGTAGAGAATGTCAAATGGGTAATAAAGTTAGAACTTATTTTAGAAGTATACATGATAGATCTGTTGGTTCCTTTTTATGCTGAACAACAAAATCAGCAACCAGTGTAATCTACAACCAAATTATTTAAAGGTAGCCAACCTCAACTATGATTTCCAAGGATTAACTGGACCAACTAACAAGGATGTTTTAAATCCTTCTACTCTTTAGGCTCTGCAAAACCTAGGCGGGTATATCTCTTGATGCTTAAGATTTAGACCTATGACAGCATCAACATAAATAGATAGATATCACCAGGGCTCTAAAACAAGTAGTTTATTGCAGATGGGCTAGATCTACACATAAAACTCAACTATGCTTGAGCATGAGATAGATGAAACATTTCAAAACATAACATAAACTAAAGGTATTCTGATTGGATTTTAAATTGGTTTGAGAACCCCCTTAATTGCAAGATCAGTGCCTTATCCAAGGGCAACAGAGTCATACATCAAACTATAAGTGAAATCACTCATTGCAAATCCATCTTCATCATGAAATCTTTCTGCATAATGTCTTACATAATGCATTACTAAGCTTATCCATAGAAAATATCAGATCCAGAAGCATAAACCCTATTTTATTAATGTTTTCTCATAGAGTTTAAAATCTTTCTTGAAGATTACCTACAAACAAGCATTACACTCATAGACACAACCGTTTATGACAAACTTGGTCCTCCTTAAGAATCAATTTGAATAAAATGAAGATACACTTTAGAGACAAATTTTGTGCAAAATTGTGCATGCCTTACATACACAAGAACCTACAACAAATAACACCTATAGCATGAATCAAACTCTATTCTATGGAAAAGGACATTGCCCTGTACAATTTTGAAAAGAACTTAGAATTGGAAGCCATGAAAATATGGAGCCATTCTCCAAATTTTTGGAACCCTTACAATGAGAATAAAATTGGAATAAGCAAGAAGAGGGAACAAATTAGGTTTCATCAAAAACAAGCCAAGTGTCCCCTTTCTCCAACTAAATTTCACTCCTATGGAAACTGCTCTTGAAATATCTGATCTTTGTTGAAACAAACCCCATAAATGCATTCCTCATCTTGAGAGCTTTACAGAAACATATAATACTTCTTATTTTCGCCAAAAATTGAGCCCTAAGCGAATTAATTCCTTATGTTTGCACATCATTTAAATTTTTCATTTTTTTTATATAGTCTGCACTATATAATAAATTGATTTTAATTTGATTTTTGGCTCTTTTGTGCTCTGACGCCTTGCCACGTGGCGGTCTCTGATTGGTTCGCAGGGTCCACTGGGCACCCTCTCAACTGACACCTCATCACCGCCATGTGTCTGCTTACTTGTTGCTTGCTCCCCGCCACGTCATCTGCCACTTGAACTCCTCCTATACGCCATGTGCATGCCACATCACCGCCACTAGGATGGGACCTGCCTGTTGGACCACCATGTTACACGGCCACCTATGTGCTACCTGGCTTTCGCCATTTCGCAAACGGTATGTTTCGTGCATCTTCAAGCTCTAAAATTGCGCGGACCGTCGGATCATCTTGGACTTGCACGATCTTTAACCTTGCATTTTTGCCCTAGGCTTTTCACCATTTCATAGCCCTTATCCTTCACGCATCTTACCTTCGCGAAGTCACACCGACCGTCGATCCTCTCCAAACCTGCTCGCTGGTTAAGTCGGCCTTTCTCTGCAAAATTTCGCCCGTCTGCCTCGGGAAGCGTGTCTACGTGGGGTCCACCTGTCCCCATCTGTCACCTCCTAGGTCGCATTGGGATCCATGCCCACGTGCATGGGGTCCACCTTGGGCGCTCAACAGGCACCGTCCGTCAAAAGCCTTGATGGATTTGACATTATACTTGGGTGTGAATTTGCTTATAAATACCAAAATGGTCCACTCCCCAGCCAATGTGGGATAAAACATTAAGCCTAGAACTTCATTTTTGAAGCTTTTCCTGAGAGTTTTAATGGCGTCATTCTTTTGCCAAGTAGGGGAGGATGCTATTACATTTGGCATTATTCCATGTTTCAATGGCCTATATCACCAATCACGTGGGAGGGGACTTGTTGTTTTATTCATGCTGAAGGAGAGAAGACACCACGCTAGCCTGGAGCACTTACCTTACATACCCCTGCAGTCCCTTCAACATTCACGTTTTACTCCCTTCGTTTTCAACTCTCTTCTCAACATCCACCACGATAGCTGAGGACATGGGCGGCACGTAAGAGTGGGGGAACACTGCATTTTCTTGTGTTTTAAACTGCTTTCTTCACATGCCATGTGAGAATAGCTGAAGACTTCTACAATCTTCTCCAACATCACGAAAGGGGGAGCTGACACTAGCAGAAGCATTTGTTTTGAAAGATTTCAAAACCCTTTTTCACCAACCACAACACGTGAGGGGAAAACCTGCCATGATGCCACTTCATAAAAAAAATCAACAGCCTTTGTCCATGCCACGCAGTCCATGCACTTTGCAAACTGCATTTGCTTGTTTGTTCTAATTGCTACTCCCTCTTCCCATTAACTTGTTTGTTAATTAATTCTCCTGGTTCTTGTCCTCAACCACATCTAATAGGGAGGAGATGGGAGACCACGTGATGGAAAGGAGACTACAGAAAATGCCATTTGCATCATTAAAGATGATGCCCTTCCTTGCCCACCACGCTGCCTGCAGTAATTTACTTGTTGTAGTTTTGTTTTTTGCTTCCCAAACTCCACATTGGCATGCTCTGCAAACTCACCCATCACGTGGAGGAAGGAATGGGAGATTTTTTTGTTTAAAATTTTTCTACATTTTAAAACCATACTACATGCCATGTGAGGGAAGGAGGACTATTGAAACATTTGCTTGGAAGATTCAAATGCTGCTCTCTTACCCCCTTAGTGCAGAGATGGAGTTTTGGTTTTGAATACCATTACCACTTCAAGTGTCACGCAAGAGGAGGCTACCAGTCTTCTCTTGCAGAATTTTAAACTTTATTCAAATACTCTCCTCACTCTGGCATGCTCAAATTTGATCCATGATATAGGAGAGCATTTCATGCTTGCTGCAAATCACTTGCACTGCTCCATGCTTCAATAAGCTTTGGTTCCAAAACATTTCCCCATTTCCTTTTAAACCTCTCCAATAGAGATTTTGCATACTTATATATATCTTTCCCCGGGAGATTGCATGCCATTGCATTCCTAAAAATAACAAGTCTCACATCTTCACACATTTCAGGAACACTACGCAATTCCTGAACCCACTACTCCAGAGTAAACTGCATTGAGAAGATTTGTGACAAATTGAATTGCTCACACTGAAAGAAATCAAAGAACTTGAAGAATGATATTAGTGATGTGAAGATCAAGGCATGGGAAGATGCATTGCCATGAAATATGAAGAGTTTGCCACAAAATTTAATGCACAAGCATGAGCCAAGTCGGGCCCCAAAGTGGGTCTGACTAAAAAAAAATTTTGTTTTCAAGAAATTGGCCTTCGAAATGCTTCAAACACCTTGAACGTACCTCTGGAAACAAACGTCATCATTTTCGGGTCATTAATCCGCATTATACAACTTTTAGGCACTTGCGCCACATTTTTGCATTTAATCGCGAAGACGTATTTTTCAAACCAGTCAAAACACCTTTTTGGAGTTCGCCATCTGACAGGTGTGTACTCTAATATACAAGAATGAACACTGCCAAGCGGTTTCTCAAGACGAGTCCCGAGCAAAGAGATATTAATTGGTGAAAATGGCCAACTAGCTTTGTTGACACTGCGGACCTGATGAAGTCAATGTTCTGGCAACACATGACGCCTTTCTCAAAAATATCAAATGACCTCCGTAGGCTCTCAAATTTGAAACATAGGTACCTTGAAGTACATACTAAATCTTTGAATTCTCAATTCAATCACAAGACTGACAGGATGCAAATAGTGCACTCATGAAAATGGCTACATTAACTGATATAGCACTGAAAGTACGGATAACTGAAAACGATGGCTAAATGAACCCTTTTGAAAACCGATCAAACGGATTGACAAAGGCTTGAAATTTCAAACGTAGCTCATCATTTATACCAACATTAGCCCAAAACAAACATTATGTCATAACACTTACTGAGGCAAATTTTACACTTGTGCAAAACAGGGCTCCGACTTGCTGTCGAAATAGGGACTTGCCAAAACATAGAAACTGCAAATGGATTGATCTTCAAAAACTGAGCAAATGGATTCGTTAAGACTTGAAACTCTGCAGGAGCCTCACATTTATGCATACACTTGAATCCATTTTGAAATTCTCCATGACAATCAACAGGGTAAAAGATGCAAACTCTCAAAGTAGGCTACTCGATAAAATCTGCATTTGTGCCTAAAATGCACTTTCAGCTCACCCCTCAAAATGGGTACCTCATAAAATTATCCAAACTGAATTCTGAAAGTTGCACATCATTGAATAGGCCAAATGAAAGGTGTAGGACATGAATCCCAAGCCTAACCCCCTGAAAATCAACTAGCTCCACTTTGCCTTCTCTCTAACTAGGCCATTCAAACTGACTCATTTGGAAATGCAAAGCAAAAATTTGAATTGGGCCTCAAAACTTGACTCAAATTAATGAGTCCCAACAAGATCTAATGAAATTCTTTATCTTATTCATACTAATCTATGTGGACTGGAAAGGACTAAAAAATTTCAAGGTGATAGATACTTTATGTTGCTTATTGATGATTACTCTAGAATGATGTGGGTTGCATTTTTGAAAGAAAAATCAGAAGCTCTTGAGAAATTAAAAAGTTTCAAAGTTGTGGTTGAGATGGAAACAGAATTGAAGATAAAATATTTAAGGTCAGATCAAGGTGGTGAATTTACATCCAGTGAGTTTAACAACTTTTGTGAGAAGCATGGAATCAGAAGACTATTTTCTGCACCTAGAACTCCACAGCAGAATGGAATAGTGGAAAGGAAGATCAAAACTATCTTAGATGTTGCAAGGTCAATGGTGATGGAAGCCAAGTTGCCTAATATCTATTGGAGAGAATTTGTCAATACTACGGTATACACTTTCAATAGAGTACACATAAAAGGTGATACCAGTAAGACTCCTTATGAATTATGGTGTGGTCATACTCCTATTGTTAGATATTTCAGAATTTTTGGAAGTAAAAGCTATATTAGAAGAGATGATGCATTAGGTAAATTTGATCCTAGATGTGATGAAGGAATATTTTTGGGTTATTCTACTAAGAGTAAAGCATATAGATGTTATAAGGAAAGATTGAATAGGATAATGGAAAGCATAGATGTCAAGGTGGATGAGAAAGGTAACAATTAGATCAGATCATATGACTATGGATTGGAAGATGAATTTGTCAGATCACAACCGATAGCACAAGAATCAATTTAGAGAATTGATCCAGTTGCTCTGTTAACATCAAAAAATTCCATGCAGTAACTGTTGATGAGCAAAAAGAGTCAGAAAGTCGAGACAATCCTAAGACTCCCAGGTATGTAAAGTTGAATCATTCTAAACATCAAATCATTGGAGACAAGAGGAAAGGTGTGATGACAAGAAGAAGGTTATCTTTTGAAGAGGTGTGTTTAATTTCTCAAATTGAACCGGAATCATTTATTGAAGCAAGTAAAGATGAAAATTGGATGAAAGCAATGGAAGAAGAATTGAATCAGATAGAGAAGAATAAAACAAGGGAATTGGTTCCTAGGCCTAAAAATAAAAATGTTATTGGAACTAAATGGGTTTTCAGGATTAAATTAAATGAGGAAGGTCATGTTGTAAGAAACAGTACTAGATTGGTTTGCAATGGATATTCACAAGAAGAAGGAGTTTATTATGATTAGACTTATGCTCTGGTTGCAAGAATTGAAGTGGTAAGACTATTTCTTGCCTATGTTGCACACAAGAACTACAAGGTATATCAAATGGATGTTAAATATGTATTTTTGAATGGATATCTTAAGGAGGAAGTCTACATTGAGCAGCCTGATAGATTTTCATTATCAGAGGATAGGGACATGGTTTGCAGATTGAAGAAAGCTTTATATGGATTGAAACAAGCCCCTAGAGCATGGTATGCTAGATTAGATAAATATCTTTCAAAGCTCGGTTTTAGTAAAGGTAATGCTGATAGTAACTTATATTATAAGATTGAGCATGATGACATACTAATCATTGAAGTCTTTGTTGATGATATCATTTTTGGAGGAGAAGAAAATTTATGCATGAAATTTGTTGATGATATGAAGAATGAATTTGAAATGTCTATGATCGGAGAGATGAATTTTTTCTTAGGTTTGCAGATTATGCAGACTAATAAAGGTATTTTCATTTGTCAAACTAAGTATGTGAAGGAATTGTTAAAGAAATTTGGTCTTGAAAATTCAAAACCTATTGGTACTTCTATGATAACTAGTTGCAAATTTACTAAGGAAGATGAATCCCCTAGAGTGAATCCATCTAGATACAAATCAATGATTGGTGGATTGTTGTACTTAACTCAAACCAGACCAGATATAATTAATGTGTTCTATATTGCTTCCAGATTTCAGTCTGATCTGAGAGGAAGTCATGATATTGTCGTTAAAAGAATATTTAGATATTTGGTAGGAACAACAAAGTATGAGTTATGGTATCCAAAGGATGATGATTTTAGATTATGTGCCTATACAGATTCATATTGGGTAGGTGATGTTGATGACAAGAAGAGCACTAAAGGTGGTGCATTCTTTCTTGGGAAGAAATTGGTCTCATGGCTTAGCAAGAAACAATTATGCACTTCATTATCTACTGTTGAAGCTGAATATGTAGCTACTGCAACAAATTGCACTCAAATCTTATGGATGAAGAAGATGTTGAAGGATATAAGGGTAATTTATGATGAGCCTATTGTTATTAACTGTGATAATACTACTACTATTGATATGCCAAAGAATCAAGTATTTCATTCAAAATCAAAACACATTTCTATAAGGTATAATTTCAAAAGGAAAAGGTTGAAGCAAAGGAATTTATATTGGTTTATGTTCCTACTAAGGAACAGATTGCAAATATTCTAACAAAACCATTGCCTAAAGATACCTTTGAATATCTCAGAGATTAGTTGGGGGTCACCACCCCTCCGGTAGTGACTTAGAGATACAGGGATGCATCAATCCGGTAAGCTTATCAGACATATTTTATGATCCGGGTTGATGGGATGATGTTGTTGGTCAAGGGGAGTAATCATCTATCTGGTTCAGTATTCTGGTTTGGCATCAGCCTTTTGTCATTGATGTCAAAGGCGGAGATGGTGTTCATGTGAAAAACTAATAATCTTAGGGGGAGAGATATTTTGTTGGTTCTTGATTGTTCTGGGGAGTTTTTGGGAATTCCTTGGCACTTGTATGTTTTTCACATTCAGTGTTGCCATCAATGACAACACATAATCGATATTGCCAACAATTCTGTCCAAGTTAGTCAATTTAGATGCACACTCACTCAAGATTTTTACAACATAACGACATTCAAATGAAAAGGGAGTGTGAGAGATAAAATGGTTAAGGGTTGAATTTATAGGATTTGGAATGAGATGAATGGATAGTTGAAATTAAAGGATGATGATCAAGGGTTGAGGATGAAGGAGAGGATAAAGGGATTAAAAATTTCTTTTGGAGTACTTGAAGTAACAAGAACATGTGCTTGTGTAAGAAGCCAATGTGCTTGATGTGATAGGAGGAGTTGGCCACACTTAATCAAGGATTAAGTGTGTGCACAAGCTTAGTGGAGTGGGTTAGGTGGAGATTAGTATTAGGATTAGGAATCAAGTGGGAAAGTTAGGAGGATGCAAGTGGATGAGAGAAAATGTGTTTTTGAATTGATTTAAATTCAAAATTGGAGGAAAGGTGAAATGGGAATTTAATTAATTAACCATAGTATTATTTAATCAAATAGATAAATAAGATAGACCAAATAGGTAGATTAAATAAATTAATTCACCTAAAAGTATAACTTTGATCAAATGGTAATTTGAACGAATTTAGGTCTCTACACCTACATATTCAAAGGGACACACCATTACCATTGCAATAGTTGAAGTTCTTGGTTGATAGTTTGGAGGGGGACTTGGCCTAAAAGAGATAAAGTATAAGGAATTAAAAACAAGAAGATATATCATGTAGAGAATAGATGAGTACCTGCATAAGTGTGGCACCGCACAAGCACAATAAGACATAGAAATAAAGAATTTGCAAGATAGTGTCAGTGAGGTTAGGGCTATATACCATTTTTTTCTACAATGGCCAAATACAACAAGAAATTAGAAGGATCAAATACTATAGTTGGGAGATGATATCACACAAGAATCTCAAGCATATGATCCATTGGCTAATAAGGATGTACTAGTGAGGATGAGGATGGAAGTACACAATTAATAGTTGCAACAAGTTTATGTTCAAAGAGAGCAATTGAAAATTCAAATAAAATAACTTCGATAATCAATGCATACTTATTAGTTACACCTCCAAGGGGTTTTGAGTGATGCCAAAGGGATGCAACAATATCTCTAGACCCATGCTACACTAACATAGGTAGAAGTAGAAATTATCTAGATATAAAGCCAAGTATCCATGATACAATAGGTCAAGGTCAACTATGAAAAGAATCTGAAGTAGATTAACATAGCTTATCTAGAACTCATACCCTAAGATTTACGCCTTGAAAATAAGAGATCATTTAAAGAGAGGATAATATCGTCAAGGAAAAGGATCAACAATAGAGAAAATTCAGGTTACCGCATATGATTTGTAGTATAGAAATATACCTCTAGCTAACTCTAGGAGATGGATCCCATATTGGGAGTTGTACATATATTTGTATATAGATAAATAACTAGAACATACAAAATGATTAGATAGAGATGTATAATAAATATACTATGAATTATAAAGCAGTGACTGAGACCTTTATTTTGGAGAATGGTGATATAATATAATGATGTTGTTTCCAGTCCATTTTTGCACATTATGTTTGTGTCTTTGTGGATATTGGTAATTGTATGGTTTATTGTCTTTATTTACTTTTGCATCTGCTAATTTCCCTTATTGTGTCCTCTGGGTATAAATACTACATTAAGATATCTTTGGGGTACAGATCTTTGGATTGTAGTTTTCCCATTCCTCTTGCTAATAGGGAGAAACCTAGAGAGTTGAGAGAGAGAGAGAGAGAGGGCAGGTGGGATCTTGAGAAAGAGGGAGGGGAAATGGGTAGATTAATTTCTAGAGAGAGGGAGGGAGAGAGGTAGAGAGGTGAGATAGATAGAGGGAGATAGAGATTATAGAGGTAGAGAGGAATGGACCTAGAGAGGGGAGAAAGAATAAGATAAAATGAGAGAGAGAGAGAGAGAGAGAGAGAGAGAGAGAGAGAGAGAGAGAGAGAGAGAAACTTATAGTAGAGAGTGAAGGGTAGGAAAGGGAGGTAAAGAGGTAGTTTTTAGATCTTGGGTGAGAGAGGAGAGAGTGACATAGAGAGAGGTAGAAATGGGGTAGGGGAAGAGTAATAGAGAGATATATAGGCTTAAAGTTTAAGGGAGATAAAGACAGACGTAGAGAGAGAGAGAGAGAATGCTAATAAGAGCATGTTAATTAATGAAATTTGACTGTCTAAAAATCTAAATGATCATCTAAAACCTAGAATCTACATTATAACTCCTAGAGATCTAAAACAACTCTCAAACATCCTACCAATATACAAATGAAATATAACAAAGTATAATAAAGGAAAAACACATATTGAAATTTGGATTATTCTTGGAACACCAAATAGGTTTGGCATGAACAAACCTTTAGGATTGGCATACCAAACCTATTGGTGCATGCCAAATATGGTGAGATCCCTATTTGGCATGCACCAAAGGTTTTGTTTGGGCCAAAAAATAGGTAACTTTTTGGTCCCCCATCTTGGTTCACTTACCTATGTGTCCCCCACACCAAGAAAATATTCCTCATCATAAGAAGGTTCTTAAATATCATCTTTGGATTCAACCACAAGAATCACTTGCCCTCTCTCAATTCCTTCAATATTAGAAAAAAAATTCTTGTTTGGAGATATATGGATGTCTTTGAGAAGTTCATCCAATTGATTCTCTTCCATCCTTGGATCAAAATCATCTCTAACATCATTTTGTATTCTGATTTATCAGTTTGAAATATTGAGCTATAAGGAGTATCCCTTCCCATCACCCATAGGGTTTTGAATTTTTAACCCTTCCCCATTGTAAAATTTTATTGCTAGATAGTTGGCAATTTTGTGTTGTTTTCAAGTTAAGCTATGGAAATTGATAGTATGTTTCCCCTTTCAGAAATGTGATTTTATATGTATAAAATGGAGACTTTGTGCTTTTGAAAGTGATTTTAAGAATGGGAACTATTTGAAGCTTTGTATTCATGCATGTTCTTCTGCTTAGCATTTACTTTGAGATTTGCAATCAATTCTTTGATTTCATTTGCATATTATTTTATGGATGTACATATGTTTACAAAACATCAATACATCATCTGAGAAGATTATTTGTCATTTTTCATGGCCATTTATCATGTGTAACGAATGGGTGAACTTTGAGTCACCTTTTTGTGTTATTATCAACCTTGTTCTTTCCTTTTGTTATACTTTCCTGTTTGTATTTCCTGCTTTCCGGTTAAAAGCATACCCCGTAAAACCCCAACTCTATCATAAGAGAGACTTGTACCTCTAAAATTAAGAGGAAAGTTGCTAATTTGATTAGCAATTTCTCCAACTATTCGTTGCATATTTGTCTCTATCAATAGGGCACAAAGGGTTTTCTTCTATCTTTTCAAAGGGACAAATCTGTATGCAAACACTAGAGAACCTGAACAAGAAAAGGAAAAGTATGTACGCATTTAAATATAGATCTCTAGTTTATTTTTTGGATTCATGTTTATGAATTATCTTCAGGAGCTAAGAATAAAGTTTGGGATAAATTTTCTCTCATAGAAATACAAATTAGACAACATATTAGAAGTTTTGAGACTAATAATAAAACACATAATACATTATATTCTGGTTGGTTTAAAAATATTCAAGCTAGTATGCAAGAAAGGGAAAGGTTTCCTCCAGATGTGGTCCAAAAGTATAAGGATGTATTCACTTTTTGTGTAATTAGGGATAACTATTAAATTTAGGTTGTTGAGTTGAGGAATATATGGGTGCCAGATCTACCCTATGAAATATCTGCATAGGAGATTGGGAGGCATATTGTTATAATTATATCAATGTCAGTAGACCCAAATGAGCCTAGATTTGGTATAGGAGAAATTGAAGATAAGTTGAGGAAAGAAAAAGTAGAGAAAGGATATGACAAGAGGATGCAAAAATTGTACAAGGATATTGGTCTGCCTCAAGTAATAGAAGCATTTAGTGTGACTCCTTTTGAGGGGTCATCTAGAAGGAACAACGGAGGACTAGGTTTGTGTCTACCTCTCCTCTAGTAAAAATAGGTTCCTCTAGAACCCCTTCTTGATCAATTACAATTGAGAAGAAGACACTTAGGTAAAAATAGAAAGTAAATGTAATATGTGAATATGATTTATTAGAGGTCTACGTTGAGATGTATCTAGTTGCACCTTTGACAGATAAGGAGAAGACAGAGAAGCAAATAATTAAATATATGATTACTTAACAAAGGTATTGATGACATTGAGGATAAGTTATCTACAGAGATTTTGGAAGTATTAATCAAGAAGAAGAATGTCATAGTAATGAAGGAGACAAATTTGAGGACTCAAGCACAAGACATGGTTGTTAGCATTGCATTATGTGTTGTCATTGATGTCAAATCTTATAGGTCCATATTAAGTCCGGATGTGGTATGATGAGTAGGAGTGTTTGGTTTAGGTATATTGTGCACCTAAAGGTTTCCTAGTTTCACCGGATGTGATTGGTATCTTAGGAGATGATTTTCTATATTATCTTTGGGTCTAACGTGATCTAGAGCTCAAGGCCTTAGACTGGATATTGAGATTCCATAGTGTGTGGATGTGTTTTAGGTCTGGCCTTGGATATGTATGTAGTGTGTTGATATGTTCGAGGAATAATGGTGTGATATGGTTCACTTTTCATTCCTTGCCACCATCAGAATGTTTTGGTGGAGACATATTTTAGATCCCTATCTCTGCCGACATTGAAAATTATGATTTTCAGAGATAGTATATATAGGAGTTTGATTTGATTATTTCATGTATGGATTTTTGTGTTGAAGACATGCGAGATTGAAGGAATCTAGTGACTGTGTGAGATATTTACTGGAAGCAGTTTCAACAGTACAAACTGTGTTTTTCTTGTGGTGGATTCTCTTTGTCTTTCTTTCTTCTTCAATAGTGAGCCTTTTAGGGTAGTGAGCCCATCTATATAAGCATATTGGTAGTGAGCCTTTCAAGGCAGTGAGCCCACTGGCATTGATCCACCCATTGTAAAATCACCTTAACCAGTGTTTATATATTGGGAATTAGCATTCTTCATGGTTTTTCCCTTCTTGGGTTTTCCATGTAAATTTTAGTGTCTCTTGTGTCTAATCTAAATTTTGCATGCGCTTTCTAATTCTATCAATTCAGCTTTATATTTTGGATATGTTCATTAAGGTTAAAATTGTTAATTTTTTTGTCAACTGATTCACCCTCCTCTCAGTTGCCTAGCTATTCATATTCAACAATTTCTATCAGAGTTGTAGTTCCTTGATATAGATCTTAACCGGTTGAGGTAGATCTTGATCTGATGGCACACAAGTTATCTATTCCTATCTTTGAAGGATCTAATTATAGTTTCTGGAAAGTGAAGATGATAGGTTACTTGTTTTCTCCAGGTTACAATACTTGGAAGGTTGTGGAGACTAACTATGTTCCTTTGGCGAATGGACTTAATACTTCAGATGAGATTCAAGCTTCTAAAGAAAATGAAAAATAAAGGTATGCTATTTTTAGTGCATTATCAAAAAACTGAATTAACTAAGGTTATCTCTTTGAATACTACTTATGAAGTTTGGCAGAAGTTAAAAGACGTCTATGAAGGAAATGAGAGAGTCAAACTAACAAAGAGATTGATTGCTAAGAGAATATATGAAAACCTAAGGATGGAAGAAGGAGAGGATATTGTGAGCTATTTTGAGAAGGTTGATACCACGATAAATGAGATCAGAGATCTTGGAGGCACTTTGAGTGATGAAGATGTGATTGACAAGATTCTGATGACATTACCGGTGAGCTATAGTGACAAGATCTATGCAATTGAAGAAACTTATGATCCAAATAAGTTCACCAGAGAGCAACTATTTGCTACCCTAACTACATTTGAAGTAAAGAAATTCAAAAAGGATAAAGACAAGTCAGAAACCACATTCAAGGCATCTAAAGAAAGTCTGGATGATGAGGAAATCCCATATGAGGTAGAAGCAAAATTTGTAAGGAAGGTGAAAAAAAGGCACTGACAAATACAAAGGTATGTTACCCTTTAAATGTTTTAGATGTGATAAGATTGGTCATATTGCAAATAGATGTTTGGTAAAGGGAAATAGACAAAATTTTAAGGAAAACAAAGGCAAGTTCAATAAGAAGGCATATTATGTTAAGAATGATGCTAGCATTTTAGATGATGAATCAGACTATGAGGATGGTGATTTTTTTTTTGGTAGAAAAGGATGTTCCTAAGTATGATATTTTTAAGGTTGTTGCTAACTCATTTCATGCTAGAAGAGATGAGAATGAATGGTTGATTGATAGTGGATTCTCAAATCATATGACTGGTGATAAAAGAAAATTCATAAAACTTAAAAAGTATGATGGAGGTTTAGCTAGATTTGGAGATGATCAGACATCAAAAATTGTTGGTATCGGTTCAATTACCTTTGCTGGAAAGCATAGCACTGATAGTGTTTATTATATGAAGGGTTTGCATCATAACCTTTTAAGTGTTGGATAGATGTGCAAAAATGGATATAATGTCATCTTTTAGGGCAATGGATGTGAGATTTGGAAGGATTCTGGAATGGTTATTGCAATTGGAAGGAGGACAAATGGAAATATATACTAGTTGGAAGGATTTGCAAAGCATTGCTTGATATTACAACTTGATGATAGTTGGTTATGGCACTGGAGGATGTCATATCAACTTTGATAACTTGATATAGATCAATTCAAAGAGTCCAGTAAGAGATTTTCCCAGATTTTTTAAACTAGAGAACAACATCTATAAGGAATGTCAAATAGGAAAGCAAACCGGAAGCACATTCAGAGGAAACGAGTACTCATCCACCAAATTACTAGATTTGATTTACACAGACCTTTGCGGTCTAACCCAAACAAGAAGCCTGGAAGGTGAGAGGTATTTCATGTTACTGATTGATGATTATTCTAGAATGACTTGGGTTGCATTTCTTAGAGAAAAATATGAAGCATTAGAAAATTTCAAGATATTCAAGATAAAAGTTGAGAATGAAGTTGGTAGGAAAATCAAGTGTTTAAAGTCTAACAGAGGAGGATAATTCATCTCGGATGAGTTCAATGAATTTTGTGAAAAGCATGGCATCAAAAGATAGCTATCAGCTCCCTAGACACCTCAGCAGAATGGTGTGGTAGAAAGAATGGATTGGACTATACAAGAAGCGGCTAGAACCATGATAAAAGGTGCAGAGTTACCTGAAGTCTATTGGAAAGAAGTAATTCATACATCAACATACACACTCAATAGAATTATGTATCGGAGGAAGTATGGTAAGACATCTTATGAACTATGGTATGGCAGAAGTGAAATATTTCAAATTTTTTGGAAGCAAGTGATATATTAAGAGAGATGAAGAGAATCTTGGAAAGTTTGACAACAAAGAAGATGAAGACATATTCTTGGGCTACTCAACAAATAGAAAGGTATATCGATGTTTTAATAAGAGATTGAATAATATTGTTGAAAGTGCAAGTTTAAAAGTTGATGAAAACACTTCAAAAGAGTTAGAAATAGCAACAGTATATGGCTCAGATGAGTTTGGAGAAAAGGAAAGGAAGGAAGAAACCAGGAGTGAAGAAAACAATGATCAGGATGCTCCAACATCTGCATCCAAGACTCCAACATATGTCAAGAAGAATCACTCAGAAGATTAGATCATTGAAGACAAGAGAAAATGAGTTATCACAAGAAGCAAAGCAACACAAGAACAAGTATTGCTATGTATGTTATCTAAAACTAAGCCAAAGATAGTAGAGGAAGCCTGCAAAGATCAGAAATACATGAAGGCAATGAAAGAGGAACTAGATCAGATTGAGAAAAACCAGACATTGGAATTAGTCAACAGACCAGAAGATAAGAATGTAATCAATACTAAATGGGTATTTTAGAATAAGCTAGATGAAGATGGGAAGGTTGTGAGGAATAAGGAAAGGTTGGTTTGCAAAGGATACACTCATATTGAAGGCATTGACTCTAATAAAACTTATACGCTGATTGCAAGAATGGAGGCAATCTGGATGTTCCTGGCATTTGCATCATTCAAAGATTTCAAGGTTTATCAACATTTCTGAATGGAGAACTAAAAGAAGAAGTTTATATTGAACAACCTGAAGGACTCAAGATGAAGGATGATCTGAACATTGTTTGTAGATTAAAAAGGGCTCTGTATGGACTAAAAAAAACTCCTAGAGCTTGGTATGGGAGATTAGACATACATATCTAACTAATCAAGGATTTCATAAGGGTTTAGCAAACAGTAACTTGTACTTCAAGACAAAATCAGGTAAAATTCAGATTGTGGTAGTGTATAGTGATGATATAATCTTTGGAGGAAATAAGGTATGTGGAAAAAAAAATTGGTTGAGATGTAGAAAGAATTTGAGATGTCCATGATCAGTGAGTTGAATTTTTTCCCTGGATCACAAGTTAATTAGAATGATAAAGGAATTTTCATTTCTCAGTCTAAGTATGTCAAAGAACTATTGAAGAAGTTTGGTTTGGATAATTCCAAATTGGTACATACACTTATGACTACCAGATGAAAGTTAACTAAGGATGATAAATTCCCTAAGGCAGAAGCAAGTTTGCACTCAGATTTTATGGATGAAGCAGACTTTGAAGGACCCTATTCCAATCACGTGTGGTAATACTAGTGCAATAAACATTTCCAAGAATCTAGTACAACATTTCAAAATAAAGCATATATCTATCAGGTATCACTTCTTGAGAGAGAAAGTTCTATATAATGAGGTCAGAATTGAGTATGTTCCTACAAAGGAGCATATTGCAAACATTTTGACAAAGGTGTTATGAAAAGATAGTTTTGACTATAGGTGTGAGATTTGATGACCCCATTCCAATCATGTGTGGTAATACTAGTGCAATAAGCATTTCCAAGAATCTAGTACAACATTCCAAAATAAAGCATATATCTATTAGGTATCATTTCTTGAGAGAGAAAATTCTAGATAATGAGGTCAGAATTGAGTATGTGCCTACAAAGGAGCATATTGCAGACATTTTCACAAAGGTGTTATGCAAAGATAGTTTTGAGTATCTCTGGTAGAAGTTAGGGGTATTACCCCCTACCATTTTCAACTAATGCGCATTTCAAGTGTGCATTGGTCCAATGAGCAACATGTACATTCTTTTTTGGACTGATGTTGATGTGCTTCTTCTCAGGGGGATATTGTTAGCATTGCATTATGTGTTGTCATTGATGTCAAATCCTTTAGGTCCGGATTAAGTCCAGATGTGGTATGATGAGAAAGAGTGTTCGGTTTAGGCATATTGTGTGCCTAAAGGTTTCCCAGTTTCACCAGAAGTGATTGGTATATTAGAAGATGATTTTCAGTATTATCTTTGGGTCCAGGGTGATCCGGAGCTTGAGACCTTAGACCGAATATCGAGATTGCATAGTGTGTGGATGTGTTTTAGGTCCGGCCTTGAAGATTTATGTAGCATGTTGATATAGTTCACTTTTCATTCCTTGCCACCATCAGAATATTTAGTGGATACCTATTTTAGATCCTTGTCTCAGTCGACATTGAATATTATTATTTTCAAAGATAGTATATATAGGAGTTTGATTTGATGATTTCATGTATGGCTTTTTATGTTGAAGAAATGCGAGATTGAAGGAATCCAGTGACTGTGTGAGATATTTCTTGGAAACAGTTTCGGCAATACATGTTGTATTTTTCTTGTGGTGGATTCTCTTTGTCTTTCTTTCTTCTTCTTCAGCATTGAGCCTTTTAGGGGAGTGAGCCTATTTGTAATAAGCATATTGATAGTGAGCATTTCAAGGCAGTGAGCCCACCGGCAGTAAGCCAAATTGGTAGTGAGCCACCCATTATAAAATCACCTTAATCGATGTCACCTTAACCAGTGTTTATATATTGAGAATTAGCATTCTCCATGGTTTTTCCCTTCTTGGGTTTTACATGTAAATTCTAGTCTCTTGTGCCTAGTCTGAATTTTGCATGCACTTCCTAGTTCTGTTAATTCATCTTAATATTCTGGATCTATGCATTAAGGTTAAAATTATTAAATTTGTTATCAACTAATTCACCCCCCACTCTTAGTTGCCTCAATATTCATTTTCAACAATGGTAACTAGTTTGTTATTAAATGAAGACATGATAAGGATCAAATAGGCCCTAATCACTAGATTCAAAACAAAGGAAAGGGTAAACATAATAATGGGAGGAGATTTGGAAGATATTAAGAGGATAGTAAAGAAAATATAAGATTAAGCAATGGAAACTGTGGAAATACTGAAGGTTACTATGTCATCTCCTCTTGAGAAGACAAACATAGCATCTAGTCTAGGAGAGACAAGCAATTTGACAGATCCAAAAAAGAGAACAAATGGATGGAAAAAGGAGAACATTGATCCATATATTATTCTAGATGATTAGTTGAATAAATAATAGAATGTGACGGAGGTTGCTAATGATATTCTAGATGGTGTTGAAGTGAAGTGAATGAAAGAGGAAATAGAGAAAGAGAAAACCAAAGGAGAAAGATAAGAGAAATGATAGAGAAACTAGAGGAGAAGGAAGAAGAGAATAAAGACAATTCATAGAAGCAGTACATAAATTTGATAGAGGAGAAAGAGAAGGATATTGGAAGAATGTCAATGGGAGAATATTACAAACTATCCAAAGATTCTGGATCAAATTTATTACAACAATAAATGAAGTTTGAACTTGTGGTAATGTCAAAAGTGTTGCAAGTATTGATGACACAACATAAGATGTACTTAGATAAGTTGTCAACCCTTCATATGATACATTTGGATGATGTTCTCCACCACACAACAAGGAATAAATACATCATTTTTAAGGTGGATTGTACTAAATTAATAAATATCATAGTGAAATTTCTCCATGAGAAACTTATAGAGGTGAAGGTTGATGTCTCTTAGTGAAGAAGAGAATTTGCAAGATATGTTGAGTAGACTGAAGGACTATGCTCCTAGCTAGCAACAAATTATGAGAATAAGATGGCAATTAAGAGATTAGGTGATCTAGTGAATAAGTGTGTAGATGAACATAACTAATTGCAAGAGAGCATAACCATTTTTTAGAAAAAGTGTAGATAATGTTGTATAGGTATATCAATTTTGTCATAGGTGGCCTAAGTCAACTCAAGGTATACAGGATAATATAAACATTTTTGAGAATCAGATTGTAGAGTTGTCTAAGTCAATAAATTTTAAGGAAGATGAAGATGGTAAAGGGAGAGTTTAGTTAGAGAGCTTGTATAAAGCTAAATTTACAAATAAATTAGAAAGAATGGATCAAAAAGGATTTCTACCTGTTGAGAGATATTATAGATGTGTATCTCACCACTATGGTAAAGATCCTTAAATACTCTCAAGAGTTAAGCAAGACTACAAAGGTATAGAGAAGTTCTAAAAAAGTAGATAATCTTCTATTGAAGATGGGGAGTCAATGAAATCTTTTGATCTCTACAGGAGCTTATTAGAGTATTGCTTGGGCTCAACTGAAGTTCGTACATTAGAGTATCATTCCCCTAGCTCAGTGAGGTGATTAGATGGTTTTTTGATAATATTTTTTTGATTGTATACATATGTGATCATATTTATTACATAAATGTTGGGTTCCAATAGTGAGGAAGTATTATAGATAGGGGGAGTTGTATATAGGTTGTTGAGTTTTGCTATAAGAAGACTCTTTGTCTTTGATGTCAAAGGGTGAGTAATGTTGGAGTTGGCACAAGTGTTTCCATCAATGACAAAGGGGGAGATTGCTACAAATATGAGATCTTGTTGTCATTGACATCAAACTTGTTGATCTGGATGAGCAACTTGATTACAATCTTGGGTTTGGATGTGGTCTAGTATAGTGCAGTTACAGTGGAATAGATATGAAATCAAGAAGATGTATGGAATTTATTTGTGGTTTCTTTAGAAGGCTTATCATAATGTATCTTGAAGTTTCCAGAGCTTTGGTGTTGGTCTCTATGATCTACACTTGGTGTTTAGTCAAGTGTGATTGTTCCAATGTCAGTGTACAGAAATGCATTGTATTCCTATACCCTCTAGTTTTTTAGTTAAATGGGGTTTAGCTATTCGGTATTATGGATGTTTTTTAATTCTATCTTGGGCATCCACAAGTACTCTTAGTGGTTCACATTGAATTTTGTTCAAAGTTGTGGCGGTATGCTTTGGTATTTGTATCTTTTACACCTAACCTATAATGCTTTGGTCTATGCGGTTGTGTGTGGATTTATGGATAATATTTTAGGATGGATAGGATGGTGTGCCAACTTGGTGTGATGTCTTACATGTCTCATTTTCCTTTCCTTGTTGTATTGGAGATTTTTGGGGCTGGCAATTATATATTTTCTTGTTATGTCAAATTAAGTCAACCTAATTGATGTAATTGAGGTTGTAGTTGATATATATTGGATGGAATCATTATGGAAAGAGATAGAGAAGTTGTGTGTGTTGTGTGAAGTATATGTGAAGTAATAAAGTGGTCCAAAAATACTAGATAGTAGTGATAAAGATCATTTTTGATATTACAATGTCATAAAATTACATCTTATGAAAATTCATGCTTATTTAGGTCTCATTTTAGTGTTCCTAGACTTTCATGCACGACATGCTTGATTTAGCCCGCATTTTTTTTTTACATCTTCTCATCATTTACAACCTCAATTCCCATTTTATGATCATCTTGGAGGGAGAAAGGTACCTTGGGTGCCCCACTCCTAGGAGTAGGTCGCATAGGGTTCCTAGCTCCCCCTAAACTATCCCCAAATTTGTTCCACACATTGGTTGACTTGATTTTGTAGGAAAACATTTTTGTGTCAGCTTGCTCCATATTTTACACCCTGAAATTCTTGGGAGCGGTATATAAGAAAGGTATCATCTCTCATTTTTAGATCAATCAACTATATGGATGAATCTCTCCCTCAATTTCATTTCAAGAAAAAGAGATCAAGAATCAAGGCATTGAAGACAAAGATTTTGTGGCAGATCTATGCATTTGTGATGGCTTGCATGATCTTCTCTTTCTAGTTCAATTACAAGTCAACATCAAGCATCTTCATGAGAATTTTGACACAAAGAAGGCCTATGAGGGTATAAACATTTCAATTCCAAGCTCAATTCCTAAACCAAGGTTTGACATAGGTAAACCACATTTTTCCCAATTCTCTCTTTTCTATGTGCAAAAACAAGTAAGGAAGTTACAAAATAGGTGAAGAATCATCATATAGATATCAACAATCTACAATTCATCAAAGATGAAATTGATGGGAGCTAACTGTGTTGGGTGATCGAGTCCTAGGAGCAGGTCAAGTTGGGTAACTGATTCCCTACACTTTTGCCTCAAATTTGGACTACAGGTTAGTTACAGTCCTATACATGTAAAAAATTATCATTTTAGCTTACTTTCTCCAAATTAATTAATTCTTCCTTACGATTACAATTCACATTTCAACTCAACAACAAAGGACCACTACATCCACTTTGTGCTTGAATCATCTTGATCCTAGTGGATCATTCTCCTTTTGAATGTTATCAAAGTGGAAATAGGCCTTATTTCCTAGTTTGCATGCATTAAGCTAGTGAACCATATTTCCCAGCATTACATTTTGGTGAACCTGACATGTCTTATGCCTGCTTCTAATTTTCATTTTTTAGATTTGATTTGTATGGATTGCATTTTGGTGAGCCCGACTTCTTTCATGCTTACTTTTGATTTGGATGTCTAGATCTAATTTGTTTTACATTTTATGCATTTAGAGATTCAAGTTTTCTTCATTCTATGCAATGTTTAGATGGTCAATTTGATAAAAAATTTGTATTGTTTAGACATTTCCTTGGTGTATGAGCTTTATGACCTTAAGTCCTACATCTAATATCCTTGTAGACTTATGGCTTCCTATATCTCGAGTCAATTAACATTTTTCATGGGAACTTGGGTAAAATACCTCCATGTGAAATACCTAACATTGTTGACAATTATTCTTCCCATAGTTCTCATGATATGGATGACCCCCTAACATGAGTGTCTCCTACCCAAGTAGTAAATATATTTCATAATTTGCAAAAAATTGAACATTGAATGGGTCAATAACACTTAGATAGTGAGGTCATCCCCTTGATTGAAGGGTTGAGAAAGATGGTTCAAAATGATGAGCATGGTGTGCATTTATTGTCTGGTATATTTCATATTGTGAATGATAATATTAAATCCATAAAAAGTTGTGTCGAGGTTCTTCATTTTTATACTCCTAATAATGTTGAAATTCCTATTTCTATTCTAACATCATTGCCTAATGTGTCTACGCCATCAACCATGGCTACATCTACACAAAAATGTCAATCCTATAAATGTTAGTATTAGAGGAATCCCTATTATACCACCTTCCATGAGTGTTCCATGTCTCTCACAAGCATATCCTATACCTATTTTAATAGGTGAAAAATTATGAGGGGAGATCAATTGGAAATCTTTAATCCCCTCAAAAGAGGAATGAAAGTTTCACAAAGGATTCCCTTCAATTTTTCACACATTACATTCAAAAGAGGGGTTGAATTCACTAGATCCAATCCCCACTAGTAAGAGATTGAATACTAAGTGAATTGAAGAAAATTTGAAAAGTATTATGAAAGTAAATTAACCCTCTTTTGTAGTAGACTAGTTAAATTAAGCAAATTGAGACTAAGTGCAGAAATGACAAAGAAATGATTACATCTTGAGATAGAGATGCGAGATGAAGTTGTACACCTGGAATTAGTACTAGAATGTCAATATGAAGCTTCCCTACAAATATGAGAAAAATTTGTAGGGACCGTGTGTAAGTTATGCATGGTCCTTTGAAAAATCCGCGTGGCAAAAGGGGTTTTTCTGTCTCTGAAAATGAAGCCTAAATTTGCAATTACAGCCACACGCTTGCAACCTACACACAGATAAGAGAGGCAAATGTTGTAGGGATTGGGGGATTTCCTTTAGGTCAAACCCCATTTTGGAATTAACCAAGTGGTTGTAAAATTCTGCAAGTAAATGAAAGGAAATGTATGAAGTAAAATCCACCTCAAGAAGAGGATGTAATTGAAATGTTTATATCTTTGTAGATAAATTTGCTTGAATGGATATGTGAAATAGGATGTCTTGAATGTTGATAGAAATATCCTCTTCAATGGTTGAACCCTTGTATTTAATGCAACACCTATACTTGAAATGAGACTAGAAATGCTCAATGCTTGAATGAATGCTTGAATGCTTGATGATGATAATGGAGGTCCCTCTTTCTTGTTCACCTTA
The DNA here is from genome assembly GCF_030272615.1 of Cryptomeria japonica. Lineage (NCBI taxonomy): Eukaryota > Viridiplantae > Streptophyta > Pinopsida > Cupressales > Cupressaceae > Cryptomeria > Cryptomeria japonica. The sequence goes on from NC_081409.1 coordinate 116,825,739, forward strand.
CTTTTTCTTGTACTTGATTTCACTTATTTTCGCTTATTTTTGCTTATGCAAATAGGAGGGTAGAAGTTCTCCTTATATACTTGCTAATTAGGGATGTTTAGGTAATTTCCCGTCTTAGGCCGACATAGGAAACCTTTTCCTACTCACAAATTGATAAGCCCAATGCAAGGGGGACCAAAGGGGGCCCAAAATAGGGCTAGGACAAGGGCGCCACACCCCTGTCCTGCCCTACTTCAGGATAGGAAGTAGCAAGAAGGCAGTATAGAATGATGAAAAACGCAATTTATTGATGTCATGAGCATGTTTTAGGTCTCCGATCAGGCTTACAAATTCATCTGCTAATGCAAAGACCCAAATGTGGTCAAAAATTGCAAGGGTCGCAATTTTATGATGCTACATTTACCCCCACTTTAGTGAGAGTATAAGCATACACCAATACTACCGATAAAGTACAAGGAGACAAGATTGAAAGACTTTCACCATGTCAAGGAGGCAAGATGCACCAAACCCCCGGTGGACTAAGGATCTTACAACTTCGATTGACAAAGAAAAAGGGAAGATCAGGAAAGATAACCATGACTACAAGTAGTAAAGTTCCCCTCACTATGAGTCATGAAAAGAAAGGATACCAAAAATTACAAAGAAAAGCCAAAGTTTGCCAAATAAATTTAAGTATCAAGAAGGAAAATATGAGTGGAGTGTATGCCCCCATGTTAAAGCGATCGTGCATGCCTTATCGGGAGCGATTGCTTTAAGGTAGGATACACCTAAGAGAGAGAAAGAAAGGGAGCACTTTATCGCAAGGATTTAGCCCCCAATCAAGGAATAAACCCAAGGATAATGAACACAAAACACAAAGCACAAGGTGTCTTTTCTTTCCTTGAGGTCAGTATGTTGTATGATAACTCATGTATATATATGCATAGAATAGTCCTCATTCCCCAAAGAAAGGAAACCACCTTGGAAGAAAGGGAACACGTGTCTTTTGAGTCAACATGAAAGAGACCAAAAGAGATCTCAATGCTTTGCATCATCCTCAAGTAGACATCACTAGGGAAAACAAATAGAAGAATAGGGATACACATAGAAGAATGGTCACAAAAGTGCAAGAAAGGAGAGAGGTAGAGGATCTACAGTACTAATGTAGCTAGTCTAGCATGACATCCACCTCCCGATCTTGCTAATCATTATTTCAAGAAGGTAGGAAACATGCCGGAGGAGAGACATCGAGAATAGTAGATGGAGCTATCACAAGATCCAAATAAGGACTATGCTCATGTGCTAAGTCACTTTGTTCATTTCTAGGAGCTAGGATTAAGGCTTTTGAAAATCTTGCAGATAAATGATTGTCAACATAAACATATTCATATTCACTATCAGAAGAATTGGGAGTTGTATTGCTATCATGAATAACATTTTCACCTATTTCTTCATCAAGATTTATAAAAAGAGGAGCTCTAACATGAATAGAAGTAAAACCATCACATGTTTTTTGCAGCTTATGATTTGGAGATTTAGGTTCAACATTTTGCTTAGGAGAAAATAGAATCATGTCAACTGTTGGTGTTTTGGGAGATTGAATAGTTTGAGAAACAACTTCACAAGCTCTAGCATGATGTTTTCATCAATGTTCTCTCACACAATGATTCCATCTAGTATTAGTGGAAGGTTGAGAAGATTGAGGTACATTTGTTGAAGGAGGAATGTTCTCATCTTTGGCAGTTGGATGTTTAGGTTGAGGTCTTTTAGGTTGGACAAGAGGAGAGGCATGTCTCTTCTCTCTATAAGAGGAAGGAGGTGGAACTGCACCATGTAAAGGAGGAATGTTTGGTTTAGGAAGGAGACCAAGTTTATCATGAAGAGGAGGTATAGGTATAACCTTAGGAGGAATATTATTCTTCTTCTTGGGAGAAGGCATGGTTTCATCCTTAGGAATAGGTTGGGAATCTTCCTTAGGAGGAAGATTACTTATGTCTATTAGGGGAAGAACTTCATCCTCAAGAATGATGGGAATATAAAGTGTTTGAGTTCTAGGTTGGATTAAGGATAAAATCTTATCTTTCTTCCATTTTTGATAAGATTGAAAGAGAGCATCACTTCTTGGTGGAAGAGATTCAAACTGTTGAGGCCAAAAGTAATCAATAGGAACACCTGGGCTTCTTTTAGTTGGTCAAAATAGGTTATGGTTAACAGTTATGATTTCTCCATTATGGGGAAATTTCAAACACTTATGGATTGGAGAAGCAATAGTATTCATGGAAGATAGCCAAGGGTAGCCTAACTTCACACAGAATTGTTCAGATGAAGGAATGATAGCAAAGTTGACATCTATAGATTTAGTATGAACCTCAATAGGAAGTGTGATAGAAATAATAGTAGGACAAGAAAATCCATCAAATAACTTAACAACCATATTAGTATCATCCTAGATTGGTTGATGCAAATGTAAAGTATAAAGATACTCTTTAGTGATGACATTAACCATGCAAGAGGGATCAATAAACACACCACGATAAGGTTTGCCTTGGATCTTCACAACTATGTATAAAGGGCCATCAGGTGCCCTAATGGTCTCACTAGGATCAAATGTGATGCATGGGTCCTTAGGTGTTTCTTGTTTCTCTACAAGGTTAACAACATTTTGAGTTGTGAAAGTGACATCAATGGGAGAGAAAGAAGTGTGTTCAGTCTCAATCACGTTAGAGGTATAAGAGGGTAAAGGATCGGTGAAAATATTAAGATTTTGATTAAGATGAGCTACAGATTTGTTTCCCTTATCATTCGCACATGCCACAGATATAGTATTATTATCAATCAAGACTTGAATCTTACATTTTAATTCAAAACATTTTTTCGTATCATGACCAGGTTGACGATGAAATTGACCAAAAAAAATAATTATCAAAGTTAGGTGAAGTTGCTTTAGAAGGATCAACTAGTTTTATTAAAGGAAGTTTGATAAAATTTCTTTGTAACAACTAAGACATGATTCTATACAAAGATTCATTCAAAGGAGTAAATTATTTCTCTCTTTTGAAAATTTAGAAATAGGAGGCACACTTGTTGTAGCATTCACATTGTTGTTGTTGATTGTGTCATTGAATTTGATGAAGCCTTTGGTTGGTTTGAACTTCACAAATGGTTGTTGAGAACTCTCACCCTTATCACTCAGAGCCATAGGAGTAGATTGCTCCATTTGACTCACAGTCAGTTGATAATTGTGAAGTGTTGCGCACAACTATGGAAAGGAAGTAAACTCCAAAAAGAGAAATTTTTCCCTAATGTCTTTTTGCAAATTAGAAATGAAAATTCTTTGAATATCATTATTAGGCATTGGAAAAGAGATTTGAGAACACAAATGCTTGTATCTACCAATGAAATTAGTCACTATTTCTTTAACACCTTGTTTACAATGCATTAAATTAGTCAAAGTGATTTTAGGGCCTATGTTGTTTTGAAATTGTTGAATAAAAGCATTTGCTAATTGTTGAAAAGAAGTAATAGAATAAGAAGGCAAAGAGAAATACCATTGTAAAGCCTTATCTCTTAATGTTCTAGTAAACAGTTTGGCAAGAAATCTTTGATCATGAGCAAAGTCAGTACACAAAGTTTGGAATGTTTTGACATGTGTTAAAGGATCACCTTTTCCATTATAGAGTTCGAATTGAGGGACTTTGACATGTTTAGGAGGGACAACTCTAACAATATCAAAAGAAAGTGGGCTCGCAACATCAAATGTGGACACACTAAACTTCGATTGACTCATTCAAGCAATGTGTTGTTGCAATGAAGACATAGTTTGAGTAGGGTTATTAATAGTTGCTCCAGTTGAAGAATTTATGTTAGACATGTTTGATTGAGAAGGTGGTGTGATGTTATTGAAAGAAGACATTGATTAAGAATAAGGTGGTGGGACACTATGGTAATTAGGCATAGGTGATGATTGAGTAGGGAATGGGACACTAAAAGGAGGAGTAAAATGATTGAATGAATTGCCCCCTTGTGTCACATTGATTGGTTGAGAGACAATAGGAATATTCTTTGAAGGCATAGATAAAGATGGAGGATTGAATGAAGAAGAGGGATTTCCCCAATGACTAATGGTTGTAGGTATGACATTTTGAGTTGAATTAGCCATGATGTTTGGAGTGAAATTAGGAATACTAGCCACAGAAGTGGTCAAAAGAATAGAATGATTGATTTGTGTAGGAGGTTGTGAATAACCTAGGTTCTTAGCACAACTCTTCATAAGCTTAACATTTGAATAAAAAATGTGAGCAATACCACGCAATATATCAATTCCATTATTATCACTTTGAATCATGCATTTTAGGCCTTCAATTAATGGAAGAGATTCACTATTAGGATATTCTTGGGACATCCATTGTTGGAAATTGTCAAATTGATTGTCCAATTTGAAAGTTGATTTTATAGAAACTCTAGTCAAAGCTTCTTCTTCATCATTGGAATCATCAATTGGGTGGATAGAGATGTTATTAGGATGGGAAGAATTAGCAATATCCTTATTCTAGAAGTCACCCAAATTAGGCTCCATCTCTTTAGGAATTAAATCTTGGGAAGCCTTAATTATAATGCTTCATCTAATGGGGAAAGTATAGGTAGGACTAATAGTTGTAAAACTCATGCACTAGAGGGAAAATTTGAATTTTGAATTTTGGGAACAAAGTTTACAAAATTGAATAATGCAAAATTCAAGAAAATGATGATTATACAATTTGAACTTTGTGGAAAGAAGAAATGACACAATCTCCAAGAAATATTTATAATTAATAAAAAGAGATTAAAATTTAAAATTAGGGCCAATGGGATACCACTTAATTTCAAATTTAAAATTGACACAATTAAGATCTTAAAATTAGGGCAAATTATAATTAACCACTTAATTTTAAACGTTTCCTTGAAAGTTACAATGTTGAAATTGGGAAGTGTTTTCAATTTTAGAGGGATCAAAATTCGACAAAATCAGCCAATTTCTGGATTTAAGCAATTAAATACAATCATAATAGTCTCCTGAAATTTTGAGAAAAAAGCCAGGGACCGTGCGTAAGTTATGCACGGTCTTCCCAACTTTTTCAAAAAAATTTAGGGATGAAAGCTATGATGCTTTGAGAGCTAACCCCAAAAAATTGATTGATTTTACGATCTCTAGATAGGTGAAATTAAGGTTTGAATGTCGAAATAGGACCCTATTAGGGTTTTGAAAAAGATAAGAAATTGAATTGCAATTTTGAAAAAGGTTAAACCTAATGGATAGGGCCACCTTAAATAATATTTAGAAAACTGAAATTATTTGAAATTGATTGAAATTTGCACAAAATCCAATTAAATTTAAAAATTAGGGTTTTAGGACCTAATCACTAAATTTTGAAATTTTGAATTTTGGGAAGAGGGAAATTGAAATTTTGAATTTTAGGCAAGAAAACAAGTCTGAAAAGAGTCACAAATCTAAAAATTAAATGTAAATCCAATTTTTGCACAAGTTCAAGTTGATGTTTGAAAATTAGGGTTTTGACAATTAACCACTTAATTTTGTAAATTTGATTTGCAAATTGAACAAGACAATGAAAGAATTAAATTTGACAAGCAATGCAATTTTTCAGATCTTAAGACAATAGATAACAATTTTTGCAAAATACAAGTACAATTTCAATTTTAGCAACTAGGGTTTTGAATGAGTTAACCACTAAGTTTGTGTAAATTGTAAGAAAATTAAATTTGGAAATGAAAAGTATGCAATAATTTTCAATGTAAAGCATGTAAGACGTCAGGTTCACCAAAATGTAATATGGTGAAAAATGATGAGGGGAGATCAAGTGGAAAGTTTTACTCCCCTCAAAAGAGGAATGAAAGTTTCACAAAGGATTCTCTTTAATTTTTCACACATTAGATTCAAAAGAGGGGTTGAATTCACTAGATCTTGTGAGAATTTGCCAAGATCTAGAGGCAATGGAAAGCACAAATAAGAGAGAACAAAATGTGACAAGAATAAATTGTATTCCTATCAAGATGCAAAATGTGATCAACTGGATCATTAAGATTTGTTGTTGTTGTTGTTGTTGTTACATACAATGTAGAATAATCCTTCTTATAAAGGCAAGGCTAAGAGACAAGAGAGCACACAATGATGACATGTGGCTCAATGAGATGCAAGGGTAGGTAGGGGTAGGTAGGAGAAATAGTAAAATATTCCACATGAGGTGGATCACCCACCAAAGGTGGAATTATCACTCTACAATAAGTGGATATGATAAGTAACAACAAGATCACACCATAAAAGGTGAAAATATCCTACAACACACTATCCCAATGTGGCACAACTCCCTAAGTGTCTCATATGTAAACTACAATATGGTGCATGTACCTAAGTAAACTTAAGTAAAGTTTAATTATATCCAAGATGAATAAATAATTACACCAACAGATCCAATCCCCAATTGTAAGAGATTGAATACTAAGTGAATTGCAGTAAATTTGGAAAGTATTAGGAAAATAAATTAACCCTCTTTTGCAGTAGACTAGTTGAATTAAGCAAATTGAGACTAAGTGCAAAAATGACAAAGAAACGATTATATCTTGAGATAGAGATGCGGGATGAAGTTGTACACCTGGAATTAGTAGTAGAATGTTGAGACAAAGCTTCCCTGCAAATCTGAGAAAAATTTGCAGAGATTGTATGTAAGTTATGCATGGTCCTTTGAAAAATTCGTGTGCCGAAAGGGGTTTTTCCATCTCTGAAAATGAAGCTTAAACCTGCAATTATAGTCACGCACCTGCAACCTACACACAAAAAAGAGAGGGAAATGTTGTTGGGATTGGGGGTTTGCCTTCAAGTGAAACCCCATTTTGGAATTAACCAAGTGGTTGTAAAATATTGCAAGTAAATGAAAGGAAATGTCTGAAGTAAAATCTGCCTCAAGAAGGGGATGTAATTGAAATGTTTATACCTTTGTAGATGAATTTTGTTGAATGGATATGTGAAATAAGATGTCTTGAATGTTGATAGAAATATCCTCTTTAATGGTTGAACCCTTGTCTTGAATGCAACACCTAGCCTTGAAAGGAAACTTGAAATTCTCAATGCTTGAATGGATGCTTGAATGCTTAATGACGATAATGGAGACCTCTCACTTGTTCATCTTACTTTTGCTTGCACTTGATTTCGCTTATTTTTGCTTATTTTCACTTATTTTCTCTTATGCAAATAGGAGGATAAGTGCTCCTTATATACTTGAGAATTAGGGGTGTTTAGGTAATTTCTCATCTTAGGCTGCATAGGAAAACCTTTTCCTGCTCACAAATTGATAAGCCCAATGCAAGGGGGGACCAAAGGGGGCCCAAAATAGGGCTAGGACAAGGGCATCAGGCCCCTATCCTAAGAGGACAGGGGTGTCACACCCCTGTCCTGCCCTAATTTAGGATAGGCAGTAGCAAGAAGGCAATGCAGAATGATGAAAAATGTAGTTTATTGATGTCATGAGCATGTTTTGGGTCTCCGATCAGGCTTAGGGATTCATCCGCTAATGCAAAGACCCAAATGTGGTGAAAAATTGCAAGGGTCGCAATTTTATGATGCTACACCTGCTTATCATTGTGATTAATTTTCATATTTCAATGCTCCAGCCATTTTCCATGTCATTCCACATCCTTCATTATTTGACATGTCCAATACCAACCTATCCAATGAGAAACCATTAATAGTCTTTCCCAAATTGTGTCCTCCTTGCAACAACAAAATGCTTCCATGACCCAATCCAAGTTCAATGTTCCTACATATGATGTTGCAAGCCTACTTTCCTTTAATTTTGTTCATACCACTCTCCCTAAGGATATTGAAATTCCCCAATTAGAGGTGTGCAATGGAAACTTGGTTATCCCTTGACTCATGTGAAAATATTTGGCACCTTGTGTAGTGACTTCTCAAATTATCATAGATTGATGGATAAATTGTTTTCTAGGACATTTTGAGATAAGGTCTTACAATGGTTTTGTTCTTTACCTCCTTATTCTATTCATTATTTTTAAAAATTGGCTAATGCTTTCATTCAACAATTGTAAAATAACATTGGTTCTCAAATTTCTTTGACTGATTTGATACAAATTGTAAACAAGGTGTTAAGGAAAAAGTGATTGATTTCATTGGTACATTTAAACCTTTGCATGCTCAAATATCTTATCATGTGCCTGATATGGATATTCAAAGAATCTTCATTTCTACTTTGCAAAAAGACATTGTTTTTTGTTTTATGAGTTTACCTCTTTCACCCAATTGTGTGTAGTGCTTCATAATTATCAACTTTAAGTAAGCCAATTTGAGGCATTCACTCCAATGGCTCTAGTTGATAAGAATGATGTCATTCAACAATATTTCTTGAAGTTTCAAAAACCAAAAAAAAGGATTCATTAAACTTAAAAATTCCTTAAATAATATTGATGCACAAGTGGCAGTTGCAACACCAGGTGTGGCTCCTTTGTTGTCCATTTTTAAATCAGCACATAATTTTACACCTCTTTTTGAATCTTTGCATAATGTTATGTTTCAATTAATTAATACTATTGTTTTGAAACTTCCTCCCATTAAACCACATGACCCTTGTAAACCATTTCTAGCTTCCCATTATCCCAAAACCTTTTACTAATATCACTATCAACCTGGCCATGATACTGGGAAGTGTTATAGGTTAAAACATCTTGTCCAAGATTTTATTGATTACAATACCATAATTGTTGCTAGTGTTAATGATAAAGGAAGCAAATCAATTGCACCCCCTAACCAAAACTTGAAAATCTATACCTATCCTTTGCCTTCTCATTCTACCAACACCAAGTCTATTTCCACTTTGATTACAAATATGTTCTAAATTGGTTCATCTGGTCACTTATCAGTTTTTGAGCAAGAAATGGCAGGATTTGAAGAAAAATTAGAGAAACTTGAAAAATAAAAGGCAAGGATAAGGTCTAATGCCAGAGAGCTTAAAAATAAGCTTGGTCCTAAGTTGGACAATCTTATTTCCCAGAGAATAGAAATATCTAAGGCATTACTTCAAGGAGAATGATCACTGAAAGATCACATGCATTATCTCACCGGCACGATCCAACACACTGAGGCAACTTTGAAGAACAGCAAAAGGTTTATGCAGAGTTTGAATTTGGTTTTGGCAGCTATCTTTCAGATTGTAACCAACCAGTTACAGACTTTTAGGTGAATTTTTGCACTCATTTGACTATTTTTGACAACCTTTATCATTGGTGTTAAAGGGGGAGTAGTGGAGAGAAAAATACTTCTTTAGAGGAGATCATTTGCTCAGGGGGAGCACACCTTTTTGGAAACTTTTTGGACTTCATTTTTTGGAACAGTTTTTGGATTTTTCTCATGAGTGTTGCCATAAATGCCAAAGGGGGAGATTGTTGGCATTCTACACTCTTATGAGAATAGTTGATGTTGTCATTGATGACAACCAACTGACAAAGATATGTCAACCCACCGGCAGTTACTGGCACCGACAATGGACTTCTACATACATCGGAAGACACTTCACCGACAGCAGCAATAATGCATACTGGCACTCAGGCCGACATGGAATAAACTTTTTTTATTGTTTTATATTGTAATTATCTTTTGTAAAAGCCGACATGACATATTGTAAAAGGCTCATATATATGCATGAGATCTTATAGGTCATTTTGTAAGAGAGTGAGGATGATATTTGTGATATAGTTGATAACAAAGGTTTTGGGTAATAGACTGAGCTTAAACTAGTACTGAACCTAGCATAGTTGATGCTGATCTAAAGTAGTACATTGCATTGTATTTTGATAATCTATTTTGTAAGTCAGTGAGACTTTTGTTTTGTGATTGAGCAGTGAGCTCTAGGCTACTAGCCTTCCTGCATGTGCAGACCCCTCATTGTAAGTAATATTTATTCATTGGCCAGTGAGTGAATATTGTGGGTCACAAATCCCACTGAGGTTTTTCCCAAACTGAGTTTCCTCGTTAAATATCTTGTGTTATGGTGTGTTCTCTATGATTTCTCTATTATTCCTATTTGTTGCATTAATTCTTATTTATCGGTACACTGTTTTGGGATACAAAGTTCTTAATAAGTTTAAATATTTTGCTAACTGGTTAGACACTGATTCACCCCCCCCCCCTCTCAGTGTCTTTGGGACTGTCATTGATTCTATGGAAAAACATTAAAACATTATCCTTTGGGGAGAGATTATTCATTGGGGGAGAGATTGTTACTCTTTGCATTTGTATTTTAATTTCTAGTATTGATCTATCCTAGAGATTGTTGGTTTTTGGTTGTATCTGGTATTTGTATTGCTTTGGCATTTGATGTCAAAGGGGGAGAGATATCTATGGAAAAATATTAAAATATTATCCTTTGGGGAGAGATTATTCATTGGGGGAGAGATTTTTACTCTCTGCATTTGTATTTTAATTTCTGGTATTGATCTATTCTGGAGATTGTTGGTTTTTGGTTTACTGGCATTTTTTCTTTGGCACTTAGATGGTTTTTCCATCTTGTGTTGTCATCAATGCCAAAGGGGGAGATTGTTAGTATTATGGATATGTTGCATTGGTTTTTTCATTGATGTCAACACTTATCCTTCTGGAGATCTTTGGTTATGTTCACCGGCAAGACTCGATGACTTATGCACAGTCACCGGTATCTGGTTCACCGATAGGTTATATTATTCATCGGCACTGAGGATGACTTGTTATCATCTAGAGATCACTTGGTTATGTTGAAGACATGGTTTGGACACTTGGTTTTGGAGATTTGGTTATTGGTCTAATCAGGTTGACATATTTGTTGTTTACCAGCAAATGGGTCTAGGTTATGGACCGGCAAGTGTTATCTATTCCAAATCAGCACGACATGTTATGGAGATGGTTTAATCAATTAATATTGTTTTTGAGCCGACATGATGCATCACATCTTGACTTACTTGTAATAGACTTTACTATATTATTCTTAGTAAGCTGACCTACACATTTGGTCTTAGGTTTTGGTATATATGTAAGATCTCAATTGTGAGATTGAGATAAGGTATTATAGAGTTGTGATATTCGGTATATGCAAATATAAGAAGAGCTACTCATGAAAACATCATTTGAAGATTCAAGGAAGGTTTGAAGGAGACAATTAGAGCTTAACCGGTACTAAATCCAACATTGGAGATGCTACTTTGAGCAGTACATTATCATTGGATTTAATCATCCAATTGTAGTCAGTGTGATTCTCATTTTGTGATTGAGCAGTGAGCTCTAGGTAGTTGGCCTATCTGCATGTGCAGACCCCATTTGTATACACATACTATCTGTAGTATCATTTGATTGTGGGTAAGGTTTCCCACCGTGGTTTTTCCCCTTACAAGGTTTCCACCTACAAATCTTTGTGTTATGTGTTGTGGACATTGTTTCTCTTTCTGTTTCATGCATTAAGTTTTACCGGTACTGTTATTAACTGTTAATTTATTTACCGATATTAAGTTTGGTTTACCAGTATTAAGTATCAAGTTTGGTTAAAGTATATTTGGGTTGAAATTAATAGACAACTGATTCACCCCCCCCCCCCCCCCCCCCCCCTCTTAGTTATCTCCTGGTCCTAACAATTTTGGCACACCATCTTGGAGCACTTACCCACTAGTGGGAATTAGGTGTTGTACACCTTGCACAATGTTTACAATGCATTATTTACTATTATGTATATGGTGCACATAGGGGAACCCAAATGGACATGTATCACTAGGAGCTAACATTCTTGGGGCCACTTTATGTGTTGTATTTCACATGTAATTATATTTATTTAATATCAGAGAAATAAATATAATAAAGTGAAAACTTAGTAATAGCTTGTAATCCTATTATACTAGTCATGCAGTGTTATGTAATACCACTTGGTGGTTTTGTGGGAGCTTCCTTTTATAAAAGCAACCACAAGGGTAGTTGTTTAAGGTTCGCTAATTTTCTTAAGGGGTTGAGAGCATCTCTTGTTGGATTTGTGAGAGTTTGAAACATGGCATGGGATGTGTGGTTACATGCTTGTTCACGTGGAGTTCTTGTAGAGGTCTTGTGATTCATAGGTGTTGATGGATGTATTGTAATGTTGCACTAATTAATAATACATGGCGAATGGATGCTTTTGGAGGATGGGTTTTTCCCTCATGAGGGTTTTCCCAAGGTAAACCTTGTTTCATTTTTAATGGGTGTGTTGCCTATTCTTTAGCATATAGACTCTAAATACTTATTTGCATAGAATTATCCTATGGGCTATGTGAAAATTGCCATTATATGGCTACATATTTTACAACACCTATAAGGAACATGAGTTGTTTGAAAAAATACTTCAAATAGATATGGTCTTATGGAATAGAATGGTTAAAGGATGCGCACAAAATGGGTTTCATGGAAGGGTCTTGAAATTATTTAAGAAAATGCAATTGCTAGGTCTAAGTCTTAACTCCACAACATTTTCTAGCAGCCTCTAAGCCTATGCAAAAATGTGAACATTAAAGAATGCTAATAGAAAAAATGTATTGAAAAAATTATTTTAATTCCCCACCATAATTTTTTTCTTGTGTGATATTTTGTGGCCTACTCAAACATGATTCACTGATCTATTCATTTTATGGTTTTTGTTGTAGGGAAAAAAGTTGGTATATAGTAACAAATCATGTTGTCAGGCTTAAATTTTGATGAATTTAATATCCATTTTATCTCTAAATTAATTAATGAGGGAGTGTGAGTAGTTATTTTTGTATGTAAATTGACCTTTATAAACTATCAAAACGGCTTGATAAATAAGTGGTTGTAAAATGTAAAAAAATAAAAATGATTTTGATTTATTTTTTGCTAGATAATAGGTGAAAGTGGACAATTGTTTCTCTATGGATATAGTTCACTTTGGTTGAACCATGTTAAATTAGTGTGTTATTGTGAATAGAGATGAGAGATGAGAGAATGTGTGTGAGGTAGGTAGAGAAGAGAGATGATATACAAAGTAGAAGGGTGAGAGACATAGGTTTAGAGATTGGGGAGAGAGGATGGAATAATATAGAAAGATGGGGGGAGAGAGAGAGGGAGGGTGATAAGAAGATAGGTTTAGAGATCGAAGGAGACAAAGAGAGTGAAATAGAGATATAGAAAGAATGATAATAGTAGCTTAGTGATTACTAAAATTTAACTAGGTGTGAGAAATTATAAGATCTAGAGCTTGGGGAGAGAGGAGAGAGTGAAATAGAGAGAGGTAGAGAGGGAGGAGAAGGAGAGAGATAGGAAAATAGATAAGTCTAAAGCTTAGGGGAAACAAAGAGCGTGAGATAGATAGATAACAAGAAAATGATGATAGAAGCCTACTGATAAATGAAATTTGACTAAGTTTGAAAAATTATAAGATCTCCTAAAATCTAAAATCTACATTATGACTCTTAGAGATCTAAAACCACTCTCAAACATCCTAACAATATATACTTAAAATATAACTTAAAGTATAAGAAAGATAAAAGACAAAGAGAAAATATGTTATATTTTATGTATATATCTTGATGAAAAAACTTAGCGAATGCCATCTAAGTTCATGTTCCTTATCTAACTTAATGTGAGCATAACGCATGCGTGTTTATCTTGTTAAACATAACCCATACACATTTTTATATTTAAAATACGATCATGTTTTTATTTTTCAAAAAACACGACCGCATTTTTGTTTTAAAAAACTTGTACACATTTTTAATTTAAAGAACACGTACGTGCTTTGCCTTGTACTTAGGCTTGGATAGCAACACTAAGGCTTGGGAGCCTTATTTCCCTCCTTTTTACATGTTTTCTTCTTCCAAACTATTTTCTCAACTTCATCATCATCCAGTTTACACGTTATCAAGTTGGTATTTCTAAAATTGCCACCATAATTTCACCCATCTTCTGAGCTTTCTAACCATATATTTTTTAAAAATTTGAACAACATTAACAAATTAATCTTGAATTTCTTTTACCAATGTCTCCAGAGTTCTCAAAGATATACATGTACTATTTTTTTAATAACTTTTAAACTACTTGTCCAAAATTGAAATAAATTATATATTATTGTTCTACACTTCATTCTTTACACTTTTGAAAAAAAAAAAATTTTAATTATTTTGGTGCAATTTATATGATGCATACAAACAGGTACTTGATTTTCAAGATGCGTCCACTTTGAAAAATCATATAAAAAAATAAATACTCAACAAAAAATTACAAAAAAAATACATGACTTCTAATGCTCCCTCTTAACTATCTTTCTATCAAAGGGTTTTTCAAATACAAATATAACTATACCTTTTTTATCACATCAGACACTATGTTATGTTTTGCTGAAAAAACGGGAACACTTTTGTGTGCGCAAAATATTTGACCCCCTTAATCTTATCCAGATTTGAAAAAAAAATTACAAGTTTGGAAACTAAATTCAGAGTATGAAAATATTTGTTCTTTGGGTATCTTCATATTTTGAGTGGACAAGTTTCAAATTGCTCCTCCAAGTTCAAATTTAGTTGATTTTAGAAAAAAGTTGTCCACTTATACCCCCCTTTTTGCACACCATCATGGTGCACTTACCCTAGAGAAAACATCTCATTATAAGAATACAATATTATAAACCTAAAATTAAACCTTATAATTGATTCAATGTATCTAACGATGAATACTCTAATTGAGTTTGGGGAATCCCTTCCTATAGAGGGAATCAAAATAATAAAAAATTTAATATATTAAGGTGATTTTTAAGTGCTTTGTTTCATAATTTAAAGATGTGAAATGTACTAATCTTAAAGAAAAGAATCTAGAATTTTGAATAACCTTCCTACCCTTATGTGTTTTCTTCCAACTATGGAGCTCTATGTAGACTGGTGTCAAGCTAGTGGCCTCTTTGTTATTGGTTGTAATACAACACCTACTAAGTATAGAACAAGCCTTAGTATTCATGGGCAGTGAGAGAAACTAAGTGGATCTCAACTCTTATGACCTAGCAAATGAAATGTCAATGTGGAAAATCCTCAAGAAAGGTGAAATAATGAAGTTAATGAAAATGCTACATAGCCATGATCCCACTTAATCCATAGAATTCAAAACAAGATGAGTTATGAGATAGTAAAAATTAGGGATGTAGAGATTGATGTGTATGGGGATTGGATCGTGTATGTCACAAGCCTTTCGACAAATACAATGAAAATTTACAAGGACAAGTACAGTAAGAATGAAGCATTATGCTCCTTTCTATTTGATGGGGAATAGTTGAAACATATCTTGATTGTCTTTACTAGGATCTCTTTCCTACAAACATGTCAAAGTGACACTAACTCATTAGGTATGTCATTTTATAAAGATTCTAGGTTGTTTATTCCTTCCATTTGACTCTTATCATTTCCACCATAATTACCTTGATAGATTTCCTTTCATCCTTTAGTCTTTTTGAGGCCACTCCATGATAGAATTTAAAAGAGTTTTTAGGGTCACTCCCTACCCCAAGCCCCCATCTTGTTTTGGATTAAGGAAAAAATAGGTTTTGAAGGGGCCCCGAAACCCTTTACAAAATGATTCTAAGAGGTATAGAATCAAAAAGCAACATCCAAAACAAAACGGGTTGCAAGGATAGGCATAAAAAGCAGCAGCCAAAGAGACAACAAAAGCCGAGTTGGGCACAAAAAGATAGCAGAAAGACCAAACCCAAAAATAGAAAGAACCAGCAATAGAAAACAACCCAATTACATTAGGCTTCTGAGGGTCTCAGCGACCTCAGTCTCAAGGGCATTCATGGTATCAGCAGCAGCCTGCATAGCTTTATGATCCAAATTCTGAAAGGCCGCCTTTTTATTCATGTTCCCTTGGGTCCTTTTGCAGGGTCCACCACTTTGAGCCACCTCAGCTTCATCACCAATAACAATAAAAGCCTTATCCAGTTGTTCTAGACTATTCACCATGGTATTCATAACCATTGTAGACTTTAACAATTTTGTGACTGCTAACCATAATGGTCTTGAGGGTGTCCTGGATCTTGTTGTAGCCTTCCTCAACCCAGGTGATGCGTTACTCCAGCCTTTTCTCCAGCTGATCAACCCCTTCCCCTATTTTCTTGGTATAGTCCATGGCTGAATTCTTCTCAACTTCAGTCCAATTCCCCTCATTATTCGGCTTACCAAGAGAAGAACCAGTAGGGAGAGAATCCATTTTGCTTCCCAAAGCTCTTTGGTTAATCCGGATCTCTTTAAGTTCATGAAACAACCACTTGAACAAACTGAAGATGTCAATTGCATGATCACGAGGCATCCCCGACACATTTTCATAATCCTCCCTCTTATCATTTATCTCATCACTTTTAGGATGAAGGTATGCAATATCAGCCACACCCACATTACCAGTCTCCTTATAGGATAGAGGAGAGGTCGGGACATTAGGGTTATCAGGTTTCTTAACATCATCTTCTTTCTCACTAGAAGAGGGGGAGCCAATCTCAGCCAAAGTAGAGGAGGACATAACAATGTTCTTGTGACCTTTGGAACCCTTCCTCATCTTGGGTTTAGAGCTCGAAGGAATTTCCATTTTAGCTTTTTTTCAAGGGAGGGGGAGTCTCATCAGACCCAGACCCAAAGGCATCATTATCAAACTCTCTCGCACCAGTCTCATCATTCTCAGAAGAAATATGGATAAAATCATCAGGGGGAGGAAGAGCACAAAAATGGGTATCAATAAGGACCGGCGGGCCTTCATGCATAATGGGAAACTTAGCAGGGTTCTTATGGTGGTCACTGAAATTATCCCTAAGAGCATACATGAGGTAGAAAAGGAAAGACATTTTCACACCATGGCAGAAATGATTCAGAATAACAAAGTGGTGGCCATACACCCTAGTATACCAACCATCCAAAGTAAGGTAATTCATAATTACCTTGAGAAGCTTCTGCCAAAAAGACTTGATGACCGCAATATCATAGTAGTTGGTCATCTTCTTAACAATTTTAGCCCACTCCTCCTCCTCCTTGGGGATATTCTACACATCTTGCTCCGTGTACACCCTATCTCTATAATACTTCATGCCATCCATAGATAACCTAGTGACCTGTGCAATAAGGGCTTCATCAACTAGGACCCTTTGACCATGAAGAACAATCGTTCCATCCTTCCAGTTTTTAGCAAAATATCTCATAACATCTTGATTTCGCCCTTGAAGCCTCTCAATGTATGTAGTGAACCCACCTTTCTTCAGAATGCGCCATAGCTTCTTTTCATTCTTAAGTTTCACACAACTAGGTGGCTTAATTCTTTTTCTCGCACAACCCATTTTATCGAGCTCTCTGTAATACTCTCTACAATGAATTTCCAGAGTTAAAGCAAACCTCTAGAAAATGTATGAAATAGCCCACAAAGCATGCAAAATAAATTTGCATCGATTCTTATGTCGTCTCTGGCCACCTATCTCAGAATGGAAGGTATTAGCAGTTCTAGAAACACTTAGTCATTATAGCACTAGTAATCATTAAATTTATTCCCCTGACTTCGCTCGTGGAGCAGATGCATCACAAGTTCTGAGTCCAGCTTGTCACCATGGGTTCAACAAAGTTGGGCTTTACACGTCACTCCCCTGTTGGCAAGGAAGTCAGCAATCACATTGGCTTGTCTATAAACATGGACGAACATGCATTTATCAAAGGTTTTAATAATATCTTTATCTTTTTTCATCCAAATGTCAACATTCCAAGCCGGAGTTGAATTACCCTTTAGGTAGTTGATAATGTTCTTTGAGTCCCCCTCGACCCAAACAAGCTTACAATTGTTTTGTTTTGCAAGTTTTAAACTAGAATAAGCTCCTATGGGTTCAACAACATTATTAGTTTGTTTACCAAGAGGGATAGCAATAGCAGAAATGAAGTTGTCGTAGTGATCCCGTATCACCCCACCACAACCAGCTTGACCAAGGTTCCCTCTAGCCGCGCCATCGAAATTGATTTTAACCCAACCTTGGGGTGGGAAGTTCCAACTAATGTTGTCTCTGGGGTTGACCTTAGGTGTAACCATATGATGACCAAAATCCTAGTCCTTGACAACATTGTCTTCATACTCCTTAAGGATACCACTATGAGAGAGGACATTGGGGCTAACAACCGAGAGGTTATCAGAGATGGCTCTAGAAATTTTCTTGAAGACAATATCAGAAGGGAGATGGATATCCCTGAAGATACAATTATTATGTTCTTTCCATAAACCCCACGTCATGTGAGGAAACACAAAAAACCAGATCTTCTTAATGAAGGGATTTCTTGAGGGCGGGTTCCATTGGTGGACAAACTTCTTAACAACTCCCGATAAAGTCCAACAAAGATCTCATTTTTGAGGCACCAGACTCCAAATCTCAGAGGTGTAAGAGCAATGTAAAAATAGATGGTCCACATATTTAGTCGCCTGCAAGCACAAGTAGCATCTATTTGGGATAGAAAAGCCCCTCTTAACAAGATTGTTAGTAGTTAAGATTTTATTAAGAAAGAGGAGCCAAAAAAACATATTGACCTTAGGAGAAAGGTCCTTAATCCAAACTTTAGAACACCAGGACACATAAGGTTCATTACAGACATCCGCAGAAGCCACATAAATTTTCCCATTGGGATTGAATTTCCAAATTAGTTCATCTTCCACACTTTCCTCCAAACCAAAATAATTTAGGGAAATTTGTAACTGGGTGAAAGAAGGATTAATAACAAGAAGATTAACCCACTTACCCTCCTTCCAATAGTCAACCACCATAGTGCCAAGAGAAGCCACACAAAGATCATTTAAAGATCCCAAAGTAGGATCAGAAGCAAGTGAGTGATTCCCGATCCAACAATCATCCCAAAACCGGATTTTTCTTCCATTCCCTAGCTTCCAATAGGCTCCCTAGCTAGCCACATCCCTAGCCTTGAGGATATTGTTCCAAAGATGAGATCCATCAGGGATATGAGAAGAACTCAAAAAATCCTGCAAAGAATGAACATTAGAGAGATATTTATTATGCCATAAGGTGTTCCATTCCCTTCTAGAGTCATAAGACCTCCAGACCTATTTAGCCAGAAGAGCATTATTAAAGGTTTTGATGATTCTAATTCCCAATCCACCAACTCTCCTTGGCTTGCAGACATTCTCCCAGGAAACCAAAGGGATTCTTCTCTTTTCCTCAACCCCTGACCAAAGGAATATTTTTTGAATTTTGTCAATAAATTCAGCAAATTTAGAGGGAATTTTGAACAAACTGAGAGCATACACTCGAAGGTTCTGAAGAGTAGCTTTCAATAGCTGAATTTTACCATCCTGACTCAAAAGGGTACCTTTCCACCCAACCAACTTCCTATTAAATCGATCAATTAAAGATTCCCAGAAGGACTCAGAAGGTTTAGATCCCAGAGGGAGGCCCAGGTAAGTAGAGGGGAGCTTACCAATGAGGCAGCCGAGAATGTTAGCAATCTTCATTTGGCACTACTTAGGGGTGTTGATAAAATAGATAAAACTTTAGTTCTATTAACCATCTGTCCAGAGGCTTTTTCATAGATGTTGAGAATTGATTTGATGACTCTAGCTTCTCCAAAAAAAGAGCTACCCATTAAAATGGTGTCATCAACAAATTATTGATGAGAGCAAATCAAATTGGCAAAGGACGACTTGAGACCTTTTAGGGATCCTTGCACAACTTTTTAATGAATGTATCTCCCCAAACTTTCTGCCATTATAGTGAAAAGAATAGGCGATATGGGATCACCCTACCTAAGACCCCTCGAGGTTCTAAAGAAGTGGGACGACGATCCATTGACAATAACAGCAGAAGAGGCAGTGGGAATGAGTTGCCAAATAAAACTAATAACCTTGCCAAAGAAACCAAAAGCCTAAAGAAATTTTTTTAAGAAGCACCAATCCACCCTATCATAAGATTTAGCAATGTCCAATTTCAAAAGAAATCCTTGAGACTTTGCCTCCAAAAGTGAATGAATGTTTTCATAAACTGTGATGATGGAGTCAAGAATCTGTCTTCCTAGCACAAAGGCATTTTGTTGAGGGGAGATCAGAAGAGGAAGAACACCTAGCAACCTCGACGTAAGGACCTTGGAAATAATTCTGTAGGAGTTTCATAAGCTAATAGGCCTAAAAGCATCCAAATAATCAGCCCCTTGCTTCTCAGGAATGAGGACAATGAAGGTAGCATTCAATTCGTTCAGCAGAGATCTAGCTCCAAAAAATTCTTTAATAGAGTTGGACACATCTTCCCCTACCACATCCCAAAAGTGCTGAAAGAAAAACATAGGAAAGCCATCAAGGCCTGGAGCTTTATTATCGTCAAAAGAAAATACAACACTCTTAACCTCCTCAGAAGGAATGGCGGCAAGATTATGATTTTGGCTCTCAGATAGGATTTTAGGTATAGTATCAACCAACATATTCTGACCCTCCGGCTCCAACAACATATCTTTCTTCAGAAGATCAGAAAAAAAATCAACAACAACTCCACTTATTTCATCATCATTATCAATTCTTCTCCCATTCTTTATCGGGTGGTCAATTCTATTTGCAGCCCTATGTTTAAGGGTAGAGATGTGGAAAAAACTGGTGTTTTTATCACCATCCTTGAGTCATAAGGCTCGAGATATCTACCTCCAACAGGTCTCTTTCTGAGCTACAATATTGTGGTATTTGGATAGAACCTCACTTTCCCTAGAAAAATTATCATTCACATATCCTTCATTTTGGACTTTATCCTGGATCAGGACCAACTCCTCCTGAATAGCAGATTTCTGAACAAAGATGTCCCCAAATTCTTCTCTATTCCACTTTTTAACCCTCTCCTTGACATGCCTTAACTTTTTATCAACTCGGAACATAGCAGAACCATCCACTTGAACATTCCACCAATCATTCACGCTACTAGAAAGGTTTGGGTGGGATAGCCACATTTTCTCAAATCTAAATGGAAACCTCCTTCGTGGACCATTTTTAGGCTCATCTATCAGACATATAGGAAAGTGGTCAGATCTAATTCTAACCATAGAATTCAGAGAACAGATATAATGTTGGATCCATTCAACAGAAATCAAGGCCCTATCAAGCCTAACTTGAATCAGGTCAATACCAACACGGTGATTGGACCAAGTGAAAGAAGCTCCAGATAAATCCAAGTCAACTAGACCTTGACCATTGATGAAGTCAGCTAAGTCCAATTTGTTGTCAATCTGTATCTAGGATCCCCCAAATTTCTCAGCTTTCATGAGAGAGGTATTAAAATCCCCCATTATCAGCCAAGGAGTATTGGGATAACGGCTACGAAAAGAAGAGAGCTTTAGCCAGAATTTCCTCCTACAAACTTTATTATTGGGAGCATACACATTGGAAAGGATCCAAGAGAACCCATCCCTTGAATGTTTAAACAAAGTAGCTACATGGTTACTATCATGACAGATAGGAATGCCATGAATAAACTTGGTATTCCAGAGAGTAGAAACTCCCCCAGAAGCCCCATAAGAGTTGCTCCCTTGAGATTCACAAAATTTAGAGAACTTAATTTTCTCCACCTTATCTTTCGACATTTTAGTTTCTTGAATAAGTAAAATATCCAGTCTATGATCCCTGACAATATTATGGACAATGTCATGTTTATGACTACTATTAAGACCTCTAATATTCCAAGATAGGATCTTCATTTCTTACCAGGGGAATTAAATAGACTATCATGGATTCTTTTTTGTGATCCATCTGCTATGTTCTGTATGCACTCCTACTCTCTTTGCCATTTGTTATATTTTCTCCGTGTACTTAAAGGTGGCCCACCACAGTCTTCCTTCACTTTGTTACAAGTTGTAACTCCAAGCTTCTGCTGAGACTTCTTTTTCTTCAACACCACCTTAGTGTATCTCATTTATTCATCAAATTCATTTCCCTATTTACCCATAGCACTATCAACCTTTGAGGACTGCAAGGTGTCCAGAATAACAATATTCAGATCAAAGTCAGGGAGGTTACAGGTGGAATGTTGTGACGAAGAGTCATCCTCCAAGGTCTTCTTCAGATCATTAAGCTCAAGAATACCAAATGATAATCCAACAACCAGAGAAGATTGTCGATCTTTAAAGGAGCATTCTTCCATATTCTTGAATCTGTGGGGGTTCAGGGGAAGTTATCCCTCCTCCAAATCCTCCACCAAAACTTGTTCTTCTCCCTTTTCAACAATTTCATTCTCCTTAGTTATCTCCTCTTCAACCTGATCAAGACCCTCCTCAGACGTGATCTTCGGATCTATGTCCTTGGCCTCAAGGTTTTGATCACCATGAATACTTTCTCTGTTATCTTCCTCCTGGCCTATTTCTTTTGCCTCACCGTTCTGGCCATGTTGAACAACATTTTTCTTATTGGTTTCGTGGCTCCCATCAGGCCCTTTCTGGTGAACAAAATTACCCTTCTTATTCTGGGTATCTTCTTCCACAGGTTTGGGTTTCCATATGATAGGTCCTTTATTAGGATCTATCTTGGTGTTCTGAGGGTATATATTTTCCCAATGGCTCGCCTTTTTACACAAGAAGCAAACAAAAGGTAACGATTCAAACTCAATAATTTGAACTAGCATTCCCAACTTCAACACCAGCTTCATCGATGAAGGAAGATCCTTAGATCTAGACACCCCCACACAAATCTTGGCATAGACTATTCTTTTCCTAGCCGCCATCATAGGATCAATGGATAGAAGTTCACCAAACACTCTAGCAATGCCCTTAAAAATATCTTCATGCCAATATTCCAATGGAAGCCCTGGCAGCTTGACCCAGACGGGAATGGTTTCAAAAAAGGCATTAGATATATCCATATTCGAACACCACTTCTTAAGAGTTAAAGAGGACCTCCCCATAATCTATGGACCACCACAAAGAATAGTCACGATATCCTCAGCGCATGAGAATGCGAAGGAGAAAAACCATGAGGGAGAGCTGAAACCTCAACTTTCCCTTTGATCTTCCACCTTCGATATACAAAGACCCTCACTGAGTCAATGTTGGGTCTAGGCCCAGTGAACTTTCCAACAAGGGTGAGTGCCATAACAGCAATGTTGTGGTCAATCACCTAGTCAGGGATAGACAAAGCAACCTTTCCACTAGCCTTATCACAAGTAATAGATACAGGTGGAAAAGAGGACTTTCCAGTCGGCTTAACCCCAAATAAAGCAACACAATGACTATTTGTGGCTCATGTTAAAAAATCTCATTTTGTAGCCCCTTTGATAGGAACTCGAGAAGCCCGTGATGAAGACAAGTCACGAGGGTCGTCCACTGGGGAAACCCCTGATGAATCCTTGTCCCCTGGGTCCACCTGAAAACACATTTTTGGGTCCCCACCATAGTCAAAATCTGCATCACCATGGTTGTCCTTAGTGCTAGCAGATCCTGGGGATCTCGAACCCACTCACTGTGAACCCAGAAGGGGTCCACCAGGGACTACAGGAGCATCACCTGAAACTCTCCCCTCAACAGCCTGAAACCCTACACTAATCACTTTCTTCTCAAATATAGGAACCCTACCCTGTAACCGGTAAATTGTTACAAAGCATAACAGTCTATCAAACCGGCAAAGATTGAACTGGTAAGGTAGTTGCAGAGAGTGAAGGAGAGAAGAGAAAGAAGCCCTCATCTTGTTGATTATCAACCATACTATCATTTTTATTCCCTCTACACATTTTTTTTCACCCCCTAATGTCCCTCTAAGCCCCCTCACAAGAAGGACAAAAATTATCAAGGTTTAGATTTTAAATCTAATATTTAAATTACCTATCTATTAACCATATAGGAGAGGGCTCCAATAGCCATATTGCTAAAGCTAAGGGGAAGAAAAAAGTTGTGATGTTTATATCCACCTTTAAATATCAATACAAGGATCCCTATATAGGTAAGGATGTTATAATAGATACAAGTGATGATGCACCTAACATACTTGGGATTGAAGATTGTGATGGTGACCTTATTCTTAATTCTAACAATACTAGAATCACTCTTCCTCAATTGAAGTTGTTGCATTAGTGATCATTGTGTTAACTATATTTTTTGTTGATATGCATGCATAATACTATAGTATCTCATACCGATCAGAAAAAAATACTATAGTATCTCACTATAAAAGGGACTAAATTATACAAAATGGTTCCAATTAGAAATGAATAAAATTAGCCTCCAAACTTTTTTATATGATAAAAAACAAACAAACAAACAAACAAACCAAAAGAAATTAAATAAATAACTTATATCTTACCAATAGAAAATCATCAAAGAAATTAATGACACAAAGGAAGACATACCCACATATGAAGACAAATCGATTCTTTTGGAAAAGGACTTAAGTTAATAGTAACTTGCAAAAGGTGGTGTTTAATAGGATCACTATTAAAAAATAGTGTTATTAGTATTAAGAGACATGGAACCAAATGAAATCTTGCTTGATGCATGGAAATATATGACCAAGCTCAAGGACTAGAAGCTAAAGAAATAGAGAAAAGGATAAGGAAAACTCAAGATCCTCCATGGAGTTGGGAAGCTATTATGATGGTGGAACAACTTTAATCTCTATTGTGGCTCCTAATACTATTTTTTTTTAAATAATTTTGTTAATCCTTATGTTTTTCTTTTTCTTTTCTGAAATATTACTATTTTTTGCAGCTTGGTGTGTTTGGTTTACATTTTTTTTTATTTAAGATGGTTAATGTATAAAGGTTGACTCCCTTTCAAAAACTTATAGTACCTTTAATCAAAGAAACTTTTAAAGTGTATATTAAGTATATTATTACATTACCAAAATTTTATTATAAAATATATATAATAGAAATGATTATTTAAAACTATTAAATGACCAAATTATAATAATATTTATAATATGATCCTAACATAACATGATGCAGATATGTCGGAACAGATAGATATAGTTTCAAAGTTGGGGACATGGAAATAACAAATAGAATATGAATCTATCCCCTTTGCCTGCTTCCATTGCAAGAAAGTAGGTCACTAGGCAAAATCATGTCCTATCAAGCCTAAAGGAGAGCTCAAGAAGACTAAACCCCCGGGTGAAAGTAAAAAGGTTCCAGAAAAAAAGGTATGGCAAGTTAAAAACTCAAAAAATAAGGAAGCTGACTTTGTTGACAACAACTGTTTTGAACCCTTGGGGGAAAATAAGGAAGTGGTCTCCTCAACTTCTATCTCCAACCTTCCAATCCAAGAAGTATTGAGGAATGAGTCAACAAAAGTTAACAACCCCGTGACAGAGCAGATCCGAATAGAGGAATTGAAAGAACAGACTGTATCTTCAAAAGACACAACTGAAGTGGTAACTGCTAATACTTTTGCTGGTAAAGAAATGCAAAATAAAGAGGAACAACTTGAGGAAGGGGAGATCACTGGCTCCCAAGAAGAAAAGACTGACTCTTCCTCGCTTATGATCAATACTGAAATGCAAGAAGCCCAAAAATGTGCTATACTGGGTATGAACCTTTTAGATTTAGATCAAAATTTAAAAATAGTAAATAGTGCATCACATGATTCTAGGTTCCCTAATTGGGGCAATGAAGATGAAATATCCAGACTCCTTCGTAATCCTGAAGCGGTTCTAGAGAAAGAAGCTAACTGGAAAATACCAAAATATAGGAACAAGAAAGGATCCACTCCCTCGGCTTCTCAACTAAGGAAATCCAGCAGAATAGCTCAAGTTGATGTTGGGTACATTTCCTCTTCCCCAGGTCGACCTTCTAACCACAAAGTCAGAGACAAGGAGGCCAGTAAGAACATTGTAGATGGGACTCAGAAGACTCTTAAGGAGTTAGGAATCGGTAAGTAACTATGAAGATTATCTCTTGGAATATTAGGGGACTTAATAATCCTCATAAACATGATATTATTAGGAATATGATAAGGGATAGTAAACCTGATGTTTTTCTTATTCAAGAGACCAAAATGAGTAGAGAAAAAGTTGAAACTTTGAAGTTTTTAAAAATGGGACTATCAGAGGTGGAAGCTCGGAAGGTGCTTCGGGAGGCATAGCTACTATGTGGAATCTCAATAGTGTCAAAGGCCATGTTCTTATTCAAGAAAAAAATTTCTCTTGCATTAGATTTGAGAATTTAAAAGATAGAACTTCATGGGTCCTCACCAACATATATGCACCCAACACCTTGAAAGCTAGAAACTCCTTCTAGAAAAAACTTATAGAAACTAGGGACAACTTCAAGAATCTTAGTTGGTTGGTCATGGGAGATTTTAATACTCCTTTGAGAGAGGAGGAAAAAATTGGTGGAAGCCCCTCTCAGTTGGAAAGGAGGTTGGCCCTTATGGATTTCATAAATACTCAGGCTCTCAATGATGTGGAGATACAGGGATGCAATTACACATGGACTAATAGGAGAACTAGCAATGATCTTATCCAAGTTCGCTTTGACAGGGCTCTTATTTTTGATGACTAGTTCAGACATTATTTCTGCTCCCTGTCTGCCCACATCCGGGTTGGGTCTGATCATTTTCCCATCACTCTCTTTGCTGACCCAATTAATAGAAGAAGACATTTTCCTTTTAGATTTGAAAAAATGTGGACTCATCACCTTGATATTACTTGCAATATTCAGAATTGGTGGAATATCCAAGTTGAGGGCACTTCTATGTACAAAGTTGTGAAGAAACTCAAAAGTGTTAAGGACAATATAAGACTCTGGAATAAATCTAGCTTCAGGAACATTTTTGAGGCCAAAGGTAAAGTCCAGGATGACCTTAAGAAAATACAGGTCCAAATTCAGAAGGATGGTTTCTCTACTGTGTCTATTGCTAAAGAGAATGAAACCCTTAAAAAATACAATGAAATCATTGCTAAAGAGGAAACGTTTTGGAAGAAGAGATCAAGATGCACTTGGCTAAAGGAAGGGGATAGGAATACAAGATTCTTTCATATGTCGACTATCAAACATAAAGCAGCAAACAGGATTACTAAACTGGTAGTGGACAATGGGGAGCTAGTTAAGTTGGAAGAGATAAGGAATGAGGTCAAAAGGTACTTTTCAGATCTTCTAAGGAGGGATCACAGGTTGGATGTTGATGCTCAATCTTCTTTTCTTCAAAATATTCCTTGCCTCATTGATGAGAAGATGAATGCCTCCCTTTCTTCCATACCTTCGAACTTGGAAATAAAAAATGTTGTTTTTTCTTTTGATGGTAATAAAGCTCCCGGTCCAGATGGCTTCTCCATGTTCTTCTTCCAAGATTTCTGGGACATTGTATGGAAAGATGTTTCCAACAAGGTCAAGGAATTTTTTGGGGCTGGAAGACTTTTAAAAGAAATTAATGGCACTTTCATTGCACTTATTCCCAAAATTCAAGGTGTTGACTCCATGGACAAGTTCAGACCACTCAGCTTATGTAACTCATTTTATAAGATTATCTCCAAGGTTCTTACCACCAAAATCCTGACTGTCCTTCCCTCTTTGATTAATCATCAGCAAAATGGTTTTGTCCTAGGAAGACAAATTCTTGATTCCATTATTACTGTCCATGAGAATATTCATTCTCTTGTAAGGGGCAAGAAACAGGGTCTCATCCTCAAGCTTGATCTCTCTAAGGCCTATGACCGGGTTGATTGGTCTTTTCTTGTGAAGGTTCTTGTGGCTTATGGTTTGTCTACCAAATGTGTTGACCTCTTTAGTTAGCTTATTACCTCAGCCTCTTTTGTTGTTCTTGTCAATGGATCTCCATCCCCCTTCTTCCAAGCGTCTAGAGGATTGAGGCAAGGGGATCCCATTTCCCCTATCCTCTTCATTATTATGGCTGAATGTTTTGGTAGGTCTATGGAAAGCATGGTGATGCAAGGATCTTTTAAGGGACTTCAACCTTCTTCAGCTGATCATTCCCATTCTCACCAACAGTTTGTGGACGATACCATTGTCATGGGGGAATCAAGTATCTCAAAAGCTAGAACCCTGAAGGACACTCTTTGTAAGTTTTCCTCTGCATCTGGCCAGCTCATTAACTGGGTCAAAAGCGAAATTTTTTTCATTAATACTCCAGAGAGAAGACAACATAGAATCAGCAGAATCCTGGAATGTCAGATTGTTGATCTTCCTGCCACTTATCTTGGCCTCCCCTTGGGCATTGCACCTTTTGATTCTTTTTGGAGCTCACTGGTGGACAAATTTCATAAAAAGCTAGCTGGATGGAAAGGAGCCCTTTTAAGTCAGGCTGGAAAGCTTCAACTTCTAAAAGCTTCTCTTCAAAGCATACCTATCTATGCCCTTAGCCTTTTCAGAATTCCAGTAAAGTATGCTGATGCAATTGAGAAAATTCAAAGAAAATTTCTCTGGTCAGGGGTTGAGGAAAAGAAAAGAATGTCTCTTGTGGCTTGGGATCAGGTATGCAGACCAAAAAGTAAAGGAGGTCTGGGCTTGAGAAGAATCCAGACCCTAAATGAAGCTATCTTGTCTAAACAGGTTTGGAGAATGTTCCACTCAGATAGTGAATGGTGTAAAATCTAGAGAAGTAAGTATTCTCTTATGTCCTCTTGTCTTTCCTCTTTTATCAATTCTGACATTAGTATGAATGGGTCCCATATCTGGAATCATGCCTCTAAGTGTAGGGACACCATTGCTAAAGGGGTTATATGGAAATTAGGCAATGGTAGGAAAATTAAATTTTGGGACGATCCCTGGCTTTTTGATAAATCTTTGGTTGATATCCTAGAATGGGCCCCTTATGCCTCCTCTTGTATTAGAATGTTTGGTCCTTTAGTTGAAGGGTATTGGATAGGTAATAAATGGCAGAACATTGAAAGTATCCACCCAAACCTTATTAAGCTTAAAAACCATCTGTCATCGCCCTGGTTGAATAAAGAGGAAGACTCCCTCATTTGGAAATATGATCCTAAAGGTAATATTACTGTCTCTTCAATGTATGGTGTTCTCTCCCCTACCCCTTCTGAAAATCCTTTCTGGTCTAAAGCTTGGATAAAGGGACTGATCCCTAAAATCAACTTTTTCTATTGGACTATTCTTCAAAATAAAATTTTGACCTTAGATAATCTCAAGGGCAGACGTTTTGCTTTCCCTAATAGATGTGCTCTGTGTCTTGAGGAGGAAGAGTCTGTGGACCATCTAGCCATCCACTGTTCCTATTCTGCTTCAATCTGGGAAATATTTCTTAAGAGTTTTTGCATTGATTGGGTGTTTCCTAACACTATCAATGATTTTTTCTACTCCTGGAATTATCATTGGTCTAACTCCTTTTTGAGAACTCTGTGGCAGCTATCACTCCCTCACATTCTATGGGGGTTATGGAAAGAAAGAAACAATCGTATTTTCAGGGACACTTCTCTTACTCAGGATATTGTTTCCCAGAAAATAAAATGGGCTATAGTGGAGAACATTGGGATCATTGGGGGTCCTTGCTTTTCGGCCAACCCATTGGAATCTCACATTTTAAGTTACTGGAGCTTGAAGAATGCTGGCAGTTCTGACCCCAAGCAAAAAAAAAGATTAGAAGCAAGATGGCAAACTCCCCCTCATGGTTGGTTCAAAGTCAATTTCGATGGTGCTGCAAAAGGTAATCCGGGCCCTGCGGGATGTGGAGCTATTCTTAGAGATGATAAAGGTATATGCAAGGAAATGATTGTTGTTCCAATAGGAAGCCAAACAAACCACAAGGCAGAAGCAATGGTAGCACTCCAAGGTATTCTCCTCGCAAAAAGATGGAATTGCCCTTACCAATGGATTGAAGGGGACTCTAACAACATCATCAAATGCCTCAAGGGGACCTCTAAGCCCTCATGGTCTATCAATAACATTATAAAGGCTGCTAGAGACCTCATTAACACTTTTGAGAAAAGTTTCATATCTCATATCTACCGTGAAGCTAATGGTTCTATTGACTGGGTAGCCAATGTGGCGGTCAATCAAGATGAAATGATTACATGGAAGGGAGAATAGGGCCTCCAAGAGGATGTCAGATTAATCATCTTTAAGGATAGATACAATAGCACCCCAAAGATCATTAATGGACAAAATAATAATGAAACGGATTAAAAGGAGTGCTTCGAGCTATTATAATATTGTCAGTACCAGAATCCAGATTTTGGAAACTAACAGCGGAATCCAGATTCTAGAAACTATCAGCAGAATCCAAATTCTGGAAACTATCAGCATTGGCGAAGGGAAGTCAATAGCAGATTATGTGGAGGATTTGACCAAAACTATTGATAAAGCCGAAAATATAAGAGACTCCTTCAATCCCATATTTGAGCAAATTGAGAAAGCCCTGATTAAGAGGAAAGCAAATGCCAATGCTATGGATCAAACAATGGCAGAAACTGTCAGTAAAGTTAGCAAAATTGAGGAAAGCCTTAAAATTATCGCAGAGCAAAACTTAAACATTCTAAAGGCCTCTGCTGTCAATACCAAAACCCTCATCAGCAATTTGGAGGAGGAGAAGGATACCCTGGAAATTGACCCTAACACTGAAGGCACGGGAGATGTTCAAGGACCCAGAACAAGAACCAGAGGTAAAAAGAAGGAGAAGAAGCCAAATAAGGACCTGAATGAACTTCAAGCTGCTGCAGCCAATTACGACCAGTTGGTGATTAAGGCGGAGGACCTCCTGAAGGCTTTATAATTGTGCAGTGTTTTCCCTGGTTTCTTCTATTTTGTTGTTTCTTTCTTCTGTTGTCATATCTGTTTACTGGCTTTATTACCAATCGTTTTGATAGTTGTTCTTACATGGCCTGGATACTCTCTGATGATCTATTTTAAACTCATTTGTTAAAGGTTTCGGGTCCTTAAAACCTATTTTTCCTATTAATCAGAACATGTAGCACTAACATTTGAAGTTTTTGGATAAAAATTATGTACTACTTTTTTAAGTGTGATTAGAAATGTTATTTTTTATCCAAAATTTTATAACAGAAAATAATGTGTATTGTACTTTGTGGTTAGTATCTACCATGAAAAGAAATTGAATCGATGAATCGAGATCTTTTCAAGCCTCTATCCTTCCTTCACAATTATTGTAGTTGGTTGATAGGCCATTATTTCTGTGAACTCTTTCTCCTAAGTTGTAATCATTGGTTACCATACATAGATGGGCATCCAAAAGTAATGTTTTTGAGAAATGTATTCTCTATTTTAATAGTTCTTTAAACACTTCAAAAAATCTAAAAAGCATAATGCAACATGCACATAGTCATTCAACACCCAAAGAAGAATCTATGCATAACAATGTGATTGATGAGATATAAACAATATAGTGTAAATAATATTAGTGTTTATATCATACCAATACAAAAATGCGTAGACTATATCTAATAAAGGTACATATTGTTTCCCATTGTTTTTCGAATGGATTACTTTTTTCTATAGAAAGATTCTTCAATACTCCTACAAATGCTTTCATTCCTTGCATGGACTGCAATGATTGCAAGATATAAACAAAATGGATTTGCTAAAAATGCATTAGAATTTTTTAAGAAAATGTGATTGGAAGGCATGGTTCTAGATTCCACAATATTGGCAAACATCCTTCCACAAATGCCAAAATGGGTACGACAAGGGTGTTGGGATAATGTGCAAATATGTGTTTGGATTGATTGAGTGATGTGTTGTCATTGTTGTCAACATATTCCTTTGTGTGTTCTAGTGTTGTAGTCAAACTAAGTGAGTTGGTTTGGCCAGTGTGTTGCAGATGAGTTGTTGTGGATTAAAGGGTTTTGATCAAGTTATGAGATCCAGTATTGTGGTTGGTTTTTCAGTTGTTCAATGTTGATAAGTGTTCTAGATTTTGCTCCACGTTGCAATATCTTGGTTTGCGGATTTGGTAGAGTGTTTGGGACGTTCTAGTGTATCTTAAATTTAGATGGTTTGTGATTTGGATGTCCACAAGTGTATCTTTCAGTTTGACAGCCGGTTTAGTTAGTGTTCTTAACGGTTTAGTTAGTGTTCTTAAAGTTCGATATAATGATGATGGAGATTCTAGTAAGTGATGATGTTCTGGTTGTTGTTGTGGTAATTCATGATGCTTGTGGATGTTTCTAAGTCACATCTTATATATTTTGATGGTCTGCATTGATCGTTGTGCGTGTTATTGATAATTTTCCTTGATCTGGTGGTGTTCTTCATGTTCTTGGCCGACATGATGATTGTAGCGTGTTGTGGATGTTCAAAGCATAATTCTTGGAGGTGTTTCATGTTAGAGGTGGTGATTTAGGTCCATACTATGTCTTTGTTGACATTTCTTTGGTCCGCATGTAATATTTTAGCATGTATGATTATTTGTGATGTGTGTTGAGCCGACCTTGAAAGATAGGTTAACGATGTGTATAAATTAATGTAATATCATGTTGTGGATGTATCTACGAATGTGTGAGATTGCGAATAATGCTTTAATCTTTCAATAGCATAGAAGAAGTGTGAAAAAGTGTGAAGTGTGAAAAAGCAGTGCATGTGCCTAACCGGAATTGTAACTAGGCATGAGGAGATGCTATTCTATCAGTCCATGGTCTTCCGGATGTAATCCAAATGTTTTTGTAAGACAATGAGTCTTCCCCAGGTTTGTAGCCCTTGTTGTTATTGTTTTTGAGCAATGAGCTCTAGGGAGTGTGTCTGAATGCATGTGCATTCCCCATTGTAATATTCCATATACTTCTAACAGGGTATCATCATATTGTGGGTAGGTTTCCATCATGGTTTTTCCCTTAACCGATTTTTCCACGTCAAATATCTTGGTGTTATGTGTGTTATTGATGTGGTGTTGATTTATGCTTTCACTGTTATTTATCAGATCTGAAATTGTGTTTAAGATGAGTAGAGTTTCTGAGAAAACTGATTCACCGCTCCCCCACCCCCCCCCCCCCCTCCCCCCCCCCCCAACCCCCCATTAGTTTTTTGCTTTGTTGCCAACCAAGGGATGGTCTTTGATAAAAGTATAATCAAAAGCAATTTTTTATTCCATTTTATTTTAAGTGTCCTAGTAGACATGTATACAAAATGTGAAAGCATACATAAGGCATTCGAAGTATTTGATAAAATGTATCAAATAGATGTGGTCTCATGGACTAACATGATCATAGGATATGCACAAATGGGTTTTAAATGAAATGGTCTTAAAAAATTTAAACAAATGTAATTGATAGGTGTAAGGCCAAAATTTAAAACCTTTACCAACATACTCCCAACCTTTTCCAAAAGGGGAGCTGTAGAATGAGATATCAACATCCACCAAACATAATTGAAAGTTGATTTTTGTTAAATTTTTATAGCTCCATGTGCCCTAATAGACATGTATGCAAAATGTGGAACCATACACAAAGCATGTGAACTATTTGACAACTGGTCTCAAAGAGATGTAATCTAATGGAATACTAATTCTATTACCAACATCCTCCCTACCTATACCAAAATGAGAGCTTTAGAACAAGGCATGGACTTCTATAAAATTTTGATGTTCAATGTGAAGTGTATTTTTAATCAAATGGAAAAATCCTTGATTGGTTTATAACACTTTACTTAATAGCCAATTTTGTAGAGATTAACCATCTCTTGTTAGGATTCCCACAGATACTGAGAGGGGGGGGTGAATCAATATCTAACCGGTTTGTAGATTTTTTTAACTTAAAACATGTAGAGCATATTAATACAGTGTACCGGTAAACAAAAAGTAATGCAATAAGCAAAGATAAAAACAACCACATGAAAAACACACCATAACACAAGGATTTAACGAGGAAATCCGGTGTGGGAAAAACCTCGGTGGGATTTGTGACCCACAATATTCACTTACTGACCAATAAGAGAATATTACTGCTACAAGAGGGGCCTGCACATGTAGGAGGGCCAATTGCCTAGAGCTCATTGCTCAAATACAAAATAGGAAGTCTCACTGACTTACAAAATGGATTATATAAATCCAGTGTCTTGTACTGCTTCAAAGTAGCATCTATAATGCCAGATCCAGTACCGGTTTCTGCTCTGCTTCTTACATAAACCCTTAACCTATAATCCGCATAATAGGTCTGCCTTATTTCGCCTAATTACATTCTTCTTCCTTACTTCAAATGTTCTACAATGATCTCTCTTATATAAGAGTCATTTTACAACTTGCCAAGTCAGCTTACAATGATTTTACAAATAATAAACAAAATATATAAATAACAAAAATCCTATCGGCCTCTATGCCGGTATACTTCTTTTCACTGTCGGTATCGGTGGTTTGAGTGCTGGTGTAGAGTCTGATCTTGCTAGTGCCGATGGAATGCCTTGCCAGTGTCATAGGATTGTAAGGTTGCCATCAATGACAAAACCTTCAATCACCTACAATGTCTCATTGGAGTGTACATATGCCAACATCTCTAAAGATGTACAATGAGATATTTATAAGCATACTTGATATACTCAATAGTCCACTTTGAAAATATGAACATTTACTCAAATGATCTAAATCAAATGAATGTAGACCCTCCTCTACATTTCTTGTGTACCCAATTAAATTAATTCTTTATGATTCATATTTTGTGTGATTACATTATTGTAGGTTAATCCATTCATATGACATTGAGAGTCCATTTTGAAAAGTGGAATTAATTGTTCTTTGTTCATGCAAACAACCCATGTTAATTGTGGTAACTTAGAATTTTAGACTCTTAGTAATTTGGAGAATTGTTGAAATTGTTGCTCATTGTATTTACTATAAAACACTGGAAAGGCAAATTGTGGCTAGGCAAATTGTGGCTCTACTTTTACTAGCCTCAAATTGCTAAGATTGTTTCTTTCTTTTGGAGATAAGAAAACCTAATATAAGTGCCTAGATTGTAGTTTAATTTTGGAAGGAGCATATACTAATTTAGGGATGTATTTGGTGTAAGGGAGTTCATTGCATTGTAATGGTGCATTGTTATATCCCCTTTTAGGTAAACTAGGCTTAAGGCAAATTGTTGCCTCTAATTTTCTACTACTTTTTAGAGTATTTTAGTCGTGTGTTACATTGTTGTAATAGTTGCAAGTTTCAAAATGCTACAAGTGTTTCTATTTTTCTAAATTACAAGTTAATAACAATATTTCTTGTGAAGTAAATTATAATGCTTATTCAAGGAGTGCATCACTAACTTAAATATGGACCATCAATCAAAGAATACCTTTAGGTCAATAAGAGAGAATGAAGAGATTTCATTAAGGTCAATTGGCCTAGATTTTGTACTTATTCTTTAGGAGGTACAAATTCTTTATTTGGTCAAATTTAGTATAACTTACATCTAGACTTGTGGATTTTCTATATTCATAAATAATTGCTTTAAGCATAAAATTGGTTTTATTTGGATGTAGTGAAGACTACATTAGTAAACTATCGATTTTGCCTAGAATTTATACCTTGTCTTATTATTAAATTAATATAAGTTTTTATAGAAGCATTGACTAAAATACTTAAAGCTTGGAGATGGAATATGAAGCTGACTACATGGAATACAACCTAATATCCAACCACATTGCCTATAATTGAATTATTTTATCTCAATAACCTTCTCTTTGGCATCAATTATACCACATCCTTTTTCATGTGATGTGGGATCACTTTATATTGATATTATGCTAATGTTGTGTACATGTATCCGATCACCATAAAGAGGGGATGAAACAAAGCTATCATTTCTCCCTAAGAAGCCATTAGAGACACTATAAATCCTATACGAAATAAACTTGTGTAAAAAACAAAATTAAATCACTTATTTTATTCTTCACATATCCTTGTTGTATTCCTTATTATTTTCACGTATCAATCTTGTATTCCTTATTATGATTATTAGAAAAGTCTCATTTATCACTCATTTTAGATATTATTGAATTTTATTTTTGCTATAGAACATAAAATATAGCAATTTAAAGGTTATATTTTTTACATTTAACTTAAAGTAATTTGTGCAAACTTGAAAATATCTATTGTCAAATGATAGTTAGTGTTTGAAAATTTATTTTTAATTACCTAATGAAATCTTCTATTAAATATTACCCTTTGATATTATTCACTATTTTATTTACTCCTTTCTTTAATCCCCAATAAATTGCAATCATTCTATCAAATGTTACCTTTGGTATAATCCATCATTTATTTCCTCTTTTCTTTGAACCCTTAACAAAATTGCAATTTTTATTGTAAATTGTCTAACCCTAATTTTTGGGAAAGTAGATTTCCCTTTAAAAAATGTTAAATGTTTCCACATTATTTCTTATGGAAGAAAACAAAAAGATTCTTAAATAATTTATTTTTAATTACCTAGTGAAATCTTTTCTTTAGGGGAGAAAATTGTTAAATGGTTTAGATATATGATTCTTATGGAAGAAAAATTATTTTTAATTACCAATGAAATCTTCATCAAATATTTCTGCAATCCTTCTATCAAATGTTACCTTTGGTATAATTCATCATTCATTTTCTCTTTTATTTGAACCCTTAACAAAATTGTAATTTTTATTGTAAATTGTCTAACCCTAATTTTTGGAAAAGTAGATTTCCCTTTAAAAAAATGTTAATTGTTTCCACATTATTGCTTATGGAAGAAAACAAAAAGATTCTTAAATAATTTAATTTAATTAATTTTGATTTTTGAGTATTAGCTAATTGTTAAATGGTTTAGATATATGATACCAAATTATACATTGAAATTGTGGTATGAGTTTTAAGTTTTATATTTGTGAAACGTATTTATCATTAAATGGAAAAATCTTTGATTAGTTTGAAACACTTTACTTAATAGTCAAATTTGAAAAACATTAAGACACCCCTTCTATATATTTTTTATTCAAAAAAATTAATTTTTCATGTTTTATATTTTAGAGTGATTAAATTATATTTATGTCAAGAGGCATCTACAATGACATAAAAATGTCCGTAAACAAAAATCCATTTTTGAAACAATTTGACATGCAAATGACGAGTAAATGCATGGAATATGTCATGTTTCAGCTTTTGTGGAGGTGTTAACTATTTTATTACTCCAAATAAAATAGAACCTTTGCCACTTGTCTTCAGCTGGATTCACAACTTTTTGCTTGCAGGACTTTAATGGATTTGTATTCTTGATGTTTAGTATTTTAGAAGAACATTTATTTTACGGATGACTCTCTTCTATTATAAGATATCTCTCGACATATTTTACATATATTTTTTAAATATAAGTACACTAGTAGACTAATCCATTCACATGAAATTGGATGTTTATTTTGAAAAATGTCATTAATTGATGATTCAATAGAATGATTTGAATAATATGTAGAAATATGTATGTTGGTCTGATAAGAGGTGATTTTTCAACATAATGAGAAGTTAGGTGTTCATAGGTAGCAATGATGGCTTGTGTGTGATAAAATGCAAGCACTTTAGAGTATTCGTTGGTGATATTGGGTTTTGCTGGTTCTTGGAGGCCATCATTATCATGAATTTACATAATATGAAGATATTATCAGTCTGTGGTGTCTCAAAGGCTTGAAGATTTTATATTTTGGATTTCCTTGGGCAGTGTGGGTGGGATTAATTCCTGGTCGGTGAGCTTTTTTTTTTTGGTGAGTTTTCTAAACAAGTGGATGCTTCTATGAAGCTTAAGAAGGTAGAAAGGGAGGTGGCAAAGGAGCATGGTAGGTCTAGGAAGGAGAAGTGTAAATGGAAAGACAAACAATATAGTGATGACATGGTAGAAAACTTATCTACATTCCTGGAGAGGGATATTGGGAACCAAGACTTGAGGTGGGTCGTGGAAATTCAGGAATTGGTTAAGAACGTGGATGGCTCCCTTGCTGTTTGGATAAGGGCTACGATGGCGGGTACAATCTTGGACCCTGAATAGTTGGTGCGTAGGCATAATGTAATTGATGTTGCGCAGGCCTTAAGTTGTGCATCAATGCTGTTTCCTGCTGCTAGAATGTATCTCCTTCATGATGACATTCGTGGCATTGAGAACTAGATATAAGCTTTTTCTAACTACCATCTCAGGCACTCTCGCAGGTTCAGCAAGAATGTGTCGCCTACATCAGAAGGAGATGAAATTGGCAAATGGGTTGAAGGTGAATCTATCTCCTAAGGCTACCTTCAACGAACCTGTGTGCTGTTGTGATGAGAATACTAGGGAGGTGCATGTAGTTGATTCCTAACTACGTGGTGATGATGGTTGCAAAAAATTAAGTGCCCTAAGGAGTAGCTGGGGGAACTGTATATTCACCCTCTTTCCACTATGATACTTTACGTGGTGACGATGGTTGCAAAAAATTAAGTGCCCTAAGGAGTTGCTGGGGGAACTGTCTATTCACCCTCTTTTCACTATGATACTTAGCTTTTTAATGTCAATCGTTCTTCTTGCCTATGGTTGAAAATCAGTTATTTGGCATTTCATGGCCAATCTATCTTTCAAACAATGGTTCACAAGTAATGGGGCGGTGGCAGCATTACGGTATATGTTATGTTTTTGTTTTTGTTTTTTTCGGTTTTTCTGTGATCGAGGTGGATTAATATAAGAATGTAGTGAAATACTTTGGTACTAAAAAATTTGATAAACCCTGTGGTTACCAGTTATCCAAGCTTTGATTGCTCTTTTTTTGTGGCTCCTACATGCCTAACCTAGGTATAGTAGCACAAATTATAGAAATATTAGTCTTAATAGATTAACAATATTTACTATACATCAATAGAAATTAAATATATTTGAACAATGTTGACAAGGTATTACATTGAAAAACTCTTAGAAATTATGTTCCTATTGATCATTTCATAACACGTTTAGGTGTTTCTACTAATTCATCTAACCATCATGCGGTCCATATTTAGCATTACCATTTAGAGGATCAGGTTGCTCAAATATTTTTTCTCATGGATAGAATGATGTTTCTCCGTGAGTTAGATCAAATTAAGGCCCTACAGCAACAGTTAGGAAAACAAAAATTCATCCCCTTTAGGTATGAAATAAGAATAAGATGATTATCAGCACCATCCATGTTACTGCTCTCTCAAGAACTTGCCAGATTAATTGACTTCTTTAGAGCTGGCAATAGCCTCTGCATAATAGATGATTCACCAGGTGGTGTTT
Organism: Cryptomeria japonica; assembly: GCF_030272615.1. Lineage (NCBI taxonomy): Eukaryota > Viridiplantae > Streptophyta > Pinopsida > Cupressales > Cupressaceae > Cryptomeria > Cryptomeria japonica. Next base: position 116,864,866 of record NC_081409.1, read on the forward strand.
CATTTTTCAACTTACCATCTCGTAGAGCACGAAACATGGCAGGGGAACCTTCTGTTGCAGGGAAAATCAAACAGTCGATATGCACAAGATCTTCTACCTTTCCTTCATTTACTCTGATAAATCCAAGTCTGACTCCTCCTTTCACCTTCTCAACCTGTATAATATACTACTAATTCATGTCACTGTACTAGACAAGTATTCATCCAAATACAAGTAAAAACTTCCTTGTTTTTTCTAACTTGATTTTGTTATACACTTGAATATCAGTTATAGCTCGTACTCAACTGTTTGTTTCAAAGCGTTTTTTCTAGCATCTATTAAACGTTTATCATTATCGTAAAAGGTCTACTTCCTATAAAATAGGTTAAGCGTGTCTGATCTGATGAAGCCATTTGAGAAAGTGAGATTTGAAAGGCACAAAGAAAATTTGTGAGTAGAAAAGCCATGCTTCTCAGACTCTGATCTTATTCAATAAATAATTTGAGGTGTTGTGAAAAATGTTAACAAAACAAGATTCTTTCTTCTAGGGCCAATCCATGGGTGTTGATTTTGTAATGAAAAGACATAAAGGCTACAAATGTATATTGGTTTCAAACTAATATTGAAGAAACTAAACAATTTACTGAGAGTTCAAACATAACGAATTATATAAGTTGGTGTTCTCTAAGATTGTTAATGTGCAAATGAATCAAATGAGAAATGCCATGCAACGAAATTGATGAGTTAAAAAGTAACCTTAAGTGGAGAAGGCAGTGGCAAAGTCGCACCTTGAGTAAGACTGTTTCCCCACTGCAACCACCACAACAAATCCAGGAAATCAATCAACACTCCTAGTTCTCTATAAAGCTTACCATTTTATGGATTGTTTTCCTTATAGTTTCCCTCTGCATGGTTGGGTTGACTTTGCATATTTTTCCTCACGTATTAACTCAAAGTAGAAAATACTAAGAGAATTTAGATACCCAAACAATCTGACAAACTGTACCACAGAACTCTCTCCCTGCAAATCTCTACTGAATATTCAGATCATACATTTTCTAATGATCACATAAAGAAAATTTGTGATTTACAGCTTGAGTGAAATAAATACGCTTGCACTCACCTACCTTCTTTGGTTGTTTGAATGGGAATAATGTTCAAATTTAGCACAGAAATTGACAGGGTCACACTGAAAATGGAGCAGAAATTAGTCCATGACTATAAAAAAAAATCTTTGTAGGAAATTTGCTTGGTTACTGTCACTCGGTACGACAGTAATCAAGCAAATTTCCTACAAAGAGTTTTTTTTAACTATGAATGGGAAATAATGGACCCAGCAAAAGCTGACTGCATAGTTACTAAATCCATTCTTACCCTCAAGTCCAATATGAGCTTTTCAACCCTGGGGCTAAGGATCGGAATAAGACTATGTCCAAGTCTCTGCGGGACTCTTCATAATTTGTGCAAGTTCTTCATATTTTGTAAGAGTCGATCCCAAATATATGCAAAAATCCTGATATTGTGAAAATACCTTGAGAAATTCACTTCTGATTTGTTAATACAAATGTAGCGCCTTCTGTGGCCTATATAAAATTTGAAAATTTCAAAGGGTAAGTAAACCCTCATATTTTACTTCTAAAACTGTGTAGCAAGAGTTTGATTGCTATAGTGGGTAGCTCTATTGAATAGAAGACAATATTAATCACACTGAACTTAGATTCAAGTGGATGAAATCAATTTCACTATTGCAGATATCTGGTTATACGAGAATGTCATTGTTGTAAACTTGTAGTAGTACATTTTTTATGTGTTTTAATGCACTATGCAACACAGAATAAAATACCAAAGGCACTCTATCCTCTCTTGATCAAAATCTGCTTGGATGCTATATATGTGATCAACTGAGACGACTCAAAGGTTTCTATTGTCAGGTCTTGACATGTAGATAGCTCTATGGTTGTGATGTGATTTTGCTGGAATCGCAAGGGGAACTTACATTGACACTTGGAACTCTGAACATTTAGATGTTGCTGGAACATGGAAATTAACTTGATTTAAAAGGGCAAAAGGATATGGTTTAAGAAAACTACGCTACTCCTAAGAATGCAAGAGACAATGAACGATTGAGTGAAATTCAACTAAGCTCTGCTTCACTAGCAACAAACAACTCCACAAAGCTAGTGCAATCTTCTATGGTAAGCACGTGATGTTCTAATCACTATTAACAACAAGGATACCATCAAGGTGATGCATATCAAAGTATGAAAAGCAATTGAAGTTAAGCTCATTTAAGGATTCTAGTTGACCACACAAGGCAAACTTACAATCAGCAAATCGCTAATGGTATGGATAAACGAATTTCACCATTAATCATTCACAATTCCTTTCATTGATCTAATCAACATGAAAGCGAATGAGAAGTAGGGGCCATGCAACTTGTTGAAATAACACAACAAATCTACCATGGCTTCAATGAAATCATATGCCTTTTACAACAAAGTTTTGGCAACAATCTTCGCCTTCTCCTACTCTACTTTTAATTATCTCCTATCAACTATTGTCTGCTATTGAACTATTAACCTTTACAACGAGAGAGCTCGGCCTTTTATAGTGCTCTAAATACAATTCAACGGCCCAGATTGATTCTCAAATCAATAGCTAAGATTACAACATGAAAACCCTAATTAGGGTTTGTTACAACCAGAGAAACGAGACTCGCCCGAAATCGCCCAAACTCGGCGAGTCCGAGTCCGAGTCAGGACAAACGAGTCCCAGGGGCTCGGACTCGGACTCGGCCGAGTCTGGAGAGTAAACTCGCCAGACTCGCCGAGTTGGCGATTTTGGCTCAAAATCGCCAGACTCGGCGAGTCCTGAGCCTCAGACTCGGCTACTGGCTGGGTTAATAAAATGACCAAAAAAAAAAACATTTTAAAAAGTAATAAGTTTTTTTGGAAAGGCGAAATTTGACATTTTGGTCTCTCCGTCAGGATTATTTTATATTATATCTTTCTTCTTTCTTATACTTTAAGTTATATTCCATATATACTGTCAGGATGTTTGAGAGTGGTTTCGGGCCTCCAGGAGTTATATTGCAAAATCTAGTTTTTGGAGGATTCTTCAGTTTTCCAGACTTAGTCAAATTTCAGGATCAGGACATTCCAGACTTAGCCAAATTTCAGGGCATTTGAAGATCAGGATGACATTCCAGACTTTATCACTCACCAACTTGACCTAGCTTGGACCTTCAAGAATGATACTCACTCACCAAGAAAGACCCAATTAGCAACAAGAGCAAAACCAGGCCCTAAGGAAGACTCTCAAAGAAACCCTAATTCAGACTTGTAATAAGTTTTTTTGGCTTCGCGGGGCGCTGCCCCTCGACCTTGCCCTGTATCGCGACAGGGAGCGCGCAAGGGGCACTGCCCCTTGACCCCACCTTGGGGGTGCTACCCCCAAACCCCCGTCGAAAAATATGGGGGAAACTGCGTCGATAGAAGTAGAGAAAATTTAACCTCCGAGTCTGACATTGATTGGATTGACCAGGTAGATATAGAGGTTGAGACTGTAGCCATGGCAGAGGAGGAGCGAAGAGCACGAGCACAGACAGGAGATTCAGAGGCAGATAGTGACACGGATGTTCCTGATGTTGGTGAGCATGGCATGGTGTCACGGGGAGCGGCTATGGCAGTCGAATCATCCAGGACCTACCTTAGACGCCTTCGCAGGGGGCTGGGGCCGGAGGGTGCAGGCTCCTCTGAGCCATAGACTTGTAGTTGTATTTACCTTTGGTATTTGTATGAAACATTTGATGATGATCATATGATGACATGGATTTTTTATTCCATGAGTTTTGTAATATTGTATACATTTGACAATATTTATTAATCTATGTTTGTTATTTTCTTCAGCTACAATTTGCGTTTATGCTTATGTGATTGATGTATACTTGTGTATGTAATCAAATGAGCCGAGTTTGATGATGTTATTGTGTCTTTAAGGTGTATTCAATAAAGGGTGTCTGAAACAAGTTTTAAATATTTAAAAATCTCTAAATTTCTTGAGTTTTTCACTATCCCGAGTCCAGCCGAGTCTGGAGCCGAGTCTGACACCGAGTCCCGAGTCCGAGTCCGAGTTGGCCTTGCCGAGTCCGAGCCGAGTCCGAGTCCCGTTTCTTTGGTTACAACCAACTCCCTTCTGACCAATGAAATGATTACATTGAATTGGACATATGTCCTTCATTGAATGTCTAACCAATAGGAAATGAGGTTAGGTATGTTGAACAAATTTCAATGCAATGCCATGTGTCACTTGCTACTCTCTTGGATGAATCAGGTTCAATGCATTTGGACGTGTTGACTTGGAAGAACTTGATTGGGCTGAATGCAAATAGGATGCCACCTTAGCCTCTTCTGAAACTATCTCCATCAGTGATACCCAGGGACACATTTCCTATCCAGTGTTGATTCGCAAGGCTAGGGGAATAGTGATTAAACTCCACCACACTCAAAGAAGCTGCATTTCCTTTTACCGGCCTAGAATCAAATAACTTATGGAGAAGTTGATAGATGTATATGGGGCTGACTCATACTTAAACAACACTTAACATATGATAGAAGAATATGATAGACTTATGGAGGTGAAGATTTCTGCAGTCTATGTGTGTTTCTGTTCTATGCACTGGATCGCATCATTTCTCATTCTGATGCGATTGGCAATAAGAGTAATTCACAGTGGTGTTGTGTCAATGTTGTTAATGGATTCTTGAAGATTGTCATCAATCAAATTACATTTGAGCCAGGAGGCTCAAACTCTAAAGAGATAGGGAGAATGACTTTGAGCATCTTCATTAAAAGTCATATTCTACTCATCATTGATTTGTTTTCCTGTTTGAGTTCTTTTTAGGATTTTTAAATTACTAAGTTTAATAATTTGTTCAACTGCTCTCTTTTATGTGGAGAAATATGGGGAACAACCGTATTTTATTAACATTTTTTAGATTTAGAGAGTCAAATTAGTAGTTGTTTATATACAGATTCTTTATGGCTGCTTGCAGTTAGGAGTCATTTTTTAGTTTCAGGTGGCTACAAATGATAGGCGGCCAGTTTTATTTTGTGGGTTGATGTCTTCTTTTAAAGTGAAGCACGGACAGGAATGGCAGGCAGGGAAGGACCATAAGGAAAAAGGCAGATGGATATATATTTTCTGTTGGCCTTTGTGGCTCTGAAGACAAGGCAAAGGTTTGAAGAAACAAAGAACTTTATAAGTTTTTCTCAGTTTACTGAAGCAGGGAATGATGTATGTAATGTATTTTTGGCAGTTCTTGGACCTGTGTTTAATTTCTTTCTGCGCCAGACTGTATGTGTTGTTTTATTCAGGGAAATTATTTCTCTACCGAGCAGTGCATTTGTATTGTTGATAGTTCATAAATTGTGTACCGTGTGACCAAATTTTCTGAGTTGTTTTGTTCTTAACAAATGGGATATTAATTTGTTTTTGTTTAGTGTAGAAATTGAGTATGTCTTTTCACAGCTAGCTCCTGTAATCTTGATAATTGCTTGTGCCTTTATACATGAAATGCACCAAACAGGGGACTTTACAGAGTTGTTTTATGCAGGACAGAGTGCATGTGCCCTTGGCGATTATTTTGCAGGCTAAGATAAGACTGCATTAAGTGGTCAGAGGATTGGCTTCTGAAGTTCATCTTTCAGGATCAGGGTGAGACTGCATCAGGTTATAACAGTCCTTGTGTCATGTTTTCTCTCTGCAGTTCAGTCAGGTTTGTCTGGGTCGATATAATCGTAGGATAAAAGCAATACAGCTGATGTGTAATAGCAGCCCTAAAGACCGGTAAATCTTGATTGTAGACATGGACATTTTGGCTTGATTATCTTGTCACAGTGGCTAGTCACTGCAGTCTATGTAATCTCTATAAGATTATTTTGGTCAGTTCTGGCTTATAGTCATGCATATCACTTCTCTAATATTTGTGAATATAATATAAAGGGAGAGGTACCCTAACTCTCACTTGAATTACCTCTCATCTGAACGGTAAGAGCCCAATTATCTCACCTTTGCATTCATGGAAAGCGGTTTTACCCTGCTCAATTGGCCATCGACAAAGAGACTTCTCAACACAATTTGGCCAACATAAATATACAAATCCTGCCATTAGACCAAAAGGAAAAATCAGACTTCTGTTCATCCAGCCTACACCCATTGCAGGTATACACGATGGCCTTGCTTGGCTCAAAGGCATATTAGATTAGATTAAGAGTGTCTGATTTTCAGAAATACGACCAAGGCTTCAGTCAAAGTGAGCACCTTGACAATCATCAGATTGTTGACTCGGATACAATCCCTCCTCATAGCAGGACAGTACGTAAAATAATGATCATCTGGAACTTACCATAAACAATTGTATGCAAAACTCAAATGGGTTTGTGTTGTACACCAAAAAATATACACATCAGACAAAAAACATGGATTAGAAAAATAAAATACATGAATAGGCGCAGACAGGGTAGAAGGTCGGTAAATACAAACTTTTATGAGAAAATAGACACTTGCACTAAGTTGCGTTATAGAAACAGTATTTTCCTAGATAGGGGTCTGGAAAGGAGATCTCATGAAACAAAAACAATTATTGTGTTGGGATTATTTCAAAAAAAAAAAAATTGTTCCATCAATTTAGGAATTCTTTTTTCTGCGGTTCCTTTTATGAGACCACCAACTTCTCTAAATTTTGAAACTTAAAATAATTTTAAGCTGAACTGTACTACTAAATTCATGAAACTACCAACTTTAAAATATTCCTTAATTCATGAAACTACCAACTTAAAAATATTCCTGTGTTTTTTAGGAAGCCCCCCTCAAACCTTACCCTAAACGTCTTGTAAAAAGGGGCCAATATAGAATGTGGTAGACTCCTATAATTTATAAGTCTATGACAGTTTCCAACCCACAGAGGTTATACCCCCACAGTTACTTACCTGGAAGAGCAGTGTCTCCATCTTTTTCAAATCCACATTGGGAGGGAGCTTCATTGTACCCAGAGAAATGGGTTCATCAGACTGTTCTGTTTTAACCACACCACCTTCCTCGGATGCTGCTCTCAGAGTCCAGATTGACTTATGAAGATCATGGTTTCCGTGCTTCTTGATAGAAGCACTCAGAATGCAAAAACCACCAAAACTTGTTTTCAATTCAGTTTTCCTTGGAAAACTCGTGGAGTGAACACAGCCATAAGATGAATCAACAACTACAGCAGAGTTTATAGGAGCAAAACTCATGCTGCTGCATTTTAAGCCCAACACAGAGGCCATGAGTGTAGCCGAATGCTGCAAATTTGTGTTGGATTAGGAGCAAAAGCTCGCTGGTGTGAGGAATCATTTCAGAATTTCACTATAAATTAGAAGGGTGATGAAGTTGAAAGGTGGAAACATTCAATCCACAAAGTAGAGTTTTTGGATTGCTCTCGGTAAAAAGTGCAAGCGTGTGGCGTAGCATTCCTTCTAGTCCTCTACAGAATTTAGAGAACTGCAGTAAACCCTGCCCTAATCCTCTCAAGTTCCACGCCATAGAGTATGGATGTTATCATATATGACTTTAGCATTTTTCTTCGGGTTATTTTGGAGTGCTTTTTAATCTTTAAATTGAATTTTAATATTTTGGTTTTTAAAATCCTTCACTTCAAAGCACGATTGGCCTATTTTATAAGCTATTTCTCTTTCTCAAATGGATTGTATGTTTGATCTTGTTTCGCATACAAAATTGAAATGGTGATTTAGTCCCCACCTTCAAATTTAAAATCCTTTTCGAGATGACAAATATTGGCATATGATTGTTACCCATCACTATAGGTACTAAAAGTTTCAAATTTTGTGTTTAGGATTGTGCATTCAGAAACATCATTCTAAATCAATTCATTAGTGTATGTCTTTATTATTTACTTATTTTATATTTATAATTTATTTTATTTTATTTAATAAAGTGAGTATTAGTATGAGAGGAATGAGATTTAGACATCTTTCATGTAAAACACATTTTTCTATTATTTGAATACTTTTGGTGTACTATCCTTATTGATTGTATTTACTAACTTCCCCCTTTCACATGGTCTATACATACTGACTCTCTTAGCTTGTTTTTTTTAAATGCATGCATTCATATTATTGAGCTCTCTAAATGTTATGTTATCTTTTGAAGCATAATTTTTTCTCATTGGATATTAACTTTGTAATGTTATTTTAGTTCAGTTTTTGAAACCACGTGAGGACTCCCATGTCTCTGTCCCTGACATAGACTTTGACTCCCTCGGCTCATTAAATTTTGACTCCCTCAGCTCATTAAATTTTGACTCCCTATCTCCAAGTTGAGTTTGTTGTCCTTGCCCCGACCCTCAATTGGATAATCTTCCCCATTCCTCCCTCAATCCCCCTCCCCCCCCCCAAAGATCTTTCCCAAGACATGTATGGACGATGTCCATGTGTTTCAAACCAATCAAACCTAGTGCCTCCTCTACATCAAGCTCCAAGAAAAATTTGCAGAAATTTGTAAGGCCTTCAACACCAACATGGAAATATCTAAATGCCAATTGGCCAACTCCATTTCGCTAAACAAAACATCCAAATCCTTGAATCCCTGGTTTTTAAGAAAGACTAAGAGTGGTTAGGGGAGTTTCTCCATGAAGGAATTTAGGGGGCTATGATGAGAGTGGCTACCACATTCGACAATTGGGAGAATACTAATAAGAAGGTGCATAACATCAAGAAGGAGATTGGTATGGGGGATTATGGATGGCTTTTGGAGGAGGAGGTGGTTTTGAAATTGAAAGAGAACTAAGGGACTCTTATGGAGAATATCTAAGATGTCATTAACTACTCCAAAGATGTGGTCAATAATATGTCAATGCTGTCTCTTGAGTGCCTTAAGTGTAAAAAACTATCAAACTTCGACAGGTTGTTGCTCGAAAATCGTGGCACCTATGAATGAATTGTTTGAACCTACAGGGTCATGTGAGGCCCCTCTACAATAACCTCTCTCATATTTTTAACTCAAACCTATTTTATCAGGGAAGTGATGTTTCTATTGATGTAAAAAATGTTAGATGCATGAAATGAATAGTTGCAAGGAAGCCTACTTTTTTTTTTTGGCATCATGGGGTCGAACTATCAATGCCAACACATCTAAGTGGACATGTCTACATTAGACATGCTCTTATTTCACTCCCCAACTCTCACGAATATTCTGAGTTGTCGTTTAAGTGCCTTAAGTGAAAAAATATGTCAAATTTTGATGGGATGTTTCTCGGAATCTATGAAATCTACAAATGAACCATCTAAACCTAGAGGGTATTGTGAGGCCCCTCTAGAATAACCTCTCTCAAATTTTTAAGATTTCAGACCATTTTCTCAGGGCAACATTTTTAGATGCATGCATGAATAGTTGCAAGGTAGCCTGATTTTCATTTTGTACATCATGTGACTAAACCACCAATGCCAACACGTTCAAGTGGGAACATCTATATTGGGAATGCTCATGTTTTTCTCCCAACTCTCCTAAACATTTTGGGACACACTATACCATTGTTGTCTCTTGCGTTCCATAGTGAAAAAAACTATCAAACTTTGATGGGTTGTGTTCTTGGAAATTGTGGCACCTACAGACAAACCATCTGAATCTCTACAATAAATTCACTCATATTTTCAATACTCAAACCTATTTTTTTGGGGTAGCAATTTTTTTGTTGATGCAAAAAACGTTACATTCATGCAACGAATAGTTGCAAGGTAGCCTGATTTTCATTTCGTGTCAGGGGGAAAACTATTAGTGCCAACACATTTGAGTGGGCACACCTATGCTAGGCATGCTCCTATTTCACTTCTCAACTCTCCCAAATTTTCTGGGCTACATTGTGTTGACACTTTTTCTTAAGATCCCTATGTGCAAAAAATTGTTGAACTTTAACTTGTTGTATCTCGATGCCAATGACACATAAAAACATTGTTGGAATAAATAATTTATATATTAATTATTCACTTAATTGCATTAATTCATTAAATAATTTATTATTTAGTTAATTAATTAATTATTCATAATTATTTAATATGTATCTCCATGCATAATGCAAACTAGGAAAAGCAAACTATGTTTAGATCTCGAGAGTTTCATGCATTTAATTAGTCTATTATGTTTTTTGTGCATACATGATTGATTCATGCATTCTATTTTATCTCTCAGTCTATCTTGTAGAATCCACCATTTAGGTTTCTATTTTTAGAGTTAGATTTCTTTATAAGGATGTCATATTCTTCATTGTAACTCAAGCAAAAGAAACAAGCTATAAGCTATAAGCAATTAAATCAATTCAATTATTGTTATTTTGTCTTCAATTATTTTGTTGTTCAATTCTCTCTTTAAGTATGATAGGTATTCTTGCAGAAGATAACTAGGCTTGTGGGATTCGCATTTCATGAATTCTAACATGGTATCAGAGCTCCAAATCTGAAGATTTATGTTTGCTTTTTTTTAGAGATTATTTTGCATGCACAAAAAATTGTTTATCCTGGGTTAATTTGGATTACATAATTAGTTTCAGAAATCTCAAGAAAGTCAGGATTGCCTTTTGTTTCACTGAAATTTAATATACAGAGTCCATTTTGCAAGGGTTTGAAGTTCGAGGGTTTTCTCTATTCCAAAGATTAACTGAAAAATTCATAGTGTTTTGGGCCCAAAAGGGCCTCACGGTTGGATTCAAGAGGTTGATTCCATGAATTGTGATATATAATTTGCCTATTTTCGATGATAGGGGCATCTGGGCATGTTTTTTTTTAATAATATGTTTTTCGAGGCATGAAAATTTGTACGGCTTACCTACACCTACGTCAGAAATATTTTCAAAAAAAAAAAAATTCAACTGGCTGGTAAAAGAAAAATTTGATTGTTGGGTTTTTAAATTTTTTTTTTAAAAATAAAAATCACGTTGTTACAAAAAGGTTAAAAAGTCAACCCTTTGCAACAAAAGTACATTACATCAATGTTGATGTCAGCATGATGGCTTGCTGATGTCAGCGGTATAGTCAACAGTATAGTTAGCATGCATGGCCCTTTGAACCCTCTTTGTGCCCTAAAAGAGGTTTTTTTTTTGTTTTGGTCATAACTTGAGCATACGAAGTCGAAATCACACAAACCATATATTGTTGGAAAGCTCTTTCCAAGACCTATCCAGATATTGAGGCATTTTTTTTTTGATTTTTTCATTTTGTAGGCTTTTTTTTCCTGTTGAAGTAAGAAGTTGTTGTTTGCACTCTCGGGGGCATATATTGTGCATTCGAACTCCATTTTTTGCAAACGAGATATCGTCGGAAAGTTGATTCAAAGCTCTATCCAGATCTCAGGTCCATTTTTCTAGATTGATTACCAAACCACTATCTCTTCCTTCTAAAGTAATCAATGACTTTTTGGCCCTATTTTGCCCTCCTGTGATCCAAGCTCCATCTTTCTTGTCTTAGATCTCTACTTTTTTCAACATCGTGGAGAATAGCATGTAGATTCAATGTAGTTGTCATACCTCTCCCTTGTCAGCATTATGGGGGGGGGTTTACTGTTGGTGCTAATGGTTCCTTGGTTTCGTGTTGGAGTTAGCTATGTATTCAATACTTGTTCCTATGTACTAGGAGATGCATTGCGGCCATTTAGCCATGCATTTCAGTGAAATAGATCACTTACCATATCAACACTCTTACAGTCCTATTTCTGGAGGTTATATTTTCAGCATCATAGCAGTCTTACTATGATAGAGTTTGCAGCTTCTTCATGCTTCAATGTTTCTTCATGCTTGTCTGTTGCTTCTCTTTGGAGAGGAGTTTTGTTCCCATTTAGGATTTTCTCCTTTGCTCCGTTTCTGAGAAACTTCCATGTTTGTTCATGGGTACCTCATCAGGCTTTAGGCTAAGACCCATCTTGCATTCATCTTTGCATACTTTTTTCCTACATCTTTTCTTCCTCTCTCCCCAGTTGTGCATTTAGGGGGGGTGTTGGAATAAATAATTTATATATTAATTATTCACTTAATTGCATTAATTCACTAAATAATTTATTATTTAGTTAATTAATTAATTATGAATAATTAATTAATATTTATCTCCATGCATAATGCAAACTAGGAAAAGTAAACTATGTTTAGATTTCGAGAGTTTCATGCATTTAATTAGTCTATTATGCTTTTCATGCATACATGATTGATTCATGCATTCTATTTTATCTCTCAATCTATCTTGTAGACTCTAGGTTTCTATCTTTAGAGTTAGATTTCTTTACAAGGATGACATATCCTTCATTGTAAAAAAAGCAAAAACAATAAGCAATAAGCTATAAGCAATTCAATCAATTCAATTATTGTTGATGCTCTGCAAAAAGGATTAGAAAATCTGTTTGATGGCAACACACACAAGAGCACAAGAAACAAACGTTAGTGTTAGCAACAAAAGATTATCCTAAACAGGCATATCAAGAGAGATATTAAGCATGAAATAGAAAGCATATAAACATAGAATGAAATAGCTAATCAAGATGCTCATAGTTGCTCCTCCCTTGTTCCTCTCCTCTCCAAGTCCCAAATGAGTGTAGCTCTCAGCTTTTAGCACTAGCCATGGATGCCATATGGAGATTCAAGATGGTTGAATATGATAAGCAAATACTATGCAAGAGTAGATAGTGATGCTATGAAAAAGCTCTATGCTAATGCCAATATAACAACAATACTCTAAATGCTTCTCTCTTTGCTTGAGGAGAAGGGTTCTATTTATAGAAGAAATAGGGAAATGAAGGGTTAAGATTGAGAAATCTTAACAAGGGTTAGGATTGAAAGTTGGGGATCCATGTGCACAATTGGCACCAATAAAATGGTGACAAGTTTCAACATAGGATTGGGTTGAGAGAAGAGGTTGGAGGCATTAAAGGCCTGAGAAGACCTCATGGTTATCTAGAAGGTAAGGGTCAAGTCTAAATTAAGATTACCCATTGGATTAAGAGTTAATCCAAGGATAAACCTTTGTGCAAATGTTTAAGAGATAATCATGGTCAAAGCATTAATGGCCTGATGAGACCTTTGGGTTGGGTAGAGGTTGAGTCAAAACAAATGTTTTAACCATGTGGGAGGGTTGAATTAACCATTAATGGTTATTGGAGACTTTGGGGATTAAGTGGTTGAAGGTTGGAAGCCTTCAATGGTTTTCAAAGACTTTGAGCCATTTAGTGGTTGAAGGTTGAAAGCTTTCAAAGGTTATCCAAGACTTTGAGGGTTAATTTGTTGAACACACAAAGCATTAATTGCTTTTCAAAGACTTTGGAGTCTTTGAGAAGTGACTCCAATTTGCTTAGGAATGTGACAATATTTAGGGGATGGATTAGGCTAATTAGGAAGGGTTTAGAAGAATCTAGAAGGGGTTTAGGCATACAAGTGGATTTTGTAGGAAAATGCAAGTGGGAGAAATTTTGGTATTTTCAATTAAAATAAAATCATTTATTTCAATTAAATGGTGTAATTTGCATTTGGATAAATATTCAAATAAATATTAATTTATTTAAATGAGAAAAATGAAGATAAAGCATTTAAAATGCCTGAAGACTTTGAGGGAAACCATTAAAGGCTTGAAGACTTTAAGGAAAACCATTAAAGTCTTAAGAAGACTATAGAAGGAAGCCATCAAGTTTGAAGACTTTAAAGCCATCAAGTTTGACTACTTTAAGGGAAACCATTAAAGGTTTCAAGTGGGTGAGGATAAATAGGATTTTAAATAAATAATCTATTTAAAATAGTTGTGCAACTTGCTTTTGTAGGAAAATACAAGTGGGTGGAGGATAAAGGTGATTTAAATAAATTATTTATTTAAAATAATTGTGCAACTTGCTTTTGTAGGAAAATGCAAGTGGGTAGAGGATAAAGGTGATTTTAAATAAATGTTAATTTATTTAAATGTGAGAGGTGGGATTTTGGGGGATTTAAATAAATATTAATTTATTTAAATGTGAGAGAAGATTTAATTAAATAAATATGATTTATTTATTTAATTAATGGTCTGAATTTGGTTAAGTGAATTAAATCAAATAAATTGAATAATTTATTTAATTAATAGGAGAATAGGGTTACGATGAATTAATTAAATATTAATTTAATTAATTATTAATTGATGGTTAAATAATCAAATAAATACTAAGTATTCATTTAATTAAGTGGACAGATTTATGTGACTACATTCGCCCCTCTTTGAGACGGTGCGGTTTATCGCGTCGTTTCAAAGAAAGAAAAATAGGTGTGAAGAAATGCCCCATAAAATATAAATTTAATGGGTGGTATGCCCCCTCGAGAGATAGGCCAAATTTTTTTTTGAAAAATCGGGCGATCTCTCGAAAAAGAATGAAAAGTGGAGGGGAGGTAGAATAGAAGAAATTAGAACTAATGATGAAAGAATGGGAGAAAATGGAGTGAATATGAAGAAACAACAAGTCAGCGAGTACCCTGAGGTCATGCAAGAGATACATAGCAGATGTAGTGTGGGGTTTGGATTGATGCTATACAATTGATCAAAATTGGTTGGACAATCTGGTGCAATCGGTTGAATTGCCCCGGTCAAGTCAAAGCGTGACAGTTGATGTCAGTTGGTCGCTTGGACATGATAAAGTCTGAGTAAGTGAATCAAAGTGACCTGATGGTGACTTAGACAATTGATGTAATTGCCCGATGAAGTCAAGGTATATGAAGCAAAATACTCGTTGAGACGTAGACAATTGATGTAATTGTCTGTTGGATTGTGTTTGATTGGTTGATCAATTGATAGTATGTGCGTGTGATGGATGGTTGTGGGGAATCATGGCAACCCCGTTGAGACTAGGTCATTATGATAAATGCCTGATGTAGTCTCGGATTACCATGATCGATTACCTGTTGAGACCCGAAGATACTTGATCAGAGTATCTGTTGATAGTCTAGGTGTGCGTGAGTTGATGTACCTATGCAGATAGAGTAACTTTCTTGACTTATTGGATGACTTAGGATAGGAAACACAATCCCTCCTATTTAGAGATGGATGGTGATGAACGTGGCTTGATTAGGTTGATTGGGACACGATGTAGGGTATGTGATGGTGATTATCGAGATGGGGAGGGTGGGGGGGGATTCGATGTTAGATAGAAGATATGGAGGACTAGGACCGAGTCCTATGGAAGAAGATGAGTAAAATAGAGTATGCATTATTATGACTATGTATGCATGATATGCAGCTATTATGAATGTATGGATGGGTGGAATGCAACGAAATGCAATATATATAGATGAGATGGAATGACGATCCATGGTGCTTTATTTTTCATCATTGAGCTTTAAAATGTTGTAAGAAAATACAAGCAACTTGACATAAAGATTCAAGATGACCAGAGTATTTCTTACATGGATTTGATATAGCAAGTTAATACAAGCAACTTGATATAATGGATCAAGTTGACCTGAGTATTGCTTGCGGAACAGATAAGGATTATCTCCTTTCATGCATGACTTGGAACGTCCTCCTTGATCTTAGGCTGATCATATCCTGAGACAAGTGCATACCGTAATAAGAGATAAAACCTTTATCCAGTTTGGATGAGGTAGGAGGAACCAAAGAAAGAGAATTGTACCTGCAAACAAACAATATATACATAAAGAATAAAGAATATGGATCCTTGGTAATGGTTCATGCTCATATGGTCGAGGTATACGCTGTAGTCAGCAAGCCGTAATGATCTATGACTGCATTTTGCATAAGATCATGTAGCTTGGTGAACTTCCCACGTAGACACCATTAGTACATGCCCCAGTACTTCATCGGAAATAATGCACAAACGATACAAAACAATGTTGAAAAGATCCCGATACAGATAAACAAATGAATTACTCACAAATCAACCAAGTATTTGACAGCCTAACAGAATTTTCTTGTCAAAGAAAACATCATCTTGTCTTTGTTTTGGTAAGGAAGGATGCATCCTTGTTTTAAAGACAGTTTTGGATTGTTGATGTGGATTGTGTGGTTGTTTGGTAAATGGTCATTGTGTGAGTAGTTTGTCGCAATGTTTGTTTTGGTATCTGCATGGATGAGTATGTACAAGGTGTTGCCATGTTTTTGTGTGATTTTTCAATGGTTTTGTCGATGTTTTTGGATTTTGAATTGTTTTGAATGTTTTTGGTATTTTTGCGAGATATTTTTGAATGTTTTTGGATTTTTGATGATTGTTTGAATGAAGAACTTAATGAATCATAAGACAATGTAGAATCCACTTCCATCAATAGGTTAAAGGCATTGCCCCCAGTTTTAGACATGACTATGAAAAAGCGGGATGCAAGATGTATGGAGTACTATCATAATTGCAGAGGAATAACAAGCCATGGTTGATGGATGGATGGATGTATGTATGAAGTAGATGTGATCGCCACAAGTCTGAAAGATAATGGAGCCATAGCCTTTACGAGTGGCGCCTGTTTGCCAGGTTTTCACCATCGTTCTTACCCAAGGTGCCACCGGAGTGGTTGTTCACCGTTTGGATGCATGATTTTTCTTTACTTTTTTGAATGTTTTTGTATTTTCTTTAGGACATTTTTCTGAATGTTTTTGGTATTTTCTTTAGGACATTTTTCTGAATGTTTTTGGTATTTTCTGATATGCAGGGGAGCCTGATGCCTTGTACACCTTAGGTATAAAACCGTTTGAGGTGCATGCTGTTGATTGGATCTGCGAGCGGTTCTCCGTCTGATGTAGCCAACTGATATGCCCCGGACCCAAATACAGCAGTGACAACATATGGGCCTAGCCAATTTGATTCAAACTTGCCTTGATGTTCTCTGTTTGGTTGGTTGCGAGGATTCTCTCGAAGAACAAGATCACCTACCTCAAATGTACGAGGTCTAACTCGGTGATTGTAGCTTCTACTCATGCGCTGTTGATAGGCTTTGAGATGGTTGTATGCAGCTTGTCGCTTCTCATCTAGTAACTCTAAGTCTTGAAGACGGGATACTCTGTATGCTTCATCATCGATGAGATTGTGCAATGAAACTCGTAATGATGGTATCTCAACCTCAATAGGTAGGATAGCTTCAGCACCATAGACCAATGAGTAAGGAGTTACACCTGTAGGGGTCCGAATGCTAGTTCGATATGCCCATAGCGCTGGATTTAGTTGAACATGCCAATCACGACCGACATCATTGACTGTCTTCTTTAGGATTCTCAATATGTTTTTATTGGATGCTTCGGCCTGACCATTGCCTTGTGGGTAATAGGGAGTGGAAAAGCGGTGTTGGATATGAAATTTCTCACAAAGCTCACGGACATCCTGATTTTTGAAAGGAAGACCGTTATCTGTGACAATGGACATGGGCACACCATACCGGCAGATGATGTAATTGAGGATGAATGAGGCGATCTTCTTGCCGGTGACTTGGGTAAGTGGAACAGCTTCGATCCACTTGGTGAAATATTCGGTGGCGGTAATAATGAATTTATGGCCATTGGATGAAGATGGATGGATTTTACCCACAAGATCAAGACCCCATTGACAAAAAGGCCATGGTGTTGTGATTGGTTGCAGTTCTTGAGCTGGTGCATGTATTAGGTCGCCATGAACTTGACATTTTTTGCACTTCCTGACAAAGTAGTAGGAATCCTTTTCCATAGATGGCCAATAGTATCCAGCTCGCATGATCTTCTTGGCTAGTGATGGACCACTTGAGTGAGTCCCGCAAATTCCTTCATGTACCTCTTCCAAAGCCTTTGTTATCTCATCCTGTTCCAGACATCGAAGGAGAGTACCATCAAGACTACGTTGGTATAGGGTTTCGGCAATAATGGTATATCGAGCAGTTTGGCGAATGAAGGTTTTACGTTGATTATTTGATTGGTTGGGAGGAAGGGTATGATCGCGAAGATAGGTGTAGAACTCACCGTACCATGGGGATTCGGAACCAACAAGGCGACATATCATTTCGGATTCGGGGATATCATAAGCGGGGATCCAAAGCTGTTCGACCAAGAACTCGTAGCGTGTTGAATTCTGTGGAAGATCTAGGAGAGATGCGATAGTAGCCATAGCGTCAGCAGCTCGATTCTGATCTCTTGGTATCTGCTCGAAAGTGATAGTAGTAAATGATGTCTTTAGATTGTCCACCATTTGCTTTTATGGCATGAGTTTATCATCTTTGGTCTGATACTCATCTGTTGCTTGTCGAATGACTAGTTGGGAATCGCCATATACTTGCAGTTCTTTTAATTTCCATTGTATGGCTAATCTGAGTCCTGTGATCAAGGCCTCATACTCTGCTATGTTGTTTGTGCATGGAAATGTGAGCCTGTAAGACTTCGGGATGCTATCACCTTGAGGTGTGATAAACAGAATGCCTGCCCCCGAGCCGTGCCTAGTGTATGAACCATCAAAGTATAATTTCCATGACTGTGCTTCTGTAATCATGAATATCTCTTCATCTGGAAAATTTGAAATGAGAGGATGATCGCCTATGAGTGGTGCATCGGCCAATTGATCTGCAATGACCTGACCTTTGATAGCTTTACGGTCCACATACTCGATGTCGAATTCACTTAGAATCATTACCCATTTAGCTAAGCGACCTGTCAATGCTGCTTTGTTAAGTAAATACTTGAGTGGATCAATCTTTGCAATGAGTTGCACCTTGTGTGTTAACAGATAGTGCCTCAGTTTAGTGGCTGCCAAGATTACTGCTAGGCAAGCTCGCTCAATAGGTGTGTAATTGAGTTCATAGCCAACCAGTGTGCGAGAGATGTAGTATATAGCACATTCTTTGCCTTCTGCATTATGTTGTGCCAGTAGTACACCCAATGATGTACTTGTTGCTGAGATATAAAGTAACAACGTCTACTTGGATCTGGTGGCATCAACAATGGTGGATTCATGAGATAGTCTTTGAGTGACTAAAATGCTTGCTGGCATCTGTCATCCCACTGAAAGCGGATGTTCTTGTGTAGCAGGTGTGTGAATGGGTGACACTTATCGGCTAATTGTGCAATGAATCTGCGGATAGATTGAAGCCGTCCTTGTAGTGTTCTTAGCTGACTGATATTCTTTGGAGGTGGCATGTCCATGATTGCTTTAACCTTTGTTGGATCGACCTCAATGCCTTTGCTTGAGACAATGTATCCTAGAAGCTTCCCGGAGGTCACTCCGAAGACACATTTCTTTGGGTTGAGTCGAACATGGTATTGTTCCAGTCTATCAAAGATTTTATCTAAGATGTGAAGATGTCCTTCTCTAGTAAGTGATTTTGCTAGTAAATCATCCACATAATCTTCCATCATAGTATGCATCATGTCATGGAAGATGGTGGTCATTGCTCTTTGATAGGTCGCTCCTGCATTCTTTAGACCAAAAGGCATTACATTCCAGCAGTATGTGCCCCATGGACATGTGAAGGCTGTCTTATGTTGGTCCTCTGGTGCGATCTTTATTTGATTGTATCCTGAAAATCCATCCATGAGTGAAAGCATCGCATGTCCTGCTGTTAGATCCACTATGATGTCGATATTTGGTAGAGGGAAGTCATCCTTAGGACATGCCTTATTCAGATCTCTGAAGTCTGTACAAATGCGGATGCCCCCTTTTGGTTTGCCGACAGGCACAATATTGGAGATCCATTCTGCATAATCAATTGGTCTAATGAAACCAACATCCAGGAGTTTCTTGAGTTCTGTTTTGACTAGCACGGCAATCTGAGGATGCATCTTACGAAGCTTCTGCTTGACAGGTTTGGCTCCTTTTGCTACTGTGAGATGATGCATGACTAAATCAGGATCAAGCCCAGGCATGTCTGCATATGACCATGCAAAGTTGATCTGACGCTGTTGGAAGAACTCTATAAATTGAGGCTGTTCCTCTGGAGTGAGAAGAGATGCCAGATGTATGATATGAGGGTTTTCAGGAGTCCCCACATTGTATTCTTTGGTTTCCTCGATAAGAATCATTGATCGTTCCTGTTGTGTACTAGCAGGGAGAATGTCAAACCCTTCATCCTCAGGCGCCTCAGAGAGGTTTTCACCATTGGATATGCTCTTTCTTTTTACTTTTGTCGGATCAAATAGTGCCACAGTGTGGTTTTCACTGGAAGATCCATGTTTTATTGTTATATTTTTGCAGCTGAAGGATTTGGCATCCGCCCCGAAGTATGCTGCGCTATTAAGTTCAATGGCGAATCCAGCTTTGTGATCCCCGCTTGGTAGATTATCCCTTAATTCCAAAAAGTCAATGATAGCCTCATCGTTCTGGAAGAGGTCAAGACATGGGGGATTTGGTTGGTTCCATTCAATGAGTTCAGGGTGGATAATGGGCATTACTTCATCGATTAAGTTAAGTGCGGGAGATGTATCAGTGAGGGTTAAGACAGTGTGGTGAAGGTCGTTGATGGTACTCTCCCTGTCAGAATCAGGCGTAGGATGAGACATAGGGTCTGTGGAAGATGTTTCCAGCTCAGGTACCCAAGTGGTCTTTATCTGTGCTTCTCCGTAAACAGGGATGTCTTTGCGGGGTGGAGGTGGTGATGTGTCTTCCTCATCTGAAGTGTTAAGTTGCACTGAATCGAATTCCCACTCATGTGAGTCGGTCTCTGAATCACTCTCCAGCATCCGATTGCTATACCATACTGGGATGTCTTTGGAGTTAAACACGGCAGGTGTGATTGGTTTATGTATCCTTGTAGTGATCGGTGCTGCAGGAATTGTGATGGGGTTTAATGGATTTGTCACTGGAAGTATTGGTAATGGTGACTCAGTGGCTTCTGCTGGAACTACTGGTGCCATAGATGCTGCTGCGGGTTCCAATATAGTTGCTGCTACAAATGGTGTTGCTGATAGGATTACTGGTTCGTTTGATGGGATGAGTGACATTGGTGATGGTGGAGTTTTGAGCCTTGAGGGGGCAGTGGGGATAGTTCTTGATGGTGCTTTGATTATGAAAGGTGTCCTCTTTACAGTAGGTGGGCAAAATGGTTTGCTAGGTTTTCCTTTAAATCTGAGTTTAGGAAGGATCTCTTTTTCAAAGCCTAGGCCTGTATTACCTTTGGGCTTGAACTCTGGCAGCAGTGGTTCATGTCGTCCTTGTTTGCAGTATCCCAAAGCACTCTGACCATCATACCCCATTCTTTGCATAATGAGGAGGCCTTTACCATACTGTTCCGTAGGAAGTGTAACTTGCGGTTTATCAGTGGTGATGGGATCCTTATAGATCCAGTCCGCTAGGTCCTCATCTTGTGTTTCTTCCTCTTGACTCTTTCCAAGGATGAAAGGCGTTAAGGCACATGCTGGCGTGATTAGTGGTTGCTGGAGCAACTGCTGTGGTTTACCATGTGTTCTAGGAGAAGTGGGCATTTGTCCCACACAAAAGAGCTGACTCAAGTTGTATTCTCCAGGACCTTCCTCTGCGACTTTCATCTTAAGCTTTTCTTGCTTGGGTATAGGAGTGTTTGAACTGGCAAGAGAGGCGGGATTTACATATGATGTGGAGGAAATGGCTTCCCTATTATTAGGAACAGTAATCTCTGGTTGATGGCTGATATTATGGCAAAATGCAAAGGGATTTGCGTCGCCCAGGATTGTGATCTCTGCACCGTTATGTGGGAACTTGATACATTGATGGTAGGTAGATGGAACGGCTTGCATGGCATGTATCCAAGGTCTTCCTAATAATAGATTATATGGCAGAGGAAGGTCCAGAACCTGACAAATTATGTGTTTTACCACAGGGCCCACTCGGATTGGTAGCACCACCGCTCCTTTGGATGAACACTCTGCATCATCATAGGCCTTGATGGTGATCTTCTTGCGAGGATCCACTGATTCTATTGCATATCCCAATGCTGTGACCAACTGTAGTGTACAAATGTTTAGGCCTGCTCCATTATCTATCAAGACTCGCTTGATCCTGTGTTGGTTGACAAATCCTTCAATGTGTAGCGAAGCGTTATGAGGTTGTTGGAAGGAAGAGTTGTCACTTTCGGAAAAAGTGAGACAAGATGATGACTTTAGAGTTCCAACCATGGCTTGAAATTGGTCCGTGTTTAGGTTTGCAGGGATTGACGCCTCTTGGAGTGCGTGATCCAAGATTGTTTTATGAGAGGGTGACAGACGCAAAAGCTCCAAAATGGATATAAGCGCAGGGGTTTTGTCTAATTGTTCCACAAGATTGTACTGCTTTCGGATGGAGGTGGTGCCTTGTGGAGCTGCCTTGATGGTAACTTTGCCACGACGCGTAACAACATTGCAATTTGAGGTGGGATTTTTGAAGGTGATAGTTGCAATTTGTTCACTGGCATCATACAGGTGATTGACAGTGTAGTTATACGCAGCTTGCGTATAATCAGTGGTATCAGGACCTCATCTCGAAGTGGAAGGACCCCTTTGATCTTGTGATGGAAGTGGATTCTTGAACATCTGATGATCATTATTGGTGGTTTTTGGGTCATGCCCTTCAATTTCAATTTCTCCTCGGTCAATAAGATCCTGAATGAGATCTTTCAATCGGTGACAATTACTTGTCTTGTGTCCTCTTCCTTGATGGAACTCACAATGTTCAGTATCCTTCCACCATGCTGGTTTGACTTGGGGCTCATAATTTGATAACTTAGGTAGAGTGATCAAATTCTGAGAAATAAGTTGTCGCATCACCGTTTCAATGGGTTCCCCTAAGGGAGTGTATGTGCGTTTTTTTTTTTGTGGACGGGGTCTTGGTTCATCATGAGATGTGATGCGACCTTGATTAGGAAGAACATTTGTGTTATTTTGAGGTGGAGGATTTTGTCCTGCAAATCGAACCATAGGTTGTGCATTTTGGATAGTCCTGGCATCCACAACTCCATCATTGACGATATTCTTATTCTTGTTCCAGAAGTTCGGTTTATCGCTATTGAAGCGCGGGCGAGGAGCATCTTTTGGTTCATTAAAGATTTTGATGAGTCCTTTTTTGATGAGTGCCCTTTCACATTTTATACCCTTGGTGATCATATCGTTAAAAGAGTCTGTGTCTTTGACATCCAGGTGAAATTCCATTTCTTCGTTTAAGTTGGAAATGAAAATTTCCACTAGTTCTTGTTCAGGTAACTGAAGAGAACGTCTGCTAGACATTTGGCGCCATCGTTGCAGGAATACTGAGAATAATTCACCTGGTTTTTGTTTGGTGTTGCATAGATCAGCCATGGTGATGTCGCGTTCAATATTATAAGAGTAATGAGATAGGAACTTCTGGATGAGTTCCTCAAATGTTCTAATGCCACCTGGAAGTCGGGAAAACCATGATGTGGTTGTTCCTCCCAAGCTTTGGGGAAAAAGGCGCATTAGGTATGTGTCCTCATAAGCTACTTCAAGACAAGCAGAATGAAATTCTCGGACATGATCACGGGGATCCCCCTTTCC
The DNA here is from genome assembly GCF_030272615.1 of Cryptomeria japonica. Lineage (NCBI taxonomy): Eukaryota > Viridiplantae > Streptophyta > Pinopsida > Cupressales > Cupressaceae > Cryptomeria > Cryptomeria japonica. The sequence continues at coordinate 116,888,304 of NC_081409.1, forward strand.
TCTATATTTTTCAAATTTGGGTGTTTCAAACCCGCGTGGAAAGGGTGGCATATAAAGATTCCTATCAAATGGATAGGGACAGATGTCGTTAAGTGAAAATTGATTGGTCTTAACACCACTATGAAGTTGTTGGGCGAGATTCGCGACTTGTTGCCGCAACATCTCCATTTCATTTGGAGGAGGAGGTGGTGGGTTACCTCGAGGGATGTTATATCTGATGGGATCTCTACGCCTTTCCTCCTCATGGTGACTTTGTCTTTCTGATGCTTGTCTTAATTGGGCAAGATCAAAGTCTGAGGGGAGTTTGGCTCCTTCTTGAGCGAGTCTTAAAAAGTGAGCATCCGCATTGCTCCTTAATATTTCATCAAATAATCTGTTAAAATGAGGGTTATGCTGAACCCTTTCGATTGTTGAAGGAGTGGGAGTACTTGGGTTTTCGTCATTCACATTTCCTCCAATTGCTTCTTGAAATTCATTGAGGTTGTCCTCTTCTTCCTCAATTTCTATTTCTCGTTGCCTTGATCGTGATCGGGTTTGAGCCATTTTGTTTGCAAGTTTGTTTTGAAGTTGATTGAAGATGATGATGAGTTGGTGATGAAATGAAAGATTGATGGTTGGTGGATTGTAGATCTCTAGCACTCTAAAGGTAAATGTAACCAGAATTCTTTCTTTGAATTGCTTGTTTGTTTTGATGAGTTTGGATGTGATAAGGTGTAGAGAAATCTGAGATGTGTTACAGATTTTGACTACCTAGTAATGAGAGGATTCACTCATGAACTAGTTTTAACCTACGTAGATGTGTCTCTTAGGATGAGCTTATCCTAGATGTAGAAACAATCTAAAAGTGATGTGATGTGTTTGATTTCAAGCAATATCTAAAAAGAGAATTTGGGACAAGAACCTCTTAATGCTTTGAGAATTTTTGGAATGGATTGATGATGGAATAATGATGTATGAATGAGATGATGGATGTTTTTGTTTTCAACTTTCAATCTTTCAATAAAAACTTTGTGTCACAAATGGAACAAACTCTTCTTCTTCCCTTTCAGGTGTTGGTGGCACTTCTCGAGCTGTGTTGTAGGTGATACAAATGTTTGGGAAGAATTTGGGATTAATCTTTCCTCCTTGATTTTTGTGATAACTCAGAGCTCTATATTGCATAAAAGCTCTGCGGTTCAATGATTTGGAATCAAACTCGTTTGTTTTACCTTGAAGATAGAGACGCATGCGATGTAGAAAGACTCTATGGGAGACAAAGATTTGTCGATTGATATAGAAGAATTTCCTCCTTTTGATCAAAGCCTTTGAGCTTAGTGGTCTCCTTTTCAAGGTGATATTCTGATGACACTTCTTCTTTCGCAAGATGTGAAGAATGGTCATAAATTTTTGATTCTTTGTTTGTTTGTACCTTGTTTTTGATGTTTTTGGTTGTGTTGACAGATGTTGGATGAATACTTTGTTTTTGGGATTGATTTTCTGATTTTTCTTTGACAAGAAAACAAAGCAAGCACACAAACACAAGAATGTTGCCTCAAAAGGCACAAATGAGTATGGGTCTAGATCAACCCAATCCTTGGACTTGTTTTTGACCCTTCCTTTAGATTTATTTTAAGGTGTAATTCCAAAGCCTGAAGTCGGCTCAATTTGCACTAGGTCTGTAAAACGAACACACTTCAAACACTCTTTATCCTTAAGGTCAAATGGCCAGTTGTGATAAATTTAGCCCACATCTTGATATTTCTTCGACTTTGGTACTACATACCTTATGAATCCCGCCGTGGCAGGTAAGGATGTGATATACTAAGTCTTGCACGAGCATAACAAATAGATGATCCCTATGATGGGGGAGTCACCACTTTTATCAAGCCACAAGTGACCTTTCAAAAAGCTATGTTTCTACTCAAGGAAATATGTATGGTGAGTATCTTGGGAGCAAAACCATCTATGCTCTTGCACTAAATTATACCTCAAATATCCTCAATCAATAGAATGGGTGGGCTACTACTTAAAGGTGTTTAGTCATGTTCGATGTTTTTGGACATAAGTTCATTCTGCAGTGACTCACTTAAGAGCCTTGTAACTGGTGGTGGGGCCCATTTGTCCTTTCGGCCAGTTACACTGTAGGAACAGCTATACCCAAGGCTACAGCTTTCGCTCTCACCTGATTTCTATAGCGGCTCGAAGGATTTACCGCTCGAGGTCGTTCCCAAGAGTATCGATCCCTTGGCAGGCCTCTCTTAAAAAGATAAAATTTTGAGTGTTACTAACACTTTTCTCTTGCACCTAGGACCACGAAAGCCAAGGGAGAGGATAGTGTGTGTTAGAAGTAGGACCACTCGACCAACTCTTTGCACAAGTGTGCCAAGCACGAAAAACACCTGTTCTTTTTAATCTATCATTGCAATGTGATCTAACTATTTGGAGATGTTGCTCCAACAATCATGGTGTTCTTTTTAATTTTCAAAGGCAGTTGTTTGAGTAAACTAGAATTTGAAAATCCTGGTCAACTTAATGAAAAACACGTTTGCATGAAGTAAGATTGCTTTAAAAATGAGACAAGTTGATTGTGAATTTTATTTGCACCAAAAATGGAAGTGTGGATTGTGAGTTTTATCTTGATGCAAGAAATAAAATTTGCCTTGTTGATTTTAAGCACCAAAACGAAGTTTGTTTCCTAACTTGCAAAAAAAAAATAAAGTTGTTTTTGTATAAGTTTGTGGTTCTTTTTACCTTTGAACAATGAAATTCTTTTTAAGAGCCCCAAACAAATGTGTGATTCTTTTTCAAAAGCCCAAATTTGAAATGTGAAGTTAATTTTAAACCAAAATAAAAAGTGAATTCATTTTTAAAACCAACTTCAAAAACAAGTTAGTAAAAAATATAAATCTACTCTTTAATCTAATTTAAATCTACACAAAAGAGAAAAATAGTTAGTAAAATCTGCCTATTTGGTGGGCTTCTACAAGCCTAAATTTTTTTTATTTTTTTTTTGGTTACAAGGTGATTTGTACAACGTTTTGTTACAATAGCGCTAGTCTGCGTTTGAACAGAGGCACTATTTAACACAAACGTATTAAAAGAAAGGGAAAGACAGAGAAGGGAAAAGCACTGAAACAGGGGGAATAGCGCCAAAATAATGCCAAACGCACCAAAACAGTGTCAAAATCGCAACCTGTGTGACATTTTCAACATTCAAACATGTTATTGGTTAAAAAAAAAAATGATCTTTTTGGTGTTTGGATTCACGTCGGGTTCACCAAATGATGCTCTGCAAAAAGAATTAGAAAATCTGTTTGATGGCAACACACACAAGAGCACAAGAAACAAACGTTAGTGTTAGCAACAAAAGATTATCCTAAACAGGCATATCAAGAGAGATATTAAGCATGAAATAGAAAGCATATAAACATAGAATGAAATAGCTAATCAAGATGCTCATAGTTGCTCCTCCCTTGTTCCTCTCCTCTCCAAGTCCCAAATGAGTGTAGCTCTCAGCTTTTAGCACTAGCCATGGATGCCATATGGAGATTCAAGATGGTTGAATATGATAAGCAAATACTATGCAAGAGTAGATAGTGATGCTATGAAAAAGCTCTATGCTAATGCCAATATAACAACAATACTCTAAATGCTTCTCTCTTTGCTTGAGGAGAAGGGTTCTATTTATAGAAGAAATAGGGAAATGAAGGGTTAAGATTGAGAAATCTTAACTAGGGTTAGGATTGAAAGTTGGGGATCCATGTGCACAATTGGCACCAATAAAATGGTGACAAGTTTCAACATAGGATTGGGTTGAGAGAAGAGGTTGGAGGCATTAAAGGCCTGAGAAGACCTCATGGTTATCTAGAAGGTAAGGGTCAAGTCTAAATTAAGATTACCCATTGGATTAAGAGTTAATCCAAGGATAAACCTTTGTGCAAATGTTTAAGAGATAATCATGGTCAAAGCATTAATGGCCTGATGAGACCTTTGGGTTGGGTAGAGGTTGAGTCAAAACAAATGTTTTAACCATGTGGGAGGGTTGAATTAACCATTAATGGTTATTGGAGACTTTGGGGATTAAGTGGTTGAAGGTTGGAAGCCTTCAATGGTTTTCAAAGACTTTGAGCCATTTAGTGGTTGAAGGTTGAAAGCTTTCAAAGGTTATCCAAGACTTTGAGGGTTAATTTGTTGAACACACAAAGCATTAATTGCTTTTCAAAGACTTTGGAGTCTTTGAGAAGTGACTCCAATTTGCTTAGGAATGTGACAATATTTAGGGGATGGATTAGGCTAATTAGGAAGGGTTTAGAAGAATCTAGAAGGGGTTTAGGCATACAAGTGGATTTTGTAGGAAAATGCAAGTGGGAGAAATTTTGGTATTTTCAATTAAAATAAAATCATTTATTTCAATTAAATGGTGTAATTTGCATTTGGATAAATATTCAAATAAATATTAATTTATTTAAATGAGAAAAATGAAGATAAAGCATTTAAAATGCCTGAAGACTTTGAGGGAAACCATTAAAGGCTTGAAGACTTTAAGGAAAACCATTAAAGTCTTAAGAAGACTATAGAAGGAAGCCATCAAGTTTGAAGACTTTAAAGCCATCAAGTTTGACTACTTTAAGGGAAACCATTAAAGGTTTCAAGTGGGTGAGGATAAATAGGATTTTAAATAAATAATTTATTTAAAATAGTTGTGCAACTTGCTTTTGTAGGAAAATACAAGTGGGTGGAGGATAAATGTGATTTAAATAAATTATTTATTTAAAATAATTGTGCAACTTGCTTTTGTAGGAAAATGCAAGTGGGTAGAGGATAAAGGTGATTTTAAATAAATGTTAATTTATTTAAATGTGAGAGGTGGGATTTTGGGGGATTTAAATAAATATTAATTTATTTAAATGTGAGAGAAGATTTAATTAAATAAATATGATTTATTTATTTAATTAATGGTCTGAATTTGGTTAAGTGAATTAAATCAAATAAATTGAATAATTTATTTAATTAATAGGAGAATAGGGTTACGATGAATTAATTAAATATTAATTTAATTAATTATTAATTGATGGTTAAATAATCAAATAAATACTAAGTATTCATTTAATTAAGTGGACAGATTTATGTGACTACAATTGTTATTTTGTCTTCAACTATTTTGTTGTTCAATTCTCCCTTTATGTGTGACAGGTATTCTTGTAGAAGATAATTGGGCTTGTGGGATTCACATTTCACAAATTCTAACAAACATTATGTCTAAATTATAGGTGCACATGAGGCCCCCCTACAAAATCTCTCAAATTTTGAATATTTGTACTTATTCAGCCATTAATTTTATCATAATCCAACTATTCTAGGCTATGAGATCCCCATTAATCATAATCTAGTTACCCTTAAGTCCTAATTAGTTTTTAGTTAGTTTATTCTAGATCACTAGATTGATCTTAGTCTAATCTAGCATTATCCATCTCTTTCCCATAAATATGTTATGTAGGTCTATGATGTGCTTTAGAAGCTACCAATTATTTAAAATCCTTGGCATAGTATTTAAACGTATAAAAAAATAAGAGGAATCTTTGGTTGTAGTTAGTTTAAATCACACTCCTCTTGCATATCCTTGATCATTGTTGGTGATATCTCACTTCTTCGTATTTGTGTTGTTCAAGAATAAGGTTCATAGAGTTTCCTTTCTCACATATATATACCCCTCAATAGTGAGCATTCACTTCTTGGTAGTGTGGGGCTAGGTGTAGGGGGCTATTTGCAAAATTACAAAAGAAAATAAATAATAATGTAAAGATAGAGAAATTCCAAGAATAAATAATCATTATTCAGATCCTATTTATCCAAAAATGCTATCTTCTATTGAGGATTTTTTGCATTCTCCTTGATTGAACATGTTGGCCATCTAGGATTTAAGTGTAAGAAAATATAAGTATAGTTGAAATTACTTGATCTATGATATTTTAATTTGTAATTAACCTAGACTACGAGAAATCCTTCTCTAATAGTGAAATCACTTTAGATATTCCCCTCCACATCTCTCATTCTTTTGATTTTCTTTTACATCATGCGTTGTGAAATCATGGTGTAAACATGATAGTTTCATTGTTAACTTGCAATTCTCTTGCAAATAGAAAAATTAAAAAAGAGTATATTGTTGCTAGAAACTACATACACATAAATAAATTATCTTATAGTAATACATCTATATAATGACCCATAAATGTGTGTCCATAATTCATACATATTCACATATAAATTAAAAACACACACAACCTCATTCATACATATTCATACAATGTGTGTCCATAATTCATACATATTCACATATAATATAATGAGGATCTCACTTTGAAGACTTCAAACCATTTGGCCAACAACCTCTATAGTTACTAACAATGAAATTTATTTATTTTTTCACTCAATTAATCATTTGTAGTGCAAATATGGATAACAATGGTAAAAAATGTTTCCATTAACCAAAAAGCCATAAGGTCATACAATGTTATATGTTAATAAAGGCATTAAATATACCCAATAAAGTCATATAGGCTTGCTAAAAGCCATATGGACATAAAATGCCACATATCCATAATACAAAACATATGTTAAAAAATGTCATAGAGGCATACAACAAAGGACCCTAGGATCTAGTGATTTCCCACTAGGAGAATAAAATAGATCACAAGGTACCTTTGAATATTGATTAGATGGAGATAAATATGATGCTGGTTTCTTTCAAGTGTTCTTACTCATCCTCCTCTTTAGACTTATCTAGAGCCTCACCTGATACAATCAAAAGTATACACATTAATATATATAGAAATTGAATTATAAAATGATATATAATCGAATAATTACTTACCACATACAAATAATCATGATGTTCATCCACAATAGGGGCATATTGATGAGTTGGAGTCTCAAGCTTCTACAAGAAGCATGAAGATAGCAATTAAATTATGTATGAGTATCATTAAATTTTTCAATAATAGATGGATAAAAGAAACACATATAATGTGAAATTTACTAACCTGTCTCATACCTCTATCAAAGGAGTAGAACTTGCTACTACTATAGAAACACCATGGTCCAATGAGACATGAAAATCAAGAGGAGTATCTGATATCAACATCTAAAAATGAAACAACAAATATTGTTCAATTACCAAAACTACCTAACATTGTTTTAAAACATAATTAATGAATAAAGGTTACCTATGAAAGTTCATCAATGACCACTAGTGTGAGGTGTTGATGTTGAAGGTCCAACGTCAAACCATTTGACATCTATATTGAGTTATGAGAAAACAATTCATATTTAATGTTCAACTATTCACATGAACAATTATATTTCTTTATTTGTTGCATACCTATGAACTCGATGATGACACAAAATAGGGGGCTGAGGTAACACCACAAGTAGCATAAACACTCTGACCTTGAATTTTTATCATAATCATTAGATATCAATTTAGTTATAATTAAATTTTACAATAATTTTTAAAAAATAAAAATTAAATGAACTTGCTAAAATTTACTTGAGTATCAATGTTGAATGTTTCATTCAACAAAGATTTTGTCATGACTATCCTCTTTGCATTTGATGCATCTTGTGTAGCTACATTATGACCACTTTGAGGATCATAAGTACAAATAGTGTCATAGGATCTAAAAAAATGAGCTAGAACTCAAGGCCTAAAAGACTAGCTCATATCACACTAAAGTAGAGGCATCACATATTGTATAAGGCTTCAAGTGAGTGCGCTAATGGAATCTAATATGTCTACCTCAACACAATCCTTCACAATGGAAGGAGAAACCGCATGCTCCACAACAGGTCTATCCAAGGGTATGGATGTCATGTTTGGGTCATGTTGTGCCCCCACTTCTACCCTATAAATATAGCAAGTCAAAATAGTTTAAAATATCACTAAAGACAAACTTACAATATAGTTTTCTCAAATTTTATTGTGGCACTTCATGACTATTGCATGAAGGTTGATCGAAAACAATCCACCACCTATCCTAAAAATTATTCTTTATCCCTTTTGTGGTGGCACCAATGGTAGGGGAACCTCCAACATCTAGTTGGTAAGGGTTGATTGGTTCATGGGTCTATGAAGAGGGCACACAAGTTAAATTGTTAAGTTTCTTTTTCCTAACTTTCTCATAAGATAGTTTGTCTACATAAAATTATCTTTGTTCTTCACTCTTATCGAATGAAAAATTAATTTTCCCACTCAATGCTCCTACATGAGACACGATGGATTGCAAGGATTCAACAAGGCTTGACCTATGAGGATTTATTGTAGTGAGATCTCTCAGCCTTGTAACCAATTCATCAAGCTATTTTTGGTTGTTTTCTATTTGCCCTCTTCTTCTTCTTCTTCTTCTTCTTCTTCTTAATAGACCTAGTAGAAAGGTGTATTTTTTTTAAAAAAAATTCACTTCTTTTTTACACTCTTGTTTTCTACAACATGAATCAAAGTTTAGTTCATATTATTACACATTACAACTACTATGGGTTGAAATCTAAAATAGTGACATGCCTAAGAAAAATAGGGGTATGTGCATAAAAATGGGGGATCAAAAGGCGATTAAAAGTGGCATTTTTTTTGGTTAAAATTAGTAAAATTTGATCTGGAATGTGAAATTGAAGATATGCATGCTCAAAATTTGAAGATGAAACTATTGACAATTCTTCCTGCTACCTCCAACCCTAAGGGAAATTTGATGCTATAGGCCAACCTGGAAATAAACTCACAACATCTATTTTGAGCTATCAATAAATACAAGAAAACACAACACAACAAGGCCCTAATGATCCTTCTTCACTTTGAGCTCTACCTAACTCAACAAGGTATTCTTACTTAGGACCTACATGCCCAATATGTTTTCCCATTTGTCACAATCATGCAGGTTCATGATTTGGTAGATATTTTTTAGCTATAAGGGGGTTGTTTGTAATTGGTCGCGGCTAAACTGGCTCCAAAATGCATAGTATAGATTAGTTTCCTTTGTGTTATTGATTTTTGTGAAAATTATAGATCATTGATTGTGATCAACAAAATTAGTTGTAGCTTTGATTTTTCAAAAAAATTCAAAAAATCAATAAGACGAGTTTAACGTATGATTAACATGCGGTTTTGTCCAAAGCCAGTTTAGCCGTGTCCATTGTAATTACCCTATATATACCCCTAATCCCTCACAATCTGCAATTCGATTGAGAAAATAATACATGCGCTACTCCAAGGGTATAGGATCATACCAAGCATGCATAATGTAACCTGTCCTTGAAAAAAACTTTAAGGAAGAAAAGAGAGAAATAGTTAGCAAGAGATGCTTCTTAAACATCTTCACAAACTACTTATGCAATCTAGTGCACATCTAGAGAAACAGAGTCACACCCATAAATTAAAAAGACAAACCCACATTGTAAAGTAACTCAAATTAGGGAATTTTTTGAGTGTAATGCCTGACATTTACACAATTCCATTAGTTGATTGCATTAACCATTCTTGCTAATCCATTCAACATTTCATAAACTTACTGCAATTTGCAAATATAATTTAACTCCTTCCTTGAAGGATACCCATAAGCACAATCATACATTGGTAGGAAAATACCAGGACAATCTAAGATATCCTTAATATTTTGATTCAAATAAATTTAGAAGAAATAGATGGAGACAATATATGCAACCATTGAAAAATTGCATTCAAAACTAATTGAAATCTACTATATGGAAGGATGACCCTTCTTCTCTGTGAGCCTATATGAAACCCTAGACAAACAATGACTTGCTTCTACCCACCTAGAATACAAAAAATTTCAGAATCCTTTTTTTTATGCAGACCTAGTATTCCTTTTATAACAGTAAGGAATGCTTCAAATATTCAGGTTACTTACACTTGATTTTTTCCCTTTTTGACATGATTTAGAATGTATACAGAGAAAAGAGCACTCATTTCCCATCTAACATAAAACAAAAGTGGGCCATGTGTACAAATAGATGCCTTGGTGGAGAATAATATTTCGTTGAAGTCTTGATTTGAGTAGTGCCATCATCGTGTTGCTACTAACCTCCAGATTGGAAGACTTGCATAATATTGGTTTGCAGGAGATCCACAATGTCAAGTGGAGAATGTCATCTAAACTAAAGGATGAACTCAGAGGGTTAGAAAAATCCTCCCAAAAGTGGAAAGAGGAGCTCAAAGGAAAATGTGGGGATCAGAAGAAAAAATCCACCAACTTTCCCTTATCCCTCCTGCTCTCTTTCTTGTTCCCTCTTCCTCCTAGTCACTTGATGGTGAAGGGATGAAGATAGGTAACTCATGGAAGGTGTTTTCCATTTGAAACCACTTTTCAATGTTTCTTTAGTTATCTTCCAAGATTTTGATCCCTTTGGCTACAAAGCAACCTACTGGAATATTCTCCAACCCGTATCATAGAATTTGTACCTCGTGAATTCACAATTCTTTGCATATGATGTTCCATCTTTGAAAATTTATTCAATCTAGTGCCAATATGAACCCTAGCACAATGATCAATCAATATATGGTCATTGTCCTTAACTTATGGGTTTCACAACCTCTTAAAATAGCCTAGCTTTATGCATGCAAGTAGTATTTTCATCTTTTTTATTCTTGTCAGGAGATTAATACTCATCTTTATCAGCCACATTCACCAACTTGGCTTTCTTCAAAGACACTCCAACAACCCAACATCATGCACTTTTCATATTGTCGCTCTCAATCCCTTGGGCTTTTCACATGTGAAGACTTCTAAAAATCTCGTCCAAAGATAATCTTGTGCAGAAGATTCACTAAGATTGATTTTTCTTTTGAAATATCACGACCTATGTTATCAACACCTTTTGCATGCTTCTCCTTTTACACCTTATCTATTAATCTCCATCCTCCCCTGTGAAGTCACAAATTTTGACCATTTTGATCCTAGCCCCTCTTGTCCAACGTGGCACCATAGAGCAACAAACAACTCATTATCCCTTTGCATGCAACAGTGCACTTAAACCCTTTTATTGATACACACATTTTGTGTTAGCATCAAGTCCCACCATACAACATTCTTCTTTGACCTTGTGTGCTCGTGCTAAAATACTTCATCATTACAACACCCTGTGATATTGTAGGGTCAAATCTCTTTAGACTTTACTCTTTTCATCATTTCTCTCAAACCCGTGTGCTTCACTAGATAGCTTGTTGTCACTTAGTGGGAGTATGAGGTCAATGTATCCCCCACTCCAATCATCCCACACATCCACATGACAACATTAAAGAAATCAAAGAGTATCACAAGAAGACAAGTGCATGTAATAAGGAAAATATTTGACCACCTGGGAACCTGAAACTTAATGAAGGGTTGAGGAGTCATGTAACACTTATATTAAGATTAGGAAATTTACTTGGCCCATCAGTGATAACATCCTAGGAGACATACAAGGGGATAGTCACTGTATGGATACAAACCCATGAAAATAAACTCCTTATAAAAGATTTGACCAGCTAAAAGAGTCAACAATAAAATATAAAGCGAATTGACCACTAGTGCTAAAATACTTAGCATAGATGTTTTAAAGATGGGCACTTGAGAACTAAGTTTGGAAGGAAACAATAGTGGAGTACAAAATTTACCAGTCCTAATAGCGGCTCTAGTTGGAGATGTATGCCCCTTGTAGGCATAACAAGAGTCTAGATCTCTGGAAGAAGTAGACCAGGCCAATCCATTGGGAAATTCATTCAAAATTTACAAAATTCAGATCCATCCTTTCATTGGCGGCCTAGGGCCCCCCAAAAAGGAAAACCGACTCTTACCATTATAAAAAACCCGATTCTCATCATGCAACAGTTTAATCCTGATAGTAACCTTATTGGGAACTATTAGATTATGAATACTATCAATGATATCCCCCATTATACTCATGCTTGTATCACAACCAATACTATCTTTATCATAATGATCCTTGTAAACAAATTTATAAGATACCCGCTTACACTGTAGCACCATACCATACTCATTTTTTGAATCATGCTCATGCCCTATAGCATATTTTCCATCATCACAAGCCTTGATATGTTCTTCAAGAAACCCTTTCACAAGGCATGGAAAGGAGAAACAATCACATCCTGCCACATTAATGATTGTACTACCATCATTTATTTTAAGTGCAAATCTTTCATAGGAATTCTTTTGTATATTGATTAAATAGTCCTCAAATGTATCAAAAGAAAAGCATTCATATGTTGACTCATTCTATGTCAACATTGTATCCCAACATGAATCTGCATGTTTGGGAACCTTACTTTTCTAACCTCTGCATTTTTCAAGTAAAGCAAGCTACGTTCATCATCATTTATACCCCATGTGAACATATTTCTAATTCATATTCTAAAACATATTATAGTTGAACTTTAGAAGCACAATTAGAATCCATGTAAACAACCTCATAAATAGTCCAAAACATGGTTGGAGATGAGTTTTCCAAATTATGTGTGCTATTACAATTTTCTTCACAGTCACTGCTAATTAGATGAATATTTGAAGAACACAAGAGGTCACCGAGAGGCAGGTGAACCAATGATAGTCATAAGTTTAAACCTTTAAAACAAATGTGCAAGTTAAAATTAGTAGATAGATTAAATTCACACACACATAAAAGGTAACCACATAACACAGAGATATATGAGGAAAACCCAATGTGGGAAAAAACCTCGATGAGAATAGCTACTGTAGTCTACTTCTCCAATCTAGCCTCATAATAAAAAACTGATTATAATATATTTATGGGCACCAACCCAAATGATCACTAACCAAAAGGAGCACCAACCCCTATTATTTATGAGCACCAACTTAAAGGAGCACCAACCCTTGTGATTTATGAGTACCAACTCAATGGATCACCAACCCTTGTTCTGTGCACCAACTCAGATTACAAATAATGAGAAAATAATTATAGTTTAGGAACCATGTTACAAATGATTTTTGTAGCTCTCTATAATTCATAGTCAATCATGTTTTGCTATATCAACTCTCTGATATCTTCTATTCTCTATTAACAACCACTACTCTCCATGTGTTATCAATCTTTCTGAATTTTTCTACACAAATAGAATGTCTCTGTTCTATTTCTCATAGATTCTCATTCTCTCACTTGAAAAATGAAAAACTCTATCTACACACCTCCATCTTACACATCTAAGAAATCATATCTTTTAGATAAATTTGATTCTTTGTGCATGAACAACTCCCAACAATAAATGTTATCAAATCAGATCAGGTTTCTAAATTTATTTATCTCTGTTTGATGGCCAACTATCATGTTTCTTATCATTTGCGTATCCCACTTGGATATAGAAAATGATTTTCATATTCCTTCAAGAAATCTAGTATCTGCAGAAGAGCAAGTCTCATTAATTTCATCATCATGTAGTTTTGGATTCATTATAGAGAATGGGTTACTAAATTTGGTAATCTCCACTAACTTTGTCCCTTGATGTCCTTTCATCTAGAAAAGTTCTGATGTCTTTGTGGCCAAGAGATCTCTACACAAAAAAACTTTTGATATTCTTCAACCAACATGACTAATCAACTTATGTCTTCAAGCCCAAACAGATAAATTAGTTTCCCTTCTTAAATTTTTCTCCAGTCGACATATCAGATCTTATTAACAAGAGTCGGCAACCAACTACAAAATCATATTGTCTTACAATTATTTTGCATGCTCCACATCATCTATTTTTCATTCTACATCATCTGGTCATTGCTGATCAAACAACCCATTTGGACAATTTGTTTATTGAGCTGCAACTATGTCATCGAAACCCTCTGGTTCGGTCAAATTCTGTCATTTGAAGAATTTCGCCACACTCAGCTTCCATCATAGCGAAAGAACTTTCTTATTTCTATAGCTTCTGCATTCCGCAAAGGCTAAATTTGGTTATGGTGAAGTGCCATGTTACACCAAAAAAGAAAAACTTTATTGCCCATACGCTTCTCCCATTATATCGAAAAGAACACTATCGACAAGACAAACCACGTGATATGCCGAAGATATCCATTATCGCCCATACATCTAAACCATTCCACCGAAATAGAGGTATTTCAGTGTAGTTACAACCTTCACCTAAAGGGGAAAAGATATTGTCAAAAGGGAAAGTCATGCCAGAAGCTCACCACCATGAGGCCCACACAATGGGAGACCCAACCAACCACCACAATAAAAGCACCACGAAGCACAATGAAGATGCGACCCACACAACCAACATAGACCATCCATATGTCAACATGTGCACACAACAAAAACCTAGGCCCAAGGTGGGCTTGACCATTAGAGGTTGGAGATCGGCCAAAAAATCAAAACCAAGAACAACTTGCATGTTTCTAGTTGGGAGTGATATGACGATAAGAGGCTTTTCACTATGGGGTCTACACAACCGAAACACAACCAACCCATGACCACCATGTGCACACTTGAGCCTGAAGACAAAGGGCCCCATTAGCAAGAAAAAATGGTTTTGGTGTAGCAAACAAGATCGCAAAGAGGGGAAAATGTTTCACCAAAAAGGCTCCTTACACTGAAAAGAAAGATGTTGCAGGGTTTCACCAAAATCTGCCATCGAAGGGTTTTTCAACATTGCTTGGTGTACAACCTACACAAATCAGAAGTGATAATCTAACCACACCGAGGGACATATTTGACTCATCATGACAACATTGATTGCACCCTTGTTCACCTCTTCTGCAACATTTGTGTAGTATGATACAACGTGTTATGCACAACTTCATAACTTGCGTGTTATGCACTTTGCTCGTCTTCATGTTATGCACACCTATTACACCTGCTTCTCTGCAACCTCTTGACATCCCTACAACTCTTGTTGACATCAATGACAATAATGCCTAAAATCTCCCCCTATGGCATTGATGTCAACATGTAGTATTTACACTCTCCCCCTTTGACAACAATGGCAAAGGTGTTTACGCACACAGACTGACATTCAACCTATACAACACTTCATGAAGAATACTGTGTATTCACTAGGTTCCCCCTGAAACACATCTCTAATGGAAAGAATGTTATCTACTATAGATTCCACTAGATGAACCATTATTAGAATATAGAACGCAGTGCCAATACTGCTTACAAAAAGTTCAAATCTCCCCTTGAGAGCAAGCATGAGTTTCAAGGATAAAAAGTGTAAGATATTATGCTCCCCTAGAACCATAGTCCACATAAAGAATTTAAGTGTTGTAGGAAGGTGAGACGACTCCCAATTTCAATCTCAAATATTTAAATGTGTCCTTGGAAGTGGCTTAGTAAAAATGTCACCAACTTCCTCACTTGTGCATACAAATTCTTGTTGGCATTTTGATGATGTTTTGATTGTCATTGATGGACACACACTTTCTTGAAGATGGACACACACTTTCTTGATGTATGAGTTATGCTCAACCGGTAATTGTTCCAACCGGTATTGTGCATTATTGAATGTATAGTCTTTAGACTATCGATATTTTGCAGAAGATGTTTATCGGTCATAGATTGACTGAAGAGCTAAAGTGGTATGGAGATCCCAAGCGGTCCGAGGATCAAAAGTGGTACGAAGAACCCAAGCAGTAGTTAAATTTTGATCGGAACACTATGATCTACCAGTCTTCATTTTTGACAACCGGTAATCGGTATATTGTATCAACCAGTATTACTCTGTGATGAGTTACCAATCGGTATATCTGTAATGTGTGATGAGTTATCATCCACCGACACTTTGGCAGTGATTTTGTGTCATGTTACCAAATGTGTCTAGATGCACTGAACCTAGGGACTTGTAGTCTAATCCTATTGGACCGACATGAAATCAGTTTCCTTTATAAGGACATCATGTCCAAGGTTTGTATGTATGAGAGAGAGTATGAAAGATAGAATAGTAAAGGTTATGTGCGATCATAGTAGAGAAGATTAGGGTTGTGTGAAGTGACAAAGTGTGGAGATATTGAAGATTGAAGTAATGCTGAAATGCATTAACAATGAGCTGTCAAGGATCTAACTAAGCATACTGTGCTATTATCTAGATCATTCACTTGTTGATTACTAATATCTTCGACAAGTCTGAAACCCTTAACCGGGTAGGCCCAACAAAGCCTTTGTAAATACTCTAACAAGGTGGTTCACAACTGTGGATCTAAAATCCTTTAACAAGGTAGTCTTTAATAGGACTTATCTCCTAACAGAGATTGAGATTCCTAATAGGATCTGTTCTGGTGAAGAACATTGTATGATCTTAACCGGTCTGACCTTAACCAGACTAGTTTCTATTCTGCAGATAGTTACTTGTGAGTTTTTTCTCACCGTGGTTTTTTCCCATTTGGGTTTCCACGTCAAATATCTTGTGTTATGGTGATTGTGCTTCTGTGGGTGAATGCTTTGTCTTCTATTTGGTTTGCATTTATCTTAACCAGTTTATTAGTGAATCTATTGCACCAGTTATCTGCTAAACTGTTTAAGAGTTTGTTTACACTAATTTTTGGTATACTAATTCACCCCCCCTCTTAGTATTCATCGATTGGTATCAGAGCCAACCTTTCTATAAGTCTAACCACTTGGAAGGAGATATGGGGGAATACAGTGTGAGGGAACTTACTCATCATCTCACTCAGACTGAGAGAGCCTATGATGAACTCAAAGTCAAGTATAAAGCCTCTTTGGCCAAGAGAAGAGAGCATGCTGAAAAACAGATGGAACTTACTGAAAATAGCTCTTCTGATGAAGCAGAAATGGATGCCCTAGTTGAAGAAGTTGAAAAATTGAATGAATCTAGAGCCAATCTGAGAAAAGAGTTGGAAGGATTGACTATCAGAATGTGTCAAGAGCTTGAGAATAGAAGGAAAGCTAAAGATTTGGTAAAAGAAAGAGATCATGAGATCTCCAAGCTAAAGCAAGAAATTAGTACCCTGACCGCTCATCTCCAATAGAGTAAAGTGGAAAAAGAAGAAATGCAAGGTGAACTAAACATGGCTATTTCTGAGAATGCAACCTTGATGGAATCCAATGCTGCTATCTCCAAGGAACTTACTGAGTCAAAGGAGATACTTGCCAAATTCAATAAGAGTATTGTTAAGCTAGAACAAAAGCTGGAATCGGCAAAGCCAGTAAAGAATACCAGTGGACTTGGTTTCTCTAGGTATGAGGAAGGTGAGACCTATGGAACAAAAGATGAAGCGTCAAAGAAGAAACCGACATCCAAGGATAAAGGTAATAAAAAATTTAAACCTGTTTGCTTTAATTGTCTCAAAGAAGGACATACTACTAATGTGTGTAGAAGAAAGGCCTACAACAATTTTCCTTATTTTCTAAACAATAAGCCTAGATCCAATAGATTCAATGGAAATTGTTATGCATGCAACAAGTTTGGGCATAGAGAATTTGAATGCAGGTCGATTTTGCACAACACTGGGAGACATCCTCCAAGGACTCAAGGAGTTATCCTGGAACCTTCTATGAACTGGAATCCCAACCAGTACAATACCTATGACCATCGGTCAGGTGGTTATCAAGTGGCAACTAGTTGGAGAGCAACTTGTTTGATATGTCGTGGTAGCGGTCACACTGCTGCAACATGCAGAAGGAAGAATGGAAGTATGAATAATGGACCATGGAGAACACCTGGAATGGTATGTTATCATTGCAACAAACCAGGACACACTGCCAGAACTTGCAAACTGAGAAAGAACCTATCGGATGAAATATCAATCACTCTAGAAGGAAAGATTGATGTTGAAACTGTTCAAGTGGAAATGAATAAAACTTGGAAAAAGAAATTAGAAGAAGAGTCATAGGATGAACTGGTTTTTGCACCTAGTGTGGAAGTCTCTAAACCGGCAAACTGAGCTTCAGAAAAGCTTAGGGGGAACATATCGATGAAATATTCCAAATCCCTAGTTTATATCAGTAAAGACCTTAACCGGTATATGTTACCTGTCAATTGGCAGAAGATTTGAAGCAGTAAAAGGAAAAATTAGGGTTTGTGCCCTAGCGGTGATGCATTTATTATGGTAGGTGAGAAGTTGTTTAAAAGGGATTTTCGTTGTCATTATCACTTATCAGTTTTTGAGAGAAGAATTTTCAAGAGCAGAGCGACAAAGAGCGATTCGTCTAGCAATTCAAAGTGAATTCAAAAATTTTGCAGAGGAATCCAGCGATCTTTTTCAATCTACTAGTAAAGAACACTAAGCGGTAATCTAGCAATCGAAGTGGTGTATTGTGTGCGACATTGACAAACCCTAAATTTTAGATTGTGAAGGTATTTCTCGAATTTCTTTCTTATCATGGCTTATGCATCACACTCTAGTTCTAGTGCACCTGTAGATTCAGCTGAATTTCTTCAAAAGAAAATGAAATATAATGCCCTATCTCAAATACCTATCGGAGTTATTGTCGAGGAAGACATTTTAGGGTATATAGACTGTAAGTTGGAAGACCTAGGATCCCTAGTAATCCATTCCCAACTAAGTCTGCTCTATGGGAATGATAAGAAAATCAAACTTGAGTATAGTATCCTTGAAAAGATGAAACTGCACAATGCGGTATATTTTTTGGAAGAGTTCACAGAAGATCATATTTGCATCACCCTCAACAGAGTACATGGTGATAAAATGTATCTCGAGCGGATGCATGACATCACACCAAAAGAAATTTATGTTGTCATCAGTTTTTGCAAAACTAGAAAGGTACCAGCTTTACGGAAGGTCACCAAAACTAAAATGACAAAGCTCACCGGCTCTGTGAGTGACCAACAGGCAATGACCGTCAACACCATTAAAGATGATCTGGTGAAATATGCTTGCATGGTGATTGGTTACCGGATGTTTTATGCCAACAGAATAAATTTTGTCCCTACTGCTGCGGTGAATGCCGCTTACAGGATGATCAAGGAAGACACTACATTTGACCTATGTACCTATCTACATAAGCAATTGATGTTGAATCTGAAGTCCATCAAACAAGACAATTCTCTAAGGTTCAGGTTTGGCCAACTTCTGGTCGGCTTATTCTTTTATTTTCAAGGTTATTTCCCTAGAATAGGTGATGTGCAATGGTCTACTGACCTACCGGTCTCCAGAAAAATTAAGGAAAGTCTACAAGTAGTGGGAACTACATATCCTGAGGTTCTGAATAAATATTTTGATGAATTCAAGCAGAAGATGATCCAGAGAATAAGGATATCTGGTGATATTGTGAAGAAGTATGAAGATGACATCTGCTTCACAATAAGGATTGATGACTGCATAATGGAAGCAGTGGAACCGATTAAGGAAGTAGTTGGCCCTATGGGGTATGAAGTGATGTATGACATGTTGATTAGGTATGCCTCTACCTTACTTGCCTCTCCACTAGATTCTAAGAAAAAGAGAACCAGTACCTACTTGGAAAGGGTCACACTAGTTTAAGAACCAAAATAGAAAAAGGACAAAGCAGTGCCATCGATATCTACACTGGTTACCTTTGCTAGTCCGAAAGTGACCAAGCAGTCACCAGCTAAGAAGAAACCTGAGGTTATTCCTGCAAAGGTATTTGAGAGGAAGTAGAAAACCAAAACCAACTCATTGGAGTTAGAGGACACTGAACCGAAGATTCAAACAAAGAAGACTAGGCAATCAAGCAAGAAGGCGAAATCTACTGATAATGTTCCTGCAACTTCAACGTCGGTAAATTTAGATATTTCCTCTTATAAGCCAATGACACATTGTCAGAGGACTCTAAAGAATATTAAGAGGAAAGCGCTTGATGATTTAAAGGAATATTTTGATGATTTTATTGATAGTGAGAAAGAAGAAGTAGAACAAGAAGTCATCAAATATTTATGTGTTAATGATCAGTCACCATCTGAGATTAGATTGGTTACACCAGATTCTTTGTACAATTCTTTGGATAATAAATGGCACATTGCCATTGAGAAAGAACAGGAGATCAGGGAGAAAAATTTTGCACAATACTTTCCTAATGCTTCTAATTCAGAATTATTTGAGATTATGGATAAGAACAAAGGCATCTTCTTCATGAGAAGGAGAAGACTTAGGCTACTAGAAGGAAAAGCTTCTGAAGTGGAAAAGGATACTCACATACATGTGAAAGTTTTTGTCAATATGCATCAAGTATCTAAAGCTGCTAAGTAGGCTGACCAAGCACTGGACCTATCCTCAAACCAACCAGATGAAGTGTTTGACAGTCAAGGTGAAAGAGTGACAGAACAACCTATTGATGTTGATGCATTAGATAATGAGGATGTCACTCCTGACAAAGAGAAAGAGAAAGAGGATAAAGAAAAAGCAGAGAAAGAGAAACAGGACAAGGAAAAAGCTGAAAAAGAGAAATAGGGCAAAGAGAAAGCGGAGAAAGAGTAAGAGGAAAAAGCTAGGCAAGAAGAAATCAAGAGGAAAGATGTAGAGAAGAAGAAAGAGGAAGAAAAGAAGAAAGAGGAAGAGAAGAAGAAAGAGGAAGAGAGGAGGAAAGAAGAGGAGAAGAGGAAAGAAGAAGAGAAGAAGAAAGAAGAAGACAAGAGGAAGAAAGAAGAAAGGAAGAAGGACGAAGAGAAGAAAAAGTAGGAAGAGGACAAGAAGAAAGAAGAAATGGAGATGAAACAAGAAGAGGAGCAAAAGAAGAGAGAAGAGTATAAGAAAAAGAAAGAAGAGGAGAAGTAAGTAGAGAAGAACAAACAAGCGGAGACTCCTAAGGAAACAGGTGATCAAACCAAACAGGTTGATACCACCAGTCCTATTGATCTTCAATCAGCAGATGAGTCTGAGCTTCTTCAAAGCATCAAACTTGCACATGAGATACTTGAAGCATTGTGGAGGAAGAAGGAATAGGATGTCATACAAACTATAGTTGACACCCTCACCTGTCTGATTCTGGGTACCAACCTCCCCATTACCAATTCCTCTCTATCCAAGCTTAAACTTCTATGTACCATAGTGGAGGACTAGGTACAATGCTTGGAAGATGTTGTTGAAGCCACTGCAAAGAAGAATAATGAAAAGGCACTCAATACTGCCTTAGTCAAGCAAATGAATGAGCTTTGGACACAACTACTAAAGTAGAAAAATAATATCAGTGTTGCTATGGGTGAAGGTAAATTACTGTTGAGTAAAATCTGCCAACCCTATCTATTTTGTGACGATGTGCTTAACCAGAAAGCTAAACTCCAATCGGAGTTACAGGCATATATCAACAATTTCAAGATGCCATATGACTCATTCACTACCTATGGATGAACCGTTCATCATTATCAGCATCAGACTGCCAAGATAGACTTAGAGATCAACAACCAATCTAAAGATTTGTAGGAGCTTCAACTGCTCCTATTGCCAAGACTGCAGATTCTTCAGAAATATTTTCTCAACTTGGAAGCTATCATGGTAACTCAAGAGATGAGTACCATTGATGCAATGGAAGAACTGGTATTCCAGATGAAGACTGAAAGTGAGGTTGCTACCTCATTACTTGAGTCATGGACATTGGCCATGAAAACTTTTATGCAAGACTTTAAATCTGTTTTTGAGAAATTTCATTCCTTATTGTAATGAACATTTACTCTATTTTTATAATATATGCAAAAAGGGGTTACTTTTCATTACTTTGTCATTGTTGGAAAAGGGGGAGTAGTGTACATTAAAATTTTGTATACCTTCATGTTACCATTTTGGGAAGTAGTGTCCATTGTAATTTCTGCAAAAGGGATAGTGTATATGCTTAGGGGGAGTAATTTTGATTATGACAATTTTTGTTGTAAAAACACTTAGATGTCAAAATTTTCCTAAGTGTTGCCATCAATGCCAAAGGGGGAGATTGTTAGCATTTTGATGATGTTTTGATTGTCATTGATGGACACACACTTTCTTGATGATGGACACACACTTTCTTGATGTATGAGTTATGCTCAACTGGTAATTGTGCATTATTGAATGTATAGTCTTTAGACTATCAATATTTTGCAGAAGATGTTTACCAGTCATAGATTGACTGAAGAGCTCAAGCGGTATGGGGATCCCAAGTGGTTCGAGGATCACAAGTGGTACGAAGGACCCAAGCGGTAGTTAACTTTTGATCGGAACACTATGATCTACCAGTCTTCATTTTTGACAACTGGTAATTGGTATATTGTATCAACCAGTATTGCTCTGTGATGAGTTACCAACTGGTATTTCTGTAATATGTGATGAGTTATCATCCACCGACACTTTGGCGGTGATTTTGTGTAGTGTTACAAAATGTGTCTAGATGCACTGAACCTAGGGACTTGTAGTCTAATCCTATTGGACCGACATGAAATCAGTTTCCTTTATAAGGAAATCATGTTTAGGGTTTGTATGCATGAGAGAGAGTATGAAAGATAGAATAGTAAAGGTTATGTGCGATTATAGTAGAGAAGATTAGGTCTATGTGAAGAGACAGAGTGTGGAAATATTGAAGACTGAATTAATGCTGAAATGCATTAACAATGAGCTGTCAAGGATATAACTAAGCATACTGTGCTATTATCTAGATCATTCACTTGTTGATTACTAATATCTTCGAAAAGTCTAAAACCCTTAACTGGGTAGGCCCAAAAAAAGCTTTTGTAAATCCTCTAACAAGGTGGTTCACAACTATGGATCTAAAATCCTTTAACAAGGTAGTCTTTAACAGGACTTATCTCCTAACAGAGATCGAGATTCCTAACAGGATCTGTTCTGGTGAAGAACATTGTATGACCTTAACCGGTCTGACCTTAACCGGTCTGGTTTCTATTATGTAGATAGTTATTTGTGAGTTTCTGCTCACCGTGGTTTTTTCCCATTTGGGTTTCCACGTCAAATATCTTGTGTTATGGTGATTGTGCTTTTGTGGGTGAATGCTTTGTTTTCTGTTTGGTTTGCATTTATCTTAACCAGTTTATTAGTGAATCTGTTGCACCGGTTATCTGCTAAATTGTTTAAGAGTTTTTTGACACTAATTTTTGGTATACTAATTCACCCCCACTCTTAGTATTCATCAATTCTACCTTAACTTCTTTCTCTGCAACCTTTTCCCTAAGAAAATGATATTTGATTGCTATGTGTTTTGTCCTAGAATGCATGATTGGATTCTTTGAAATGTTAATAGCACTTGAGTTGTCACACATGATGGGAGTGGGATTTGAAAACTCTACCTGAATGTCCTTGAGATTTTGCTTCATCCATAAGACTTGAAAACAACATGTAGTAGTTGCAATATACTCGGCTTCAACAATTGATAGTGAAATGGACTCTCATTTCTTGCTATGCCATGACACCAACCTGTCTCCAAGGAAGAAATCTCCAACACTGGTGCTCTTCTTGTCATCTACACATCTGAACCAATCAAAATAAGTGTAAGCTTGTAGAGTGAAGTCACCCCTTTTTGGATACCATAAACCATACTATAGTGTTCCTTGCATGTATTTAAAAATTCTTCTCACTGCATTTGCATGTGATTGCTTTGGAGTTGCTTCGAATCTTGCCACCATACATACTGCTTGCACTATATCTAGTCTTGATGTTGTTAGATATAATAAACTGCCAGTCATGGATCTACATAGAGTCTGATCTACATTGGGTGACTCATCATCTTTACTTAGCTTGCATCCAGTCACCATGGGGGTACTAACCCGTTTGTTGTCCTCCATCTGAAACTTCTTCAACATGTCTTTAGCATACTTGGTTTGTGATATAAATATACCTTTATCTAATTGAGAAATCTATAGGCCAAGAAAATATGATAGCCCACCAAGCAAAGACATTTCAAATTTAAACTGCATCTGATCAACAAACTCCTTACATAAGGCATTCTTATTGTCTTCAAATATGATGTCATCTACATATACAAGCACTATGATCATATGATTACCTTCTGTTTTGATGTATAGGTTGCTATCAACACTCCCCTTTTTTAATCCTTCTTGATGTAGGTACTTGTACAATCTAGAATACCATGCCCTTGGAGCTTATTTTAATCCATATAATGCTTTCTTTAATTTACAGACAAAGTTCTCATCCTCATGAAGCTGAAATCCTTCAGGTTGTTTAATGTAGACTTCTTCCTTAAGGTTGCCATTCAAGAATGCAGACTTGACATCCATCTAATAAACCTTGTATCCCTTATAACCTGAAAATGCCAGGAACATTCTTATAGCTTCAAGTCTTGCAACTGGAGTAAAGGTCTCTTCAAAGTCTATTTCGTTGACTTGAGCATATCCTTTACATGTACTAATATTGCTTTATTCCTTATCACCTTACCTTCTTCATTCATTTTGTTCTTGTAAAACCATTTAGTTCTAATAACATTCTTGTCAGCTGGTCTAGGAACCAATTCCAAAGTCTTGTTCTTTTCTATCTATTGCAATTCTTCTTCCATAGCCTTCATCCACTTGTCACTTTTGTTGGCCTCATCAAATGTATTGGGTTTCATCTCTGTCATAAGGCATAAAATTTTCATTGTTCCTTTATCTCCTTCTTGTTTGCACACCATCATTCTTGTTGCCTATAATCTGATCCTTAGGGTGATTTTTCTAAACATACCTATTTGGAGCCTTGCTTGGTGCCTGTTGGCATATGTGCAGAGTATGTTGACATGATGATACTGTGTTGTCATTGATGTCAATATGCTGAAGATTGAACCGGTAATATGTTGAAGAGAGAACTGGTAATATGTTGAAGAGTGAACCGGTAAGTTGAAGAGTGAACTGGTTTATTGAAGTTAAGCAACTGGCAAAGTGAACCGGTATAATATTGTGAACCGGTATATGTGCAAAAGGTGAAGCAACACGTTTGTCCAAGTGAACTGGTATATGGAATTTTTTCTATCAAGGTTTAATATGGTATGACTACTGGTTGGTAGTCCTAGCCTCAAGGTTTCCGGTTGAAGTGTTTCGAGCCTGTGTGATTCAACCGATGGCAGTGTGTGATGAGTTAGCATTGTAATGGAGATCAGATCATGTTGCCACATCAGCCTCGTGTGCATGAAGGGGATTCATCCTATCTACATCGGGAATGTGTGAAGTCCCTGCAAACGGTGAAGAACGCGTGATGGGTTATCGCCACCAAGAATCGGTGAAGAACGAACGATGGAGAATGTCTTGAGATCTATTCAAGACCGTTGTATTCAAATGCCAAGTGTTCAATGGTCAGGATTGAACCAACTGAATTACTCAACCTAAATATTTAGGGTTTATGCTACCGACCTATCTGTTTCCTATAAGGTCGATGATGTGTTTCATGTTGAGTTTGTTGGCAAATGTTGTGTGTGTATCTAAGTGCAGAGATACGTGATTCTTGCTAGACCAAATAAGAGAATTGATACCTGCAAAGTGTGTGTGCAGAAGGAAGGAACTAAAATAGATCTGCATTGGCATTGAGTGCTATTACCAGATCATTGTAATACTTGTTGATCTCTAATCACTTCAACAGTTGGAAAATCCCTTAATAGGATAGCTTTAACCAGCTTACTGTAAATCCTTTAATAGGGTGACTCAAAGCCATTGAGTTCATAAAATCCTCTAACAAGGTAACCTTTAACAGGGTTTAACCCTTAACTGGGTATTCTAACCTGTTGTAACAGTCTTTAACCGGACCAGGCTCCTAACAGAGTGGACATCTAAAGAGTTCAAAAACAGCTTGTGGGTATTCATTCCCATCGTGGTTTTTCCCAGATGGGTTTCCATGTGAAAAATATGTATCATGTGTGATGCCTCTTTCATGTGATGTTTTGTTATTTTCTGTTTAGTGGTGAATCATGTTGTTCTAGTAAATTATTGTATCTTTGATGATAGATTATCTTTTTATGCATAAGGATGAAGTGGAAATGAGGGAGTAGATTGTATGGAAAGCTAAGTGTTGCCAGTTTATGTCTTTCACAGTCTCATTATGTTTAATCGGTAGTAATCTAGTTTAGACCGGTATTAGTGTTTGTCTGTCAAGTGCACTGTTTAAATTTCAAACTGGTTCAGGAAACGTTTTTCTGTCTGTACTGATTCACCCCCCTCTCAGTATCAGTTTGGTACTCATTGCTCATAATTGAGTTATCAATTGGTATTAGAGCATCCTCCAGGTCCTCTGTGTTGTAAGCTTAACCGCTTGAGGGAAAGACCCTATTGTAATGATGAAGAGGGAAGGTCCAAAGTTCAACAGAGATAACTTTAAAATATGGAGGAATCAAAAGATGAAAAAAATGAAGATATTGTGTTTGTAGCAGTCAAGGAAGATGTGTCAGACAAGAAGGCTCTTGTCTCCCGCTTTGATAATTCCAATGAGTGGATTATTGATAGTGGTTGTTCTCACCATATGACTGGTGACCAGAGTAAGTTTCTATCTCTGGAAGAGTATGATGGTGGTGTGGTTCATTTTGGTAATGATACACCATGTTTGGTAAAAGGCAGAGGGTCCATCTCTTTGAATGGAAGAAGCAGTGCTGACAATGTGTATTGGGTAGAAGGTCTAAGGTAGAACCTTTTGAGTGTTGCTAAACTGAATGATAATGGACTCACCCTGGAATTCAAAAATGGAGTGTGTAAAATCAAAGGAAATAGTGGTGAACTAATGGCTACCAGTATGTAGACCAAAGGTAACCTATTTCAGCTAAATGCTAATATCAGTAGATGTCTTATGACTAAGTTTGAGGATAGCTGGATATGGCATAGGAGACTCTGCCATGTAAACTTTGATAACATTGTGAAGGCCAGTAAGATGAAGGCAGTCAGAGGATTTCCAGTGCTGAGAAAACCGAAAAATCTTTTGTGCAGAGAGTGTCAATTGGGGAAAATGTCTTCCTCAACTTTCAAAGGTAAACCTTTCACTGCAGACAATTTACTCGATCTTGTGCATACTGATTTGTGTGGTCCTATGAAAACTAGGAGTGTGCAGGGAGATAGGTATTTTATGATTCTTACTGATGATTGCTCAAGAATGATGTGGGTCACATTCTTGAAGGACAAGTTTGAAGCCTTTGTAAAGTTCAAAGCTTTTAGAGCACTGGTAGAAAAGGAAAGCGGTAGAAGAATCAAATGCCTTAGAACTGATCAAGGAGGGGAATTCACTTCCAGTTAATTCAACAAATATTGTGAAGAGAATGGCATCAAGAGGCAACTATCTTCCCCCTGGACTCCACAACAGAATGGCTTAGCAGAGAGGAACAACTGGACTGTGGTTGAAGCAACTAGAACTATGTTGATTCAAGGAAAGGTTGCTCACACCTTTTGGAGAGAAGCGATGAGCACTGCAGCCTACACAATGAACCGAGTACTCATCAAGAAAGGAAAGAATAAGACTCCTTATGAGTACTGGACCGGTAAGACACCAGTAGTAAGCTACTTTAGAGTGTTTGGTAGCAAATTTTATATCAAGAGTGAACATCAGAGCAAATTCAATGCAAAATGTGATGAGGGAATATTCTTAGGATATTCCACCAAGAGTAAAGCTCTCAAATGTTTCAACAAAAGGACTCAGAGAATTGTTGAAAGCATCAATGTTAGGGTTGATGAAAACTCTGAGAAACTTGAGGAAACTGGCAGAGAGCATGTAGGAGATGAACCAGTAGTAACCTTCTGGGAACCGGTTGCAAATCAGCCCAGTACGAGTAATTGTGCTCCTACACCGGTGGACGTTGATGTTGATGAAGATGAGGATGAAGAAGAAAAGCAAGAGGAATCTGTTAAGAATATACCTAGGTATGTAAAACTCAATCATGATCCAAAGCAGATCATAGGAGACAAAGATGTAGGAATTCTTACAAGAAGAAAGGTCAGAGAAAGCTCATGTATGATCTTTGAATTTGAGCCTGAATCATTCAAAGAGGCACATAAAGATGAAGATTGGATCAAGGCAATGGAAGAGGAACTTGATCAGATAGAAAAGAATGGACATGGTCTTTGGTACCTAGACCGGAGCATAAAAATGTCATTAGAACCAAATGGGTCTTCAGAAATAAACTGAATGAGGATTGCACAGTGGTAAGGAACAAAGCCAGACTAGTATGTAAAGGATATGCCCAAGAAGAAGGAGAAGACTATGGAGAAACCTTTGCTCCATTAGCAAGATTTGAAGGAGTTCATATACTTTTTGCATATACAGCTTTTAAAGGATTCAAGGTATACCAAATGGATGTAAAATCTGCATTTCTAAATGGAATACTTGAAGAGGAGGTGTATATAGAGCAACCAAATGGGTTTGCCCTATCAGAAGATAGTGACATGGTGTGTAGCCTACATAAAGCCTTGTATGGACTGAAGTAGGAACCTAGAGCTTGGTATGAATGCTTTCACTCCCATCTTGTGAAGATTGGATTTGAAAGATCAAGTGAAGATAACAATATCTACTTGAAATCAGAAGGAGATCAGATTCTGATTTGTGAAGTATTTGTTGATGACATAATCTTTGGTGGAGATGACAAGATGAGTCATGACTTTGTAGATGAGATGAAGAAGGAATTTGAGATGTCACTCATAGGGGAGATTAAGTTCTTCATTGGTCTGCAGATTTAGCAAATGAAAGATGGAATCTTTATCACTCAGTCCAAGTATGTCAAAGAGGTGTTGAAGACCTTTGGCATGGAATACAGCAAACCCACTGGTACACCAATGGTGACCGGTTGTAAACTATCAAAAGAGGATGACTCAACATTGGTAAATGAGAAGGAATACTGATCAATGATTGGTAAGTTTCATTATGTAGTGCATAGCAGACCGTACATTGCACATGCAGTGGGTATTACCGCTTGGTTTCAGAAAAGCCCAAGAGAATCCCACTTGGTAGTAGTCAAGCGGATTCTTAGATATCTAAAGGGAACTATTGACTATGGACTATGGTATCCATACAATGATGATTTCAACTTGAAAGTGTTCACAGATGCTGATTGGGCTGGTAATGTGGATGACTGGAAGAGCACAACCGGTGGTGCATTCTTTCTCGGTGGTAGACTGGTCTCATGGATGAGTAAAAAGCAGAGTTGTATCTCTCAGTCTACAATAGAAGTGGAGTATGTTGCAGCTTTTATGAACTGCACCCAGACTATTTGGATGAAGCATGTATTGAATGGCTTCAAAGTTCTTGTATCTAAACCGGTAAGTATATTTTGTGACAATACAAGTGCAATTAACATCTCCAAGAATCCGGTTTTACATGCTAGAACCAAGCACTTTGAACTCAAGTATCATTTCTTGAGGGAAAAGGGTCAGAACAAAGAGGTGGTATTGGAACATGTTTCCAGTAAGGAGCAATTAGCAGACATATTCACCAAGCCTCTACCGAAGGATACTTTTACCTATCTGAGAGGTGAATTAGGGGTGCTGCCCCTTCAAGAGGTAAACTAAAGGTTTGTGCTCCACATCAGTCAGATCTTACTTTGCTATATCTTTTCAGGATTGATGTGTTGAAGGATGCTACTCCTCAGGGGGAGCAGCATAAGTGGAATAGGGAAGCTCGTGTCTCCACTTTGGCATTGTTGTCAAAGGGGGAGAAGATGCGAAGCAGAGAAGATATCTTTGTATATTGCCATCAATGCCAAATGGGGAGATTGTTGGCATATGTGCAGAGTATGTTGACATGATGATATTGTGTTGTCATTGATGTCAATATGCTGAAGAGTGAACTGATAATATGTTGAAGAGAGAACGGGTAATATGCTGAAGAGTGAACCGGTTTATTGAAGTTAAGCAACTGGTAAATTGAACTGGTATAATGTTGTGAACTAGTATATGTGCAAAAGGTGAAGCGACATGCTTGTTCAAGTGAACCGATATATGGAATATTTTCTATCAAGGTTTAATATGGTATGACTACCGGTTGGTAGTCCCAGCCTCAGGGTTTCCGATTGAAGTGTTTCGAGCCTGTGTGATTCAACCGATGGTAGTGTGTGATGAGTTAGCATTGTAATGGAGATTAGATCATGTTGCCACATCAACCTCATGCGCGTGAAGGATCCTACATGAAGGGGATTGATCCTATCTACCTCGGGAATGTGAGAAGTCCCTGCAAACAACGAAGAACGCGTGATGGGTTATCACCTCCAAGAAGCGGTGAAGAAAGAATGATGGATAATGTCTTGAGACCTGTTCAAGACCGTTGTATTCAAATGTAAAGTGTTCAATGGTTTAGGGTTTAGGGTTTATTCTACCGAGCTATCTGTTTCCTATTAGGTCAATGATGTGTGTGTATCTAAGTGTAGAGATACGTGATTCTTTCCAGACCAAATAAGAAAATTGATACCTGCAAAGTGTGTGTGCAGAAGGAAGGAACTTAAACGGATCTGCATTGGCATTGAGTGCTATTACCAAATCATTGTAATACTTGTTGATCTCTAATCCCTTCAATAGTTGGAAAATCCCTTAATAGGGTAGCTTTAACCAACTTGCTATAAATCCTTTAACAGGGTGACTCAAAGCCATTGAGTTCATAAAATCCTCTAACAAGGTAACCTTTAATAGGGTTTAACCCTTAATCGGGTATTCTAGCCATCCCTTAATCGGGTGATCCCTAACAGGATTGGTTCCTAACAGAACCTGTTGTAATAGTCTTTAACCGGACCATGCTCCTAACAGAGCGGACTTCTAAAGAGTTCAAAAACAACTTGTGGGTATTCATTCCCACTGTGGTTTTTCCCAGTTGGGTTTCCACGTGAAAAATATTTGTGTCATGTGTGATGCATCTTTCATGTGATGTTTTGTTATTTCCTGTTTAGTGGTGAATCATGTTGTTCTAGTAAATTATTGTATCTCTGATGATAGATTATCTGTTTATGCATAAGGATGAAGTGGAAATGAGGGAGTAGATTGTATGGAAAGATAAATGTTGCCAGTTTATGTCTTTCATAGTCTCATTATGTTTAACCAGTAGTAATCTGGTTTAGACCGGTATTAGTGTTTGTCTGTCAAGTGCACTGTTTACAGTCAAACCGGTTCGGGAAAAGTTTGTGTTTGTACTGATTCACCCCCCCCTCTCAGTATCGGTTTGGTACTCACTATTCATCATTGAGTTATCAGTGCCTCTTCCTCTTGTTCACTTTTAAATTATCCTTCCTCTTTCACATATGGTTCCTCAATCTGATTTACTAAGTTTTGTTTACCTTTATGTAGATATTCATCCACTGTCACATGTACACTCTCAACCACCTTCCTTACCTTCTTGTTGAAACATCTGTAGGCCTTTCTATGTGTAGAATAGCCCAAGAAGATACCTTCATAACATCTTGACTCAAAACTTCCAAGTCCATCTTCATCCTTTTTGATAAAACATTTGCTACCAAACACCTTGAAGTACTTGACTGAGGGTTTTCTATCATACCATAACTGATAAGGTGTCATTTCGTTGTTCACTCTTAGTTTTACTTCATTCAATGTGTAAATAGTTGTATGGATTACCTCTTTTCAATAAACATTAGGCAGATTGGCTTCATTCAACATTGTTCTTGCCATTTCCTTAACTATCTTTTCCTTTCCACAACACCATTTTATTGTGGTGTCCTTGAGGTAGAGTAGTGTCTTCTTATTCCATGTCTCTCATAGTAGTCTTTAAATTAATTAGATGTAAACTCTCCTCCATAGTTTGACCTTATACACTTCAACTTGTATCCAATTTCCTTATCAACCATCTTCCTAAAGATTTTAAATCTTTCAAAGGCTTGTGGCTTGTCTTGCAAGGTGACCCATGTCATCCTTGTAAAATCATCTATGAGAAGCATGAAGTATCTTTCTCCATTTAGGGCTCTTGTCCTTGTAGGCCCACATAAATGAGTATGCACAAGTTCTAAAGGCCTTGTGGTTGAGTACTCCTTTGTCTTGAAACTCACTTTAGTTTGTTTTCCTCTTTGACACTCCTCACATATAGTGTTAGTTGTTTTGATAATCGGTGGTACATGTTTGACATAATCTATCTTGCTGACTTAAACAAGATTATCAAAATTTATGTGACCTAGCATTCTATGCCACAACCATCTCTCATCAACTTGTCCCATCATGCATTGAGACTCAAAGCATTCTTTTAAATTGTAGACATTTACATTAGTCCTTTTTCCTTCTGCAACCAGCTATCCATTTCTATCCTTTTTGATCTCACATCCTTTGGAGTCAAAAGTGAATTTGTATCCCTTGTCACAAATTTGACTTACACTTCATAGATTATGTTTCAATCCTTCCACATAGTATACATCATGAGCTTTTAATTTCCCATTGTAATGGTGGAAAAATGGTGAATGATAGATCAAGAAGGAAACTACCCTTTCCCTCAAAGAGAGATGAGAGTTTCACTATTGATTACAATTAAAGAACTTTTGATCATGTTACATTACAAAGAGGAGAGGATAATTCACTAGATTTAATCTCTCCACACAAAGATGGTAGATTGAATTCTAAATAAAATTGGGAATGTTGAGTTGATCCCCTCTTCCTTGTTTGAAATGGAAAGGAAATTGATTGAATTATGTTGGGCAAAAGTGACAAAGAACTGATTATAAATTGAGATCGGAATATGGGATGAAGCTATGCACCTAGAT
The DNA here is from genome assembly GCF_030272615.1 of Cryptomeria japonica. Taxonomy (NCBI): domain Eukaryota; kingdom Viridiplantae; phylum Streptophyta; class Pinopsida; order Cupressales; family Cupressaceae; genus Cryptomeria; species Cryptomeria japonica. The sequence goes on from NC_081409.1 coordinate 116,920,842, forward strand.
CTGGTAGCAAAATGTTGAGACAAAGTTGCCCTGCGAATTTGAGGAAAAGTTGCCCAGATCGTGGCAGGAACGTACACAATCCTTCGAAAAATCTATGAAATGAAAAGTGTTTTTCTACCTCTGCAAATGGAGTCTGAATCCAAAAGTACAGCTGTGCACCTGCAACCAACACACATAAAAGAGAGGAAAATGGGTTGGGATTGGGGGTTTGCCTTTAGGTCAAACCCCACTTTTGGAATTAACCAAGTAATGAAAGAAAGTACTTGCAAGTAGATGTAAATGAAAGACTGAATTGTAAATCACCTCAAGGGGGGTTGTAGTAGCAATGTTGATAGAAATTCTTGTGTGGAATTGAATGTTGAAATCAATCTCCTCTTCAATGGTTGAATCCTTGACTTGAATGCAACACCTTGCCTTGAAGGGAGACTTGAGAATGCTCAATGTTGGAAAAGAATGCTTGATCACTTGTGCAACTTGAATCTCTCCAGCTTATGCAAATGAGAGGATGAATTCCCCCTTAAATACATATTAGTAGATTTGATTTTCATTACAAACCGACATCGGGGGAGTTTTCCCGCCCAATGCACAACCAATAATGCAACCCTAGGAAGGGTCCTGCCCCAAAATAGGTCAAGGACAGGGGCACCACGCCCCTATCCGAGGAAGAAAAGGGTGCTACACCCTTTTCCAAGGGGGGATAGTGGTGCCACACCCTTGATCTACCCCTTTCTCCAAGGCAGAGTGCAGATGGGGTGATGTAGAGGCCAAGGAAGAAGCTATTTCCACAAGCTAAGAAATATCTAGTCTCTGATCAGGTTAGAGGATTTGAACTTGCATGCGTGAGGACCCTAATGTAGTCTAAAATTTCTAGGGTCACAATTATATGACACTACATTTAGCCCCCACTTTAGCGGGAGTATAAGCATACACCAATACTGTCAGTAAAGTACAAGGAAACAAGATTGAAAGACTTTTACCACTTCAAGGAGGCAAGATGCGCCAAGCCCCTAGTAGACTTAGGATCTTATGACTTCGATTGATAAAATAAAAGGGAAGATCAAGAAGGGGAGAACCATGACTACAAGTAGCAAAGTTCCCTTCACTATGAGTCATGAAAGAAAGGATACAAAAGATTACAAACCAAAACAAGGTTCACTAAGTAATTCTAAGTATCACAAGAAGGAAAGTATGAGCGGAGTGTATGCCCCCACGTTAAAGCAATCGTGCATGCCTTATTAGGAGTGATTGCTTTAAGGTAGGATACACCCAAGAGAAAGAGAAGGAAGGGAGCAAGTTATCGCAAGGATTTAGCCCCCAATTGAGGTATAAACCCAAAGATAATGAATACAAAACATGAGGTAGTGTCACTTTCCTCAGGGTCAGTATGCTGTATGATAACTCATGTATATTATGTATGTATATGCATATAATAATCTTCATTCCCCAAAGAGAGACACTACCTTAGAAGAAAGGGAAGAGAGGATGTCTTTTGAGTCAACATAAAAGAGACCAAGAAAAGATCTCAATTCTTTGCATTGTCCCCAAGTAGACATTAAGGGAACAATAGAAGAACATGGATACACATAGAAGAATGGTCACAAAAGAGAAAGAAAGGAGAGAGAGAAAGATCTGTAGTGCTAATATTGCTAATCGTGCATGACATTTGCCTCCCGATCTTGCTGATCATTATTTCGGGAAGGTGAGAAACATGCCAGAGGAGCGATATCGAGCATAGCAGAGGGAGCTATCACAAGATCCAAACAAGGACTATGCTTATGTTGTAAGTCACTTTGTTTGATTCTAGGAGCTAGGATTAGGGTTTGTGAAAAATCATATGATAAATGCTTGTCTATGTCAACATACTCATACTCACTATCAGAAGCATTAGGAGTTGTATTGCCATTATGAATAAAATTATCACCCATTTCTTCATCAAAGTTTAAAGAAAGAGGAGCAAGAACATGAATAGGAGTAAAACCATCACATGTTTTGTGCAAGTTATGATTTGGAGATGTTGGTTGAACATCTTTCTTAGGAGAAAAGGGAATCATGTCAACTATCAGAGTCTGAGGAGATTGAATATTTTGAGGGATAGCTTCACGAGCTCAAACACAACATCTTTGTCAGATTTCTATTGCACAACGATTCCATTAAGTCTTAGTGTAAGGCTTAGAAGGAGGAAGAACACTTGAAAAAGTAGGAGTGCTTCTCTCCTTGATAGTGGAAGGTTTAGGTTGAGGTCTTTTTGGTTGAACAATAGGAGAAGCAGGCCTCTTCTCTCGATAAGAGGAAGAGGGTGGAACTGCGCTATAGAAAGGAGGAATATTAGGTGTAGGAAGGAGACCAGGTCCATCATGAGGAGAAGGTTTAGGTCCAACCTTAGGAGGAATATTGGTGTTCTCCTTAAGAGAAGGTAAAGTCACATCCATAGGTATAGGTTGACGATCTTCCTTAGGAGGGAGACTAGTTCTATTTGTGAGGGGAAGAACCTCATCTTGAAGAATAATAGGGATGCCAAGTGTTGGGGATCTAGGTTGACTTAAGGATAAAATTATATCATTCGTCGATTTTTGATAAGATTGAAAAAGAGAATCACTCCTTGATGGAAGAGATTGAAATTGTTTAGGCCAAAATAAATCAATAGGAACACTAGCGATTCTTTCAAATAGATGAAATAAGCTATGGTTCACAATTATGATTTCTCCATTGTGAGGAAATTTCAAACACTTGTGGATTGGAGAAGTAATATCCTTCATAGAAGATAGCCAAGGATATCCCAAGTTCACACAAAATTTCTTAGAAGAAGGTATGATAACAAAGTCAACATCCATGGATCTAGCATGAACTTCAATAGGAAGGGTGATAGAACCAATGGTAGGACAAGAGAATCCATTAAATAACTTCACAACCACATTAGAAGAATCATATATTGACTTATGCAATCGTAAAGTGAAAAGATACTCTTTAGCTATGACATTAACCATGCGTATCTTGTGTTTCTCATATATTAACCAAGTTTGGAGCCATAGAAGTGAATTCTTCAGAAGAGAGAGAATTAGGCACAATCTCAATAATGTTAGAGGTATGAGAAGGCAAGGGATTAGTGAAAATCTTAATATTTTGATTAGGAGGAGCTATTTCTTTATTCCCTTTATCATTCACACCTTCCACAGATATAGTATTATTATCAATCAAGTCTTGAATCTTAATTTCTTTAATGCAAAACATTTTTCACTATCATGACTAGGTTTACGATGAAATTGGCAAAAGTAATTGCTATCAAAATAAGGGGATGCAAGTTTTGAAGGATCAATTTGTTTTATAGGAGGAAGTTTGATAACATTTATGTGCAACAACTGAGACACAATACTATGTAAAGAATCATTCAAAGGAATAAACTGTCTTTCTCTTTGGAAAAATTTAGAAATAAAAGGCACACCTGTTGTAGCATTCACATGGTTGTTGTTGATTGGATCATTGAACTTGAAGAAGCTTTTTGTTGGTTTGAACTTCACAAATGGTTGTTGAACACTCTCCTCCTTATCACTTGGAGCCATAGGATTGGATTGCTCCATTTGACTCACAACCAGCTGATAACTGTGGAGTGTTGCGCATAGCTGCGGAAAGGAAGTAAACTCAAACAAAAGAAGCTTTTCCCTTATGTCTTTTTGTAAATTAGAAATGAAAATTCTTTGAATATCATTATCAGGTACATGAAAAGAAACTTGAGCACACAAATGCTTATATCTATTGGCATTTGCATGAAGATTGCATTAATGATATGTTATGTTGTCATTGATGTCCATTAGACCAGTAATGTTATTGTTGTTTTGTAACCGGTAGGAAGAGCTAGTGAAAGGAAAATGTAACCGGTAGGTAAGTTTGTGGAGTGAACCAGTATTGCTAAGTACAAGAGAGTTGAACCGGTAAACCCTACCTGTTGTTTTGATAAACCCTAACCGATTAAGTTTGGTGAATTGGTTATATTGGTTTATGATCTGATGATGAGTAGTAATGATTATGACACATATGCATACTGTATGAAGAGAGTTTCAAAGTAATTTTGGCACGTTGAGGTAACGATTTTTGTCTTGGGAATGAGCAATTATACTACATGTAATGCAAAGCGCGTGATGAGTTACTAAGTTCGATGAAGTGGTGATCAAGGAGCGATCGAAGCTTTCTTGAATGATCTATAGAGATTGTTATGTAATCCAATGGTCATACTTGAACTGACTTGTTTGTAATCTCAATGTGAATTAGTGTTTTGTTGTGTTACTGACCTAGTTGATTTGTTTATAAGGTAAATGAGTTGTTTAGTTTCAGAGTTGACAAATTTTTAGTTAAGTGTGTGGTTGTTGAATCGGACGATGTATCTGTAGTTTGAGTAAAGGAAGATAGGAGCATGAAAAGGATTTGAACAAGCAAGTGTAGTGTTATTCAAACAGATCAACAAACTCTTGTTGTTTTCTAACAATTAGAGAAGATTGAAATCCCCTAACCGGTTAAGCTCTAACAAGCTTGGTGTTACTCAAATCCTCTAACAAGGTGATCCATTAGCTTAGATTCTTAATCCTTTACAAAGGTTACTCCTCATAGGGTATTGCTTCTAACAAGGCATTATAGTCAATCCCTTAACCGGGTGGTCCCTACCAGGATTTGTTCTTAACATGACTTTTTATAAAAGCTTTAACAGGCTTGGCTCCTTATAGGGTGAACTTTAGAAGAGTTCAGATAGTTATTTTGTGAGTCTAATCTCATTGTGGTTTTTCCCATTTGGGTTTCCACGTCAAAAATATTGTGTCAAGTGGTGAATGTTTTTGTGGTTATGTTTTCTATGGTTGATTTGCTTAACTACTTAATCCACTTTGATATTTCATGATAACCGACATCAATATGAAATGAAGTTTTACTTATGTCAATAAAAGTATTTGGATGTTTGTGAGTTACAAGTTGTTTACTGTTATCTGTTGTAACAGTCAACCAATTTAGCTTAACAGTTTAATCTGGACAGTAATATTGCATTGATAGTTCTAAGTTTACTTTGAGAGATTGATTTTGAGATTGGTGAAGTTTATCAGTTTTTCTATCTACTAATTCACCCCCCTCTTAGTAGTTGACTGGATCCTTGTTCTTTCATCATACCATCAATTGGTATCGGAGCATCTTAGGTCCTCTAAGGTCTAAGCCTAACAACTTGAGGTAAATATCTTGTAGATCATGATGAATAAGGAAGGTCTGAAGTTTAATAGAGAGAACTATAGGATATGGAGTGATAGAATGAAAATTTATATCAAGAGTTTTGGAAATAAATACTCGAAACATGTTAATACTCAATATGTTGCACCTAATGGGATTATGACTGATGATCAAAAGAAAGAGAAACAAGAAAATAATCAAGCACTGGAGGATATTATCAGTTCTTTGTCTAATGCAGAGTATGTAGATGTCCATGGTCTGTAGACTGCATATGAGGTATGGAAGAAACTTGAAGAGATTTATAGCGGCGATGAACATGCAAAGATGTCCAAGGAAGAGAGTCTAAGAGGAAAGTTTGATGACATGCAGATGGCTGAAGGTGAGAATATCCAACAGTATTGTCCGAGGATAAAAGAGATAGTTGGTGAGATTAAGAGTGCAGGTGGTAAAGTGGAAGCTGCCATAGTTGTTAGTAAGGTATTGAGAACCCTGCTACCAGTCTACGCTATCCGAGTTGCATCCATTCAGGAGTTGGAAATCTATTGACAAAACCAAGGTAACCCTTGATTCCATCATTGGTAAGCTTACTGATTTTGAATTAAATGGTTATGATAGTAGTATTCAGAAATCTGAATCAACATTTAGAGTTTTGTTTCTAACCCATCTATGAGGAAAATTAGAGATGTTAGTCACAGTTATGAATCTAGATCTAGTAGAGAAGTTGCTGATGAAGACAGTTTCGTTGAGCTTGAAGCATTGTTGGTCAAGTGGTTGCCCAGAGGTACTGACAAATATAGAGGTAAATTACCTTTGAAATGTTTTGCATGCAACAAGATTGGACACATAGCTGCTAACTGTATTAATGGTGATAATGAGCACAAGTGAGAGAAATTCAAGAAGTACAAGGGAAAAGGCAAAATATATTGTCTTATTGCAGTTGATGGTGGTATCACTGATGAGGAATCTGATGGTGATGCTAATGAAGACATTGTGTTTGTATCCATTAAAGAGGAAACATCTGATCAAAAGGCTCTAGTTTCATGAATGGATAATTCTGATGATTGGATAATTGATAGTGGTTGTTCACATCACATGACCGGTGATCGAAGCAAATTTCTTTCCTTGGTAGTGAGTCACCTTGCATGGTTAAAGGTAAGAGAACTATTTCTCTTAATGGAAAGAGTAGTGCAGATGATGTCTACTAGGTTGAAGGTCTAAAGCACAATTTGTTGAGTGTTGCCCAACTCAATGATAGAGGATATCCATTGGAGTTTAAAAATGGTATGTGCAAAATATATGGGAGCAAAGGTGAACTGATTGCAACCAACAAGCAGACTAAAGGTAACTTGTTTCACCTGAATCGTAAAGTCAACAACTGTTTAATTGCTAAAGTAGATGATAGTAGGCTTTGGCATAGGAGATTTTGTCATATAAATTTTGATAACATTATTAAAGTGATTAATTCAAAGATAGTGAGAGGTTTGCCTCAGTTGGACAAATCGGTTAATGCTCTATGTAAGGAATGTCAGTTGGGAAAGATGGCATCCTCAACTTTCAAGAGAAAATCTTTTTCAACGGAACATCTGTTAGATTTGGTTCATACATACCTCTGTTGACAAATAAGGACTAAAAGTATTCAAGGTGATAGATATTTCATGATCTTCACTGATGATTTCTCAAGGATGATGTGGGTCACATTCTTGAAAGATAAAACAAAGGTGATTAGTAAGTTCAAGGCATTCAGGGCCTTAGCTGAAAAGGAGAGTGGAAAGAAGATAAAGTGTCCGAGGACTGATCAAGGTGGAGAATTCACTTTCGAGGAATTCACTAGATATTGTGAAGAGAATGGTATCAAATGGTAGCTTTCTACACCGAGGACACCAGAATAGAATTGTATTGCAGAGAGAAACAATCGGTCAATTGTTGAAGCTTCTAGGACAATGTTGATACAAGGAGGTGTAATGAAGAATTTTTGGAGAGAAGTTGTCAACACAACTGTCTACACAATGAACAAGATTTTGGTAAAAAGAGGTAAGGACAAGATTCCTTATGAATATTGGTATGGTAGATCACCTAATGTTGGTTATTTCAAGATATTTGGTACCAAATGTTTTATTAAGAGAGGTGACTATATTAGCAAGTATGAGGCTAAAAGTGATGAATGAATATTTCTTGGTTATTCCACCAAAAGTAAGGCCTACAAGTGTTATAACAACCGGACACAGAGAATCATTGAGAGTGCTGATGTTTGATTGGATGAGTATCCTAAAGTCTCAAGGGAAACCAGTGTGGAGAAAAAGGATGAAGATCCTTGCATTTTATTTTTGGAACCAAAACCTATGAAACCTGAAACTGGTAAAGAGAATTTTGTTGTACCAGTTCAATCGAAACAAGTAGATTTAGAAGAAGATGATGTTAACAATGAAGAAGAACCTGAAGTTAATGATCATTTTATTCCAAGGTATGTGAGACTCAATCAAAATCCTGAACAAATTATTGGAGATAAGGATGTTGGAGTATTGACCAAAAGAAGAATAAGAGAGAATTCTTGCATGTTCTCGACTATTGAGCCTAGAACTGCTAAGGAAGCATTTGGAGATGATAATTGGGTTAAAGCTATGGAGGAGGAGACTGAACAAATTGAGAAAAAAAAATTTGGATTTTAGTACCCTATCTGATAAATAAAAATGTGATAGGTACTAAGTGGGTTTTCAGGAACAAGTTGAATGAAGATGGTGTTGTAGTTCGCAACAAAGCTAGTTTGGTTTGCAAAGGTTATGCACAAGAAGAAGGAGAAGATTATGGTGAGACTTTTGCACCAATGGCTAGACTGGAAGGTGTCAGAACTTTACTTGCATTTGCAACACACAAGGGATTCAAAGTAGACCAGATGGATGTAAAGTCAACACTTTTGAATGGAATACTGGAAGAGGAAGTATACATTGAGTAGCTAGATGGTTATGCTCTGACTGATGAGAAATACATGGTATGCAAGTTGTATAAGGAATTATATGGATTGAAGAAAGCACTGAGAGCATGGTATGAAAGGCTTCATTCACACCTGATGAAGATAGGTTTTCAGAGAACTAGTGAAGATAGCAACATATATCTCAAATCTGAAGGAGATTAAATACTGGTAAGTGAAGTGTTTGTAGATGATATTATATTTGGAGGGAATGATGACATGAGCAATGACTTTGCAAATGAAATGAAAAGTGAGTTTGAAATGTCTCTAGTGGGAGAGAAAAAATTTCATAGGTTTGAAAATAAAGCAAATGAAGAGCGGTATTTTCATTATAGAGTTTAAGTATGTGAAGGAGGTATTAAAGATATTTGGTATGAGTGATTGTAAACCAGTTGGGACACCAATGGTTATAGGTTGTAAGTTGTCTAAGGAAGATGAGGCCACATCTGTTGATGAGAAGGAGTATAGGTCAATGATTGGAAAATTGCATTATGTTGTTCACAGCAGACGGGATATAGCTCATGCAGTTGGTCTAGATGCAAGATTTCAGAAGAATCCGAAGGAAACACATTTGATAGCAACCAAGAGGGTATTCAAATATTTGAAAGGTATAGTTGACTATGGATTGTGGTATCCATATGAAGGAAACTTTGATTTGAAGGTGTACAGAGATGCAGACTAAGCAGGTAATGTTGATGACCAAAAAAGCACAATTGGTGGAGCATTCTTTTTGGGAGGAAGACTTGTTTTGTGGAGTAGCAAGAAGAAGAGTTGTATTTCACAGTCTACTGCTGAAGCTGAGTATGTTGCAACTTATATGAATTGTACCTAGGCTATCTGGATGAGGCACATTTTAGAAGGTTTCAAGATGAAGTTTACAAAACCTGTAAAGATCTTATGTGACAATACCGGTGCCATTAATATTTCAAAGAACCTTGTCTTGCATGCACGAACCAAGCATATTGAATTGAAGTATCATTTCTTGAGGGAAAAAGTGCAGAGTAAAGATGTGATCTTGGAGCATGTTTCTACCAAGGAGCAGCTTGCAGATATCTTTACTAAACCTCTACCTAAGACTACTTTTGAGTATCTTATAAGTCAGCTAGGGGTTGTACCCCTTCATGAGGTAAATTGAGTATGATGTAGATTACATTAGTCCCTGAGCTACTTGTAGAATTTTACAACAGGATTGGTGTAGAAGTGGAGTTATTCCACAGGGGGAGCATCAAGTTGCAAGTTGTTGATGCTGAAAAGTGAAGTTTTACATTGCATGTTTTACTTTCAATTTGGTATTGTTGTCAAAGAGGGAGAAGAACTATGTGATTATGGGAGAAGAACCAGTGACAAGCTGAAGACAAGAAGAGTACATGGTAAAATGTAAACCAAGATTCCTATTCACAATCACAATAATCAATGGTATTGATATTTGTATTGCCATCAATGCCAAAGGGGGAGATTGTTGGCATTTGCATGAAGATTGCATTAATGATATGTTATGTTTTCATTGATGTCAATTAAACTGGTAGTGTTATTGTTGTACTGTTGTTTTGTAACTGGTAGGAAGAGCTAGTGAAAGGAAGCTGTAACTGTTAGGTAAGTTTGTGGAGTGAACCGATATTGCTAGGTACTGGAGAGTTGAACTGGTAAACCCTACGTGTTGTTTTGATAAACCCTAATCGATTAAGTTTAGTGAATTGGTTATATTGGTTTATGATCCGATGATGAGTAGTAATGATTATGACACATATGCATATTGTATGAAGAGAGTTTCAAAGTGATTTTGGTGCATTGAGGTAACGGTTTTTGTCTTGGGAATGAAAAAGTATACTGCATGTAATGAAAAGTGCATGATGAGTTACCAAGTTTGATGAAGTGGTGATCAAGGAGTGGTCGAGGTTTTCTTGAATGATCTGTAGAGATTGTTATGTAATCCAATGGTCATACTTGAACCAACTTGTTTTTCATCTCTATTTGAATTAGGTTTTTGTTGTGTTACTGACCTAGTTGATCTATTTATAAGGTCGATGAGTTGTTTAGTTTTAGAGTTGGCAAAGTTTTAGTTAAGTGTGTGGTTGTCGAACCAGATGATGTATCTGCAGTTTGAGTAAAGGCAGATAGGAGCATGAAAAGGATCTGAACAAGCAAGTGTAGTGCTATTCAAACAGATCAACAAACTCCTGTTGTTTTCTAACAATTACAGTAGATTGAAATCCCCTAATCGGGTATGCTCTAACAAGCTTGGTGTTATTGAAATCCTCTAATAAGGTGATCCATTAGCTTGGATTCTAAATCCTTTACAAATGTTACTCCTCATAGGGTATTGCTTCTAACAAGGCATTATAGTCAATCCCTTAACTGGGTGGTCCCTAATAGGATCTATTTTTAACATGAATTTTTATAAAAGCTGTAACATGCTTGGCTCCTAACATGGCAAATTTTGGTCCATTTGGGTTTCCATGTCAAAAATATTGTGTCGAGTGGTGAATGTTTTATATGGTTGATTTTCTTAACTACTTAATCCACTTTGATATGTCATTATAACCAACAAAAGTATGAAATGAACTTTTACTTATGTCAATAAAAGTATTTGGATGTTTGTGAGTTACAATTTGTTTATTTTTATCTGTTGTAACAATCAACCGGTTTAGTGATAGTAAGATTGCATTGATAGTTCTAAGTTTACTTTGAGAGATTGATTTTGAGATTGGTGAAGTTTATCAGTTTTTCTATCTATTGATTCACCCCCCCCATCTTAGTAGTTGACCGGATCCTTGTTCTTTCATCATACCATCAATATATACCAATGAAATCAATCACTTTTTCTTTAACACCTTGTTTACAATGCATTAAATCAGTCAAAGTGATTTAGGACCAATGTTGTTTTGAAATTGTTGGATGAAAGCATTTGCTAGTTGTTGAAAGGAAGTGATATAATAAGAAGGCATAGAGAAATACCATTGTAAGGCCTTATCTTTTGGTGTTCTTGTAAACAATTTTGCAAGCAATCATTGATCATAAGCAAAATTAGTACACAAGGTTTGAAATGTTTTGACATGCGTAAGAGGATCACCTTTTCCATTATAAAGTTCCAATTGAGGGATCTCAACATGTTTAGGTGGCACGACTTTAACAATATCAAGAGAAAGTGGGCTCACAACATCAAAGGTTGGCACACTAAACTTGGATTGACTCATTGAAGCAATTTGTTGTTGTAAGGAAGACATGGTTTGAGCAAGATTGTTAATTGTCATTTTGGTAGAAGAATTGATGTTAGACATAATTCATTGAGAAGGTGGTGTGATGTTATTGAAAGAAGGCACAAACTAAGAATAAGGTGGTGGGACATTATGATAAGTAGGCATAGGTGATGATTGGGTAGGAAAAGGGACACTTAAAGGAGGAATATAGTTTTTGAAGGAATTGCCCCCTTGTGTCACACTGATTGGTTGAGGAATAATAGGAACACTCATGGAAGACATAGGTAATGATGGAGGATTGAATGAAGAAGAGGGATTGCCCCCATGCCCAATTGTTGTAGGGATGACATTTTGAGTTGAAGTAGCCATGATGTTGGATGTGAAAGTAGGAATACTAGTCATAGGATTAGTCAAAGGAATAGAAGAATTGACTTGTGTTGAAGGTTGTGAGTAACCTAGGGTTTCAACACAACTCTTGATATGCATTTCATTAGAATCCACAATATATGCAATGCCACACAATATATCAATTCCATTCTTATCACTTTGAAGCATGCACTTAAGACCTTCAATTAATGGAAGAGCTTCACTATTAGGGTATTCTTGGGACATCCATTGTTGAAAGCTATCAAATTGATTGTCCAATGTAGAAAGTTGATCTAAAGAAACCCTAGTTAAAGCTTCTCCTTCATCATGGGATCCATCAATGGGGTGAATAGGCACATGATTAGGATGAGAAGCATTAACATGATACTCATTAAAGAAGTCACCCAAATTAGGCTCCATCTCCTCGGTAATTAAACCTTGGGAAGCCTTAATTTTAATGCTTCATCTAACGGGGATAGGATAGGTAGGACTAATAGTGGTAAAAACTCATGCACTAGAGGGAAAATTTGAATTTTGAATTATGGAACAAAGCTTAAAAAAATGGTTAATGCAAAATTTAAGAAAATAATTATACACAATTTGACCTTTGTTAGGGGAAGAGGATGACACAATTTCCAAAAATGAAAGGAAATTGGAATTTTAAAATTAGGGCCAAGGGAATACCTCTTAATTTTAAAATTAGGGTAGACTATAATTAACCTCTTAATTTTAAAAAAATTCTTGAAACTTGAAATATTGAATTTGGGAGGTATTTCTGATTCTAGAGGGATAAAAAATTGATAAAATAAGCCAATCTTATGGTTTTAGGCTATTAAATATAGTCATAACAGTCTCTCGAAATTTTAGGAAAAAAGCCGAGGATCGTGGTGGGAACGCACATGCTCCGACCAACTTTTTTTGAAATTTTCAGGGATGGATATTATGATGATTTTAAAGCTAATCCCAAAAAATTGGTGAATTTTACGATCTCTAGATGGGCGAAATGAAGGCGCAAATGTGAAAATAGGACCCTTTTAGGGTTTTGAAGAAAAATAGGAATTGAATTGTAATTTTGAAAAGGGTCAAACCTAATGGATAGGGACACCTTGGAAAATGTTTAGAAATCTGAACATAAATGAAATTGACTTGAAATTCACACAAAATCCAATTAATTTTAAAAATTAGGGTTTGATGACCTAACCACTTAATTTTGAAATTTAAATTTTGGGAAGAAGGGGTGAAATTGAAAATTTGAATTGTAGAATTGAAGACAAATATGAGAACAATCAGAAATCTGAAAATTAAATTGAAATCCATTTTTTGCACAAGTTCAAGATGATTTTTGAAAATTAGGGTTTTAACAAGTAACCTCTTAATTTTGTAAATTTTAATTGCAAATTGAACAAGACAAGGAGGAAATTGAATTTGACAAACAAAACAATTTTCAGATCTAAGATAACTTGCAAGAAATTTTTACAAATCACAAGTTCAATTTTAAATTTAAAAACTAGGGTTTTTAATGATTTAACCACTAAGTTTGCAGAAATTTGAAACTTGTAAATGAAAAATATGCAATTTTGTTCAAAGGAAATCATGCAAGATGTCAGGTTCACCAAAAAGTAATGGTGGAAAAATGGTGAATGATAGATCAAGAAGGAAACTACCCCTTCCCTCAAAGAGAGATGAGAGTTTCACTATTGATTACCATTCAAGCACCTTTCACTATGTTACATTAGAATGAGGAGAGGATAATTCAATAGATTCAATATCTCCACACAAAGATGGTAGATTGAATTCTGAATGAAATTGGGAATGTTGAGTTGATCCCCTCTCCCTTGTTTGAAATGGTAAGGAAATTGATTGAATTATGTAGTGCAAAAGTGACAATGAACTGATTATAACTTGAGATCAGAATATGGGATGAAGCTGTGCACCTGGATCTGGCAGTAAAATGTTGAGATGAAGTCTCCCTGTGAATTTAAGGAAAAGTTGCTTGAACCGTGGCATGAACGTACACGGTCCTCCGAAAAATCCACGAAATGAAAAGGGTTTTTCTGCCTCTGCAAATGCAGCCTGAATCTAAATGTACAACTGCACACCTACAACCTACACACAGAAAAGAGAGGAAAATGGGTTGGGATTGGGGGTTTGCCTTTAGGTCAAACCCCAGTTTTGGAATTAACCAAGTAATGAAAGAAAGTACTTGCAAGTAGATGTAAATGAAAGATTGAATTGTAAATCCCCTCAAGGGAGGTTGTACTAGCAATATTGATAGAAATGATTGTGTGGAATTGTAAGTTGAAATCAATCTCCTCTTCAATGGTTGAATCCTTGACTTGAATGCAACACCTAGCCTTGAAGGGAGACTTGAGAATGCTCAATGCTAGAAAAGAATGCTTGAATGCTTGATCACTTGTGCAACTTGAATCTCTCCAACTTCGACCTATCCAACTTATGCAAATGAGAGGATGAATGCCCCCTTAAATACATGTTAGTGGATTTTATTTTCATCATGAGCTAACATTGGGGGAGTTTTACCACCCAATGCAACCCTAGGAAGGGTCCTCCCCCAAAATAGGGAAAGGACAGGGGTGCCACTCCCCTGTCCTGGGAGGATAGTGGTGCCACGCTGCTATCCTACCCCTTTCTCTAGGGAAGAGTGTGGACGAGATGATGGAGAGGCCAAGGAAGAAGCTTATTCCACAAGTTGAGCAATCTCCGGTCTCTGATCAGGCTAGAGGATTTGAACTTGCATGCATGAGGACCCTAATATAGTCAAAAAATGCTAGGGTCACAATATTATGACACTACAACCATCTATGCTGAGAGTACCCTTGCCTTTTATATTGATTGATTAGTTGTCTCCAAACCTCTTTGAACCACCATTTAAATCTTCAAGTTTAATGAATTTCTTTTTATCTCCAGTCATGTGATTGGAGCAACCATTGTCTACTACCCATAAGTTTTTCCTTTCTGCATGTATGACAGTTTGAACAATTAAACTTGACTCATCTTTATCTTTATCCTTTTCTATCCAAACTTTCTTTATCTCTTTCTCTTTTTCTGTTGTCTCATTTTGTTCTGGTTTTGCATTTGATTCCAAAGTTGATATTGCCTTCTTTTGTTTAGCTATCCTAAGCTTACAATGTTTTGCAATGTGGCCCAAGGTTTGATAATGATAGCATTTTACCTTCACATTGAATGATGAATTCAAAAATCTATTGTAGGACTAAGATACATTTCTCCTACATTCATGACTCCTATTATCATATCCATTGATGAGACCATAAAATGTCTCATATTTAACCCATTAAAATCATCTATTTCTTCTTAGTGTATTGTTGCAAAAGTGGATTTTTGTAATAATTGGAAGTTCCTTAGCTTGTTTAAGTTATAATATAAAGTAGATATTTGGTTTATTTTTAGTTAAAAAATGTGATTAAAATTGCTTCTAATAGGTCACCATGAGTATGAAAGATGTGAAAATGAAGATGAATGAGTTATTAAATAACTCATGACAATATGAAGATTCAAAAATAGTTGCAACAAAGAGCTCCAGACATTAACTTCAAATAGCTTCTAACAACTCCTAACATTGTAGAAGGCTTTGAAGACATTAAGAGAAGACAGAGAAGACTCTTAAAGACTCCCAGCACACTCCATAAATCATGAAAAATAATGGAGCATCAATCATTCCTAAATTAATGGGCAAAGTATTTGTTTCCTACAAGTTGCAATTGCACACTACACTATGTTATATTTCTCTAGAAAAGATAAATCGAGTACAAAAGCACTCCAATGTAATAGTATGATTTTAGAGTATTCTTCATGATGATATAAAATTATTTGGTCAACTGTGTTGTTCTCAAAAATGAGCAAACCAATTTCACCTACAATCTATCTATGGAATAGCCAACTTCATACAATGAAGAACTTCAGGACTTGGACAACATAACGAGGATTTGAATCCTTCTACTCTTTAGGCTCTCCAAAACCTAGGTGGGTGTACCTTTGATGCATTGACTTAGACCCATTACACACATATGATAGCATCAATAAAAGAAGATAGATCTCATCAGGCTTAAACAACTAGGAGGTTACTGCAGATGAGCTAGATCTACATTGACATCTCAACTAAGTTGAAGCATGAGATAGGTAAAAAAAACTAAAACTACAAACATAAAAGTAAATGGATATTTGATTTTAAAAAAATATTTGAGAACCCCCAGAATCTGCAAGACCAGTGACTTATCCAAGGGCATAGAGTCATACATCAAACTGTAAATGAAAACCTCCATTGCAAGTCCACCTTCATCACTAAATATCCCTGCATTAGTGCCTTACAAAAATGCATTACTCAAGTCACTCATAAAATCATCAAATATTGAAAATATATCCCATTATCTATGATTGATTATAGAGTTTAAATTCTTCCTTGAAGAATGCCTGCAAACAATCACAACAATCTCCTTGAGATTGACAAACTCCAGCCTCCTTGAGGATTTAATTTGTAACAAAGAAAAATACAATCAGAGACAACTTTGTGTGAATTTATGCATGCCTTACATACATAAGAACTTGCAAAAAAAATACTTACAACAATAAGATATACTCCAATACTTGAAAAAAGACATTATATTACAAACTTGGAAAAACTCAGAATTGGAAACCAAGATTAAGGAGCCTTGTTCACAAAAATCTAGAACCCTTACAAAATGAGAGGACCTCAGGATAAGAAGGAAGAAAGAAGAATTCAAGATTTCCTCTCTGACAATGGCAACTGCCAAATCTTTTTGCATTAATTGCTCACACACTTGGCCTGCAGAAAATCTTCTCTTTCTGACTAAAAAATAAATTCTGAGATCCTGACGTAACTGCCCCAAAACTATTTTTCATGGGTTACATTTGATTGTATAAATGGATTCCTCATTTTTAGAGCTTTCCATCGATATATAATACTTATATTTTTGGGAAAACATAATCCCTCAGCCATCAATCTCTCAGATGAGCTCAGTCATTTAAATTTTTGCCTTTTCACTATAGTCTGAAACTATATTTTAAAATTTTGAATTTCCCACACAGATCTCTACCACATGTCACCGCTGGATTGGCTCATGAGTCCCTCTGGACTCCACTTTTCTTGCCACCTGAGCACGACCGGACCCACCACTTCCTTGTCTCTTCCTTGTCTTCTTTTCTAAATTGCTCTCCTGTCGGGTCCCACCACTTGGTCACCAAGTCATGCCGATTAGCCATCAAGCTACTTTCCATCACGACATAGCGACCACCATTTGATCATCTATCTGATCGTCAGATCTTCCTTGACTTTCCCACCCGTTAATTCACTCGGGCTACTCTCTCTTCTAGCGGGCCCACTGCGTGTCACATCCTGATTCGTTATGAGCCCACCTGGATGACCACCTAACTGCCACCTCACTAGTCACTATGTCATAGGGGATAACTGGTGATCTCCTTCATCTTGCGGTATAGAGACAACCATTAGATCAACTTTAAACCTGCTTGATCCTTAACACCTGAGCCGCTCACCTTTTCCGCACATGCTTTGTCATCAAGTCATGGGGGATAACTGGTGAGCTTCTTTCCATTGCGGTATAGCGACCACCGTTGGATCTCTTTGCTCGGCCATCAGATCTTCTCAACTTGCTCGACCTTTAGCTCTTCGTCCATCCATGCCATGTCACCTTATGACCTGCTTGCGGATCCACTTGGACTGCCATGCCACCTTTGGTTCTATTGGTTTGTTCAATATTATTCTTTCGGCCAAACCTCCTCCCTCAGCGAGCTTTTCACATGTCTCATAGATATTGTAGTTTCATCGATACCTTCTATTTTATCGGCGGGCTCAGTTTTGATTTCTTTGATGTACTTTATGTTGATGGAACTGATGCTTTCGGTGAATCCTTTTAGAGATTCATCAAGGCCAAGGTCTATTCGATAAGTCACTCTTTGGTTTGTCTGTGCATCCAGTTGGCCACCACTTTGACTTGCCACTAGACTTGGGCCAGCCTTGGTTCTTCTTCTACATTTTGCCACATGGCACATCCTGATTGGCTTCGGGGTCCCTGTCCTGACACCTTAGCACAACCTCACTAACTATCGGAATGAAGCTCTTCATAATCATTTGCCTTAATTGCTTGCATTAATTGTCAGCCATAGTTCACCGCTAGTGGTTTGTCGCCAAGTCATAGTGAGTATTCGATGAGCATCTTTATATCATTGTATAGCAACCACCGTTGGATCATCTGCGATCACTGTTGATCTACTCGACTTGCTCGTTGGTTATTTTGCCCTTCTGCTACAAAATTTGGGTGCTTTGAGATGTGTGCAGGGGCCCACTGGATCACTAAGTGACTCCTTGTTAAAAGCCCATAAACTTTGACACTATGGATGCGTGTGATTTTGCATTTAAATACAAAAAAGCTCCTCCCCACGACCAATGTGGGATAAATGGTTCTTCATGCCTAGCAACTGAAATCGCTTGGAAGTTTTAAAACCATTACTTTATCTACAACCACATGACCCCATATAGATCACAACAAGGAATATTTTGGTTCTACACTTGCCAAATGAATTTTCCTGAAGGCTTTAATATCCACGCCATACCATGGGCAAGGAGAATGCAAATGTCTTGTTTTTAATGGGCCTCTCAAATCATCAGAATTTTATAGGTCCCAATAGTGGCTCTGATAGGGGATGGTTGATTGCAAGACCAACACAAGGATTCAAAATCTTTGGTAGAGCAGACCACCAAAAAAAAAAAAGATCACTTCTCCTCTTCTCAAAAATAGGGGTTCCTTATTGAAAACCAGACAACTGAAGCAAAGCAACTGTACAATAGAAATTATTTACAAAATGGCCCCAAGCCATCAAAAATGGAATAAATGCTTACCTTTGTCAAACACATGATTCTCATTTCCATGAATCAATGGTAAGATGAAAGTTCCATTTACATTTGCCTGATCACAGATGCTACAACTTCTCATCAGCTCATCACATAAAAGATAGTCAACATACTAGTAATCATTCAATCTTTGAAAAACAAAACCTGCCTCTAAATGCTGATCATCAAATGACACATAAACTGTCATATTTCTTACAATTATTTCCCAGCTGAAAAGAAAAGTAATCCAACTTACTCTTAAAGTTGGGAACATCAAGCACATGCTGACCACTAGTTTGTACAAAAGGAAAAAACTCATCCTTAATATTGTCTTGCAAACTAGAGAGGAATATTTCCTCATAAAATGACTGCATTTGATCTTGCTGATCACAATTTCTATCAGCACTTTGCACACATAGAAATACATCTTCAAGTAATGGTTCATTAACCACTTGCAAATCTGGGAAAACAACTTCAGATTTGTCTTTCTCTTTAACACCAAGATCCGCATAAGATTTAAATTCTGAATTCATATCAGCATATGAATCCACATCATTACATCTATCAATCTTATATGAATTTTAACCTTGTCTACTATTCAAATCAACTGTAGGGAGAGAATCAATATCATATGTATCATACCTCACACCCTAAAAAATATCATCACTAGCAAAACATATACTAGTTGGGTATGAGAGATTGGGGACACTTCTGGATGTATACCTTTGAAGATCAACAACTAAGAGTTCTGAGATTTTTTCACTACTAAGTGAACCTTCTCCTTCATTTTCATTTTCCTTGGCTTTACCTTATATGCTGTAAACATTGTCACAATTTGATGCAGACATTAAATCTTTTATGCTCATGTCTTTGAGCACATTTATTTTTGTAGACGTCTAAAAATGGTCAATGCTTGCGGAATCATACTTTAACATTTGCGCATTGCCTTATTTTAGGGTTTTTGCATCGCATTAACATTTCTTCTATGTCGCACACTTGGTCTTTATCATTTGCGAGCATCGAGTCCTTCTTCCGCATTCTTCATTTGTCTCACTTTCGAATTTGGTCTTGTCGATAACAATCTTCAGTCATGATTTTGGTCGATCTTATCCTGTCGCATCAATGTGCGTGTTAATTTGTCATCATTTTGGACATCGTCAATCCTAATTAGGGTTTTGTCCTCTTGTCAATCTTGTCATCATGTGATCGATTTGTCATCAATCGTTGTCATTTTCAATCTTATTATCTTGCGATCGATTTGTCATCAATCCTTGTCTTTTGATCAATTTGTCATCAATCTTGTTGTCTTGTGATCAATTTGTCATCGATCGTTGTCATTTTCAATCTTGTCATTTTGCAATCTATTTTGTCATCAATCCTTGTCTTCTTGTCAATTTTGTCATTTTGCGATCGATTTGTCATCGATCGTCATCTTTCTCAATTATGTCAATTTGGATCAATTAGTCATTGTTCCTCATGAATTGGCGCATTTATCAATCAAATCTCTTATCAGCATTGGTCCTTTGTTAATCAGAATCATGATCAAATCGACATCAATTATCCTTCAATCAAGACCTAATTGTCATCCTTGCATTTCTAATTCATCTTCTAGGGTTTCATGATTTAGTCATTTAACCTTGTTTGTCATTTTTCCCTCTAGGTTAAATAATTTATTTATTTATCCTAAGTCTTCTTGTCACAATTAAATATTTATTTAATTAGCTAATTAATTTCTCCTCTCTTTGTGAATTAATTAATGAATGAAAAATTATTAATTAATTTACCTAATTTTCCAATTTACTAATTTCTCCTAATTCCTAATTTCCTCATTTCCTAATTTTTAATTCATCTAATTTTCTAATTTCTCCTATTTCTCCTAATTTCATGGGAATGACATAGCAAATTTGTCATAATTTGTCATAATTGTCAGTCAAGCAATTTTGACATAGCAATTTGTCATAATTGGCAATCAATCAAATTTTGACATAGAAATTTGTTATAAATTGTCATAAATTATCAATCAATCAATCTTGCATAGAAAGTGCAAATTTGTCATAATTTGTCATGTTTGTCATTTTTGATTTGAAATTGCTATTCGAATCAAATTCATGCTAATCTTGTCATCTCTCCAATTTGTCTATAAATTGGATGAATTTCTTCAATCCCATCTAATCACTTTTTCGAATGCCTACCTGGCTGAATCAATCACGCTTCGAGTATTCTTGCGCTACAATCTTGTCTACTTGCTTTCATATCATGCTTATGCACTAGTAGGTGAGATCCACAAACAAAGCTATTTGAAGGAGAAAGAAGGACAATGGAGCCACATGAAGGAGACATTCAAGTCTGCATTTGGTTTGCTTAGGTTTCAATCTTGAATGTCTTGTTTTCATGTCTTTATTGAGTGTGTTTAGGATTGATCATTGCATTTGAGCTTTCATAATTGAGCAAGATTAATAATACTACTTGCTTTGATGATTTCTGATTTCCTAGCTACATTAATTGGTGAACCCGACGTGAACTAACCCCCTAATCATGCTTTTGAGTGCTTTTGAGTTGATGTACAGGTTAAAAACCCAAGAAACAGGGTAATGCAGGGTTTTCTGAGAACTTCTGTGCCTATGTCAAGCATTCTGTGCCTATGTTAAGCATTCTGTGCCAGTGTCAAGGACAATCTGTGCCTGTGTCAAGAATTCTGCGCCTGTGTCAAGACTTCTGCGCCTGTGTAGGGCCAGAAACAGAGGTAACAGGCAGTGTTTTTCACTTGCAAATTGTTTTCTTTTGCATTCTGTTTCTGCTTTTTTTGGTTTTTTGGTACTGATTCTCTATGCAGCACCTTGGCATATGCATGGAAAAGACAACAAATGAAACTAATAACACATTTTTGTGTAGGTTCGATAGTCAAAGACTAAACATATCAAACTTCTGACTTGGGTTTTGTAGGTTGCCTTGGACTACAACTAAACTTTGTGTTTGTAATTAATATTTAGGCACCTAGTATGATTTCTAAATAGGATGGAATGAATGTATGTTTTCTTTGATTGTTGAGTTTGACATTGGATTAGGAGAGTATGCTCTCATCCTTCTTAGGGCGATCAGAAATCTAGATCTTCGATACCATGCTCATGTTTTTGATTGTGTGTCACCTTTAGAGGGCCTGCCTTCCCCACCATTTGCTTTTGCAAGCAAGTGACAATCGTGAGAAGGGAATGACCCAAAGTGAGTACGGATAGAATACCTTGGCATTCTAACTCACTATAAACAAATACCTGATGGGCAAAAGCTTTGAAGGAAGGGTTACGTAGGAATTGTAGTTACTTGGGAAGTGATGACCCTTGAACTCTTTCTCATATCAACATCTAAGTAGGACCTCACGATCTAAATCATGCTTGCACGACTACATTTGTTTGGTATCTTGGTGGGCTTAATGTCTCAATCACGCTTGCGTGAAATCAAGGAGTAACGCTTAACAGAAATCATTACTAAACACCTTGTATTTAGAGGCCAAAAATCCTTCTAGTTGCTTGAGAAGGACAAGTTCGGATACTTGGAAGAGATACTAAGTTCGCCATGGGGATATTTCCATGGGGACTGATGCTTGGCTACCCTGAGAAGTGAGTGCCGTGGAGGGGAGCCCGTGGGGTCAAGCATCTATGTATTCTCCTTGAATCCCATAATGAGTCTACCTCTCAAGTACCTAATGTCCTTGCCTACCATAAGAAATGTGTGAATGAGCATGATTGTCTTGAGTCTAAGTTGAAATATCTTGTCTTCTTTGTTTGTCAAAAGTTGAATTGCAACTCATTTAAAAAACAAGACAAATTGATTCAAAACAAGGTTAAACACAAGAACATTTCATCCAACAAAGTTCAAAACATCTTCAAACATGGTTGTCAAACATTTTTCAAAATCTTGTCTCAACATTCATGTCACTTAGATTTAGGTTCATCCTAGGTTTGCATTTTGCACATTCATTGTCAATTACCAAGGTTAAGTTTCACCTAGGTCATACTCCTTTGCATATCAATAAGGGTCATCCATTTTGCATGTGTCCTCTTGCATTAGAGTAATACCATTTCATAATTCAAACTTAGGTTGACATTGTCATACATTTGCATTTGCATACCCTAGGTTTCCTCATTAAGCTTAGGTCATTATCATATCATATTAGGGTCACTTGCATAGTAATTATCCCTTTGCATATAGTGTCAAAACTAGGTTTTGTCATACTTGAGTAATCCAAATCTTTGATAAACCCTAAGTCATTGTTAGGGAGTCTAGACCTTATCAACCTTTTCTCTTTTTGTCATTATTGTCATTTGGTCAAACCTAGCTTAGTATCCAAGCATATAGGGGAAACATTGTCATTTTGTCCTTTTGTCACTTGGTCCTTTTGTCCTTTGAGGTCTAGACATCATTTCAATTTCCTAAGGGTCTCTTTTAGATTTGCATTCCAAAAGTTTGTCAAAATCTTGAAAAACAACCAAAAACATAGGTTGCATTCTTGCCATAGATTGCATTTCCGTCTATTTAGTTTGCATTTAGTTGCATATCATACATCATCCTTGAAAAAAAAAAATTCCAAAAATATTGCATTTGCATAGTGACATGT
This sequence comes from Cryptomeria japonica, assembly GCF_030272615.1. Lineage (NCBI taxonomy): Eukaryota > Viridiplantae > Streptophyta > Pinopsida > Cupressales > Cupressaceae > Cryptomeria > Cryptomeria japonica. The sequence goes on from NC_081409.1 coordinate 116,944,082, forward strand.
TTGTTGAAATGAGGTCTCAACCTTCTTACGAAGCCATGTCATCACAATTGAGCAATCAATCATGTCAATCCAATCTCTACATGTCTCAGACCTTGGATCAAACTTATCATGATGATGTAAATGTCCAAATACAAAAACTAGAGGAGAAACTAGCTCAAGAAAATGAGATTTTGGAACAAAGAGTGAAAAACATTGCGAAGAATAGATCACAAATGTCCAAAATGTTTCAAAAATTTCCAAGTCGAAATCCAAAGATTGAGCCAATTGATGTAAGATCTCTTCTTGAACAATCAGACATACTAGCTCTCCTCTCACAAATAGAGATGATGAAACAATTTCAAGAAAAGAGACAACATCAATTTCAACATTATGTGCCTCCACAACAAGAACAAGAAGGTGTTTACTATCAATCAGATTTTCAACCAATACAACCAATGGTTCAACCAATTGTTCAACAGTTCGAACATTTCCAACAAAACACAACCAATGGTCCAACATATACAACCAACACAACCAATGGTCCAATTTCAACAGTATGTCCAACCAACTATACAATGTCAACAAATGGTTCAACCAATGGTGGAATATCAATGTCAACAACCACAACCAAACATTCAAAAACAAAATTTGCAACATGCACCAAGCAAAGTTTCAAACATGTCGGAACAATTGAACCAAGTCCAATATCAAAACATGACATCAAACCAAAAACACAATCAAATTCCAGATACAACCATGTCAAAATCTTGAAAGAAAGGTGGCTTTATTGCAATGATCTTAAGGAAATTACCAAGTGAGTTCTTTGAAGAAGATCAAAATCATACACCAATGTCTAGCAATGCCTCATCTCCCCGCAAACAAATTGACTCTCTAGTGGCATCTATCCCTACACCTTTAGAAGTTTCACAAGAACCTTCCATATTGTCCTCATCAAACAATACACCCAAGGATGCAATTATCCAAGGGCTATCCATAATTGATTGCCAAGATAATCCAATTAATGATGCACATCCTTGTCATGTTTCAGAAATACAAGACCCAATGCCACCATGCACTTTATTGCCATTACCTGTTTTAGAGGACCCCATTCAAAGTCCCTCTTCCTCATGTTCAAGCATTGATTCCTTGCCAGAATCCATCACAAATGTTCAAAGTGCATTTCCTTCATGCCAAAACATTGATTCATTGTCAGAATCCTCCATGCATATCCAAAGTGCAACCTCATGTCAAGAGGATAATTTAGAGAATGAAGAAACGTGTCTTGAAATAGATCAAGATCAAGATCTTGAAACCTTATCATCCCATCCAATTGTTGACCAGGACCCCATCTTCCCAGAAACTCATGATGATTCCCCTATTCTTGTCCATCCTATCCAAAGCCTTATTGACACTCCATTCTCCGAGCAAGATCAAGATATCCCAGTCCATCCAATCCCAAATGATCCCCTTCTATTTCATGAACACAATATCCTTTCAAATGCCATTGGCATTCCACTTCCTAAGAAAGATCAAGATATCCCTTCCATCCTTTCTGATGATCCCATTGAAAGTCAAGAGCAAAGAACCTTTAAAGAGGATTCCAATGATCTTCCTCCTTGTCAAGATCAAATCATTCCTTTAAATCCTCCACAAGATCCTTTTGTTCCTCCATCTCCTTGTCATAATGCTCCATATACACTCCAAGATCATATTTCTTGTGATGATCCCATTATTCCTCCCATTCCATCTCTTGAAGAGCCTGTCATTGAACCATGTCCACAACACAATCCTAGTCCCCCTCATGATCCTAATTTCCCTCATGATTCTAACATGTCAGTGCAAGATGTTCATGAACCCTCAACATGCATAATGGGTTCTTCTACTTTGGTGCAATCTGATCCACTTCAAGATCTCATTATTTCTCTCATATCATATCCACCTCATAATGGACTCGCATCTTCTTCCCAAAGAAAAGAGTATCCTACAAGTCAAGATATTCATAAAGGCAAAGGAGTAGATCTCCATAAGAAAGAATCCCTTCATGTTAAAGAAAATATTAAGGGTCATGGCCTCAGTGAAATTCCTCAAGACGTGGGTACCCCTACTAAATCCAACATCCCTTCAAAATCAAAACATACAGCTTCCCCATCATACTTTCCATCCATCTTAGGTCCTTATATCCCTTTGTCCTCTATGCAAGGTCAGAAAAGGCACACATCCTTGAGTAAATTTCATCAATCCAAAATAACTCCATTTCATTCATATCCATCCATGCATTCCTTTCCCCCTCCAAGAAATTTGGATGCCAAGTATAAAAGTCATAAGTCTAGAAATCCACATGTATTCAAGGATCAACATGTCCAATATAATCAACATGTCAAAGCAAAGAACAATATGATCTATAAAGAAAAAGAAATATCCAAAAGGTCACAAAGGCCCATTGCTCAAAAACAAAATTCAAAATATATATGGGTTCCTAAATCCCTTGTGCAAGCAATGCACTCCAAGGAACCACAAAAACATGAAAAATCAAAAACCATGTGGATCTCTAAGCGGCTCCTTGAAGCACAAAAGCCTAAAGAAACATTCAACTTGGCATCCAAAGTTACTATTACTCCATCCAACCCTCTCAAATTTGTTCCTCCATCACCTTCTTCATCCATTTTGGGCCCTTATGTCCAAAAATCCCAAGCTATTCCTCCATCCAAATCTCACAATCTGAGATCCATTTTTCCTCCATCAGTCCATCAGCCCTCAAGGTGTGTGCCAATGTCAATCTTACCAATATTTCCATCCACTGAAGCCCAATTCTTCCAATACCCTATCCATTATCCAATGCATATTTTCCATCCTTTGATCCCTTTGGTCCAATCCTTTGCATAAATCCTTGCCTTAATTTCAGCTCTTTCTCCATGTCCTTATCCTACCAATGTCTTTGAGCATACTTTTAAAGGTCATGGTCCATTTTTTTCAAGGCTACTATCCAAACAAAAAGATTCTTGAGTCCTTCTTCCATCCCCTATCATGTGTCCATCTTCTATTGGAAAAGTCAAAATACAAAAAAAAAAAAAAAAAGAAAAAGAAAAAAAAAAGTAAAGCAAAAAATAATTTGTCCATTGGTGAAAACTTGGCAAACAGGTGCCTTGGGCAAGTACCGTGATGAAAACCTAGCAAACAGGCATCATGCATAATTTATGAACTTCTTGCACACCACACTTGGGGGCAGGTTTTATCCTATCATATCCTTTTGTCCTTCATTGTTCCATTATCCTATCGAACCCATGTCATACTCCTTCATATCCTATTGCCCTTCATTATCCTATCATACCATGTCATACTCCTTCATGTCCTATTACCCTTCCTTGTCCTATCATCCCTCATGTCCATTTCCTCTTTCCACCTTTGATCTTGACAAGGCTGAGGATCATCATGAGCATCATGCATCTTGTTTGCAGCTTTTAGTCCATCATAGCTTTTGGTCTTTATCCATTTGCTTATTATAACCTTTCATCCATATTCCCTGTCTTATTGCAACTTTCTGTCACTATCCCTTAGCCAATCCTGACCTTCAATCCATGTCCCTTATCCATTCTTGGTCTTGCTTATCCTATCCATATCTTATCACTATCCATACACTCTTTTTCATTCCTTGATCTTGATCTAACATAAGGATGTGAAATGCAAAAACATGGTTTCAAAAGCCTCTTGACATGTCCCTCATGCCATGTCACTGCTTTACATTGTCATATCCAGTCTCTTGTCCCATCACGCAATAGCCCTTGAAAATTGCATCCGCATTGTCTCCATGATAAAAGGCCTTTGTCTTCCCTCTATCCACCATCATTTCAAAAAGCCTATTTATTCACCTGTCATATTCCTTGCCTTGCTAGACATTGGGGGCAAAATCATAAAAATTGAAAAATGTCCTGAAAAAATCAAAAAAATTGAAAAATGTCCTGAAAAAATAAAAAAAATTAACAAATGTCCTGAAATAATTCAAAAAAAAATTGAAAAATGTCCTCAAAAAATTCCTAAAAATCAAATAATGTCCTGAAAAAAATCCCTAAAAATCAAATAATGTCCTGAAAAAATCTCTAAAAATCAAATAATGTCCTGAAAAAATCCTTAAAAAGTCAAAAAAGTCCTGAAAAAAATGAACACAAAAAAATTGTAAAAAATCGAAAAGCATTTTGCAATAAATAACCCCTCTGTGCATAAGACAGATCACTGAGCATCCCTCCGATGACACACAATCATACACTGTGCTTTAATGAAATCACGCATTAACAGATGAACTTTTCAATCAAACCAAACATTCAAACTGATCACAATTGTCTTATCAATCAACCGTCAATATTATTTGTTCTTGTCACTACTATCATGGGTCTTATACAGGGTGTGGTATACTCGAAACTAGACTGTGTCCTATCTTAGACGGGGTACCGCATGTCCTGAAACCAGACCGCATGATTGTCCTATCAACACTTTCAACTTTTGACAATGAAGATCAAGATGTTTGTTTGACTTGTTGGAATTTGTACATCTTATCTTTTTACTGATTTATCTTTGGCTTCGATCATGTTCCTATGTTGCTCGATGATGTCACTGAGTGATTTAGAGTGACCGGGATGGTTCATGGTCCCTTTCTTTTTTGTTGTGATTGCTGTTTGTCTGCAATGTGTCTGTCTTTTACAAAAGGGGTTGCATTTCAGCTCTGGCCTTCAATGCCATGATGCTACGCATCCATTTTGCTACATTAAAATAAAGGTTCTCACCTACAAAGTGCATTACTGAAAGCAAGTTTTTCTTCGTCTCTAACTGTCCTTTGTCTCATTTCTTCTTACTAACATTTCTTCCGTCAATTCGAATAGTCAGTTCGGTCTAGTGCTCCAATTTTTCCACACACATATGCTGCATCCTGCATCCATTTGGTTAGTACATTTGCATTACATCAAGCCTCACATCAAGCATTTTATCCATTTCATATTATAAATGCATAAAAAACACATAAAAAATGCATCCATACATGTTCCACAATAAACAGTGCATACATCATCCATACATGAAAAATAACATACATCATAACACATTGCATCCCATCATATCGATGCATATCATATCATATGTCAAAATAATGTCAGAGTACAAAATTGGACTGTCTGTCCTAAGTATGGCCCGTAGGCTGACCACATAATGTCAAACTACATCTGTCTCTATCCTAAGGAGTACGTGCCTTTGTCACTGGGTTCTCCCTCTGTCCTCCTCATCCCTGCCATGTCTCAAGGATGATGTCCCTCCTGGTCTTGGCTGTGGTGGTCTCATAGGTCCACTCACCCCCATGCTACTCACTGACCTCCGAGAGCGTGCCTTGCTCTTTGTCCTCGATCATGCCCGATATGAAGCTGCTCTATGGTCTAGTGGAACTGCACTCTCATATAATGTCCTCCAATGACGTATCTCCTCCCCGGTCTCTACCAACGTCTGTGCCATCTTTTGTGCACTGGCATCCCTAATCGACCCAATATACTCAGTGACTCGCTGTGCCTAAGCTATTGCTGTATCTCAAGCCGCTATAAGTCTAGCTATCTCTGCTCTAAATTGATCCTGCTCTGTCCTCAAGATGGCATTCTGTCTCTCTAATGTCACAATATGATCATGCTGACTCGCTATGGTAGCCCTGCACATCTCCATCTCCTCTATCCTAGCTGTCTCCGGCTCTATGGGTATATCCTGCAATGACTCCTGATCGGCTGAATCTGGCTCATAATCATCATCCCCATCATCATCTCCATCCTCATCATCCCCCTCATCCTCATCACCGCCCTCATCCTCCTCGTCCTCTTCATCTCCCTCCTCCTCTCTAGCGAGTGGGAAGTCCTCCTGTCTCCTAGGTACTAGAATGTTTGGATCTATCAATGGCACTAGCCATCATCGTGCAAACCATCTCTCATACTCCTCTGTCATCCCGACGTCCTCCACATCTGATCTCCAATCCCACTGTTTCTACTGTAGCTGTGTGAAGTCAGCATATGCTATGTGTGGCTGAATCATACTCCCCCACTGACTCGTCTCTCTGTGAGATTGGGCAAAGTGTGCAGTCCTCCTAGGTACATCTTTCCTCTCTCCAAACTATCGTCTGACTCTCTCTAGCAAGTACATCTCAATCACTCTCTGGTGATTCATTGGTCACCCAATTAGGTACCTCTCCTATCTACAATACGGTAGCTCATCACTATCATCTGACCATCCAGGGCAATCACGATATGGCCTCCATGTGAACTCTCTCAGTCTGTCTAGCTCATGTAGCCAATACAATATGTATCCAAATGAACCCTGTCTCAGTGCTCCCCCACAGCAGTACACATATGGTCAATGTGGTAATACCTGTCTCTCTGCAATCGGTCAACATATGGCTATGTGCTCGAATGCCCATACCTGTAACAATGTGACTCCACAGCTCAAAGTCTGCACTCCCTGATATGCTATCTAATGCAACTGGAAATACAACATAGCTAGTACACATGGTCCCCATGCGTATACTGTCCCCTCTATCGCCATCCACTCTAGCACTCTTTCCCATCCAATAGGGAATCCATGTCCTCGTCTATCTCCTGCTAGTAGACATGCTATCACCACATATCGTCAATCATACTCTGATGCCATGGTCTCCCAACCGATCTCCCTCTCTATGATATCCAGATCATCTGTGTCGCACTCAAATAATCTGCACAATGTGTCTCTCCCTATCACTGGGTCATACTCTACCATCTCCCCATCAATCAGAATGCGGAGGATACGCCATACATCCTCTAGTGTCACAGTCGCCTCTCCAGTCGCCAGATGGAAAGAGGAGGTCTCCGAATGCCATCGCTTTGCCAATGTGGTAAGCAGTCCTATGTTCGCCCTAATCTCAGGGATGAATGTGATATAGTATATCCCAAGTCCTGCTAATGTATCTTTGTCCGTGCTCCTGAGTCTATGTTGTAACATGAAGTAGTCTGGTCGGTTCTCCCGCATGATCAATGGATACTGTCGACTTTGCATCACAATTGGGGCACATTTTGTCAGTTTTAGGGTTTTCTCCTACGGGTTGCATTTCCTCATTTCATCCACAAATCATAGTGTTTCTAATCTCTTTTGACCTATCCTACCCTTATCCCCCCTTTTCGGCTCATTCGTATGCCATTTTTGACCAAAATTAGGGTTTACACTGCACAATTGCACCTGTGTGACAAGTCCTGCGCCTGTGTAACATAACTTGTGCTTGTGTACCCTACACATGCGTAGAAGACACTACACAAGCGCAGAAGTCCTTTTCTGCATTCCCTGTGGGCCCCGCCATGTCCCGCAAGCAAGTCAAATTCATAAAATTGACAATATGGGTTTTTGAGATACATACCGCTGCTCCCGCATCGTCCGGTCGTCTATACGTGCGTACACATTCTCCGAGGTGATCTGCCATTGGAATGTTCGCCATCTCTCTGTAAGTGTCCTTTTCCATAGCAACAAATTCTCCTCCTTGGCTAGTGCAAATGAGCAGTTTTCACTCTCTTTGTCTCATTTATAGATCTTTGTCAGTCCATAGATGGACGTGCACCCTCTCCATCTTATGTTGGTCATGGTCTTTTTCACCTTCAATTGCTTGTCCTTCGTGCATCCGATCCCCGATTTTCAGTCTCTTTGCTCCTATCATTTTCTATCATTCTTATCGATCGATTGGCCTCTTTTCTAGACATTTCCGGCCAATTCCTCAAGGGGGTATCCATATGTCATTGTCAGTTGTCTGGGGCATTTTCATTATCATTCTTTGAAACAATGCTTAAAATCACATTGTCTCAAAGAGGGGCAAAATGTAGACATCTAAAAATGGTCAATGCTTGCGGAATCATACTTTAACATTTGCGAATTGCCTTATTTTAGGGTTTTTGCGTTGCATTAACATTTCTTCTATGTCGCGCACTTGGTCTTTATCATTTGCGAGCATCAAGTCCTTCTTCCGCATTCTTCATTTGTCTCGCTTTCGAATTTGGTCTTGTTGATAACAATCTTCAGTCATGATTTTGGTCGATCTTATCCTGTCACATCAATGTGCGTGTTAATTTGTCATCATTTTGGACATCGTCAATCCTAATTAGGGTTTTGTCCTCTTATCAATCTTGTCATCATGCGATCGATTTGTCATCAATCGTTGTCATTTTCAATCTTATTATCTTGTGATTGATTTGTCATCGATCCTTGTCTTTTGATCAATTTGTCATCAATCTTGTTGTCTTGTGATCGATTTGTCATTGATCATTGTCATTTTCAATCTTGTCGTTTTGCAATCTATTTTGTCATCAATCCTTGTCTTCTTGTCAATTTTGTCATTTTGCGATTGATTTGTCATCGATCTTCGTCTTTCTCAATTATGTCAATTTGGATCAATTAGTCACTATTCCTCGTCAATTGGCGCATTTATCAATCAAATCTCTTATCAACATTGGTCCTTTGTTAATCAAAATCATGGTTGAATCGACATCAATTATCCTTCAATCAAGACCTAATTGTCATCCTTGCATTTCTAATTCATCTTCTAGGGTTTCATGATTTAGTCATTTAACCTTGTTTGTCATTTTTCCCTCTAGGTTAAATAATTTATTTATTTATCCTAAGTCTTCTTGTCACAATTAAATATTTATTTAATTGGCTAATTAATTTCTCCTCTCTTTGTGAATTAATTAATGAATGAAAAATTATTAATTAATTTACCTAATTTTCCAATTTACTAATTTCTCCTAATTCCTAATTTCCTCATTTCCTAATTTTTAATTCATCTAATTTTCTAATTTCTCCTATTTCTCCTAATTTCATGGGAATGACATAGCAAATTTGTCATAATTTGTCATAATTGTCAGTCAAGCAATTTTGACATAGCAATTTGTTATAATTGGCAGTCAATCAAATTTTGACATAGAAATTTGTCATAAATTGTCATAAATTATCAATCAATCAATCTTGCATAGAAAGTGCAAATTTGTCATAATTTGTCATGTTTGTCATTTTTGATTTGAAATTGCTATTCGAATCAAATTCATGCTAATCTTGTCATCTCTCCAATTTGTCTATAAATTGGATGAATTTCTTCAATCCCATCTAATCACTTTTTCGAATGCCTACCTGGCCGAATCAATCACGCTTCGAGTATTCTTGCACTACAATCTTGTCTACTTGCTTTCATATCATGCTTATGCACTAGTAGGTGAGATCCACAAACAAAGCTATTTGAAGGAGAAAGAAGGACAATGGAGCCACATGAAGGAGACATTCAAGTCTGCATTTGGTTTGCTTAGTTTTCAATCTTGAATGTCTTGTTTTCATGTCTTTATTGAGTGTGTTTAGGATTGATCATTTCATTTGAGCTTTCGTGATTGAGCTAGATTAATAATACTACTTGCTTTGATGATTTCCGATTTCCTAGCTACAATTTTGTCATTACAACAACTTGCATCTGCATCATTACCTTTATCATGTTGATCATAAAGTGCTGCTATATGTTTCAACATGGTTTCATAACCCTGGTTGCAAACACTTTGTGGATTGAACTTAACAACAAGATGATCTACATTATTCAAATCTGAAACCTCAACAAGCTCATGTTTATTTGAACAATAACTTATGTTCTCACAATTTTCTTCTTGCTCTGAATACACATCTGCACTGTCATGCTGAGAACAAGAGTCATCTTCAGCATCATGTGAGACATCTCCACTCACAGATTCATCTCCATCACTGTATCCAATATTATGTGCATTTTCAGATTTATTCATTTCAATCTCATCTATCCACTCTTTAATGTGTGCAACACTTTCTTCCCACAAGGTTGAAGACCAATTGACTGAGTCAGGCTCATCAAGCTCTAAGAATAATTGAATCCAAACAGACTCATGGGGTCTAACATCAACTAGGAGCTCATTTATTGCAACAATAAATCTTTCATAAAAAACATATGATGATTTTTCCTTTCTCTTCCCTACTTTCCTTCTTAAAAACAAGATGAACTTATCTTGGATTCTTTGAAGATATATTTCAATCTCCCTATCAATTTCTTTCAGATTTGACAAAGGGTTTTTAGATCTAGGAACCACATCTAGATCCATCCGATTTGAGAAATCTATTGAACCATTACTTGGACAATGCATCTTACTATTTTACAAACAGTTTGCAAAACACATGGAGTCATTAACTTCAAAACTTGACATACTTCTCACAATATTTCTAACTGAAACTTTTCAAAACAAGAAGTATGTGAAGTGCATATTTCTTTTCCTTTCTATGGTGACTGTTTCACCTTATAAGGAACAAATAATTATTTCATGAATACTTTGAGGAATACTTGGAGTATAATTGCTTTTGCTATTCACTTCACTTCTGACTGGAAATTTGAAGAACTCCAAATCTTAGGTTCATTCTTACAAAGTTGCCACCTCCCTGAAGAGGAATAACATTTAACCACTGATCTTCGCTCTGAAACACTTTCAGATTTCTGGGTCTCACACAACAGAGTCACATAATATTTTTTTAAAAAATTTGTCAGCAACAAAATTTCCAGGACACACACTTTCAAATCTGAAAACAACTTTCAGATTTCTAAACTTCCAAGACTCTTCCCCAAATGACCTTGGCCAGACTGATGGATTTGAATTGACATAATTTTTACATCATTTTCCCCAGCAGAGTCACCGTTTTTGTTGGTGACTCGGATGGGATAATCTCAACTATATATTAAACAAATTTTTCTTAACCAGAGATTCTCAATAGTTCATTCAGTCCCCAACAGAGTCGCCATTTTTGTTGTTCTAAAACATGAGCAAACCAAGTTCACCTACAATCTATCTATGAAATAGCCAAATTCATACAACGAAGAACTTCAAGACTTGGACAACATAACAAGGATTTGAATCCTTCTACTCTTTAGGCTCTCCAAAACCTAGGTGGGTGTACCTTTGATGCATTGACTCAGACCCATTACACACATATGATAGCATCAATAAAAGCAGATAGATCTCATAAGGCTTAAACAACTAGGGGGTTACCGCAGATGGGCTAGATCTACATTGACATCTCAACTAAGTTGAAGCATGAGATAGGTGGAACAAACTAAAACTATAAACATAAAAGTAAATGAATATTTGATTTAAAAAAATCTCTAAGGACCCCCAGAATTTGCAAGACCAGTACCTTATCCAAGGGCATAGAGTCATACATCAAACTGTAAATGAAAACCTCCATTGCAAGTCCACCTTCATCACTAAATATCCCTGCATTAGTGCCTTACAAAAATGCATTACTTAGCTTACTCACAAAATCATCAAATCTTGAAAATATATCCCATTATCTATGATTGATTACAGAGTTTAAATTCTTCCTTGAAGAATGCCTGCAAACAATCACAACAATCTCCTTGAGATTGACAAACTCTAGCCTCCTTGAGGATTTAATTCGTAACAAAGAAATATACATTCAGAGACAAATTTGTGTGAATTTATGCATGCCTTACATACATAAGAACCTGCAACAAAAACACTTACAGCAAGAAGATATACTCCATTACTTGAAAAAAGGCATTATATTACAAATTTGGAAAAACTCAGAATTGGAATCCAAGATTAAGGATCCTTGTTCACAAAAATCTGGAACCCTTACAAAATGAGAAGACCTCAGAATAAGAAGGAAGAGAGAAGAATTCAAGATTTCCTCTCTGACAATGGCAACTGCTGAATCTTTTTGCATTAACTGCTCACACACTTGGCCTACAAAAAATCTTCTCTTTCTGACTGAAAAATAAATTATGAGATCCTGAGGTAATTGCCCCAAAAATATTTTCCATGGGTTACACTTGAATATAGAAATGGATTCCTGATTTTTAGAGCTTTCCATCGATATATAATACTTATATTTTCAGGCAAAAATAATCCCTCAGCCATCAATCTCTTGGATGAGCTCAATCATTTAAAATTTCTTCCTTTTCACTATAGTCTGAAACTATATTTTAAACTTTTGAATTTCTTGCACATATCTCTACCACATGTCACCTCTGGATTGGCTCATGAGTCCCTTTGGACTCCACTTGTCTTGCCACCTAAGAATGACTAGACCCACCACTTCCTTGTCTCTTCCTTGTCTTCTTTTCTAAATTGTTCTCCTGCTGGGTCCCACCACTTGGTTGCCAAGTCACATCGATTAGCCATCAAGCTACTTTCCATCATGACATAGCGACCACCGTTAGATCATCCATTTGACCATAAAATCTTCCTTGAATTTCCCACCCGTTAATTCACCTGGGCTACTCTCTCTTCTAGCGGGCCTGCCATGTGTCACACCCTGATTCATTCTGACCCACCTAGATGGCCACCTCAACTGCCACCTCGCTAGTCGCTATGTTGCGAGGGATAATTGGTGAGATCCTTCATCTCATGATATAGCGACAACCATTAGATCAACTTTCAACCTGCTCGATCCTTAACACTTGAGCTGCTCACCTTTTCCGTTTGTGCTTTGTCGCCAAGTCATGGGGGATAACTGACGAGCTTCTTTCCATCGCGGTATAGTGACCACCGTTAGATCTCTTCACCTGGCCATCAGATCCGCTCAACTTTCTTTACCTTTAGCTCTTTGTCCATTTGTGCCATGTCACCTTATGGCCCGCTCGCTGATCCACCTGGACTGCCATGCCACCTTTGGTTCTATTGGTTTGTTTGATATTATTCTTTTGGCCAAACCTCCTCCCTCGGTGAGCTGTTCACATGTCTCATCGATACCATAGTTTCATCGATACCTTCTATTTTATCAGTGGGCCCAATTCTGATTTGTTTGATGTACTTTATGTTGATGGAACTGATGCTTTCGATGAATCCTTTGAGAGATCCATCGAGGCCAAGGTTGTTGGCTTGATGATAATTGTAATGTATTCATCACTTGTTGTCATTGATGAAACACTCTCACATAGATATATGATTACATTGAGTACCGATGTAACTTCAATTGGTTTACACCACCAACCTTTATGTTTAAGGTCTATCTCTAACTGGTACTTTGTGTCAATTGGTATGTGCCTAAGAGATAACTTGTGGTTACACTAAGTCGGCATCAAAATGAAGATAAAGTTGAAGATGAAGATCAAGTGGAAGATTCCAGGACAACGGTTCACTAGTTTTATTCCAACTGGTATTGGCTGTTCTAATCAGTATCTGATTTTGTGATGAGTTACCAACACCATTTTCTTAGCAGTCATTTTTGTGATGAGTTATGTTTAAATGTCTAGATACACTACACCTAGGAAGTTGTGTTCCTATGGCCGACATAAGGTTTGTATGTCTATTTAAAGACATCTTAGTGAATCATCAGATATGATGAAGAGAGAACAGATATAGAAGAGGTGATCTATCCGAATACTTTTGCTGAAGAGCGATAAGTGTTTAAGATGGAGAGCAATGTTGAATGTACTTAGAATGATCTGATCAAGCAAGTTTTGTGCTACTCAGAACAAATCAAATCTTTCTTGTTGTTTTCTAATCATTACAATAGAATAAAATCCCCTAACCGGGTAAGCTCTAACAAGCTTCATTGTACAAATCCTCTAACAAGGTGATCCATTAGTTTGGGTTCTAAAATCCTCTAGCAAGGTTACTCTTAACAAGGTATAAGCTTCCAAATCAAGCTTGGGATCTCTAACAAGATTCCCTCCTAGCAGAGCTCTTTGTAAGACCTTAACCAGTCAGTTTTCTATTACTGCAGATAGTTAACTTGTGAGTTCCATCTCACCGTGGTTTTTACCTATTTGGGTTTTTCCACGTACAAACACTTGTGTTATGGTGGATGTTCTACTTTATGTGGATGCTATTATTTCATTTTGGATAGCATGTATTTTGTTCAAATTCTTAGTTAAGTTCATCTATTGGTTAGTGTTTAAAGTTGTTCTTGTTTGTGTGTCACTGATTCACCCCCCCTCTCAGTGCTTTCCAAGACCATCAATTGGCATCAGAGCCTAACTTCTTTGAAGCCTAACCTCTTAGAAGGAAATCTTGAAACTACCATGGGGGACATAAGCTACTTCGAGATGGTTATAGAGATAGATGCTAGCAGAAGTGAGATTGAATCCCTTAGGGGCAAACTAAAAGTTTCTCAAACCAAAAGGAGAGAGTCATATGAAAAACTAATAGAAATATATGATAATAGTTCTTTAGATGAAGCCAATATTGATGCTTTAGCAGAAGAAGTTGAAAAGTTGTAGGGTGAGAAACTGAATCTAAGGAGAGATCTAGAAGGTCTCACTATCCGCATGAGTCAGGAACTGGAAGCCAGAAGAGCTATTGAAGATCTTATCAAGGTAAGAGATTAGGAGATCATAAAGATCAAATGGGAAAAAGATACTATACACGAGGACTTGATTGTTGAAACAAAAGAAAAGGAAAACCTAAAGCTAGATCTTGAGTTGGCATCATCTCTGCAAGAGAACCCGTCTAAGCATAATGCAGATCTTGTCAAAAAGCTTACGGAAGCCAATGAGAAATTGGAGAAGTTCGACAAAAGTTCTACCATGCTGGGAGAACAAATTCAATCACAGAGAATGAAGGGTGATATCTCTGGACTTGGATTTCATACAATGGAAAAAGGTGAGTCCTCTGGTATAAAGAGCAACTATCCAAAGAACAAAACTGCTTCTAAAGTCAATAAGACTACCGGTAAGAAGGACTTTAAACTTGTCTTCTTTGTTTGCCATAAGCCTGGTCATACTGCAAATGTTTGTAGGAACAAACCTAATAGAAATGAAAGTTACAATACTAATGTTAGGTATGTGTCTAGAAAGTTTGAAGGACATTGCTACACATGTGGAGTGTATGGGAATAAACATATTGAGTGCAGATATGGTGCAAACAATCTTGTACCACACATGCATCCTAGACCAAATGGTGACCGGATAAGGAACTTTGATAACTGGGTGAATAGGAACTGGTGAAGATCCTATGGCAACCAGTTTAGTCCATTCGAAATGGAAAAGGTAACAAATGTTGTTTGTACCTTTTGTAATAACTTTGGTAATGTGGCTATGAACTGGAGAAAAAGAATAGGAAGAGGAAATGCAGGACCTTGGAGATCATCTGGTATGGTCTGTTACCACTGCAACAAACTGGGGCACTTGGCAAAGTTCTGCAGATCAAGGAATAGTAAACCAGTCAACTCTTTCAAGGATCAGAAAGGCAAGCAAAAAAATGATGTTGAGGAATACATAGAAGATATGAACCGGACTTGGAAGAAGAAAAGTGAAGAATTGCCTATGGAGGAAACCATTCCTTCACCCAATGAAGAGAATCCAACACCGGTGACTTAAGCCTATCTAACACAGCTAAGGGGAGAGTAACAATAAAACATTTCCGGACCCCCTTTGTAAAATGAGCGGGAAAGAATTTTTGAATTTTGAATTTTGGTGACTTTTTGTTGACGTGTTATTAACCAGTATTTCACTTAAGCGGTGAAATTAGGGTTTGTAACCTAAAAGTGTGAGCATTTATTGAAGTTGGTAAAAAGGATAAAAACAAGTTTTACCTTATCATTTTTACCCTAATTCTTTCGAAAAAGGAAAATTGAAGTGATTACAGAGCATAACAAGATTGTCTTGGTGTAAATTGGCAAATTGCTTTGTGATTAGAGAAATCAAGTTGAATGGGAAGTTGCAGAGAAGCGAACGGGTGTGCATTTGAATAATTCAATTGGGAAATAGAGCGACATGCAAGATACAAGGTATTTCTTTGTATACCACTTCAAAACTTGTTTATCTAGAATGGCATTCACTTCTAAGTCTATAGAGAGGTTGATGATCACTGTTGAGCCTGAGGAAGCTCTAAAGGCAGATGAAATTATGTCTTATAATGCGTTGTCACAAGTCCTGAATGGTGTCATGGTCAAAGGTGATTTGTCCAACTATATAGATTGCAAAATAGAAGATTTAGGAACTCTACACATCTATACTCAGCTGAAATCACTCTATGATAAGGACAGAAAGATTGAAACTAAATATGCTAGGGTTTTTGAAAAAGGGTTTCATAATGCCACCTAATTTCTTGAAGATTTTGAGGATGATCACATAAGAATAATTTTGAGTTGAGCCACAGAGAGAATATGTAACTGGAGAGGACTCACACAATAACCAAGGGAGCTATTAGGGCTATAACGGGTTATTGCTCAACCGGTGAAATTCCTATGTTGAGGAGAATTTCAAAAGATACTGTCTACAAGTTAGCTGGTTCTACATCTAATGGGCGTGCTTTTTCTATCCGCAATATTAGAGACCCTACGGTGAAACTTGCAGCAATGGTGATAGAATACCGAGTATTTTACTCTAGTAGACTTAACAGTGTTCCATCTACAACAATTCATACAACACATAGAATGATAGTTGATAATGCAGACTATGATATTTGTGAAGCTATCAGAATCCAGTTATTTCAAAATTTGAAATCCATTAAGAAGGACAATTCTTAGAAGTTCAAATATGGTCAGCTATTAGCTGGGTTATTTTTCTACTTTCAGAACTTTCTACCAGGTATAGGTGACATTGATTGGTCCAAAGAACAATTGGTCAATGCACAGATCAAGAACAACATTAAGGCTGTGAAGAATACTTTTTTCAGCTGCCATGAACAGGTACTTTAATGAATTCCAGAAGAAGATGAGCTTGAGAATGAGGTTACTTGAAGATGTAGTTAAACACTTTGCAAAAGACATAATATTCACGGTTACCACTGACTTTTTCTTGATGCAAGCAATTGAACCTAGAAAAGAAGAAATGAAAGATATGAGATATGAGGTAAATCATGATTTATTGGTCGGCTATGCTAATACCCTGTTAGCATCACCCAAAGATAAAAAGAAGGCAAAATTGGACACCTTGCCAGTCCAAGCTACACCAACTGAAACCAGTACTGCACCTGTAGAAAAAGTGAAAGGAAAGTAAAAGAAATGTGATGAAAAATCTCCTATGAAGAAGACTACAACGGTGACTAGGAGTTTCCTAATCAAGAAGGAACCAACACCTAAAATATCTGAGAAGAAGGAGAGCGCACCAAAGAAGAGGAATAGGAAACTGATTTTGCAACCAGAGTCTAAGGGTACAGATTCTGAAGAAGAACCAAAGAAGGAAAAAGAAATTGGCAGAACACCTAAGAAGGTAAAGGTAGTGCCAAAGGCAACTACACATATAAATATTGCCACCTACAAACCTAACACAACATTTGAGAGAACAATGAAGTCATTGGGAAGAAACAGGTTTGATAATGTCAAACAACATTATGATTCTTTTACTGAAGATGAGTAGAAGCAAGTACTCCAATAGGTAATAACCTATTTGGGTCATTACAGTAGATTTCCGCATGATTTGGAGAAAGATATTTTAGTCTCTTTGTATAATCCTTTGTTAGATAAATGGGAAGAAGCCATTCTATTAGAAAAGAAGATTATTGATGAAGTATTTGTACAATATTTTCCCAATCTATCATCAAAAGGAATTAGTGCTCTAATTAAGGAATACAAAGAATAATTTGATTTTAAAGTAAGAAGACTGAAGCTTCTTAATGCAAAAAGGTCAGTTGTTGAGTCCAAGACACATCAGCTAGCCTGTATAATCAAAAAGAGGGAAGATGTCATCCACTCAAGCAGTAAGGATGATAAGACAGAAGATGTTCCTTGACCAGAAATGGATGAAGAGGAAATTGTTCAAGCTGACATAGTCTATCCAACCAAGAAGAAGGATGATTCCATTATTCTTGTTGATGAAGATATTCAGGACACAGTAGACCTATCTAGAGACATCACTGCACCAAATATGGATCCTCCTACAATCACATAAGTACAGGTTACATCAGGTGATCAACCAGGTAATCAACTAAAAGTGGTTAGTGAACTGACAATTGAACAACTAGAGAAACCCCAATCTCCACCGGTCATTGAGATTACTCAAAAGGAGTCTATTGAGGAAACTATTACTCAGCAAACAAAAGATACAACAGAGAAAAACATAGAAAGAGCCATCATTAAAAGTATACCCCCTGAATCGGCAAAGCAAGAACTACTTGATGACGATGATGAAGACTCTTTAAGTATTTCAGGACCTATTGACATGAATACCTTGAGTGCATCATAAATGATGAAGATTGCTAATGTTATGCAATCCCATACACACAAGAAGAGATTGAAAGAGAAAAAAATCGAGGCAGAGACAATCCAGAATGCAGTAGAAATTTTGTCTGGTTTACTACCAGAAACCTCTGTTGCACATCTTCCTACTCCTATCAGGAAACTTGGTCAGTTAGTTGCAGATGCATCTGATCAAATCAAATTGCTTGATGATGCTACTCAAATATCTACTGAGAAGAGCCACAAGAAGGCATATGGAGATAAACTGGCTAAGCACATTGAAAATAGAAAAATGGCTTATCTCATAATGGCAGTCTATTAAAGAAAGCTATTGAATCTGGAGGAAAGTATCTTTCCTCTACCTCCAATATTACTTTCTTTTATTCTGATATTTTTAAGAATCAAGTTGAAACTGAGCAAGAAATAGAAAGGTTATGCAAGGCATATGTCCCACTCTAGGACTCCATTCACGCCTTTAACTAGTCTATAGATGAACTACATGACAGACTGAACATGAATGATAATGAGAGAGCTAGGAGATTCCAATCTCTAAGAGAGCTCAAGAGTCAACTTACCTCATAGGTTGACATTCTTTAGAGAGCCTACTCCAGTGCAGAAGCTATTCTTGCTACTCCTGAAACCTGCACGCTAGACTCAATGGAAGAATTCTATTCCCAGCTAATGTCTACCTCTGAGTATATGGATAACATACTGGAATCATGGAAGAATGCTCTATCCCAGATGAAGAAGAATTTCAATAATATTTTCATGAGAATAGCCAATGCATGAACTTGTTTAAAATTGTATTATATGTTGCGCACTTTGATACAGATTTTCTATATATATGTATATATTTTACTTTATCATTTTGGCATTATTTTCAAAGGGGGAGTAATAATATGTATGTGTGTTTTTGAAAATTTTGTATTTATGCATGCATTAAGGGGGAGTATTGCATTAAAAGGTGAATATGAGTACATATGTAAATATGTTGTGTATGCACACTTTGCGGTATTGTATTACTCTAAAAAATTTTAAGTGTTGCCATCAATTCCAAAGGGGGAGATTGTTGGCTTGATGATGATTGTAATGTATTCATCACTTGTTGTCATTGATGAAACACTCTCACACACATATATGATTACATTGACTATCGATCTAACTTCAATTGGTTTACACTACCAACTGGTATGTTTAAGGTCTATCTCTAACTGATACTTTGTGTCAACCGGTATGTGCCTAAGAGATAACCTATGGTTACACTAAGTCGACATCAAAATGAAGATAAAGTTGAAGATGAAGATCAAGTGGAAGATTCCAGGACAACGGTTCAATAGTTTTATTCCAACTGGTATTGACTATTCTAATCGGTATTTGATTTTGTGATGAGTTACCAGCATCGTTTTCTTAGCGGTCATTTTTGTGATGAGTTATGTTTAAATGTCTAGATACATTGGACCTAGGAAGTTGTGTTCCTATGGCCGACATAAGGTTTGTATGTCCATTTAAAGACATCTTAGTGAATCATCAGATATGATGAAGAGAGAAAAAATATAGAAGAGGTGATCTATGCGAATACTTTTGCTTAAGAGCGATAAGTGTTTAAGATGGAGAGCAGTGTTGAATGTACTTAGAATGATCTGATCAAGCAAGTTTTGTACAACTCAGAATAGATCAAATCTTTCTTATTGTTTTCTAATAATTACAACATAATAAAATCCCCTAACTGGGTAAGCTCTAACAATCTTCATTGTACAAATCCTCTAACAAGGTGATCCATTAGTTTGGGTTATAAAATCCTCTAGCAAGGTTACTCTTAACAGGGTAGTACTCTTAACAGGGTATAAGCTTCTAATCAAGCTTGGGATCTCTAACAAGATTCGCTCCTAGCAGAGCTCTTTGTAAGACCTTAACTGGTTAGTTTTCTATTACTGAAAATAGTTAACTTGTGAGTTCCATCTCACCGTGGTGTTTACCTATTTGGGTTTTCCACGTATAAACACTTGTGTTATGGTGGATGTTCTACTTTATGTGGATGTTGTTATTTCATTTTGGATATCATGTATTTTGTTCAAATTCTTAGTTAAGTTCATCTACCGGTTAGTGTTTAAAGTTATGCTTGTTTTGGTGTCATTGATTCACCCCCCCCTCTCAGTTCTTTTCAAGACCATCAAAGGTCTATTCGAAAAGTCACTCTTTGGTTTGTTTGCACATCCAGCTGGTCACCACTTGGACCTACCACTAGACTTGGGGCCCCCTTGGTTGTTCTTCTATGCTTTGCCATGTGGCACATTCTGATTGGCTCCGGGGTCCTTGTCCTGACACCTTAGCATGACCTCACTAATCACCATAATGAATCTCTTCATAACCGTCTGCCTTAACTGCTTGCATTAACTACTAGCCATAGTTCACCACTAGTGGTTTGTCGCCAAGTCGTGGTGAGTATTCAGAGGACATCTTTCTATCACGGTATAGTGACCACCGCCAAATCATCTACGATCACCATTGATCTGCCCGACTTGCTTGCTGGATATTTTTCTCTTTTGTTGCAAAATTTGGGTGCTTTGAGATGCGTGCGGGCCCCCCACCAGATCGCTGAGCAACTCCTTGTCAAAAGCCCATAAGCTTTGACACTATGGATGCGTGTGACTTTGCATTTAAATACAAAAAAGCTCCTCCCCGTGGCCAATGTGGGATAAATGGTTCTTAATGCCTGGTGACTGAAACCGCTTGGAAGTTTCAAAACCCTTACTGTGTCTGCAACCACGCAACCCCATCTAGCTCACGACAGGGAAGATTTTGGTTTTACACTTGCCAAGTGAATTTGCGTAAATGCTTGAATAGCCATGCCATACCACAGGCAAGGAGAATGTAGATGTCTTGTTTGAAATGGGCCTCTCAAATCATGAAAATTTTATAGGTCCCAACAAACTGAAGTGAAGAATAATACTTTCATTCATGTTGAGAACTTGAGACTTCCTAAAATTCAGGTGCCCAAAAATTGTGAAAACTGTAGTCTCAGTAAAATACCCATATCTCTCTGATTTCTCAACAAAATTTAAAAATTCAAAATGATCTGGAAAGTAGACTTGAAGGGATAAATTTTTTTTTGAGGGTTTGAAAAGATTCATAATAGTGAAGGAGAATTTCACATTAGAAAATGACTGAGACAAATTGATAGGATGAAGGACAACAGTGTTAGTTTTCTCAAAGTTTTGTAAATGACCCCATAAAAATAGGATCTTGGATCCACATTCTTAGTAGATTGGTTGGGTAGATATGGAATTATAACTCTATAAGTATATTGTAATCAATCAATCAGAGGGGGGACTAGAAAGGCTTGTTTCAGCCTGAGGAAATAGGATAGTTTGTAGTTTCATTTCTAGCAATGTATTTTCTAGAGGTATTTTAGAGTAAATTTGAATTCAAGCAAGTATGTTATTTATATCAAGTGTGAAATAGATTAGCCTTTTAAATTGATGCAAGTGTCCCTTAGATTAGCATTTCCTTTCATGCAAGTGTGCCTTATATTAGCTTTTATTTCCTGCAAGTTAGAATAGATTGTAAAACTAGTTTTCTTCATTCTCTTTTGTATACAACCATGGACACCACCCTGGATTGATAAATTAAATTATGAGGATTACAATGACACCATCATTTTTGGTGTCGTTGCCATGGAAAGGTGTCATTATGGAGTTTGTAAAATTAGTTTTGCAACCGTTTAGGTTTAGAAGTTCCTCAAGAAATATTTGTCTCGTAAAACCCCCCCGAAACAACAAATCAAAACCCCCAAACATCAAATCTAAAGAGAGACGGTGATGTTTTTTTTTTAAATATCCTTATTTGGAGGAGCATCATTGCAATTCCTAGCAAATTATATTTCATTAAGGAAAGAATTGAAGGTTTATTGCTTGCAAGAGGTGGAGAATACAATTAAGAGATCTTATCTTCATTATAAAAGCTTGCAAAAGAGAGACTTATTTGGAGACCTTCAAAGTCCAAGAATGGTTACCCAAATAGATTTTTTAAGTCAAAGGAGGGTTGTCCACTAAGAGATTTGAAGAACAAGGAGCTGATTCCAATCATGCATGAACTAGATCAGAAGGAAGGATTAAAATATCTCTCCAATCAGCCCATGCATTTTCTAGAATCAGAAATCAAGGAGAAGGTTTCCACTTCAAAAGAAGGTGAAGCATTGGATTTCAAAAAAATTGTCATATTGTTTTTATTATCTTCTCTTAAAAATTTGAATGCATGGAAACATATTGTGAGAAAGGGAATATATTTTTCAGAATGAGTTAATGGTTATGTGAAACCTCTCTACATCATTCAGTAGAGTAGGTTAGGATAGGTTTGCTTTCTATAAATAAGTGCTTTGCATATGCTATTTCCTCTTCTCAAAAGTTGTAAACATGCACTTCTATACAAGCTTCTGCACTCAAAACTTGCTGAAAACATTTTGGCATCATGGATGATTGGTTATTGTAATCTTGAGCTCTAGCTCTAGGTCTAAATCTTCAAAAGCATGAAAGAAAAAACAATGATGAAGCAATCCGAGTTGTTGTCAGCATAAAAGATCAAGTTGCTGTTACTACTTATCAAGTTGCCATTAGTTTTTATATTCAAAGTCATACTATATATTCTAGTCGGTTAGCACTACCAAATCATGCAGTCGGTATAAATAGAGAAGTCAGTATGCACAGTCTAGTTAGTTATAGAAGAAAGTAGTTACAGAACTCAGTATACACCGAGCCGTCTACCGAGTATCTTTTTGAGACTATCGAGTAGTAATGATGACACACTGAGTTGATATTCACCGAGTGAAATGTGTTACCAGATACATTGAACCTGGACATGCATATGAAAACGTGTTACAAGATCGAGGCACATCTAACTATTATTACATTGGAAATTGCACCAGAAGATTGTGTATGATTACAAGGTCAATCCAACCAATGAAATATTTTGTTTAGTTATTCATTAGAGGAATCTTGTTTGTAAGATCGAAGCAATGAATTGGATCACCATTTTAAGAGATCTATTTATACAACATGAATTAAGTGCAAGGTGTGTGCATATATGTATGAAGGAAGACTGTTATAGAGACACAAAGGTCACCGAGAAGGTTTTTAGAGAATAGTCAAAGAACAGAGTAAACAGAAGGGTTTACCGAGTTACTATATGAGTTACCGAGGTATGCTATAAGCAAGGTAATCTTATTCTGAGCACATAGAATCTGCTATAACATTTCAGATGTAAAGTTGCAGATATTTGTAATGATTTTATTGTAATATTGTGAAGTTGAAAGAGAAACCTTTAACAGGGTAAAAGACTCTAACCAAGTCTATAAATTGTAAAGCCTCTAACCAGGTGCAACATTCATAATAAATGTTGTAAAATCCTTTAGCAAGGTAGATCTAACAAATCTTGTTACTCCTAACAGGGTAAGCTATCAGAAATAGCTAAATGTAGCTCTAACCGAGCATTCTTTATTATTGCAGTAGTGAAGTTGTGGGTGCCATCCCCACCGTAGTTTTTCTCTCTAACCAAGAGTTTCTACGTAACCAAAATATATGTGTTATGGAGTGAATCATGTATGATTGTTATCTGTTTGTTTTAACTTTATTTTATATTACTACACTATTCTGTTTATGCATAACAGTAAGGTTATTATTAAAGAAAAGTTTTGGAGTGCTGATTCTTCCCTCCCCTCTCAGTACATTAGCTTTCCATATTGGGCCTAACAATTGGTATCAGAGCTTGAATCTTGGAAAAGGGTTTAACTACCTAAAGAGAAAGATCTTATCAATGGAAGGCTATAAACAATATCGGAGGATTGTGTATCTGCAAGAAGAGCTGGATCATGCAAATCAAGTGATTGCAGACATGCAAAGGCAAATGCAAAAATCTCTGAAAGTAAGAAGAAGATTATCTGATGACTTGCAGGATTCTCAAGAGTTAGTGGAACAAATTGAGACATCATCTGAGAACAGTATATCTGAAGAGACTGAAGAAATGATTGGAGTATTGAAAGAAAAGAACAAAGCATTGGTTGACCAACTAAAAGCAATGAAAAGAGAACATGAACATTTCAATACACAGATGACTGAAAATCTAGATGCATTGAGGACAGCTGAGGATAAAGCAAGAGATCTACAAAGAGAGAAACAACAACTTGAAGTCTTAGTATCTGATAAGAATGATGAAATCATAAGGTTGACTAGGATTCAACAAAATATGACAGATCAACTAGGTTATGCACATCATGAAGCAATTCTAAAGAATGATGAAAATCAAGCATTAAAACTTGAAGTATAAAGGTTGATTGATGAACTTGAAATAGAGAAGAAATCCAAAGAAACATTGAAGAAGAGTTATGATGCATCAAAGATGTTGGATGAGCAACAGAATACAAGAAGACCCAACAAAGATGCAGGACTCGGTTACAAAGGAAAAGAATCAATCGAGAAAGGAATTCATACTACCGAGAGAGGAGAATCATCAAAGCAAGTTGGAAATAGGAATAACATCAAAAGGAAGAAGCCTATTTGCTACTACTGTAGAAATCAAGGTCATACTGCCAACATATGCCAGATTAGAAAAGGTAAGCAACCAAATATCACTAAGTCCAATGGATATTGTTAAAATTGCAATAAATATGGTCACACATCTAATCAATGTAGGACAAAGTTTGTTAACAACTATCAGAAGGCAAAATTCAAAGGGTTTTGAAGAAACTGCAATAGATATGGACATAGTACCGAGAAGTGCTGGTCTAAGCAAAATAACTACATGCGGTGTCCATGCCTAGCAGACACTAGAGGTTACCGAACTCACAAAGATCCTTATCGACAATATGCAGCAGTACCATGGGATTACAATACAAGGATATGGTGTGAATGTTGTGGAAGATATGGACACATTATTGCCAACTATTTTATAAGTTTTGGAATGAACAACCGAAGATCATGGAGAAATCCTAGTATGGCATGTTTTCATTGTCACAAAGCTAGACATTTAGCTAGAGATTGCAGAGATCAACCTAGAAGAGACATTGAAGAGATAAAAGAAAAATTCAAGATGATTTGGAAAAAGAAGGAAATCATGTCAGATGAAGAAAGCACCTTACCTACCGAGTTAGGTGCACCTATTCCAAATTAATCAAAAAAGGTATGAAGGGACTGCATTCTCTAAAGGTTAAATCATAACAGTTCCTATTCTATTATGTACAAAATTCAAAATCTTCATAGTTAAGATGCATTAGTAAGTTTGAAATTCTATCAAAAGTACTTTACAGGAAACCTATCAAGTCGATGTATACAGCAAGCCTGTCAAGTTGATAAATGAAGGAAATTTGGTAAATGAAGGAAAAAGGAGTAAATCAGTTAAAGGTTAACCGAGTGCATTTAATGTTAAAGGAAGCCTGTCAAGTTGATAAATGAAGGAAAAAGGAGTAAATCGGTTAAATGTTAACCGAGTGCATTTAATGTTTTGACCTAACTCACACGGAGCCCGATAAGGTATTTTGTGTACTTAAAGGTATTTTCGCGGTCATTCTCATTCACCAAGTTTTCAAGAGAGCAGAGCAGAGCAAATCAAGGCAATCAAACTTCATTCAGAGTGAATTTCAAGGTATTTACATCAAATCTCATCACACTGTTAAGTTGGTTTCCGATCTTGTCAAATTGCTATTATCTACCAACTGTGAAGTGTCAGTCGTTTGTAAATTGTCAAACGCTAAGGATAGTTTGCTAAGTTTTTACTTGTAATCTACAATGGTGCCTAAGATCCAAGATCCCATAGTTGTCAAGAATGTGGAGAAGCCCTCGCTGAAGTACCCTTTGACTCCTAAAGTCACCTCTAAACCAGATGACAAAACTGCATTTTCACTCATCCCTGATCGAGTCTTGTTAGTCGAAGATGTTAGATTCTTCACCAAATGCCATGTTGAAGAACTCGGTCATGTTGAGATTAGTGACACATATGATGAGCTATGTACCGATGGCAAAATGGATAGCAAGTACGAGCATATCAAAATCAAGGGATTAACTAAAGCCCTAGCCTATCCTCGTGTGTTGAAACCCCAGTGGGTTAAGAGTTTGTTTTAAGCAGAGTTCATGATGATTTTATGTGGCTAGAAGAGCAACCATTCAAAATCACTAAGGAAATCATTCATGTGATCATTGGGTATCCTATCTATGATCATGCACGAGCACAAAAAATGATATCACAGAAGGAGTTAATCAGTCTAACTAGAGTAGAATTTGATTACCAAGGACTGAAATTGAACAATGTCACTGATGCAGAACTTAAGTTTGCAATTAGAGTAATTGGTTACTATTTCTTCGAATCAGCAAGGGAAAACAGTGTACCATGTGCCGCAGTTGACTTAGCCTATAAAATAGTGAAAAAGGGAATGAAAGTAGATTTATGTGAAGTGCTACTGAGGAACTTGTTTGAGAACTTGAACACAATAACGAAGCCGAAGAAGAAAAACTCGACAAACACACTAAAGTTTGGTTCAGTTCTTGTATGCATGTTTTTCTACTTTGAGTTCTTTCCCTCAGTCAGTAAAGTAGTTTGGGAGCTACACTAACCTATCACCCATCAGATCAATGATTTTATCAAGAAATTGGGAGATAATTTTAATGATATCATGGATGACTATTTCAGCAAATTTCAAGAGAAGATGCACAACAAGTACTGGATTCCACCACAGCTGGTATAGAAATATAAGGATGATATATGTTTTGAGGTAGACACCAATTACTATTATATGAGTGCTGTTGAACCAAGGACTCAATCTTTTCCACCAATGGGTTATGAGATTGACTATGATATTACACAACAACAAATTGATGCCTATCTTTCATTACCAAGGCATGCTACCGAACTAAGATATGGAACTTATGAAGAGGTGAAAGAAAAAGTAAAAATGAGAATTGTAGTACCCAAGGCTACAAGAAAGGCTACAAAGATGATAAAGGTTTTATCTGAGAAATTCGGAGAAGAATCCTCCTCTACACCTATCAAAGGAACTCTTTCCATTACCGAAGAGGAATCAGAAGCTCAAGAGGCAGCAATAACATTAAGTACCGAGTTGCCTAAGGGTAAAGTTTTGAAAAGAAAGAAACAGGACATTTCAAAGGCCCTACCGACTCCACCAACAAAGAGACCTAACACTAGAGCATCAGCTGCATCACCGAGTAAGAAACAAAAGAGTGTTACTATTCCCAAGGTAACCAAGACCTACAAGAAATCTACTTGGAGACTCATTTTGGCAAAAGAGTCTAGTGATACAGAATCTGATGATGCAAACAAATTTCAGATTGTAAAAAGCAAGAAGGTAAATATTTATAGTGTTGAAAACTTTTGTGCCAATCTTAAAGAATATGGTGGATTTGTAGGATTTAGATATGTCAAGTATGAGACTAGGAATAATGATGAGAAGCGATAAATTAAAGAAGCTGTCATCTGCACACTTCTAAAGTTTTGGCTAGCTCCATTAGAACTAGTAAAGTCACTTCCGAGTGAATTATACTTACATATTGATAACAGATGGAAATATGCAATGGACTCAGAGAAACAAATAAGAGAAAGAAGTCTAGTCCATCTATTTCCTAATATGTCTGTAGCAGAAATTAAAGAACATTTGACAACATAGAAATTAAAGAACATTTGACAACATACAATTTTAAATTTCTTGTCAAGCAGAGAGCCTTAAAATTGATGAATGGGCTATACATTGATGTAGAAAATGAGACAAAAGACAAATGGCAGGATATCTTCAAAATAAAGGATGTCAGTGAACAATCTCAAGTTGAAATTGTTGATGTCACCGAGAATGATCCTGATGTCACCAAGCAAGGTCCTTATGCTACCAAGCAAGACTCGACTAACACTATTCAAATTGATGATGATATCATGGATGCAGAAGCACTGGAGCAGGAAATGATAGAAGGCACTACCTATGCAAAACTTGTATCTAGTGAATCTGTCTTAGAACAAGTTCAACCTTATCCGCCGGTCAAGCCACCTGTCTCTACTGAAGCTCCTAAAGATATAGAACAAGGCACCGAAGGTCACAAGTCTAAAGCAGCAGAAGATACAACTAAAGATCAGAAGTCTCAAGCACCTTCAAGCACTAAAAATGTTACAGCTGAGACCCCTAGTACCAAGACACCCAAGGACACCACAACGGCTACAGGAACTGACCAAAGTGTTGCATCTATCGAGCAACCTACTGAGGGTTAGCAAGCCTCACAAGAACTTGTCTTAGTACAACCGATCAAAGGTAAAGAGAAGAAGGTGAGAAAGCATAGTTTCAAAGTTGATTTAACTAAACCAATAGTGTTGCCCAATGTGGATATCTCAAAATTAAAAGGGCAAGCACTTATTGATTTCGGTGAACTATGCAAAGCAAAGGCCGAACAAGAAAAACAATTGGCCATTCAAAAGAAGAATAAAGTACTACAGAAGGTAAAGACACTACTAACATATATGCTACCTTCAGCAATAGTGTGAACTGATGCAGCCATCCACATTCAACTGGATGAACTCCTTACTCAAATAGAAACATCTGGAGTTGATGCATCTGAGTACTTGAGCAAGCTAAAAGATAAAGAGCTTATTGCAAAGATGATAGAAGAGGTACAAAAAGCTCTCGCTATAGGAAAAGTAAAGCTTGTCAAATTCATTGCTGAGTTGTCCCCTCAACTCAAGCATATTCTTTATTTATTTCAAAAACTTTGTACATTTTCCTTATTCATTAAAGATATCAAGAATAAAACTAATGCAATTGAGAAAGAGATCACCGATCTCTCAACTAAGTTGACCACCGAGCCTAATTCAGTTCAGAATTTTTATACCAAGCTTCAACAGCTCATGGCTCAATAGTTAGAACTTAGAAATGAAGAGCATAAGATCAGGATGGATATAATGACCCTCCAGACATTATTCCTTCCTCATCTCTCATCAGTTCAAGAGCAGATTAACCGAGCTACACGCCTATCTACTACACAAGAGGGAAGCACTCTTGATGGCTTAATATCACTATTGTATGATATTCAAGCACAAAATTCTTTAATGGAAAGTGTAAAGGATGCACTCTCAGTCGCACTCACCGACGCCAGGAACAAGTATAAATCTATTTTTGATCAGTTACCACCCTCGGATGGAAATTAAGTTTTTGATGTTTGTCAAAAAAGGGGAGTAATACTACATAAGGGGAGTAATATACTATATTTGGAGAGTGATACAGTTTTGGTAATACAATTTGAGTATTGTATATAGGGGAGTATACTGAGCAGAGCATGCAGAGCTAGCAGAGCACACAAGCACATAATAGAACCGAGCATGCAAAATCTAAGTAATATACAGAATAATGATAAGGGGAGTATATCTGCATATACTATTTCATTGACTATTGTATATATTGTCAAGTGTATTCATTTTGCAAGTATATAGATTTTTGAGTTATGACTTTGAAAGTAGTTTTTGTCAAACATCTCAACTAATGTCAAAAGGGGAGATTGTTACTACTTATCAAGTTGCCATTAGTTTTTATATTCAAAGTCATACTATATATTCTAGTCGGTTAGCACTACCGAATCATGTAGTCGGTATAAACAGAGAAGTCAGTATGCACAATCTAGTCGGTTATAGAAGAAAGTAGTTACAAAACTCAGTATACACCGAGCCATCTACCAAGTATCTTTTTGAGACTATCGAGCAGTAAAGATGAAACACCGAGTTGATATTCACCGAGTGAAACGTGTTACCAGATACATTGAACCTAGACATGCATATGAAAATGTGTTACAAGATCGAGGCACATCTAACCATTATTACATTGGAAATTGCACCAGAAGATTGTGTATGATTACAAGGTCAATCCAACCAATGAAATATTTTGTTTAGTTATTCATTAGAGGAATCTTGTTTGTAAGATCAAAGCAATGAATTAGATCACTATTTTAAGAGATCTATTTATATAGCATGAATTAAGTGCAAGGTGTGTGCATATATGTATGAAGGAAGACTGTTATAGAGACACAGAGGTCACCGAGAAGGTTTTCAGAGAACAGTCGAAGAACAGAGTAAATAGAAGGGTTTACCGAGTTATTATATGAGTTACATGCTATAAGCAAGGTAATCTTATTCTGAGCACATAGAATCTATTATAACATTTCAGATGTAAAGTTGCAGATATTTGTAATGATTTTATTGTAATATTGTGAAGTTGAAAGAGAAACCTTTAACAGGGTAAAAGACTCTAACCAAGTCTATAAATTGTAAAGCCTCTAACTAGGTGCAACATTCAGAATAAATGTTGTAAAATCCTTTAGCAAGGTAGATCTAACAAATCTTTTTACTCCTAACAGGGTAAGCTATCAGAAATAGCTAAATGTAGCTCTAACTGAGCATTCTTTATTATTGCAGTAGTGAAGTTGTGGGTGCCATCCCCACTGCAGTTTTTCTCTCTAACCAAGAGTTTCTACGTAACCAAAATATATGTGTTATGGAGTGAATCATGTATGATTGTTATCTGTTTGTTTTAACTTTATTTTATGTTACTACACTATTCTGTTTATGCATAACAGTAAGGTTATTATTAAAGAAAAGTTTGGGAGTACTGATTCACCCCTCCCCTCTTAGTACATTAGCTTTCCATATTGGGCCTAACAGTTGCATCTTTTGAAATTTGAAGAAACTCTTTGCATGTATCATGGGGAAGCAAACTACAACTCGTGCATGAAAACTAAGGTAAAAGGAAGTATTCGCTTTATTATTTTAATCTTATTCAAATTAAAGTTATTTCATTCTACTAAATCCACTCAAAAAGAACAAGAAAATGTGTTTAAAAGCTTATTCCAAGATTTATGGAGCTGTCAAGAGTTAAGTTTTTAATTTTACATGCTAATTGAGAGCCATCAGGAGCTATCTGGAGTTACCTGGAGCAACCGTTACAAAAGTGAATTTATTCAATTTGAAGGCTCATTATGAGTTGCAAAGGGACCTGTAACACTTTAGGTGTGGGGAGATGATGAGACCATAAAATTTCTCATATTTAACCCATTAAAATCATCTATTTCTTCTTAGTGTATTGTTGCAAAAGTGGATTTGAGTAATAATTGGAAGTTCTTTAGCTTGTTTAGGTAAAATATAAAGTAGAAATTTGATTATTTTTAGTAAACAAATGTCATTCAAATTGATTCTAATATGTTACCATGAGTGTGAAAAATGTTAAAATGTAGATGAATGAGTTAGTAAATAACTCATGACAATATGAAGATTCAAAAATAGTTGCAACAGAGAGCTCTAGATATTAACTTCAAACAACTCCTGAAAAACTCCTGACATTGTAGAAGGCTTTGAAGACATTAAGAGAAGATAGAGAATAATCTTAAATACTCCCATCACACTCCATAAATCATGAAAAATCATGGAGCAACAATCATTCCTAAATCAATGGGCAAAGTATTTGTTTCCTACAAGTTGCAGTTGCACACTACACCATGTTATCTTTCTAGACAACAAAGATAAATCAAATCAAAAAATTACTCGAATGTAATTGTATGATTTTAGAATATTATTTATGATGATCAAAAATAATTTGGTCAACTGAATTGAAGAATAATTCCTTCATTCACGTTGACAACTTGAGACTTCCTAAAATTCAAGTGCCCCAAAATTGTGAAAAATGTAGTCTTAGTAAAATGGCCACATCTCCCTCATTTCTCAACAAAATTAAAAAATTGAAAATGATCTGGAAAGTAGAATTGAAGGGATAAAACCCTTTTTGAGGTTCTGGAAATATTCATAATAGTGAAGGATAATTTCACACTAGAAAATGACTGAGACAAATTGGTGGGATGAAGGACAACATTGTTAGTTTTCTCAAAGTTTTGTAAATGACCCCTTAAAAATAGGATCTTGGATCCACATTCTAAGTAGATTGGTTGGGTAGATATGGAATTATAATTCTATAAATATATTTTAATTAATGAAGAAAAGGAGGGGATTAGAAAGGCTTGTTTCAGCCTGAGGAAATATGATAGTTTGTAGTTTCATTTCTAGCAATGTATTGTCTAGAATTTTTTAGTGTAAATTTGAATTCAAGCAAGTATTTTATTTCTAGCAAGTGTGAAATAGCTTAGCCATTTCAATTGATGCAAGTGTCCCTTAGATTAGAATTTCCTTTCATGCAAGTGTGCCTTAGATTAGCTTTCATTTCCCGCAACTTAGAATAGATTGTAAAATCAATTTTCTTCATTCTCTTTTGTATACAACCATGGACACTACCCTAGATTGATAAATTAAATGATGAGGATTACAATGAACCCATCATTTTTGGCATCGTTGCCATGGAAAGGTGTCATTAGGGAGTCTGTAAAGCTATTTTTTGTAGCTTTTTAGGTTTAGAAGTCCCTCAAGAAAGATTTATCTCTCGAAACCCCCCAAAACAACAAATCAAAACCTCCAAACATCAAATCTAAAGAGAGACGGTGCTATTTTTTTTTTTTAAATATCCTTATTTGGAGGACCATCACTCCAAGTCCTAGCAAAGTATATTTCTTTAAAGAAAAAATTGATGGCTTATTGCTTGCAAGAGGTGGAGAATACAATGAACAGAGCTTATCTTCATTACAAAAGCTTGCAAAAGAGTGATTTATTCGGAGATCTTCAAAGTCCAAGAATGGCTACCCAAGTAGATTTTTAAAGTCAAAGGAGGGCTTTCCATTTAGAGACTTGAAGAACAAGGAGCTGATTCTAGTCATGCATGCACTAGATCAGAAGGAAGGATAACAATATCTCTCCAATAAGCCCATGCATTTTCTAGAATCAGAAATCAAGGAGAAGGTTTCCATTTCAAAAGAAGGTGAACCATTGGATTTCAAAAAAATTGTCATATTCTTTTTATTATCTTGGCTTTAAAATGGAAACATATTGTGAGAAAGGGAAGATATTTTTTCAGAACGAGTTAATGGTTATGTGTAACCTCTCTACATCATTTAGTAGAGTAGGTTAGGATAGGTTTGCTTTATGTAAATAAGTGCTTTCCACATGCTATTTCCTCTTCTAAAAAGATGTAAACATGCACTTCTATACAAGTTGCTGCACTCAAAACTTGCTGAAAATATTTTGGCATCATGGATGATTGGTTATTGTAATCTTGAGCTCTAGCTCTAGGTCTAAATATTCAAAAGCATTAAAGAAAAAAAAATGATTAAGCAATCTGAGTTGTTTTCAACATAAAAGATCAAGTTGCAACTCTTAAAATTTGAAAAAACTATTTGCATGTATCATGGGGAAGCAAACTACAACTCGTGCATGATGGTTGCATTAAAACTAAGGTAAAATAAAGTATTTGCTTTATTATTTTACTCTTATTCAGATTAAAGTTCTTTCATTCTACTCAATCCACTCAAAAAGAAGAAGAAAATGTGCTTAAAAGCTTATTCCAAGATTTATGGAGCTGTCAAGTGTTAAAATTTTATTTTAAATGCTAACCGGGAGCCATCAAGAGCTATCTAGAGCTACTTAGAACAATTGTTACAAAAGTGAATTTATTCAAATAGAAGGCTCATTATGAGTTGCAGAGGGACCTTCAACACTTTAGGTGTGGGGGAGATGATGAGACCATAAAATGTCTCATATTTAACCCATTAAAATCATCTATTTCTTCTTAGTGTATTGTGAAGAGGGGAAAACAGATTTGAAGGTCAAATGATCAAAACATAACGAAATAAACATGCAGAATGCTAAAATATCATTAAAAGACCATTTCACCTTGCTATTTTACCTTCTCCTTCATATTGAGCTTGATGAAGTGAAGGTGCCCCTTGATAATGCTCCACTTGATGTGCTCCTTTGATTGCTAGATGTGGATGGCTCTCCAATGTTGTGCACAAATGGAATGGATTTGAAAAATGATAAGGATGAGATGATCAAGTTGCCAAGATGATTTCCTGGGCTCAAAAGGGCAGCATAAACTTACTAGATTTCAAGATGTTTTGAATGAAGGGATGGAGCCCTATTTTATAGGAAGAGGAGAGGAAAATGAATGGCTAGGATGAATTCGATATGAAGGGCTAAGATTTACTTGTGAGCTCACACAAGCTCCAAGAGAGGGTGTGGAGACCAAGAAATATGCCTTAAGGGCATTTCGTATCTCCACCCTCCACAACGTGCATTGGAGGAATTAAAAATTCTCCAAAAAAGGATATTATGGGGATTGGAGGAATAAAAAAGAATTAAAAATTCCTTGGGAGAGGGAATTCCTAGAGGAATGTGTGATTTCGAAAATCTTACATTCACCTAGAAAAAGGGCATTTAAAGCTAGTGGCTCAATGAAAAGGACAAAGAGTTGACTTTGTGGCTAATCATGATGATTAACCATTAACGACTCATTAGGAGGGGGATTAGAGGAAATGTTAGGTGGGATTAATATTTGTAGGAGAATTTGACTAGGAGAGAGAATGAGTGGAGGGGATAAAAAATTAGAAGAATAATGTTAAGTTAGTTTAGGGAGTTTCTAGAAGAATAAATTAAGAAGATGATTTGTAGGAATCATGTAGGTTAACTAATTAATTGAAATTAATTAGCTAAGAGGAAGATTTGTGAGGATTTGATTTTTTTAGAAGAATAAAGAAAGGGATTGATTTATTAAATAAATCAATCATATGCTATAGTGACAATATTAATTATATTTAATTAATATTGAGAGGAATTTGAATTAACATAATTAATTAATTAATTATGCGAGGAATTAAAAATAATTAAAAAAATTATTTTTAAGTGTCTACATATTGTTACAAAAGTGGATTTGAGTAATAATTAGAAGTTCTTTAGCTTGTTTAAGGTAAAATATAAAGTAGATATTTGGTTTAATTCTAGTAAACAAATGTGATTAAAATTGCTTATAATATGTCCACATGAGTGTGAAATATGTTAAAATTTAGATGAATGAGTTAGTAAATAACTCATGACAATATGAAGATTCAAAAATAGTTGCAACAAAGAGCTCTAGATATTAACTTCAAATAGCTCTTGACAACTCCTGACATTGTAGAAGGCTTTGAAGAAATTAAGAGAAGATAGAGAAGAATCTTAAAGACTCCCATCACACTCCATAAATCATGCAAAATTATGGAGCATCAGTTATTCCTAAATCAATGGGCAAAGTATTTATTTCCTACAAGTTGCAGTTGCACACTACACCGTGTTATCTTTTTGGACAACAAAGATAACACAAGTTAAAAAAGCACTCCAATGTAATTGGATAATTGTAGAATATTCTTTATGATGATCTATAATTATTTGGTCAATTGAATTGAAGAATAATTCCTTCATTCATGTTGAGAACTTGAGACTTCCTCAAATTCAGGTGCCAAAAAATTGTGAAAATTACAGCCTTAGTAAAATGACCATATCTCCATCATTTCTCAACAAAATTAAAAAAAATCAAAATGATCTAGAAAGTAGAATTGAAGGGATAAAACCCATTTTGAGGGTTTGGAAAGATTCACAATAGTGAAGGAGAAGTTCACATCATAAAATGACCGAGACAAATTAGTGGGATGAAGGACAACAGTGTTAGTTTTCTCAAAGTTTTGTAAATGACCCGTTAAAAATAGGATCTTGGATCCACATTCTTAGTAGATTGGTTGGGTAGATATGGAATTAGAATTATATAAATATATTGTAATCAATCAAGCAGAGGGGGGGATTAGAAAGGCTTGTTTCAGCTTGAGGAAATAGAATAGTTTGTAGTTTCATTTCCAACAATGTATTTTCCAGAACTTTTTAGAGTAAACTTGAATTCAAACAAGTATATTTTATTTCCAGAAAGTGTGAAATAGTTTATCCCTTTCAATTGATGCAAGTGTGACTTAGATTAGAATTTCCTTTCATGCAAGTGTTCCTTAGATTATCTTTCATTTCATGCAAGTTAGAATAGATTGTCAAACCAGTTTTCTTCATTCTCTTTTGTATACAGCCATGGACACCACCCTAGATTGATAAATTAAATTATGAGGATTACAATGTACCCATCATTTTTGATTCCGTTGCTAGGGAAATGTGTCATTAGGGAGTCAGGAAAACTAGTTTGACATCCTTTTAGGTTTAGAAGTTCCTCAAGAAAGATTTGCCTCTCAACCCCCCCCCCCCCACCCCCCCCACCCCCCAAAAAATAAAAATAAAAAAATCCCTCAAACACAAAATCTAAATAGGGATGGTGCTATTTTTTTCAAAATAACCTTAGCTGGAGGACCATCACTCCAAGTCCTAGCAAAGTTTATTTCTTTAAAGAAAGAATTGATGGCTTATTGCTTGCAAGAGGTGGAGAATACAATGAAGAGATCTTATCTTCGTTATAGAAGCTTGCAAAAGAGAGACTTATTTGAAGACCTTCAAAGTCCAAGAATGGCTACCCAAGTAGATTTTTGAAGTCAAAGTAGGGTCATCTACTCAGAGATTTGAAGAACAAGGAGTTGATTCTAGTCATGCAGGCACCAAATCAGAAGGAAGGATTACAACATCTCTCCAATCAACCCATGCATTTTCTAGAATCAGAAATCATGGAGAAGGTTTCCACTTTAAAAGAAAGTGAAGCATTGGATTTCAAAAAAATATCATCTTCTTTTTATTATCTTCTCTTAAAAATTTGAATGCATGGAAACATATTGTGAGAAAGAGAAGATATTTTTCAGAATGAGTTAATGGTTATGTGTAACCTCTCTACATCATTTAGTAGAGTAGGTCAGGATAGGTTTTATTTTTGAAAATAAGTGCTTTGCACCTACTATTTTCTCTTCTCAAAGGTCGTAAACATGCACTTCTATACAAATTGCTGCTCTCAAAACTTGCTGCAAATATTTTGGCATCATAGATAATTGGTTATTATAGTCTTGAGCTCTAGCTCTAGGACTAAATATTGAAAAGCATGAAAGAAAAAATAATGATGATGCAATCTGAGTTTTTGTCATCATAAAAGATCAAGTTGCAACTCTCAAAATTTGAAGAAACTCTTTGCATGTATCATGGGGAAGAAAATGACGACTCGTGCATGATGGTTGAATGAGAAACTAAGGTGAAATCAAGTATTTGCTTTATTATTTGACTCTTATTCAGATTAAATTTATTTCATTCCACTCAATCCACTCAAAAAGAAGGAAATGTTCCTAAAAGCTTATTCCAAGATTTATGGAGCTGTCAATAGCTGAAATTTTATTTTAAATGCTAATCGGGAGCCATCATGAGCTATCCAAAGCTATTAGGAGCAACTATTACAAAAGTGAATTTATTAAATTTGAAGGCTCATTATGAGTTGCAGAGGGACCTGCAACACTTTAGGTATGAGGGAGATGATGAGACCATAAAATGTCTCATATTTAACCCATTAAAATCATCTATTTCTTCTTAGTGTATTGTTGCAAAAGTGGATTTGAGTAATAATTGGAAGTTCTTTAGCTTGTTTAAGGTAAAATATAAAGTAGATATTTGATTTATTTTTAGTAAACAAATGTGATTAAAATTGCTTCTAATATGTCCCCATGAGTGTGAAAGATGTTAAATTATAGATGAATGAGTTATTATAACTCATGACAATATGAAGATTCAAAAATAGTTGCAACAGGGAGCTCTAGACATTAACTTCAAACAACTCTTGACAACTCCTAACATTGTAGAAGGCTTTGAAGATATTAAGAGAAGATAGAGAAGACTCTTAAATAATATCATAAAACTCCATAAATCATGAAAAATCATGGAGCATCAATCATTCCTAAATCAATGGGCAAAGTATTTGTTTCCTACAAGTTGCAGTTGCACACTACACTGTGTTATCTTTCTCCAGCAAAGATAACTCAAGTTACAAAAGAACTGCAATGTAATTGTATGATTATAGAATATTATTCATGATGATATAAAATTATTTGGTAAACTGAATTGAAGAATAATTCCTTCATTCATGTTGAGAACTTGAGACTTCCTAAAATTCAGGTGCCTAGAAATTGTGAAAAATGCAATCTCAGTAAAACAACCATATCTCTCTCATTTCTCAATGAAATTCAAAAATTAAAAATGATATGGAAAGTAGAATTGAAGGGATAAATTTTTTTTTAGGGTTTGGCAAGATTAACAATAGTGAAGGGGAAGTTCACATCAGAAAATGACTGAGACAGATCGACGGGATGAAGGACAACAATGTTAGTTTTCTCAAAGTTTTGTAAATGACCCCTTAAAAATAGGATCTTGGATCTAAATTATTAGTAGATTGGTTGGGTAGATATGCAATTAGTTTTATATAAATATATTGTAATCAATAAAGAAAATGGGGGATTAGAAAATACTTTTTTCAGCCTGAGGAAATATGATAGTTTGTAGTTTCATTTGCAACAATTTATTTTCTAGAATTTCTTAGAGTAAATTTGAATTCAATAAAGTATTTTATTTCCAACAAGTGTGAAATATTTTATCCTTTTCAATTGATTCAAGTGTGCCTTATATTAGTTTTCATTTCCTGCAAGTTAGAGTAGATTGTCAAACCAATTTTCTTCATTCTCTTTTGCATAGAGCCATGGACACTGCCCTGGATTGATAAATTAAATGATGAGAATTACAATGACCCCATCATCCATTACAATGATAGAAAATGACATTCACATCTCTAAGTGCAGCAAATGGATTTCTACTTTCATAACTAGGAGGGGACCTACACATAACTCTACATTCTACAATTCTATGACTATATGTACTACATTTGTAGTAGTAGCCATGTAATTGGGGTACATACCAATCAGTGTTGAATTTATTCCAGATTTGTCTCCTTGGAGAAACATAATATTGTATTCTAGAGTTCTTCCTTCTTGTGTCCTTGACCTTAGTGAAGCCTCCATCATCCATCTTGGCTTTTCCTTTAGGATCAACATGCTTGTTCTTTGTAGCAGCAATATATGTCTTCTTCTGAGTGGGATTGCTAACTATAAATGTTTGTTTGACTTCAATATCACTTGAGGAGATGAAGTCTATCTCCTTTCTAGGTGAATCTTCATGGTTAGAACATTGTCCTGCTTCAAATCCACCACCATTAATGTCCTTGGTGTGCTTCTTCTTGCTCAACATTTTTTCCAATGATTTAATGCTGCCACCATACTTGGTTCTCATCTTGAGTTCATCTTTGCACTTCTCAAGTTCCTTTATGTGATTTACAATTTCTTCCTCCATTTCTTGACACTCCTTTTCCTTCTCCTCCAAATTTGATTTTGTTACTTCATACATGCTTTTTTCTTCTTACAAATGGATTCTCATATCAAAAATATGTTGGAATCAATGAAAACTAAGAGTGGAGGGTGAATTAGTGTTTTGCAGTTCACAAATTTATTAAGTTGATTCTTTAACCACCAGATGCAAATAACTAAAAGCAAAGTGCAGAAACATAAACCAATTAAACATGCAACCATAACACTGGAATTGTTTACGTGGAAACCCAAAATGGAAAAACCACGGTGGGATTTGAACCCACAATATTATTATACTATGGCCAGTAGTAAAATAATATTACAAAAGTGGAATGCACTTACATTCAGGAACATTTCCTAGAGCTCACTGCTCAATTACAAAATAGGGCTGCAACCCTGGGGGACTCACTATCCTACAGATGAGATATAGAAGCAAATACAATGTCTGAACTAGAGTATACCATCTACAAATGCCAAAAATAAGTTCCGGTTAGGCTAAAGAGTGATCCACTATCAGTGCTTAGAGCAAATGCTCTATTATTCTCTACTACCATGTACTAGATCAACAAACCTCAACACGCACACGTGAACTGTTCTTAATTGCACCAAAAACAATTTTACACACATATATCCACATCAAAATGATCACCCAAGTCCATCATATATACCCGCACCACCAAAATAGATCTCTAACTAGTTGGCTACTCAAAACAACAAAATGTGAAACGTGTAGACTCATGTCAGCTCAATCCTTCTACAAATCCTTATTCTAGACCTAAAACATATGAACATATGATCCCAAACTTCCAATTGGTCAACCCAATCACCTCAACCTCATCAACATCCACCGACATCACCTCAAGGATTGCAAACTACATCCTACACCATCAAACATGAAGATAACCTCATTCTTCCTGTAATACTAGATACTAGACCAAAAAAATTGCACTAGAACAACATCGGAGGCTAGAATTGCATGAAAAGATGCCTCACACATCCAATCAACTATTCCAATCACTAACCAAAACTGCATCACTGAAAATGAATAATGCTTTCCGGATCTATACATTATGTTCCACCGACCAGACTTATACTTCATGAATAACCAAACTTACTTAAGACTTCTGGTAAACCCAATCCCCATATACCAGATAGGATTACTAGGATGAGTTGCAATGATTTAAAACCCCTAAGTAATCTCCATGCATCTAACATCATTAATCTTCACCGAAATATCATCGGAATACTATCTCTTGCCAACAATCTCCCCCTTTGGCATGGATGGCAATACTTTGAAAAATGACAAGTATTCCAAGAATCCAAAAATGCAATCAATCTGGAAGTTTGTATACTCAACTAAATCCCCCTAAGAATGTGTACATTTTTTAACTACTCTCTCTCCCCCTTTGATATCAATGGAAAAGGTAGGAATCCACCAAAAATTATATACAAAAAAATGTGTCTAGTGATCTATAAGAACTTGAAAATATCTACATAAGTTGCCTTCAAGGATTTCAGATGCTCATTCCATCCTCTTAGGAAACAATCCAAAAAATTAATTAGGACACTAAACATGTATGCATGAACTTCTACACCCTTAAGATCTATCAGAACATCTTTACCCAAAGCAGTTATTGCATCCTACTGAGCACCAAGTAAAGTATCCATCCAAGGAGTGATTACATTTCTCATTGACTCTTCCATTCTTCTTATCATCTGATCCTTTTCCTTATTTAGGCCCTTTATTTTATCATGAGATTTATTATCTAGGCTTCAAGGGTACTTAGAAAGACCGAATGCAGGGCAAACAATTATGCTATTCTAGCTAAATGCCCTTCAAGATCTCTTAAATTCTTGTCAATCTTTGCAAAAAACTTTAAGCAAAAAAAGACACGACTTGAAGATTTTACTAGCTTCATCCAAAGCATCCTCAACACTTTTCACCACAGATTTCAAAACTTCCCTATTAGTCTCAATTGTTTTCAAATAGGTTGGATTCTCATATGATTAAACTTGTTCAAAACCTTTATATCTACTCCTTTCTCTAATGATACACAATCTGATTCAACTTTGTTTAACATATCTTTAGGCTTACCAGAGGGTGTGTCACTAGAAACCTACTT
Source organism: Cryptomeria japonica (assembly GCF_030272615.1). NCBI lineage: Eukaryota > Viridiplantae > Streptophyta > Pinopsida > Cupressales > Cupressaceae > Cryptomeria > Cryptomeria japonica. The sequence continues at coordinate 116,985,597 of NC_081409.1, forward strand.
AAGGTTAGGAAAAATTTTCTCCAAAATTGTAGTTGCCAAAGATATAACCGCTTTCTCTTTAGATGCAGACTTAAGTAAGTCCTCACTTTCCTTGATTTGCGTGAGAGTGGCTAACTTTAGTGATTGAAGAGGGGATAGAGTACTCAAATCTACTAGACCATGAGAAAAATCATCTTCATCATCTGCAAAATTTACTTTACTTTGTTAGGAACAGTGGCTTTTGTCATGGTCACTGAAGCCTCATCAGTCTTCTCTTCACCCTTCTCCTTCACAACTTCTTGTGAATTTACATCCTTTTCTCCTTCCTCACCATCACCTTCACCCTTTCCTAATTCACCTATCTCCTATGCTATCATCTTAGCAATGATTTCTATCTCTAGAGGATCCTACATAGCTTCACCGGGGTTGTCAACTACTTGATTATCAGTGGTATCATTTGCAACTTCCTGTCCAACTGAATCAATCAGTACAGATGGTTGATCCTGAGAAACTTCTGTTTGAACATGAACTACCAGAGGAGAAGTATCTTTGCTTGATTGTCCTTCCGATTGGGAGTCATCTTTCTCTAGGTTGACTTGATAGCTATTTTATTTCAAAATTTTCCTTAGATACCCTCTGTATATTTAAACACATCTACCCTTCCGAACATTATTTTGTTTACTTTGTGCTTGCTCCAGAAGTTTTCCTTAGCAAGTCCCAAAATTTTTGGTATTTCATCTTTTGTTATATCAAGGCACTGCTTCACTAATGTAAGTTCTTCTAACCTCTCATCTTCTAGACTAGTTGTGTGTCTTTGGGTATCCAAGATATCATATAATTCTTTTGGGATCAAGGATGACAGTTCAATTTCATATAATGTACAACTACTTTTTTAATAGCACTCCGAACTTGTTCAATATAATGATTATAATACATAGAAAGGTTTGTCAAATTGCCTTCATTAACTATTGTGTCTATAATATTATATAATAGAGGGAAAATAGTGTAAGAACCTGCAATCTTACCTGACTTAAGAGCTTCATCTATCTCAGATTTTGGCTTCTTGACTACTCTCATTTTGTCGGATGGCTCATCTTGTGTTTTAGCTTTCTTGGCACATGGAGCATCACCGGATATAGGTTTTCTGACTACTCTAGAAAATGTAGTAGTTTTATTTATCTCTCTGACCTCTTAATCCAATTTAGTTCCCTCCTCTGCTGCTACATACTTCCTTGCAGACTTTTCTTTCTTCCTCTTTTCTACTCCACTGGTAGGTGTTGTTTGAGACTTAGGTGGAGGTACTGACTTCTGTACATCAAAAGTAGGTGTAGACTTACTTTGCTTGGCCTTAGTTTTCTTGGAAGGAGTGAGAACCAATTTACCTTGTGGCTTCACCATATCTTCTTCCTTTAGTATATTCTTCTCTCCAGCTCTCTGCACTTCTTCTTAGGTTATACCCATTCATTCAATAAGTTTCTCAATTTCCTTTCTTAATTTTCTTTTCCTTTTGGGCCCAGTGAATTTCTTGTGCAGGACTAGATCATTCTCCTTGAAAGTGCCAAATCTCTCCTCTTTCTTGTCCACCGGTTGACTCAACAAGTGTTGAGCATATGCATCAAGCGTAACTGCATCCACCTTATATGCCATGGGCATGTTCCAAATAGTTCTTAGCTCAACTGCCTCCATATGACACTGATCCTTGTCAACCATAAAACATATAGTTTTCTCATATTTCTCCACTATCTCTTTAGGAATTCTTTCTCTACTTTTCATAGTGGCTTGAAAAGTTTTGAAATAGCCCCCATAAAGCTGATTTTTGCATTACATTGTTACCAAGACCCAACAATCCTTCCTTGATTTGCATAGCCACTGATTTGTCATAAACCCATTGGAATTTTCCAATTATGGGGATCTCATTCATAAAATAAAGTATTAAACAAACAATTAGGGATCCAAACTTGAAGACATCTTTCTTATCTTGCTTTATTTTCTTTAAGTTGCTCTTTAACTCATTGAGAAGTATTTCACAAAGATCATACCTTTTGTCTTCCTTTAGCATTTCATAGGCTACAAATATGACCGTGCCAGATACATAATTCAGCCTGCTTGATTGATATACCTTGTATCCAATCACCATTGAGGCAAATATAACATCATGCTCAATAATATCATTGATAGTCATCGACTGGTTATCAAACTGAGATTTGGTAATCTTTGTCAATGTTGTATTCTGTATTTTCCTTAATCCGGGGACTTCACCGATTGCTTTTAAACATGTAACTACTTTAATGGCTTACTTAGTAATCTTGTATGGTCTATCCAACCATATGAATTAATCATGAACTCTGCTCAAAATATATCAAACCCATTATGCTTCATCAAAAATCAAAAAATGAATAAATTGCACAAAACCCTTATCCTAAAGTGCCTTGAATTCGGGCTTCAGATTTCCCAAATTGTCTGATAGATGCTTGTTGTAGAGTGATAGCATATCAACATTACCCAATTATTTGATGCTGCAATGGATATAAGCCCTAATATCCTTGTTATGAAGCACACCGTATGAGACTAAAGAAAATGCTCCTTTTGGATCATCTTCAACATATTTAAATAGACGCCTCTTGAATACATGCCTTTCTCTCTCAGAAATTTCCACCACCAAAGAAGTCACAACACTAGATGCAGATGCCATGTCTAATTTAGGGCATGAAAAGATTGCTCATAAATGGATAAATACCTCTTTTGATCTGAATCAACCGCTAGAAATCTCTGAATGATCACTTCTAGATTGATTATCACAACTCAAACTCATTTGCATTGCTCTTCTGTTCTTACTCTCATTCGCATTGTGAAAAATGAATGACTGAAATGCCCTTTTTATTTGCCAAAAACCTAATTTCAAGTTGTAATAAGTGAACAACCCTAAAGTCTTTCGGCTTCCATGAAATCACCTTCCGAAATCTAAAATCTTCATGAAGTCTTTCGGATATCATCTGCTTACCTGATCTTGATCTTTTGCAACCTTCTGGAATTGGTTATAGATCTACAAAAGGGGGTTTTAAATATCTATATGATAATCTCCCCCTAAGGCCAAAAATGCCCTAGTTACAGGATGAGGTTCCATCACTGGATTCAGGTGTGCATCCATTTTGCTCATTTGAATCTTCCTTTTGTACTCACATCTTCTTATGCTGATCTTTGAGCTCTTCCACTTTAGCTTTTCCTTTTTCATCTGATTTGTTCTTGTTCGTCAGTGCATTCTTGCTTCTACAATATCTTGCAATATGACCTAGCTTGTTGCATGCATGGTGGACAACATTCCTTTGCATAGGCCTAAAGTTCATCTGATTTGGACTCATCCTGCATTAGTTAGAAATATGTCCAAATATCCCACAAGCATAGCATCTGTTGTTCTGAAAGTTATTTATCATTGTTCTGCATATGTTTGACTTATGACCAAATTTGTTGCATATGAAACATTGACTGATAAAGGTAGAACCATTATTCATCATGTTGTTCATCATCCCATTATTCATCTTACTTCTGCATTGACTTGCCATATTACCAAATTTACCACAAACAAAATATCTTCCATTGAATTTATAGACATTAGGCTGTCTTACTAGAGGTTTCTTGTTCTTCTACTGATGATTGCTTGGACTAGAACCAAAGGATTCTCCTTTCTCAAATCCAAGTCCATGCGTATCTTTCCCATGTCTTTGACTTTCCAACATCTCTTCCAATTGGGCTGAACTAGATTTGAATTTTTTTTTTTTGTACTCATTAGAAGTAGTCAACTCATCTCTGAGAATTATGATCCACCTTTCAAGTTCTTGTCTATCATTCTTTGTTTTCACCAATTCAAGCTTCAGTTGATCATTCTCATATGTCAATCTACAACTTTCATTAAATCTATCATTTAGTGGCTAAGTCGAGGTTTCCTCATTCTTCTTTCGGTCTTCAATCTCCTTAGTCAACTTCATTATAATAGATTACATCTCATTCTTCAAAACTACATTCTCCCTAGCCAACTTCTCACATTCATCTATCAGAAGGATTTCTTTGGTCACTAGCAATGCAGGCCGACATGGTATAGAAAAGGTTATCGGTATTGGAGGTTGACATATCTTGGATCTGGCATCAACAATTTATTTTAATTTTTATACATTTGTGATATCTGACCGACATGTAATCTTATATTGTTTATATCTTTATAAGCCGACATAAGGCATAAGTTGTATAGGGTATATAGGTTAGTTTGATAAGATCATTTTGATATAAGGTAATAGAAATGGAATGGATATGCAAATATAATTATTCAGAGAGATCATGTATGTGAGGAATTTATTGTAAGGGTTATTCCAGTAAAGGGGTTTAGGGTTTCTAACCGGAATAGATAGAGCTTAAACCGAAAATGTATTCTAGCATAGAATATGCTATCTTAACAGTTCACACTTCTCTAGATTATTGTCTAGAATTTTATGTAGTCAGTGAGGCTCCTATTGTGATTGAGTAGTGTGCTCTAGGTTGTAAGCCTTCCTACAAGTGCAGGCCCATCATATATTGTAACATCTCTTCATATGACTAGTGGATTGATATTGTGGGTCACAAATCCCACCGTGGTTTTTCCTCATTGAGGTTTTCCACATATAAATATATTTATTATGATTCTTATTTATGTGTTTGGCTTATTGGTTGATTTACTTCTTTCAATTCTGTTTATACTGGTATATTGGTTGGTGTATGAATATTTTGTTAAGGCTAAAATCTACTATTCCGGTATAACACTAATTCACCCCCCCTCTCAGTGTCATTGGTTTCCAACAATTAGTATCAGAGCCTTGTGCCTCGAAGGAAGTTTAACAGCTTGAGGAAGATCCTGAAACCGAAATCATTGAATATGGCTTTGGAGAAGCAGCTTGAGATTGCACTTGAAGATTATGATGCTAAAAGGTTGAAGAACTTAAAGCTACAAGATGAATTGAATTCTACTAAGGAATTCATTCTTGTCTTGCAAGAGAGACTATCATCTGTTCAAGCTAGGAGAAAGAAACTTTTGCAAAATCAGGATGATGAAGAGAAAAATGCACTTAAGGAACTATGTCAAAAATTGAGTTAGGAGAACATGGTTATGAAGAATGAAATGCAAGTTATAACTATGAGGATGTCTAAGGATATTGATGATAGAAATAAAAAGGAAGAAAATCTTGCTGTATCCGTGAAGAACAAGTTTGAAGAATGTGGTAGGTTGGTTCATGAAAATGATATGTTGAGAACTGATTTGGTACAATCCCAGAGTAATGAGCAAGAGCTTGAGAGACAAATGATAATACAAAGAGAAGATTTTACTACTGCAAGTGAGTACAAATAAAAATACAAGATCAACTCAACACAACTTGATGAGTTATTGAAGAGACAAAGGCAAATTAGAGATTCTAGTGGACTTGGATTTGAGCAAGGACAGAGTTCCGGTACTGCTAATGAAGATCAAAACCATAAGGCACCGGTATGACAATTCAATGCTTATAAATTCAATGGTAGATGTTTTATTTGCAATAGATTTGGTCACATGGCTAGGCAATGTAGAAACAGAGAAAATCAGAACCCTGATTCTACTCTCGGTAAATGTTCTAAATGCAATAAAATTGGTCATATGACAAAAGATTGCAAAATGAATCTAAAATGCTATGCTTGTGGAAAATTTGGATATATGGATAATTAGTGCAGGTCAAGTAATTTCACCAATTTTAGCAAAGCAATTCAAAAGAACAATGTTACATGTTATGCATGTAATGAAGTTGGATGTATTGCTCAGTTCTGTAGAAGCAGAAATCCACCGGTTAGTAATGGAGGATCAAATGAAAAGGGAAAAGAGAAGGTTAGTGAAATCCGACATGATCATACTCAGAGATGGGTGAGAAAGAATGAAGAACAATCATCTGATGGGAATGTCCTGGTTACTTATTTGACAAAAGAGATTGCTCTTGCACCAACAGTGAGCTCATCTGATAAATAAGGAAGATGCCTTAGGGGTAGGCAAAATTCATGAAAATGCTGCATATGCCTCGGGAAGATGTTCCAGATATTGGAGAGGATTATCCAACATGGATATGTTCTGAGAAAGATCCAGTATCTTTCACCAACAGTCCTTTATGTCAATGGAAGATTAGGGTTTTGTCGAAGGATAAAAGGTTGAATACACTTCATTGTTAATCACCCTGCATTCAGAGTGACTAAGTGTGATAAGAGGCTATTCAATGGCAATCAGATTTTTTCTTGAGTGATTTCACCGACATCTGGAATAATTTATTGGAGGTTTTCACCGAGAGCAATCAAGAGCTATTTTTATTTAAACATGGAAGAAGGATCATTTTCTATTCCTATTTTTGTTGCAAACCCAACTGCAATGGAGGTCAAGAACCGCCCCAGGCAAATTTTTAAGCAGTATCCACATGTGGCTACCCAGGAAGATTCGGTTGGAGTGTTTTCTCATGTTTCAGAGGGAGTTATGTATGTAGAGGATGTTAGGGCATTAATTCACTATCATATAGATGACTTAGGAACTTTAGACATCAAGGGAATGTATATGAGTGAGCTATTGGGAGAATCTGGAAAGATCAAACCGACATATCAACATAGTGAAGAACTAGGGTTTACAGACATTCTGGATATTCCAGAGTTGAGGATGAGATAATAAGATATGTACTGAGAAGAGTACATGGGGAATTCATATGGCTGGACAAACCTTACAAAATAACTATCCGGGCAATTACTAGTTTGTCAGTGGTAGGGCAACATCCAGATAAGAAAGTTTCAAATGACTTTGTGAGGAAGATCACCGGCGCTACATTTGACAAGATATCCATGAAAGTGAGCACTATCACCGACACAGACATCAAATTTGGAAGCATGATTATCAGATATAAGGTAACTCAGTCAAACCGACTGAATTTTGTTTACAGTTCCTGCATTTTGGCTACTTATAAAATGATGAGAGACAATGTAAAGTTAGATCTTTGCGGTTGGATGCTTGATGAGATGTTAATCAACTTAGGAAAGATTAAGGGTGAGAAAAAGGGCACTTTCCAGTATGGGAAATTTGTTAGTCTACTTGATTCTATATTTTTTGAATGATACACCCAGTTCTGGTAGGAAACAATGGGCTTTTGACATTCTAGTAGGAAGACAATTGAAACAATCAACTACTGCATTAGGAAGCCAAAGAGCTGATAAGATATGGGGGTATTTCAAGGCATTTCATAAATCTATGAGGTCTAGGGTAAGGGTACCCGAGCATATAGTAGAGAAATACTCTACCAACATTTGCTTCATGGTAAAGAAGGATGAGACTCTCATGGAAGCAGTTAATCCCCGAAAGATTTGGATTGAAGAAATGGGCTATGAGGTAGATGCATAGATTCTTGATGCCTACAAAAAAATGATAATTGATGCACCTATAGATGAGGTAGAGACGCCACATGGAACTACACAACCGAAGACTCTAGAGGTTGAAACAGAGTTCAACCGGAAGAAAAGGGAGCAACAAGAAGGAAAAGAAAGAGTTTGTATAGAAGGTCTCAAAGGACATCAAGGCACTAATTAATGTTGTCCCAAAGAAATGTAGGAAGAGGAAGGATCTAGAAGTTCATATTGAACCTGTTACTGCTGAATTTGAATCAGAGGATGACACTCCATTAGCATTCAAAAGGGTTGTTAGGAAGAAACCAGAGGAAACAAAAGTGGAAGCAAAGAAGCAACTGGTTAGGAAGGTCAGAATAAGGCTACCGACACAAAAGAAAACACCTAAAACTACACCTACAACTGCATCTAGTACTGTCAAGAGGAAGAAGAAGAGTGACATTGATTTAGCAATTGAAACTGGTAATGTTACTATCATACCACCCAAAACTTGTGCATAAATTGTAGATAAAATTACTTAAGATGACATGTTGAAGAATATTAAATTTTATTATGAAAACTTAGAGGATGATGAACAAAGAGAGGTAGAGGAAGCAGTCTTATTATACTTAGATATCTATAAAAAAGCCTTAATAGAAATAGAAAATCAAATACTGGTTGAGTTATATAACATGTTAGATGCAAAAAGATTATCTAATATGTAAGAGGATAAACACATTAAAATGCAAGAACTATTAGCTATCTGTGTTACTATAACTCCAAATGAAATGGATAAGACAATTGAGGCGGCAGATAGAAAAGTCTTCAATAGAAAACATAGGATAACTAGTCTGATGCTAGGGAGAGTGAATGAAATAATAAAGGAAACTCAAAAGGCATGGATTAAATTTTTGGGAGAACACAAAGGATTCTTTTTTTCACCGGAGACCAAAACAATCATTGTAGATTCCCTGGTTGAAGGAGAAGGAAAGGGAATTATGGGTACTTCACCCTCAGTTTTGAAAAATATTAAGATAGTGGAAATTGAGCCACCGGTAAATAAAGATATACATACAAATATAGAGATACTGGTTAATACAGAGAATGAACAAGATAACGATGTACATGATACTAACATTGAGGACAATTGTCCTCTAGATACTAATGTATAGGTTGAGGACACTGTTCCTATAGAGGAACCCACAGTTACACAGATTGCACCGAGTCACGAAGCCACCAATGGAAGTGAGCAGGTAATAAAGGATAAATCATTAGAGGAGAAAACAGGGGAATCTGGCAGGGAAGCAGTTGTTGGCCCATCATTATTGACAATTGACACTTCTCAGGTAGAAAAGAAAACCATCAAAGAGATGAGTCCCATTGAACTAATGATGATGGCTGCTCAGAAACTAATGAAGGAGGGAACTGTAGACAAGGGGATTATAGATCAATCAATCACTGTTCTACACAAATTGGTCCCAGAGTGTAAGATTGAAAATGAAGCGACCCCTTTCGACAAGCTTAAGGTAATCAATAAGCATATATCAAAAGACTTTCAATCCTTATAACAAATATCAAACCGACAAGCATTAGAAAGATTTACTTAGGCTAAGAGAGCTGCTTTTGTTCAGGTAATTGAGACAGAGAAGAAAAAGATTGAGGAGAAGCTAATTCTAAAAGAAAATTCTTTGAAACAATGTACAAATATATATAGGGTATGTTGCAATATTGAAATACTTACAACAAATGTAGATAAAAAGATAAAAGAGATTTAGGAGAAAATTGCTAGTATTGCTAACACTTTTGATGGATTAATTTCATTGACTACATCAATTGATGGTCAAATTTTGATTTTGGAGAACCAAATTTCTACTCTTGAGAAGGAAAAAGACAAAATAATTTGAAGAGCCAGAAGTTTGAGAGGCTTGGTGAGTCCAAGATTGGATTCACTCTGTGTACATAAGAAGGAATGCATGGATATGCTGGGAAAGCCCACACCAACAAAGGTAAATGAGAAAGAATCTTTTGCACATTTATTGAGTGGTATTGTATCTATTTACGACACATTCAAAACCAGCTGGGATACTTATGTGGAGTTACTAGAGAAGGCTTATCTAGAAATTTTTAAATTGGTCAAGCTTCGGTAAGATATTTTTGGAGGTATTCAGTGTACAGTTCTTATTCTTTGACATTATTTTTACAATTTTTGGGTATTGATGTCAAAGGGGGAGTAGTATAGATGTGAAAAAGGATAAAAGAGTTGCATACATTAGGGGGAGTTACAAAGTTTTGGAGTTTTTGGAGATTTGGAGTATTTTGTATATTCATCTCAGGGGGAGTAGGGCAGGATAAAATCGACAGATGAAACCATGACTAATTTTCACATGAGTGTTGCCATCAATGCCAAAGAGGGAGATTTTTGGCAATTGACACTCTATTGGTTGGTTTCACTATGTTGTCATTGATGGAAACATGATTTTGTGTTCCGACTTCATATGGTGTACCGACAGGCACTTCACAAATTCTACACCAACACCGACAAGTCAGAAGGATTTCTTTGGTCACCAACAATACATGCCGGCATGTTAGAGAAAAGGTTATTGGTTTGGAGGCCGACATATCTTGGATCCGGCATCGGAAATTTATTTTAATGTTTATACATTTGTGATATCTGGCCGACATGTAATCTGGTATTGTATATATGTTTGTAAGCTGACATAAGGCATAAGTTGTATAGGGTATATAGGTCAGTTTGATAAGATCATTTTGATATAAGGTAATAGACATGGAATGGATATGTGAATGTAATTATTCAGAGAGATCATGTACGTGAGGAATTTATTGTAAGGGTTATTCCGGTGAAGAGGTTTAGGGTTTCTAACCAGAATAGACAAAGCTTAAACCAGAATTGTATTTTGGCATAGAAGATGCTATCTTAGCAGTTCACACTTCTTAGGATTTTTGTTTGGAATTTTATGTAGTCAGTGAGGCTCCTATAGTGATTGAGCAGTGTGCTCTAGGCTGTAAGCCTTCTGACAAGTGCAAGCCCATCGTATATTGTAATATCTCTTCATATGGCCAGTGGATTGATATTGTGGGTCACAAATCCCACCATTTTTTTTTCCTCATTGAGGTTTTCCACGTATAAATTTGTGTGTTATGATTCTCATTTATGTGTTTGGCTTCTTGGTTCCTTTACTTCTTTCAATTCTGTTTATACCGGTATACCGGTTGGTGTATGAATGTTTTATTAAGGCTAAAATCTACTATTCTGATATAACACTGATTCACCCCCCCCCTCTCAGTGTTATTGGTTTCCAACAAATAGATCTCTAACTAGTTAGCTACTCAAAACAACAAAATGTGAAATGTGTAGACTCATGTTAGCTCAATCCTTCTGCAAATCCTTATTCTGGACCTAAATCATAGGATCACAAACTTCCAATAAGTTGACCCAATCACCTCAAACTCATCAACATCCATTGGAATCACCTCAAGGAATCCGGACCACATGCTACACCATCAAAGATGAAGATAACCTTGTTCTTTGTGTAATAATGGGCATTGGACTAAGAAAATTGCACTAGAATTAGCACTAGAGGCTATAATTGCATGAAAATATGTCTCACACATCCAATCAACTATTCCAATCATCGCAACCAAAACTGAATTACTGAAAATGAATAATTCTTTCCGGATCTGTACATTGTGTTCCACCAACCAAATTTATGCTTCATGAATAACCAAACTTACTTAAGACTTCCAATAAACCCAATATCCATATACCAGATAGGATTACTATGCTAAGTTTCCATCAATGACAACCCCTAAATAATCTCCATGCATTTAACATCATCAATCTTCATCAGAACATCATAGAAACAATGTCTCTTACCAATACAATAGTTTTCTTTGACTCCTCAAGAGAATTGTTTAGGAGATATAGTTCTTCGACAATAACAAGCTTATACTTTTTGTATTCTTTTCTCACTTTTCTAAGTTCTTCTAGTGCACTCATAAGTTCACCTTCAAGATCTACCATAACTTCAACTTCTTCCTCTTCATCACTAGCCGCTTACTCATCATCTAGTTCTCCTTGTGCCATAAAGAGATTAACCTCTCTTTCACCACCACCCCAATCCTCATCAGAGACATTGTCTTCATCTGTAGCATCATTATCTTCAAAGGTGTAAAGACTATTTTTCTTTCTAAATCTCCTTCTCTTTGACTTGTAGGTTTTCTTCATTTTATCCTTACCAAAGGACTTCATACTTTGCTTCTCATCTCTTTCCTTCTCTCCATAAGGATATTTAGATGCAAAATGTCCAATCATGCCATAGTTGAAACACTTAAGGGGAAACTTTCCTTTGTACCTGCCTGATCCCTTTTTGAGTTTTCTCACAAAGTTAGCTACACTAGCATCTTGGTTGAGTTAAAGGCATATTCTCTCTTTGAGCTTTCACTACCAATTGTCCTCATCTCATAAGATGATAAGGAGATAAATAATTCATCCATATACAAGTTCTTCAAGTCTTTAGCTTCTTCAATAGCAGAGACATTTTTATCATACCTTGTGGTTAATGATCTTAGAACCTTCTTGACAATAACTTCATCTAAGACATCCTCTTATAGCATTCACAATTTCATCCACTCTTTATAAATAGTCCTCTATTTTTTCCTCTTCTTAAATTTTTAGGCTTTCAAAATGAGCTCTTAGATTCTGTAGTTTAACTACTTTCACTTTGATATCTCCTTCATATATTTTTTGTAGCTTATCCCATGTATCTTTGGCAGATGTGCAGAGCATAACTTTGTCAAACTCTGTATCAAATAAGTCACTAAGGATGGCATTCTTGGATCTAGCATTGTTCTCATTGGTAAACTTATAAGGCACTGAGAGGGGGGGGGGGTGTGAATCAGTGCAAGCAAGAATTTAATTAATCTGATAACACCTTTCACCAATCTGAAAATTAATATGCATGCAAGAAATATAACCACATAAGAAAACATCCAATAAAGCATGCAAACCATAACACAATGATTTTTCATGTAGAAACCCAAATGGGAAAAACCACAGTGGGAATTAGTACCCACAAAGATCAACTATCTACAGTATAGAGATCTGACCGGTTAAGGTCTTACAATCACCCTGCAAGGGGCACAAATGGTTAAGAGTGTCTTAGCCTAGTTAAGAGCTATACAATAAAGCTTGTTAGGACTAGCCCTGTTAGGAGCTACCCAATTCACTAGGATTTACAATCACAAAGCTAATGTGTCTCCTTGTTAGAGGATTTAACCTTTGGACCTGCTAGGATCCTACCACACCCTGTTAGAAGTGACCTTGCTAGAGGATTTTCTTGCTGCAACTCTTAAGAAGATGACAAGCTTGATTGATCTATTGTTAACACCTCTGTGCCTGATTAGATCCTCTTTTTCTATGCTTCTATCATGGAAACTACATAAAACTCTAACTCCTTTCACCACATGATCACTCTCTCTCTAATACATAAAATTATTCAATTTACATCTCCTTAAAAAGAACTTAGTTAGGTTGGTGAAAAACCTTGGAACAATTCCCTAATTCAATGAATCTGGCCACCTTATACATTTTACCGCTCATTACACTTTAATTATGTTGACCAAACAAAATATAACTCAAAAACATAACATAAAGTCTACCGGTTTACTGATCAAACAAACTCTGCTATACTAGTTCTCTGTTCCTCCTGACTATGACTATTCTTCCAATCATAACTTGCTCAATACTCTGAATCTGTTGATACGGTTTCAATCACAAACCTATGCCAATGTCATAAACATATGTTCCAAACCGCAACTTCCAACTCTTCTCCAATCATCCATACTAGTTTCTTGATCATCACTCTGTTCTTTTTTACTAGTTTGACAACAACTTAACAGTTTTGTTGTCTAACAAATTCCACTACCTGTTAGGCTATACCGGCTGGTCTAGATGACTTAGATGACTCAAAAAACATGGTTTCCATCAATGAAAACACAAATAAAGTCATCAAACATCCTATTATAGTTCTATCATCATTATCAAGCCATCAATCTCCCCCTTTGGCATTGATGGCAACACTTAGGAATTTTTTTGTCTAAGTGTCACATTACAACAATTTGGCTCTTAAATACATAATGCAAACTCCCCCTTAGGAATTACATGTTGTTACAAAATATTTTGATTGACTTATACTACTCCCCCTTTGACATCAATGGAAAAAGTAAGCAAATACATTTGAAACAAATAAATACAACATATCAAAATTTGCATTACCAAATGTATAGGAGTTCAAAAGTTTTACACTAGTTACATCTTGAGAAAAAAATCAACAAAATTAGTCTTCAAGACTTTTAAATCATTCTCCCATGTCTCCAAAAGAGTAGATGTTATCTCAATGTGTGTCTGGATCTAGTATGCAAGTTCTTGCATAGCATCAAGAGTGCTCATCTCCGGTGTAGTCAAAATTACCTCTGTCTCCTTGTATCCTCTCTGTAAAATTTGTAACTTAGGGACTATATGAGTCTGTAACTCCTATAATGATGTAGTCCTCTTGACCTGTTCAACCTCATACACTTTAATCTTATTTTGTACTTCTATAACCGATCTACCAAAAAAATTTATTTAATCATTTAGAGGATCAAATGATTCACTCAAAACCTTTAGCTCATGTTGCTATACCTTTATCTTCTTTTCAATATCATAAGAGAATGATGAAAAATTACAAATTGTAGTTAGAATTTTACCTTCGGTATTCAATGCTTCTTTGATGTGCTCCATATTTACAGTAAGACCTACTTTGTCTTTATCAATTGTCTTGATCAATGTTTCAATCCTTTTCTTGTCATATTCTTTCTCAAAATTTTGTATAGCAGTCTCTCTAAGACTCTTCATTTTCTCCCTTGTAGATGTAATCAAGTGGTCCAGTTTCTCAATAGAATTTGAGAGACTATCAGTATCAATATCCAATAATGTTGAAGACTAGAAAATATTTTAACAATAGTCTGTATAGTTTGTGCTTCTCTCTTTTGAGCTCTTAACATCTTCTTTTTGGCCTTAGATTGCATAGCAGATGCAATCTCCATCAGTTCATTAGGACTCATCATATCCATGCTTATCCATCCTTGGATGGATATTGTATCATCATATTCATCATCATCAATAATCTTCTTAGAAGTAGATAACCCGAGGCTCACTTTTTGCTCTTGTTCTTCTTCTTTCTTCTTCTTTTCTTCATTCACCGGTGGCTCTGTAGTTGTTTGCTCAACATAAACTTGTTCAATTTTCTGAGTATCTTTATACATCTCTTTACCTATCTTTGAAGGATCAATGATTTGCACATCATCCATTTGTGCATTCACTTATGTCTCAGTCTCCTCTTCATCTTTATCTTTATTGGTTGGAATGACTTCCAGTATCACTAGTTCTTCTATTGTGACAATAGGGACATATGTGGTAGTAGGAATGAATGTGGTGGTAGGAATGGATGTGGTACCTCCTTCTGGTTCTTTCTCTGTTTGAGTACATCTGGTAGTTCTCCTTCAATTATCGGTGCCTTAGGAATATCTTCTTCCTTAGAAGTATCTATCTATTCTAGTTCGTCATGTACAAGTCCTAAAAACTTCTTCAAAATTTCCTCAGTCTTATCTTGCACCAACTGGGACTCACCAACAAACAATCTAGTTAACCTCTTTTTAGTTCTAAATAATGGTTTTGATTTCAAAATAATTT
This sequence comes from Cryptomeria japonica, assembly GCF_030272615.1. Taxonomy (NCBI): domain Eukaryota; kingdom Viridiplantae; phylum Streptophyta; class Pinopsida; order Cupressales; family Cupressaceae; genus Cryptomeria; species Cryptomeria japonica. The sequence continues at coordinate 117,000,724 of NC_081409.1, forward strand.
CTTGTACTTCCTCCTATGAGGTCTCCGGTTGCAATTTCATAAGTACATATTCTATTATTTCTTTTTCTTGCCTAATAGAAGTCTGCCATCTAGCTTCCGGTTTACTATACAAAGAATCAGGTATTTGACCTTGTAATTCAATTAATGCTTTTCTATAGTGGTTCATAAACCAAACATCTGAATCTTCAATCTGTATTTTGTCTTCCTCACCAAAATGATTACAGTGCTTATACACACAAACCAATATACCATAATTGCTTATATTTATCAACAATTTCTCAAGTATGGTATTTTTGGTTACCTATGGCTTGACTAATTTAACAGTGGGTTTTCCAACCACTTTTGACTTCTTGCCATTTGCTCTTGCTTCCTTCTTTCCTCCTTCTGATTCAATTTCCTCTTCTTCCTCTGCTACAGCTCTATGTGCTTTTTCTTTCTTCTTTTTCCCTATAGCTTTAGGTGCTTTAGGTTCTTGTGGCTCATCTTGTTTTGATTTTCTCCTGATTTGTATCTTAGGAGGAGGAGGGGGATTATCCTTCTTCACATCAACACTCCTTTTTTGTCTACTAGTGGGTGCACTAGAGGTTCCGACCTTCTTTTCTTCAAACCTGGCTCTAGCTTCATCAATCATTTCTTTTGTGAAGCCTTTCTCAACAGCAAATTCCTCAACCTCTTTTATGACCTTTTTGGCTATTATCTATTTATCCAATTCAACATGTACCTGTATAGATTTCTCTTTAAAGGTGCTAAACCTAGATACATTAGGATCTACCGGTTTGGATAGGAGGTGATCGACATAAATAATTAATATATCAACTTCTACCTCATACCCCATATGCATTACCCATGAAGTCCTTGGCTCTGCAGCCTCCATCTATAATGTATCAGTATCAACCATAAAAAATATAGAGTCTTCATAGCTCTTCACTATATGCTTTGGTATCCTTTCCCTGTCATGCATTCTCTTCTGGAAATCCTTAGAATATCCCTAGATTGTCTTTGGAAATTCATTTCCAAGAATTTTGATACTGTTCTTAATTTGCAACATTACCGATGTATCCTCATACCATTGGATATCACCTAAGAAAAGAAGTTCTAGAAATAGAAAAACAAACCAATAATCAACTGACCAAATTTGAATTTCTGCCGCTTATCTTTCTTTATTGACTCAAGATTCAAAATTAGTTGTTCTCTCAAAGCTTCTGCTAGGTCATATTCAACATTCTTCTTTAACATCCGGTAAGTTGTGTGGATAGCAGCTCTAGGAATTCTATTCATCCAACTTGAATGATAAACCATGTAGCCAATGACCATAGATGCAAACTTTACTGTTGGATCATCAATATCATAGTACAAGCTAGGGTTTCTGTTGCACAAAAAAGATCAACCTGTCAATGCCAGATACAACCACTAGACTTATAGAATCCATAGGAGGCTATTAAACCATGTCGCAAATCCCCATGAGGGATGGTGGCCCACTGCCAACAATCCCCTCCCAGCGTCACTCGGTGTGGCCTGCGTGATTCGAACCTGTGACCAAGATCTAATACCACTTGTTAGAAACCAATACCACTGAGAGGGGGGGGGGGTGAATTAGTGTTATACCAGAAAAGTAGATTTAGCCTTAACAAAACATTTATACACCAACCGGTATAAATAGAATTGAAAGAAGTAAAGCAACCGATAAGCCAAACACATAAATGAGAACCATAACATAGATTTATATGTGGAAAACCTCAATGAGGAAAAACCATGATGGGATTTATGATCCACAATATCAATCCATTGGCCATATGAAGAGATATTACAATATATGATGGGCCTGCACTTGCAGGAAGGCTTACAGCCTAGAGCACACTGCTCAATCACAATAGGAGCCTCATCAACTACATAAAATTCTAGACAACAATTCAAATAAGTGTGAACTACTAAGATAACATCTTCTATGCCAGAATACAATTTTAGTTTAAGCTCTGTCTGTTCCGATCTGAAACCCTAAACCCTTTACCGGAATAACCCTTACAATAAATTCCTCACATACATAATCTCTCTGAATAATTACATTCACAGATATATTCCATTACATCCATATTATATTCTCAAAGTGATCTAATTAATCTGCCTTATATACCCTATACAAATTTTTTCCTTATGTCGGCTTACAAAAATATATTCAATATCAGAATACATGTCTGCCAGATAACATAAATATATATACATTAAAACAAATTGCCGATGTTGGATCCAATATATGTCAGCCTCCAATACCGATAACCTTTACTATACGATGTCGACCAACATTACTGGTGACCAAAGAAATCCTTCTATCTTACCAATGCCATTGTAGAATCTGTGAAGTACCTACCGGTACACCATATGAAGCCAAAAAACAAAATCATGTTGCCATCGATGACAATATAGTGAAACCAACCAATAGAGTGTCAATTGCCAACAATCCCCCCCTTTGGCATTGATGGCAACACTCATGTGAAAAATGGTCATGGTTTCATCCTACCAATTTCATCCTACCCTACTCCCCCTAAGTTGAATATGCAAAATACTCCATATCTCAAAAAACTCCAAAATTCTATAACTCCCCCTAATGTATACAACCCTTTTATTCTTTTTCACATCTATACTACTCCCCCTTTGACATCAATACCTAGAAAATTGTAAAAAGAATGTCAAAGAATAAGAACTATATACTGAATACCTCCAAAAATGTCTTACCAGAGCTTGACCAATTTCAATATTTTTGGATAAGCCTTCTCCAGTAAGTCAACATAAGTATCCCAGCTGGTTTTGAGTGTGCTGGAAATAGATACAAGAACACTCAATAAATATGCAAAAGATTCTTTCTCATTTACCTTTGCCGGTGTGGGCTTTCCCAACATATCCATGCATTCCTTCTTATGTACACAGAGTGAATCCAATCTTGGACTCACCAAACCTCTTAGACTTTTGGCTCTCCAAATTATTTTATCTCTTTCCTTCTCAAGAGTAGAAATTTGGTTCTCCAAAATCAAAATTTGACCATCAATTGATGTAGTCAATGAAATTAATCCATCAAAAGAGTTAGCAATACTAGCAATTTTCTCCTATATCTCTTTTATCTTTTTATTTACATTTGCTGTAAGTATTTTAGTATTGAAACATACCCTATATATATTTGTACATTGTTTCAAAGAATTTTCTATTAGAATTAGCTTCTCCTCAATCTTTTTCTTCTTTGTCTCAATTACCTTATCAAAAGTGACTCTCTTAGCCTGAGTAAATCTTTCTAATCCTTTTCGGTTTGATATTTGTTGTAAGGATTGAAATTCTTTTGATATGTGCTCAGTGATTACCTTAAGCTTGCCGGAAGGGATCACTTCATTTTCAATCTTACACTCTGGGACCAATATGTGTAGAATAGTGATTTATTGATCTATAATCACCTTGTCTGTAGTTCCCTCCTTCATCAGTTTCTGAGCATCCATCATCATTAGTTCAGTGGGACTCATTTCTATGATGGTTTTATTTTCTACCCGAGAAGTGTCAATTGTCAATAATGATGGGCCAACAACTGGTTCTCTACCGAATTCCCCTGTTTTCTCCTTTGATGTTTTATCCTTTATTACCTCCTCACTTGCACCGCTGGCTTTGCCACTTGGTGTAGTCTGTGTAACTGCTGGTTCCTCTGCAGGAACAATATCCTCAACCTGTACATTAGTATCTGGAAGACAATTATACTCAATATTAGTATGTTGTACAATGTTTTCTATATTAACCGGTGTCTCTGTATTTGTTTGTACATCTTTATCTACTAGTTGCTCAATTTCCACTATCTTAATATTTTTGAAAACTAAGGGTGAACTACCCATAATCCATTTTCCTTTCCCTTCAACCGGGGTATCTACAGTATCTCTCTTGATCTCCAGGGAAGTAAATAATTCTCTATGTTCTCCCAAAAAATTAATCCATGCCTTCTGAGTTTCCTTTATTATTTCATTCACTCTCCCTAGCATCAGGCTAGTTATTGTATGTTTACTATTGAAGAACTTTCTATTTTCCACCTCAATTGTCTATCTGGAGTTATAGTAACACAGATAGCTAGTAGTTCTTGCATTTTAATGTGTTTATCCTCTTGCATAGAAAATAATCTTCTAGCATCCAACATGTTATATAACTCAGCTGGTATTTGATTTTCTATCTGTATTAAGGATTTCTTATAGATATCTAAGTATAGTAAGACTCCTTCTTCTACCTCTCTTTGTTCATCATCCTCTAAGTTTTCATAATAAAATTTAACATTCTTCAACATTCCATATTTTGTAATTTCATCTACAATTTCTGCACAAGTCTTAGGTGAAACCTTACCAGAATCAGTGTCATCCTTCTTCTTCCTCTTGACAATACCAGATGCAGTTATAGGTGTAGCTTTAGGTGCTTGCTTCTATGCTGGTAGCTTTATTGTGACCTTCCTAACTAGTTGCTTCTTTGCTTCCACCTTTGTTTCCTCCAGTTTCTTCCTAACAACCCTCTTGAATGCTAACATAGTGTCATCCTCTAATTTAGAATCTACAGTAACAGGTTCAATATGAACTTCCAGATCCTTACTCTTTCTACTTTTCTTCAGGACAACATCAATTAGTGCCTTGATGTCCTTTGAGACCTTCTATACAAATTTACTTGCTTTTCCTTCTTGTTTCTCCCTTTCCTTCAGGTTGAACTCTATTTCAATCCCTAGAGTCTTCTGATATGCAGTTCTAGAGGGATTCTCTACCTCATCTATTGGTGTATCAATTAGCATTTTCACATAGGCATGAAGAATCTATGCATCCACCTCATAACCCATTTCCTCAATCCGAATCTTCTGGGGCTAACTGCTTCCATGAGAGTCTCATCCTTCTTTACCACGAAGCAAAGGTTGGTAGAATATTTCTCTACTATATGCTCAGGTACCCTTACCCTAGACCTCATAGATTTTTGAAATGCCATGAAATATCCCCATATCTTATCATCTCTCTGGCTTCCTAATGCAACAATTGAATGTTTCAATTGTCTTCCTACCAAAATGTCAAAAGCCCATTGTTTCCTACTAGATGTGGGTGTATCATTAAAAAAATATAGCATCAAGCAAACAAACAAATTCCCATACCGGAAAGTTCCCTTCTTCTCACCCTTAATCTTTCCTAAGTTGATTAACTCATCAAGCATCCAACCACAAAGATCTAACTTTACATTATCTCTCATCATTTTATGTGCAACCAAAATGCATGAACTGGAAACAAAATTCAATCAATTTGAATGAGTTACCTTATATCTGATAACCATGCTTCCAAATTTGATGTCCGTGTCGGTAATGGTGCTCACTTTCATGGATCTCTTGTCAAATGTAGCACCAGTGATCTTCCTCACGAAGTTGTTTGAAACTTTCTTATTTGGATGTTGCCCTACCGATGACAAACCAGTAATTGCCTAGATGGCTTCCTTAGTGATTTTGTAAGGTCTGTCTAGCCATATGAATTCCCCATATACTTTTCTTAGTACATATCTGATTATTTCATCCTCAAACTCTGGAATATCCAGAATGTTTGTAAGACCTAGTTCTTCAATATGTTTATATGTTGGTTTGATCTTACCAAATTCTCCCATTAGCTCACTCATATACATTCCCTTGATCTCTAAAGTTCCTAAGTCTTCTATATGACAGTGAATGTATGCCCTAACATCCTCTACATACACAACTCCTTCTGGAATGCGAGAAAACACTCCAACCAAATTTTCCTGGGTAGCTACATGTGGATACTATTTGAAAATTGGCCTCAGGCGGTCCTTGACCTCCACGAGAGTTGGGTTTGCAATAAAAGTAGGAATAGAAGATGATCTTGCTTCCATGTTTAAAGATAAATACCTTTTGTTCGCTCTCGGTGAAAACCTTCAACAAATTCTTCTAGATGTCAGTGAAATCGCTCAAGAAGAAATCTAATTGCCTCTGAATAGCTTCTGATCACACTTAGTTTCTCTAAATCACTCTGAAAGTGCTCTGAATGTAAGGTGATTAACAATGAAGTGTATTCGACCTTTTATCCTTCGAGAGAAAACCCTAATCATCCATTGACATAAATGACTACTGGTGAAAGATACTGGATCTTGCTAAGAACATATACATGACAGATAATCCTCTCCAATATCTGGAACATCTTCTAGAACCTCTTCCCAGGGCATGTGCAACATCTTCATGAATTTTTCCTACCCCTAAGGCATCTTCTTTAGTTACCGGATGAGCTCACTGCAAGTGTTGGAGCAGCCTCTTTTGCCATATAAGTAACCGGGATATTCCCATCTAATGATTGTTCTTCAGTCTTCCTAACCCATCTCTGAGTATGATCTTGTCAGATTTCACTAACCTTCTCTTTTCCTTTTTCATTTGATCCTCCATTACTAATCGGTGGATTTCTTCTTCTATAGAACTTATCAATATGTCCAATTGGATTGCATGCATAACATGTAACATTTTTCTTTTGAATTGCTTTGCTAAAACCGGTGAAATTGCTTGACCTACACTGATTAGCCATATGTCCAAATTTTCCACAAGCATAGCATTTAACATTCATTCTGCAATCTTCTATCTTATGACCAAACTTATTGCATTTAGAACATTTATTGGGAGCAGAATCAGGGTTTTGATTTGCTCTGTTTCTACATTGCCTAGTCATGTGACCAAATCTATTACAAACAAAGCATCTACCATTGAATTTATAAGCATTGAATTGCCTTACTAGTGCCTTATGGTTTTGATCTTCATTAGAAGTACCGGAACTCTGTCCTTGCTCAAATCCAAGTCCACTGGAATCTCCAATCTGCCTCTATCTCTTCAATAACTCATCAAGATGTGCTAAGCTGATCTTGAATTTTTCTTTTTACTCACTTGTAGTAGTTAAATATTCTCTTATTATTATCATTTGTCTCTCAAGCTCTTGCTCATTTCTCTGGGATTGTACCAAATTAGCTCTCAATATATCATTTTCATGAACCAACCTACCACATTCTTCAAACTTATTTTTTAGGGATACATCAAGATTTTCTTCCTTTTTCTTTCTGTCCTCAGTCTCCTTAGACATCCTCATAGTTATAACTTGTATTTCATTCTTCATAATCATGTTCTCCTGACTCAATTTCTGACATTGTTCCTTAAGTACATTTTTCTCTTCATCATCCTAATTTTGCAAAAGTTCCTTCCTCCTAGCTTGAACAGATGATAGCCTCTCTTGTAGGACAAGAATGAATTCCTTAGCAGAATTCAATTCATCTTGTAGCTTTAAGTTCTTCAACCTTTCAACATCATAATCTTGAAGTTCCATCTCAAGCTACTTCTCCAAAGTCATATTCAGTGATTCTGGTTTCAGGATCTTCCTCAAACTGTTAAACTTCCTTTGAGGCACAAGGCTGTGATACCACTTGTTAGAAACCAATAACACTGAGAGGGGGTGTGAATCAGTGTTATACCAGAATAGTAGATTTTAGCCTTAACAAAAAATTCATACACCAACTGGTATAAACAAAATTGAAAGAAGTAAAGCAACCAATAATCCAAACACATAAATGAGAACGACAACACAGATTTATACGTGGAAAACCTCAATGAGGAAAAACCACGGTGGGATTTGTGACCCACAATATCAATCCACTGGCCATATGAAGAGATATTCCAATATATGATGGGCCTACACTTGTAGGAAGGCTTACAACCTAGAGCACACTGCTCAATCACAATAGGAGCCTGACTGACTACATAAAATTCTAGACAACAATCCGAAGAAGTCTGAACTACTAAGATAGCATCTTTTATGACATAATACAATTCCAATTTAAGCTCTGTCTATTCCAGTCTGAAACCCTAAACCCTTTATCAGAATAACCCTAACAATAAATTCCTCACATACATAATCTCTCTGAATAATTACATTCGCATATCCATTAAATTACATCCATATTATATTCTCAAAGTGATCTAATTAATCTGCCCTATATACCCTAAACAAATTTTTGCCTTATGTTGGCTTACAAAGATATATACAATATCAGATTACATGTCGGCCAGATAACATAAATGTATAAACATTAAACTAAATTGCCGACACCGGATCGAAGATATGTCAGCCTCCAATACCGATAACCTTTACTATACCATGTCGACCTGCATTGCCGGTGACTAAAGAAATCCTTCTGTCCTATCGGTGCTGGTCTAGAATCTGTGAAGTGCCTACTAGTACACCATATGAAGCCGGAACACAAAATCATGTTGCCATCAATGACAACATAGTGAAACCAATCAATAGAGTGTCAATTGCCAACATATCATTTACCATCATAACACGACCATTCTACTTCGATTTTGTCAATCAGATAACTTCATCCTTTGGGATTGATCTCAGAATAGGAACTTCACTGGTTGCCCATAATTTGGTGACAACATGGATAGCCTCTTTGGTAATATTATGCGGTCTATCTAACCACATAAATTGGTCATGAATCTTGCTCGAAACATATCTGACATGCTCTTCTTCAAAATCATATATAAAGTTTAAAGCATGATGAAAACCATTATCGCTAACCATTCTGAATTGGTCCTTTATCTCTCCTTGTTTATCACACAATAATAGGTATTGATCAAAGATGGTAAATGTGCCCAAATCCTCCAGTTTACAATGAATGTAAGATCTAATATCTTCCACATGCAGAACACCATAGGGTACGCTGGATAGGGCTCCAATAGGATCAGTTTCTGTCGACTTATGAAGATGTCTCTTGAATTTTGGTCGAGGTCTTTCAGTAACATCAATAATGTGTGGTGTATCCATTGTGAAAATTCAAACATAGAATCATATTCACAGATAAATACCTTTCAACTTATTCGTAGCTAGGGTTTTCGGTTTGAACGCTCTACCATCGATTCACTTCTTCACAAATCTTCTTAGTTTGCTATCAACTTCCCCAAAGTAGCAATCAACTTCTGTTCTATGCTTTAGTCGCTCTCCAAATGTGCTCTCAAAAATGCTAGGTGAGAAATGAAACTCTATAAACACCTTTTATTTTCCTTTTACTAACTGCATTTAATGCAATACTGGTTGAACATACCCTAATTACTGTTCAACCCTAAAACATGTTACCGGTTCACATATCACATCCATTTTACCATTTTGAGATATAACCGGTTCAAAATCACTTCATAACATCATAATACATCAAAATATGCAAATTTAACTTACAACACACCATTTAGGGGGTCTAGAAATGGATCTGTCAATATGCTCCCCATAAGCTTATACACATCTTAGTTTATCAGTGAAGGATTCTCCACACTAGGTGAAGAATTGGAGTCTTTCGATGATTTCTCATCACTTTTCTTTCTCCAAATCTTATTCATCTCACTTTTGGTTTCTTCCACATCTACCTTCTTCTTTCCTTTTTGGTCAACAAACTAATTAATCGGTTGGTTCATTCTAGCTCTACAAAAATTTGCAAGGTGTCCCATTTTTCGATAATGAAAACATGCCATTCCAGATGCTCTCCTGGGTGTAGCATTGCCTCTACTAGTTCTTCCCTGACAATTCATAGCTAAATGACCATAGTTGTGATAGATTGAACATGTCACATTCCATCTATTCCCTCTTTCATATGGACTAGACCAGTGTTAGATACTTGATCAGTCCCAAAGACACTGAGAGGGGGGGGGGGGGCGGTGAATCAATATCTAACTGGTAATCAGAATATTTAAACTTGTTTGCAAATTTACAACCCAAATTAATGTATCGGTAAACAAGAAATAAAGAAATAAAGAGAAATAACAGTATAACCATCAATGCACAACATACCATAGATATTTTTGGCTAGGAAACCTGATAGGGGAAAAAACTTGGTGGGATTTGTGACCCACAATATTTATTCACTGGCCAATATGAATAAATATTACTTATACAATAGGGGCCTGCACATGCAGGAAGGCCAATAGCCTAGAGCTCACTACTCAATACAAAATAGGAGTCACACTGACTACAAAATTGGATGATTAAATCCAATGACAATGTACTGCTCAAAATAGCATTTGCAATGCTAGATTCAATGCCAGTTTAAGCTCTATCAACTACCTCTGTCATAAACCTTGCTTCGCTTTGTTTTGCTCTTATTCTCTCATAAAATAATTACATCAAAATGTATATACAGATATTCGCTCTCATATTCCGCTTGCATTACCTAATTACATTCCATACATACTTTTTAAATGACCTATAAGATCCCATACATATATGAGCCTTTATAATACATCATGTCAACTATACAATATAATTACATTATAAAACAATATATTTTCCATGTTATCTGGGAGTATCGGTAAGATCTTCTGCTGATGTAGACTGGGTGCCGGTGAGAATAATCTTGTTGTGCTTGCGGGTGCCAGTAGATGATGTCTATTGTTGATGTAACTTGTGAACCATATTACCAGTTGGTTGCCATCAATGACAACATCAACTATTCTCATATGAGTGTATAATTCCAACATTCTCCCCCTTTGGCATTGATGGTAACACTCATGAGAAAAATCCAAAAACTGATATCCAAAAATGAAGTCCAAAACTGATCCAAAAATAAGAGCGCTCCCCCTGAGAAAATGATCTCTTTTGTATATTTTTCTCCACACTACTACTCCCCCTTTGACATCAATGACAAATGATGTCAAAAAAGAATCAAAGAATTCAAAAATTCTACCTCATAGCCTATAACTAGTTATGTACAATTTGAAAGATATTCGCCAAAATTAGATTAAGACTCTGCATGAATTTAGTGTTGTTAGAAATAATAGTTTCAGTTTGTTGGATCATACCATTCAAATAATTCATATGTTGCTCCAGTGATCTTTCTCCTTGGATTGTTGCTTTAGACAACTCAATCCGTTGAGTTAAAATGTTGTCCAATCTAGGACCAAGTTTATTTTTTAGCTCCCAGGCCTTCATTCTTATCCTTGCTTTTTCTTTTTCTAATTTTTCAATCTTTTCTTCAAAAACTGAGGTAAGTTCCGAAGAACCTATCATGTTATCTGCTATATCATCAATCTCCTTATGTGTTTTCCTTATATCCTAATCAATATCCTCTATTAAGTGGTGAGGCTTGCATGCTTCCTTATACAATTCTTTATATTCCAAAATTGTGGAATTAAGTTTTGGTAATAAAGAATCAATATGCCCAGTACAGTCCTTGATAGTCTTATCAAAGAATTCACCTTTCTCCTTATTCACCCTTTCCTTAACAGTCTCTTTATTAATTTTATCCATAGTTAGAATATTTGAAGCAATGAATTTGGACAATATGTCCAATTTACCTAAAGATCCATCAATATGATCAACTTTACATGCTAGTGCAATCATTTTCAAAATAGGTAAAGTAACATCAATGGCCTTAAATACTAAGGCATTGAAATCTGTGATCCTCTTTATGGAATCCAAAAGTACATCTGTCACATTAGTAGGTCTGTAATCCATGGTGGAAGTGCTAGGCAGAGTGTGAGGTTCTGCAGTTGGTTTCTTCTCACCTTTGTATGTCTACACATTAACCACTTCAGCTATCTTGTTTTCATCATTGACCTCTTCTTTATTCACTATTTCTTCCTTTCTCTCACTCTGTTTTTCAATTTTGTTTTCACCCTTACCATCCTCTATTTGCAGAAGCCTAACAATTTGAGGAATATTTTGAAATTGGTACCAATGGAAAGTTTGAGACAACAGTTGGAAGGAGCTCTTGAAGATTTTGATGCAGAAAAATTGAAGAATATCAAACTGGAAGATGAACTCAGAACTTCTTGGGAATTTATCAAAGCACTTCAAGATAACTTGGTTATACTAAAGAATAAGAGAAAATAATTACATGTGCAATTGCAAAATAAAGATGATGAAGAAAAAGAAACTCTCAAAGATATTGCAGACAAATTGAGACAAGAGACCAGTAACATGAAGAAGGTGATGCAAGATTTAAGCATGAGACTATGCAAGGATATTGAAGATAGAAAGAGGAATGAAGAGGATTTGGCCAGAAGACTTAATGAAAGCTCAGATGAATCTCAAAGGCTTGGTTATGAAAATTATATGCTTAAAACTGATTTGATTCACATGCAACATGACAAAGAGGAACTTTTGAGACAAGTTAGCACTTTGGAAAGTGAGCTGGTCACTGGAAATGAATACAAAGACAAATTCAAGAAGAGTTTAGATAATCTTGATGATATGCTGAAAATTTAGAAACCTAATGAAGAAACTGCTGGACTTGGATTTGAACATGGAGAAAGTTCTAGGACTGCAAATAATCATGATCACAACAAACCGGTAAGGCAACCTAATGCTTATAAATTTAATGGAAAATGTTTTAATTGCAACAAATTTGGTCATAGAGAAAATCAGTGTCTAATTGGTAATCAGAAGATTTAAACTTGTTTGCAACTTTACAACCCAAATTAATGTACCGGTAAACAAGCAATAAAGCAATAAAGAGAAATAACAGTATAACCATCAGTGCACACCATAACACAAATATTTTTGGTGAGGAAACCTGTTAAATTCTGTGAGAAGCAAGAATTGAGCCAGGATCTGATGTCGGTCATAGATCACATGCAACTCCAAGCAATGGATGATCGAAGATCAAAATAGCTGAATGAAGATAAATCTGATATGAGAGAAAAATAGAGATAAAGAAGAGAATTTAGAGAAGACTCTCACCGAGCTATCACTTCACTTGTGAAAGTGAGAGTATATTGCTTATTATATAGAAAAATAATAACATATACAACCAAGAGGTGCATTAACTCCCACCTCCATAAAAAGTGGGAGGTTTTACCTACTACCCCATAAAAGGTGGGAGGTTTTTACCTACTTGGTAAATGCCAAAACATGTGGCATAACCTCCTTACATGAAAACAAAAAAGGAGTTATAAGAGGTGGCACATAAGGCCAAAAGAGGGTGAGAAACCCAACTACCCCATAACCCACTTAGGAAATGACAAAATAGTGGTTATGAGAGGTGGCACAACAAGCCAAAAGAGGGTGTGTAACTCAACTACCCATGTGAGGTGGAGAGTTACACATGTAGCTAATGTATTCGGCCATGTGTCCTCATATTAACCACACCTAATAACCTAAGCAAGCTTAATAATATATGTGTAGGAAAAATAAATACCCCCTAACATAAGGAAAATAAAAAAACCTACACTAACACCCCCCCTTAAGCATAGCTTAGGTGGGTGAAAAGATGGGTCCCGGCAAATGAGGCCATGTTAGGTACCCATGTACATAAATATCCCCCCCCAAAAGAAGAAGACCCCCCATAAGAGGAATAGACCCCCCTAAATAGAGAGAGAAAGAATGAAGGACTAAGAAGCCCCTCCTGAAGTAGACACCTTTTGCATCCCAAGCAAAGATCGCAAATGAAGGAACTTGCTTTCGGTGAAAGGTTTGGTGAAGATGTCCGCAGTTTGCTCCGATGTAGAACAATACTTAAGATCAATGATGCCTTCTTGAATGAGCTCTCGAATATAGTGCATATGTATCTCAATGTGTTTCGTCCTCTGATGATGAACTAGATTTCTTGAGATCTGTATAGCACTCTAATTATCACAAAAGATGATGGTAGGCTTTCTAACTGGAATACCAAACTCAGTAAGAATATTTTGAAGCCAAATAGCCTCAGTGGTGGCATTGACTACCCCCCGATACTCGGCCTCTGTCGATGAAAGAGCAATTGTAGACTGCTTCTTGGTCGACCAACAAACTGGACCAGAACCAAGTGAGAAGCAATACCCAGAAGTAGACTTGCGATCCTAAGAATCACCTGCCCAATCTGAATCCGTATATCCTACCAAGTCAATATCCACACCTGCTACATACTGAATTCCATAATTGTGAGTACCCTGAATGTAGTGGAGGATCCACTTAGCTGCTTTCCAATGCAACTCATGTGGCTCCTGCATGAATCTAGAGACCATGCCCACAGCATAAGAAATGTCGGGTCTCGTATGAGTCAAATAAATGAGGCTTCCAACAAGCTGTCGATATAAAGTGCCATCAACCAAGGGTGAAGAGCACTTAGCCTCAAGTTTGACCCCTGACAAAAATGGAGTAGGTGCAGGCTTACAATCAGCCATGTGAAATCTAGAGAGCATATCAAGTGCATACTTGGGTTGTCCAAGGAAGATTCCTAAAGATGATTGAGTGATCTCAATTCCCAAGAAGTAATGCAAAAGACCCAAGTCTGACATCAAAAATCTATCATGTAGAGTAATTTTCACTGCTTTGATGGTGGATGAGTGACTCCCTGTGAGTAACAAGTCATCAACATAGAGAACCAGAAATGTGAGAGTTTCATCCTGTTGCAGAATGTATACGTTCGGATCAGAATGGCACCGAGTGAAACCAACTGTCAGAAGAAATGAGTCCATCTTGGCATACCAAGCTCGAGGAGCCTGTTTGAGGCCATAGAGAGACTTTCAAAGTCGACACACAAGTGAAGGATCCTGAACAAACCCCTGTGGTTGCTCCATGTAGATTTCCTCCTGAAGGTCACCATGAAGAAATGCACTCTTCACATCCATCTGATGAACTTCCCAACGATGGGCTGCAGCTATAGCAAGAACAAGCCGGATGGAATTCATCTTAGCAACTGGAGCAAAAGTCTCAGAGTAATCAACCCCTGGAACTTGGGAAAAACCTTTTGCTACCAAGCGAGCCTTATACTTATCAACCGACCCATCCGCTGCAAATTTTGTTCTATAGATCCACTTGCATCGAACAAGTTTCCTTCCCTTAGGAAGAAGAACTAAATCCCATGTGTGATTCCTTTCCAAGGAATTGAACTCTTCTTGCATTGCAGCATCCCACTCAGGAACACCTGAAGCTTCTCGAAAGGACTGTGGATCAGAAGCTGAAGCAATGAAGAGATGTGGAGCTTGCTGAAATTGTGACCTTGTTCTTCTAGTATCTAATGGATCACCAAGCCAATCTCCTGTTGACTCAAATGTTTGTCGAGCCCAAAGAGGCACTGAGGCTGGAGAGTCTGGGGGAGAATCATCAACCTCTGAATGATGACTATGAGAGGAATGTGAATCCTCATCATCACTGTCACCATCTGAAGTAGAGGAAGAAGACTCCTCATCAAGATTAGGAGGATTAAGATCCTTTGAAGAACTGTCATCATAATGCAATTTCTCCAATGTGATAGTGGATGGAGAAGTGGTATGAGAAGAACTAGAAGAACTCTCCTCAAAATGAACACTCCTCTCAATGAACAACTCATGAGTAGTGGGATGGAGAAGCCTATACCCTTTGACATCATCTGGATATCCAACAAATATGCAAGGCTTACTCTGCGGATCCATAGCCTTGCGTTTTTCAGCTGGAATGTGGGCCCATGCAAGAGAACCAAACACTCTAAAGTGTTTAACTGTGGGTTTTCGACCAGTCCAAGCTTGAAAGGGAGTTACCTCCTTCACAGCTTTATGAGGAACTCGATTCTGGATGTAACATGCACAGTTGATGGCCTCTGCCCAATACTGAGGTGCCAAAGACTTGGAGTGAATCATACAATTAGCCATCTCCTTCAAGGACCTATTCTTTCGTTCTGCTACACCATTTTGTTGAGGACTGTATGGAACTGTGTGCTGCATGTTGATACCTTCTGAAGCACAAAACTGTTCAAACTGATTATTAACATATTCACCCCCATTATCTGTACGCAGAATCTTGATGAACTTCCTAGATTGTTTCTCTGCAAAAGCTTTGAAATCTAGAAAATTTTCAAAGACTTCAGACTTTTATTTGAGAAAGTAAACCCATGTATATCTAGAAAAGTCATCAATAAATGTCAAGACATATCTAGCCTTGCTGAAAGATGGTTGTGGAAATGGTCCTGCCAAGTCACTATGTATCAACTCCAATAGTTGTGTAGCTCTCCAAGCTTTACCTTTGTCATACTTCTCCTCTGGATGCTTACCAAGAATGCACCCCTGGCACACTCCATCAGAAAATTGAATAGAAGGTAACCCTGAAACCATTTCTTGTTGATTGAGTTGTTGCAAGTAACGGTAGTTCAAGTGGCCAAACCGTTGATGCCACAAACAACTCACCTCATCTGCATGAGTGAGTAAAACTGTCGAAGGAGAGTCAGGAACAAAGTGAGAAAACTGATATAATCTAGAATGATGATCTACTTTTCCCACAGCAACAGTAGACCCATTATGCATTTCGCTGATTACCACTGCATCTGATGTGAACTCAACTCGCTTGCCAGAACCAGTGTGAGTGATCTGATAAACAGATAGGAGATTAGTTGATAAAGATGGAACACAAAGGACATCTTGAAATGTTCCTTCACCCACATCAACAGACCCTCTCCCATGCACTTCAACAGGAGTGTCATCACCCATTAGGATGGAAGGCATAGAACATGGCTCTAAAGATGTGAAATCATCTTCTGAAGAAGCCATGTGGTGTGAAGCACCTGAGTCAATTATCCAAGAATTTGGTTGTGAAGCAATAGCAACTAGGGCCTTACCCTTTCCTTTCCCCTTACTCTTATCTATGTCCTTAGAAGATCCTTCTGATGAACTCTGTTTGACTGAATCAAGAACCTTGATATTATTCTTTTCAAGAAGATTTGAAAGGTGATCAATTTGTTTCCTTAAACACTTATGTTCATCATGACCAGGCCTCTTACAATAAGAACACTCGACCTTCTACTTCTTAGGTTGTTCACCTTTTGATGAAGAGGTCTCATTGTCTGCTTTTGAAGTAGCAGATTTCTGATCTTTCTTCTTCTCTCCTTGGTTCTTTTGTTTCTTATCTTGCTTACTAGACCCTTTCTGTTCTTTTATGCCTTGATTTACAACTAAGGCATGTGACTTAGAGGGCTTTATTGTACCCATTTGAACCAATTTGTCCTACTCCCTAGTGAGTTCTGCAGCAAAATCATCTAAAGAAGGCATTTTGAATGTGGTACCTAGGGCACATTTGGTAGCATAGAATGTAGAAACAAACACTGAATAGTTAGGACCAAGCTTAGAAAGAATACTCAAGATCAGTTGCTTATCATCTTTCTTAGTTCCACACTGTTCCAACTGCAATCTTATAGACTTAAGTTTAGTGAAGAAGTCTTGTATAGTATCAAAATTGGTTGGATTCAACCCTATGAGTTCATTCTCCAATTGATGACCTCTTAGTTCATCCTGCTTACCAAAGAGGTTTCCCAAAGTAGTCCATACTGCATTTGGTGTAGTAGCAGATTCAATGTGAAAAAGAAGGTCAGGAGAGACTGACATGCACAATGTACCAAAAGCTTCATCACATTTATTAAACCATTTAATCTTTTCTGCAGCATCTTGAGGTTCAGTTTCAAGTCCCATAGTAACACGATGATATCCATGTCTTTTCAGATATATTATCATCTTAGATTTCCATTCAAAGTAATTATATGGTGTTAAAAGTGGAACTGTAGATGCATCCATGATAGCAGAAAAGAAGATTGCAAAGAGTCAAGAAGAGTGCAAGAAAGAAGACACAAGAGACACCCCCCCTTTTCACTAGTCTTTGAAATCACCCCCCCCAAATATTACAAGGTTGGCACTTTATAATTAGTGCATTTACAAGGATTTTATCAGATTACAATGCTTTCTAAGGCTTTAATGGCCAAAATAGAAAGTTTAAATACATATAAATTTAACACAAAATCTGAAAAAATTAGCCTTATAGCTGCTCAATGTATCTTAATAGCTTTCCAACAACTATTCGTTTTTGTAAAATAGAGTTGTGAGAAGAAAGATATGATCTATAGAAGAAAAAAAAAAACATGCAGCTGATTCAACCTGCAATATCTAACAAAGAAGGGTAGAATATTTCAGTAAGACCTGCAATTATGAAGAGTGCTCATTTCCAGCTTTCCGTCAAGTACTCTGATTTTTTTTTTTTTTACTGTGTTCTCCAAACTCTGAATTTGGTGAAATAAAAGTCACTTATGATTTTCACAAGCCTTCTGGACACTTTGGAAATGCTAAAGAAGCCTCCAATATTACCAAAAATGCTGCAATCACCCAGATCTCAAAGAACACATATATAAAACCAGATTTAACTAGAAGCTTATTTTCCTTTAAACTGTTCTGATTCTCCAGATCACACGAAAATGCAGGAGAAGAGCATACTTGGTTTTTAAGAAAAATATTAGCTATCTAACAATCTCAAATCTCTCAAATAAATCAGAAAAGCAATGAGCTATACCAGACAACACGGCTCTGATACCATGTTAAATTCTGTGAGAAGCAAGAATTGAGCCAGGATCTGATGTCGGTCATAGATCACATGCAACTCCAAGCAATGGATGATCGAAGATCAAAATAGCTGAATGAAGATAAATCTGATATGAGAGAAAAATAGAGATAAAGAAGAGAATTTAGAGAAGACTCTCACCGAGCTATCACTTCACTTGTGAAAGTGAGAGTATATTGCTTATTATATAGAAAAATAATAACATATACAACCAAGAGGTGCATTAACTCCCACCTCCATAAAAAGTGGGAGGTTTTACCTACTACCCCATAAAAGGTGGGAGGTTTTTACCTACTTGGTAAATGCCAAAACATGTGGCATAACCTCCTTACATGAAAACAAAAAAGGAGTTATAAGAGGTGGCACATAAGGCCAAAAGAGGGTGAGAAACCCAACTACCCCATAACCCACTTAGGAAATGACAAAATAGTGGTTATGAGAGGTGGCACAACAAGCCAAAAGAGGGTGTGTAACTCAACTACCCATGTGAGGTGGAGAGTTACACATGTAGCTAATGTATTCCGCCATGTGTCCTCATATTAACCACGCCTAATAACCTAAGCAAGCTTAATAATATATGTGTAGGAAAAATAAATACCCCCTAACATAAGGAAAATAAAAAAACCTACACTAACAAAACCCGGTAGGGGAAAAACCTCGGTGGGATTTGTGACCCACAATATTTACTCACTGGCCAATATGAATAAATATTACTTATACAATAGGGGCCTGCACATGCAAGAAAGACAACAACCTAGAGCTCACTGCTCAATACAAAATAGGAGTCACACTGACTACAAAATTGGATGATTAAATCTAATAATAATGTACTGCTCAAAATAGCATCTGCAATGCTGGATTCAATACCGATTTAAGCTCTATCAAATACCTCTGTCATAAACCTTGTTTCGCTCTATTCTGCTCTTATTCTCTCATAAAATAATTACGTCAAAATGCATATATAGATATTCACTCTCATATTCCGCTTGCATTACCTAATTACATTCCACTCATACTTTTAAAATGACCTATAAGATCTCATACATATATGAGTCTTTATAATACATCATGTCGACTATACAATATAATTACAATATAAAACAATATAATTTCCATGTTAACTGGAGTGCTGGTAAGATTTTCTGCTGGTGTAGACTAGGTGTCGGTGAGAATAATCTTGTTGTGCTTGCCGATGCCGATAGATGATGTCTATTGCCGGTGTAGCTTGTGAACCATGTTTCCAGTTGGTTGCCATCAATGACAACATTAACTATTCTCATCTGAGTGTATAATGCCAACATACCAGTTCACATAAGGTCTCTACCAAGTAGGGTTTCTCCAATCATCGTAAGATTTCTACCATTCACCATTAGACCTCCAATTCATATAAGATCTCTGATTGTTCACTCTTGACCTGCACTAAACAACTCTATGCTCATACTTGTTGCAATTAAAGCAATATCCATCAAAAGTGCTAGGCTTATAATCTCCATATGCATTAGGTCTATATCCATCAAAAGTAATGGATCTACTTCTACAAACATTAGCAGTATGACCTACCTTATGATAGTTAAAGCATACTGGTTTGTAGGTTCTCTTACCAGTGTTCTTCTTGATCTTAGGTGCAAATTTAGCTTCATGCACGATGTCCTTAGTATTGGATGGCTCTCCTTGTTCAAAGGTTGTGTATTCCAAGCCACGTGTATCTCCATTTTGCCTTTGTGTCTGAATCTTATCATCAAGCATGGTAGTGATTTTGTTGAATTTAGCTAGTAACTCATTAGCATCAGCCAATTCCTTGGTAAGCTCCTCATTCTTCTTTGTAAGGCTTTCTCTAAGAGACATAGCCATGTCTTGATCAACTTGTATTTCATCTTTTTCTTCTCTTTCCTCATGAAGATATGCATGTAGGGTACCAATCTCCTGATTCAACCTACATATCTCATGCTCCTCTCTTATCTTGTCTTCATCTATCCTCCTGGCTTCCAATTCTTGACTCATCCTGATGGTAAGGGCTTCCAACTCTCTCCTCAGATTTGACTTTTCATCATTAAGATTTTCCACCTCATTAGCCAAGGCATCAATTTTTTCTTCCTTAGATGAATTGTTTTCACTAAGTTCCATGAACTGTTTAGCTAGCTCTCTTCTCTTAGCCAATGAAGCTTTGTACTTGACACTTAGTTCACCAAGGGTTTCTTTAGATTCTGCAAGCCTATTTGAAAGCTCTTTGTAACTCATTGAACCTTCCCCCATGTTATCCTTAGGGATCCTTCCCAAGCGGTTAAGCCTTAAGGGAATTAGGCGATGATACCAAATGATAAACTTATAAAGCATTGGGAGGTGGGGGGTGAATCAATGCAAGAAAAAACTTAATTAATCTGATAACACCTTTCACCAATCTAAAAATTAATATGCATGCAAGAAATATAACTATATAAGCAAACATCCAATAAAGCATGCAAACCATAACACAATGATTTTTCATGTGGAAAACCAAATGGGAAAAACCATGGTGGGAATTAGTACCCACAAAGATCAACTATCTGCAGTATAGAGATCTAACCGATTAAGGTCTTACAATCACCCTATTAGGGGCACACCTGGTTAAGAGTGTCTCAGCTGGATTAAGAGCTATACTATAAAGCTTGTTAGGACCAGCCCTGTTAGGAGCTACCCAAGTCACTAGGATATATAAACACAAGATAATATGTCACCTTGTTAGAGGATTTAACCTTCGGACCTACGACGATCCTACCACACCCTGTTGGGAGTGACCTTGCTAGAGGATTTTCTTGCTACAACTATTAGGAAGACAACAAGATTGATTGATCTATTGTTAGCACCTCTGTTCTTGATTAGATCTGCTTCTTCTCTGCTTCTATCACTGACAATACATAAAACTCTAACTCCTTTCACCACATGATCAAACTCTCTCTCTGATACACAAATTCATTCAATTTACATCTCCTTAGAAATAACTCAGTTAGGTTGGTGAAAAACCTTGGAACAATTCCCTAGATTCAATGAATCTGGTCACCTTATACATTTTCCCACTTATTACACTTTACTTATGTCATTCAAACAAAACATAACTCAAAAACATAATATAAAGTCTACCAGTTTACTGATCAAATAATCTCTACTATACCGGTTCTCTGTTCTTCCTGATTGTGACTGTTCTTCCGATCATAACTTACTGAATACTCCAAATCTGCTGATGCGGTTTCAATCACAAACCCATGCAAATGTCATAAACATATGTTCCAAACTGCAACTTCTAACTCTTCTCCAATAATCCATACTGGTTTCTTGATCATCACTCTATTCTTGTTTACTGGTTTGACAACTTAACAATTTTGTTGTCTAACAAATTTCACTACCTTTTAGGCTATACTAGTTGGTCTAGATGGCTTAGATGACTAACAAAATATGGTTGCCATCAATGAAAACACAAATAAATTCATCAAACATCCTATTACAATTCTATCATCATCATCAAGCCAACACTCATATTCTTTTTTAGCATCAAGATCAGTAGGAGGAGTGGATGGATTAATATATCCATTCGTTATTGACATCCAAACATCAAACACAAGGGAAGACAAGAATGTCTCCATTATTCTACTCTAGAAGGCATAGTTAGTACCATTAAACATATGTTCTTTAGAAGAGGATTCATTTCTAGCCATTGTGTTCACAAGATAAGATCTACCCAAGCTAGAAGAAGTTGTACAATAAGGGGACCTAGGGCTCTAATACCAATTGAAAAACACATGAGATTACTAAGAGGGGGGTGAATCAGTGATAGTTAACCTTTAAAATAAATGTGCAAATTAAAATTAGTAGATAGATTAAATGTACATATAAATAAGAGGTAACCACATAACACATAGATATACGAGGAAAACTCAATGTGGGAAAAAAAATCAGGTGAGAATAACTGCTGGAGTATAGTGGTCCAATCCAGCCTCATAATGAAAAAATGATTACAATATATTTATGTGCACCAATTCAAAGGAGAACCAATCCCTATGATTTATGAGCACCAACTCAAAAGAGCACCAACTCCTATGATTTATGAGCACCAACCCTATTCTAAGAGCCAACTCAGATTATAAATAATGAGAAAACAATTACAATTTAGGAACCATGTTGCAAATGAGTTTTGTAACTCTCTATAATTCACAATCAATCATGTTATGCTATAACAAATCTCTGATCTCTTCTATTCTCTGTTAACAACTACTACTATCCATGTGTTATCAATCTTTCTAAGTTTTTCTACTCACATAGAATGTCTGTATTCTATTTCTCATAGATTCTCATTCTCTCACTTGAACAATGAAAAACTCTATCTACACACCTCCATCTTACACATATATGAGAAATCATATCTTTTAGTTAAATTTGATTCTTTGTGCATGGGCAACTCCCAACAATAAATGTTATCAAATCATATCAAGTTTCTAAATTTCTTTATCTCTGTTTGATGGCCAACTACCTTGTTTATTATCATCTTTATATCCCACTTGAATATAGAAAATGATTTTCATATTCCTTCAAGAAATCTACTATCTGTACAAGAGAAAGTCTCATTAATTTCATCATCATGTAGTTTTGGATTCATCATAGAGAATGGATTACTAAATTTGGTAATCTCCACCAACTCTATCCCTTGATGTCCTTTCATTTGGAAAAGTTTTGATGTCTTCGTGGCCAAGAGATCTCTACATAGAAAATATTTTGATACTCTTTAGCCAACATGATTGATTCAGATTATGTCTTCAACCCCAAATAGATGAATTAGTTTCCCTTCATAAATGAGTCTCCAGTTGGCATATTGGTTCTTGTTAACAAGAGTCAACAATCAACTACAAAATCAGATTGTCTTACAATTATTCTACATGCTCCACATCATCTGGTCATTATTGATCAAACAACCCACATTGACAATTTGTATATCAAGCTATAACTGTGTCATCGAAACCCTCTAGTTTGGTCAAATTATACCATTTGAAGAATTCACCTAGACTCAGCTTCCATCATAGAGAAATAATTTTTTTATCTCTATAGCTTCCATGTTATATAAAGGCTGAATTTGGTCATGGTGAAGTGCCATGTTACATCGAAAAAGAAAAAAATTTATCACCTAGATGCATCTCCTGTCATACCAAAAAGAACACTATCAATAAGACAAATCACGTGATATGTTAGAGATATCCATTATCGTGCAGATATCTAAACCATTACACTAAAATGAAGGTATTTCAGTGTAGTTACAAGATTCACCTAAAGGGGAAAAGGTCTTGCTGAAAGGGCAAGTCAAGTCGAAAAGGCATTTCTGCTGGCTCGCCACCATGGGACCCACACAATGGGAGACCCAACCAACCATCACCACAAAAGTGCTACGGAGCACAAGGGAGACGCGACCCTTGCAACCAACATAGACCATCTAGTTGCTGATGTTGTCTTCAAAATCTGATTCACTTCAACATCCTTATAATAAGATGATTAAACTCTATGCAGGAGAGATGTCAAAGGGAAGGAAACTCTTTGGACAACATATGACAAGGTTTTATTTAACCTTCTACACTTCAGACCTACTCAGAGTCCAGGCGGGTATACCTTTGTGAACTAAATTCACACCTTCAAAAGATAAATCCACAGCAAACCAGTCCAGAAAACTAGTGGATCTAATCACCTTGAAACTAACTAAAACAAAGGAATGAAAATTCTACTCAAATTCAGTATTTTGACCTATAAAACATGTAATAGACAACTTCGATCTATACCAGTGCCTTATCCAAGGTCACAGAGTCATCTAAATTCAAACAATACTCCCCAAACAAAATATCTTCACACATCCCATTGGCTCAGCTTTTGTTAACCCTTATATATTCCTGACACACAAGAATTTATGCATACCAAATTAAACTATGCTCATCAAGATTCAAAGTATCCTACAGAGAATTTATTGGTAGAAGTGATCCCCACATATTTAATTTCCCTCCTAAAGAGAAAAGCTAGAAAACACATCTACTAAAAGTTTCCTTACAACTCTATTCAAATGAAATAACCCTGGATTATTCAGAATGAAACAGTAAACAATTGCAAGCACATTTGAAGATGACCCAAAGTTTTCACTCAAAATTGATGGTCTGTATATTGATATATTCTTCAAGAAAGTATTACAAAAACTTTTAAATAATCTCCATTAAACTTAGAAAAGCTTAGATATAAATTTCTACAACGTTTTCTTACAATTATTTGTGATCATCCTCCTCTTAGTCCTGGTATCCATTTATAACAATATGGATGCACATAGCTTCAGACTTTCCTAGGAGAATTTGTTACAATCATTTCTTTTCCAAAAGAAGCTACAAAGCCTTTTACAAAAATAGTTACAAGTCCTTTTCGACCTCTGCAACTTCTTCTACTTGCTGACCGGTTGCAACCTCTTCTAACTGTTCAGGGGTGCCCTCTAATTGCTCTATATCCTGGATGGCATATTTTCTTGTCCATTCATTGTACATATCATTAGTTGGCCATGTGAAATTAATCACTTTTGTCTTAGCCTTGGTCAACCTTTTCCAAGAATTTCTCATCTTGTTGACTTCTGAATTGAGAAAACCATAATGAGATTTGATTTTCTCTATCTCCTAAATTGTCACAACAAAGAAGGAAGCATCATCTAAATCAATAATTCCTTTAATTCTAGCTGACAATTTGGCCTCTAATTCCTTGAGCCACACCTATTTGTCCTTCAGTTGATCTGGGCTAAAAAAAACTCCTGGGAGCAACTCAAAACTCTGCTCAGCATACTCCTTTTTGTACAAGTTGATTTTTCTATCAGCATTATCCACCCCTTTTGCTAATTTTACTAAGTCCTTGGCAGTGTCACAAGTGGATTTGATGATAGGATTAGCCCCTGCTTCATCATAAGATGCACAAATAAGCTCCAAATCCTGCTCTCTAGGCTTCCATCTGTCAAAAATAGGTGTCAAAATGGCCTTATCTCCATTGAGCTCATTCCACGTATCCAAAATCTTGCTTATGTTGTTATGTAATAGTGAAGAACTCATTTTATCTGCAAAACCTGAAATAGTAGCCCTTACTCTTTCCTCATACTTCTTTGCATATAAGGACTGAGCCTGTTTTAAATTCTCTAACTCTTGAGGAGTAATCTCAATCATTTGGGAGCTAGAAGGTGCTGGAGATGGTGGGAACTCAATGATGGGGCTGCTAGGTGGATGTCTTGTAGGAGAGGAGGAAATCATCAGTTTTGAAGACTCACCTTGATGGTACTATCCTGTCAACTAGCTCTGCAACTTAGCAATGATACTATCCTTACCTCTTACCTCCTCCTTAGCACTATTATAAGCCTTCAAAATTGTCTCCAACTTGACTTGGAGGTCTGCTTTTTCCTTGGCCTCCTTTTCTGCTACTGCAACACTAAATTTTTATGTCTCTAGCACAGTGCTAGCAGATTCCACCACCCCTGTGTTCTGCACTCTCTTCACTATCATTCCACCAAGGTAGCTTGACCCTGGGGTATCTTTACTTCTCTTATTTTCATCTCTCTTGAGAGACCACATGACGAGTGAATCATTATCTTTGTTGAAAGTAATTCCCTCCATGGGCTTGGTTTCTTTCTTCACTGCCTCTAGTACCAGGGCATCTGCTATATCTCACTCAAGGAGAATAAGTACTCCAGTTTGTGCCACCATATCTCTTCCTTGCTCAGGAGTGATGGTCTTAAATTATTCCATCATTTCTTGTTTTATTTCCTCCTCCACCAGAGCTGGATCTTTGTGAGACTGCTCACCTTTTCTATTCTCACATCTTGCATTGTATTTGTCTATATTTTGTTTCCATACAAACTGCATAAATGCTCATGATGTAACAAAATTGTTGTCAGCCAAGAAGTCATTACTGGCCTACTTTATCTCAAGATCCCACTCCTGGCCCTTAAGTTCATTGGTAGTGATGTTCATTTCAGTAGCAAGGGGTTCTTCTGGCATTCCCTCTTCTACCTCATCATAAGTGTAAGCTATCTCCCCTAAACTGCCTAACTATATCAGCTACTCAGCTACTGCCTATTCATCTCCTATGTGAATAGGGGATTGCGATAGAGAGTACAAGGGTGTATCAGATTGTACCTCTTTTCCTACTCTCTGCTTCTTTGGGCACTCTTGGATGTCAATGACATCTTGTATCTTCATCTTTCCTTTGGAGGTGGAGGGCTCCCTTGTTGTAGGCATCAACACACTATAACTAGATTTCTTGTGCAGTGTATAGTCACCTGGAGGGATTGCTCTAGTGGAGGCAGACCTACTTAGAATCATTCCTGCCTTTTCAGGGTTGCTTTTAATCACAACCTCCCTCTTTTCTTTTAAAGTCTACATCACATCCTCAAAGCAAACAATTAAAAACATTATTTTCTCCTCAAAAGGGAAAAAGCTAGATAATGGGTCATAGCTGGCATCAAATTGATGTACAAAGTCTAAGGCTTTCTTATAAGCCACCCATTTTTCCTTCCTCAGCTGCTGCTCATCTAGATCAAACTCATTTCTTATGAGGTCCTCAAGAAACTGAAATTGATGGGGTCTACCTCTACACACTGCTCTCTTTCTAAACATGCCATTGAAGAAGTCTTCTGGATCGGCATACCTAGATATTGCAGTTGACAAATGATAAGGTTTGAGAAAGTCTTCAAAACAATTCCAACCTCCCTTGGTTATTATAAATTGATGGGCAATGGTAACCGTAGGGAAAATAGTCCCTTTACCCCTGCCTGTCAGCTCTGCCTCTTGTATACTACCAATCTGTCTGAGGACTTCTGCAATTCCCACTTTGAGAGGGACCTGATAAGGCAACAAGAATGGGGTGCCTCTGAAACCAAAAACTCTGTGAACTATTGAGACTAGGTATAGTTAAATATCACCCCAATCATGAACAATCTTTATACTCTCTGCAAATTCTTTTGGTCTAACAAATTCCAAAAGAACCTTAGGGATTCTTGGGTTTTCTGAGCAGAGGAGAGTCCTAATCTTTGATGCAAAATATTTATCAAATTTTAAGAAACTGGCGTCCTCTCTGTCCCATGACAACACAATACTCCATAGTTGTACTGGCATCTATTCTCCCTCTTTCTCTTTTATGAGGTCTAGTCCACTTGCAATGTAATCACCACCTTTGAACAAAAATAGATGCATAAGGAGTGAATACCATCCGAAAGGCCTATCCACCTTCCCATTCTTTATTCCTACTAACCCTCCATGGATAGCATCAATAATGAAAGAAGCATAGTTGAATGTTACTGCAAGGGAAGGATTCAGAATCTTAGCAATCATTAGCAAGTAGTGATTGGGCATATTTGCCTTAGCATCTTCTCCCAAAATCTGCCAGAGTGACCAATACGTTCCCTTAGCCTTGAGGGTGAATAGATTCAATGAGAAGGGCTCTTTAGTGTTGGGTCCTACAACTGTCAACCCACCTATCTTCACAAAAAATTCCTTAAGAGGCCCACTCATAAGGTGGTTTCTCTGTGCACCGTATATTTGAGTCAATGATTTAAAATTAATGGGTTTCAGAAAATTAGTAAACTCATTGAGCCCAATAGCACTTTTGAACTCTTCATTATTAATTTCAATAAGGGCTTTCCCATTTATGTCTGTAATGCTTTCTGTGACTGGATCATAATTATGTGCAATTTGAGTCAATAGATCCATGTCCATGAATACCCCTGGAACTACCAACTTCTCTACATCTAACTCCCAGATGCTATTCTGTGGGGCTGGAGAATTTCTCATTCCAAATCCAACCTTGAATAACCCCAACCCAGACAACCCAACCTGTGGATCTCTCAACCAGTTGCCCTTATCATATAGCCATTCTCCTATCTTCAAGTGAGGAGCTCTAGGCACTAATTCTTTTACCTTTGATGCCTGATTAGTTGACAACGTCAACTGCTCAAGAAAATCATCACAAATGGCCCTCTCCTGATAATTAACTTTCCTAGAAAATTCTCTCTTAGGTGCCATTTTTAAAATGCAAGCAATTAGAATACTACCCCCAAATGGTTCAGCGGCAAATCAAGACCTTAATTAAAACACCACAAAGAAATTGCCACACAAGAGTACAAGAAAACCTGATTTTAACTCGAAGGAATCCTCTCTGCAACTGAATTTACTCGCTCTGTATTTGAAGACAATAGCTTTGTATTTTCTCTTCTGGAACAATTCTTTTGAATGATACCTTTACTCAATCGATAGGAGATCATATATGGTACCCAGGGTCTTAACTGCGACATTGATTCGACATGCTTTGGCCATCCCTTCAGAATTGAATTCCTGAAAGAATTTGAATTTTCACTCCAACGGGTCACAACATTCCTGCAATTCTTTCCTTTCGCTCTTTCATAGTTTCGGGAAGCATAACCTTCAGGCAATTTCATTAAATGAAATCACGACAATCGTCCGATCAAAAGAAACTTGATCAGCCGTTATACTGACTTAAAGTCTTGCTTTCGTGCTGGGCCCCACCTTCTTTTCATCACGTCGCAAACTTTATTTTTCGAGCACTTGTCCTTCGTGAAGTAGTGCCAGGCATCAGATGGGACTCTAACTGCGCGGTGTTTAACTCTTACCGAAACCGTTGACATCTTCATTAACCACACTTTTACCTTGACTGCTAGCAGTCTTTCACTATTTCATGAATCTTAAACATCTTTCAACTTTGGGCCATGAAACAACGCAAGGCATTAGATCAGATGGGAGATGATCATCCTTTAAGGGAAACCCTTTATGCTTGCTTTACTTACGCTGCCATTTCATTGGTTCCTGACTATGACGTGGCACTCAACCATTGGTTTTAGAAAACCGTTCAAGCCTAGTTCAACATCAGCCACGTGTATCTCCCTTATACCGCCGGTTACACACTGGCGGGCCCTCGACTTCTTCTGAAACCACGTGTCCATGGACACGTCACCATCTAGCATGACACCTGCATACCTTTTCTTCTTTTCACTGTTTCACGAAGTATATCCTTCGAGCACTTTGCAATTGCAAAATAACACTAGCCGTTGGTTCAAAATGATGTTGATCCTCCTTTAACCTCATGTTTTATCTACCTTTGGGGATGAAAAACCTTTTCGCCATTTCGTAGGGCATAAAGCATGAGCATCTTACCCTTGCAAATTCACACGGGCCGTCAGATGATTTTTGACTTGCTCGATGCTTAACAATCTGAACTGACTCCAGTAGATGTGGGCCCTCCAAGTCAAACCTCAAACACCTGGCATCTAGTCACTTTCAAAGCTGACATGTCAGTCTTTCATTTGTTGAGAGAAAAAACTGGGTTCCACCTTTTCCTTGCCACCTGTATCTGATTGTACTTCTTTTCCTGCGGCATGACTCACCTCTGGGATTTACCTTCTTTTAACCCTTAGACCTGCCTTGCTGACTATTGTGGCCTCTGTTACGTGGCACCATCATACTCACCCTCTCAACCAGCTAGATCGTCTACTTGGAGTGCCATGTCATTTCACCATTTCACGAAAGATAACTATTGAGCATTTTCATCCTGCGAAACAACGCGAACCGTCGGATCAGATTGGAATTG
Source organism: Cryptomeria japonica (assembly GCF_030272615.1). Classification (NCBI taxonomy): domain Eukaryota; kingdom Viridiplantae; phylum Streptophyta; class Pinopsida; order Cupressales; family Cupressaceae; genus Cryptomeria; species Cryptomeria japonica. The sequence continues at coordinate 117,030,684 of NC_081409.1, forward strand.
ATCACCTTTTAGTCACTTAGAAAATCCTCACATGCAAGGTCCCACCAGATGCTTCCACCATTTTGCAAAAGGTATTTCACTTGCAAGTTCAGGCTGCAAAATAACGCTAGCCATTGGATCTTGGACGAGATGAAGCCTCTTTAATCTGGACCAAAAATGCCATTTAGAACGCTTCTCCCTTTCGCCATTTTGCAAGTCTTAAACCACGTGCAACTTTGCCTAACGAAATAGCGAAAACCATAGATCTTCCTAAGAACTACGCACAACTTACTGGACCTGACAACATTAGGAAAAAAAGACATAAGGCATAAATTTTTCAATTAATTCGACAATCACCTAGGCAAATGATAAGGGGGGACATTTCCTACGAACCTGAGACCCTTTACTTAAGTGGATAAAGTAATGAAGAAATAGAAACCAGAGGGTTTTTGATAAAACATTTAACGATTTAAAATTAAAACCCTAAACCCGTAAGACCTAACATAGAGCTAAAGCAATTGATAACATGTCTAATTCAAAATTTTAAAACTTAGCCGATTTATGGGAAAGGAAAACCCATTTTTAAACAATGATAATAGCAGCTCTAACTAGGGATGGTTGATTGCAAGGTCAACACAAGAAAACTCAGAAACTTTGGAGAAACAGACCAAAACACAAACCCAAACAAAAAAATAGGAAAGAAACAAAATATGTACAAACAAAGGACCTATTGTTCATGGACATCAAGAGAAATAATGTTTCAGGAATTGTCCATGCACTAAAAATTCTTGTATTTCATCATTCATATTCTTCAGAAAATATGAATCCTTACCATTTAAGTCACAGACCACAAAAGGGCCAATCCATAATGATTCAAATTTTCTATGCTTCCCCTTGTCCCGTCCTTTTGCATTCCATTGAAGAACAATGCCATCAATTTGAAACTTCCTTAATGATGTCCTCTTATCAAAAAGGTATTTGGACTACAATTGGATCTTCTGATTTCTCTTATGAGCCAAAATGCTAAGCTCTTCCACCTCCACAATTTGGATCATTCTGTTTTCCATTAGTTCAGATAACTCCATATCCTCATTTTGCAAGAATTTATAAACTGGAAGAAGATTATTCACTGGCAATCTGACTTGGGTACCATAAACCAGTTCAAAAGGTGATATTCCAATGGCCCTTTTGACTGTTATTCTATCTGCCCACAAAGCTAACTTCAATTTTTGATCCCAAGATATTTTATTTTCTTCCAGGATTTTCTTGATGATGTTCAAAAGGCTTTTATTGCTGGATTCTGCTTGTCCATTCACCTGAGGGTGATAAAGTGAAGAGTAAGATATGAGTATTCCATGATTGGTACAAAATCCTACAAACTCTTCTGACCTGAAACTCATGGCATTGTCCATTACCAATTTAGTAGGTGTTCCAAACCTAGTTATTACATTATCCATTAGAAAATCAATGACAACCTTACTTGTAGCTCTTCTTGTAGGAATAGCTTCTATGCATTTGGTGAAATAGTTAGTGGCTACTATGATCCATCTGTGACCTCTCCCTGACCTCTCAATAGTCTCTCCAATAAAATCAATGCCCCACTAGACAAAAGGAGCTTCCACAGAGACTGGATTTAGGGGTAAGGCTCCTTCATACTTCAGCTTGGATGAAAATTTCTGACATGGGTCACATTTCTGAACATATGCATGAACATCTTTGAATAAAGTAGGCCAAAAGTATCCAGCCCAGATGATCTTACCAGCAGTTGTCTTGGCAGAGTAATGACCCCCATATACTCCATCATGCATTTCAGTCAATACTCGTTTAGCCTGGAATTCATCCAAACACATTAGTAATTCTCCATCTCTTTTCCTCTAGAATAGATCACCTTGAATGAGCACATATTTTTGGGACTTGAGTTTCAGAGTTCTTTTATGATTCTATGTCATTCCTTTTGAGAATGCAGCATCTCTTAGGAATCGGACTATCTCTGAATACCAAGGTTGCCTTTCAATGCTAGTGACTGAAGCATCTCTGACTTCAACATTATGTATTCCTACATTCATAAGATTAGACTCAGTCATGAGCTTAGCCAAACCCAAACCTCTCACCAATTTGGTGATCTTTATCTCCAAGTCAAATTCTTGAATTCTATTAATCCATCTGCATCTTTTCCCTGTAACCTCAGACTGGGACAAAATATCCTTAACTGCAGCATGTGGGACATAGGCAATGATATTTTCATTTACCAGATATGGCCTAAAAGCCTTGACAGCTTTAACTAAAGCATAAGCTTGTTTCTCCATGGTCTCATATTTTAATTCTACTGCTTGCAAAGACTTGCTGTAGAAAGCTATGGGATTTTCATATCCCTCGTTATCCTTTTGTAACAATACTGCAGCTACTGTATGATATGAAGCAAAAGAAAACAGAGAAAAGGGCTTACTGTAATCAGGAGATTTTAACACTAGTGCTTTCTGAATGGCTTTCTTAATTTCAGCAAAAGCCTTTGAGGCTTCTTGATCCCAACAAAATTTGGTATCTTTCTTGAGCAACTTGACAATAGGCTTCACTATCTCTGCAAAGTTTGCAATGAATCTCCTAACAAAATTTACTTTGCCTAGAAAGGATTGAATACCTTTTACATTCTTAGGTTCAAACACCTTGTTTATTGCTTCAATTCTTTCAGGGCCTATCCTTACCACTTCTTTGGAAACAATGTGTCCCAATAGTTTTCCTTCAGTAACTCCAAAATGACATTTCTTGGGATTTAGTGACACACCAAATTCCAAGGCTTTATTGAACACCTTTTCCAAATGTCCACAATGATAATCAGCCCTCTTAGAAAAATAGGTGAGATCATCTTGATAAACCACCATGATGACATTGATGAATTCTTTGAAGGCTACATCCATGGCTCTCTGAAATGTAGCTCCAACATTTTTTCAATCCAAACGACATTCTCACATAGACATATGTTCCCCATGGAGTAGTGAAGGCAATTTTAAACTGTTCAGATTCCTTCACTAACACTTGATTATATCCTGAAAAACCATCCATCATGGATAAATGGTCACAACCTGTCACTCTCTGTAGCATAGCTTCCATATTTGGGGAAGAGTAGTTATCTTTCAAAGAAGCAACATTTAGATTCCTAAAATCTACACACAATCTAATGTCCCCATTCTTCTTTCTTACTGGGACCAAATTGGAGACCCATGAAGAATGTCTTATAGGTTTGATAATCCCCTCTTCTCTTAATTTAGTCAACTCTTGCTGCATCTTAGTTTCTAATAGGGGATTAATGGGTCTCTGTTTCTATCTGAAAGGCTTAGCATCTAGAAGTAAAGGAACTTCATGCTGAAAAAGATCTTGTCTATACGCCTTTAGGTCTTCATAAGACCAAGCAAAAACATGTTTATACTTCCTCAATAAATTAATAAGGTTAGTCCTAACATGAGGGGGTAATTTCTTCCTAATGTATACTAACTTAGGGGACGATTCAGTCCCCAGGTTTACCTCCTCTAGCTCTTCCAACTTGGTGGTAGACTGCTGATGTAAGTGACTGTCATTGTAACTGAACATGCTTTCCAGCTCTACCAACCCTTTAGGTATTTCATTGGTTTCCAACTGGACCAAATCATTTCCAAACACTGTTTCTCTATTATCAGCCACCTCCACAAGTGCATTGCAATCAATCTTCTGTCCATCATAATCATCAACACATTGGATGAACCTAAAAATGTCTTCATCATCAGCAAAAACTTGCCAATTGTACACATTATCAGGAATAGCAGGCCTGGACTTTATTTCCATAGTGGAAATACCAGTCAGTGTTGCATCATCATTTTTCAAGGCAACATTAGCTAGGAAATCTGCCATAATGTTCTTTGATCACTCTATCCAATTAATAGAAAATGCACTAAAATGCTCGATAACATCCCAAACTGCATGTTTATATCTCTTCAATCTATCATTCTTGGATGCATATTTGGATCTTACCTGAGATACAACCAATTCTGAATCCCCTAACACTGTCAATAGCTGGATTCCATGCTTCTTTGCAACCTCAATCCCCAACAATAGAGCTTCATACTCTACAATATTATTTGTGCACTAGAAGGCCAATAAGAATGAATACTTGAAGGTTATACCTGATGGGGATACAAAAAGAACCCCTTCTCCAGATCCTTCTTTGGAGAAAGCTCCATCAAAATACATCTACCATAATCCATATTGTTGTGCTTCTAATTCAACCACAATGGGGTCAGTATTCTTCAATTGGGGTAAAATTGGTTAAAGTCTAAAGTTATCAAGATCTACATCAATCATACAATTGAGCATATTAGGGTCTACATTTTCAATTATGCTAGGAGCTCGTGGCTCTCTGTACAATTTGACCTAATTTCCATTGATTGGAATTGTGGCATAAGATAAGTCTAGTTGAACATTTCCTCCTACTGCTGCTGCCCACTGCCTCGACAGTAACATACCATAATGGGGCTTGGTATAAGTAACAATAACATCCATTTTATAAGTTGCCTCAGGGAATGCTGCTATTTTTACCTCAACATCTTTCATTGTACCTATCACAGGTACTTCCCTATTATCCATAGCATAACATTTTCCATACACAGTGGATACTGACAGTCCTAATTCTTTCATAACACCATAGGGCATTACATTAGCAGCAGCTCCTGAATCTATCATGCAGTTTTTAATCAACTGGTTGTTTATTAACAAAGTAACATAGAAAGGATCTACCTATGAAGGCTCTTGAGTGATAGTGGTTCCAACATAAACCTCTGGGGTTTGGAACTCTTGATCCTTTCCAATTCTAGCTGAATTGGTGGGTAAGACTATGTCACTATCAGATATACTAGAAAATAAAGATAAAGCTACATCCCTATGTTCTTTAATCTTCAGTAATTCTGCTAATGGGACACTGAACTTCATCTAAGTAAGAGCTTGAGCCATGTCAAATGTAGAACTATTGCTTGTTTCAGTACTACCTCTAACTCTTTCTGTCTTGAGTTGACTTGCCTTTTTCACTGTGGTAGCTCCTTGTATATCACCAGTGTTTTTATCATTTGTACCCTTGAGTACATCTTTAAATTGTTCTCCTTTTTCTTGACCAATCTTAGGAATAGTAGTAGCACTACTTGCTGCCCCCTTTTGAGTGACCTCTTTTATGAACATGGAACCAGGTTCACCCTGATCAGTGTCCCTCTTAGTGCTCCTCAAGTTATAGTTGTGTTTTGCTTTGGCAATGGCAGCTTTAGTGAGATTTTTAACTTCTTCCTCACTAGGCCTTCTAAGATGAACTTCTTCATCATCAATTGTTACCAAATTCAATGTAGGATGCCAATCTAAGGTTAGTTGTCCTTGAACAAACCTTTCATTATCTAGCACATCACTGCATTCACTTTGCACGGACTCCTCATCACTTTCTATGATGGTTTCAAACATATTGATGTTAGGCTCAGCTTCTTGTCTCATAGATTCTTCAAGAGCCTGAGCCACTGCATATTGATGAGGAGAATGTGGTCCATCACAAGCAATACACCAGGGAGTATTTTCTATATTATGGACAGTTTTCCCTTTCAAGGGATCTGGAGTGTCCTGATTCTGAGCAATTTTGGGCTTCTCATTCTGGGGTTTACCATCTTTCCAATTTGTATTATATGGGATGTCATGTAATCGAGGGGGTCTATCTTGCCAGTTGTAATGAGGTTTGTCATTTTTGTTAACCTTGGCAGTCAGATCCTTCATTGCAATAACCAACTTCTCTATCTTATCTTCCTCCTTAGCAGCTTTATTAGGTTGCTATTTTGTCTCTTGCCATAATCTACCATCTGTTCTTCTTCCCAACTTCCCGGATGCTTTTCTATTACTTTCTACATTAATGGCAATTCTAAAAGCATCTCTCAAGTTATGTAGATTTTTATCTCTCAGGATATAGGCCATCTTAGAATCAAATGCACTGTAGTAGGTATTTAAACACATGTTATCATCTAATCTCATCACTTGATACAATCTGTGCATAGCCTTTTGAAATCTGGCATTGAAGTCAGTGACCATTTCATTATCAGACTTTCTGATGTTATTGAACTCATTGAGCATGAAGCTCACATTAGTCTTGTAGCGTCATAAATTGTACGCACTTGCTAGGGTGGTACAATTTCACACCTAGTTTAGCACCCGCCTTGGCGCATTTTGCATTTTGCATTGCATTTCCCCTTTAGCACTTAATTAATTAAATTAATTAGGTCTAAGGTCCTATTTTATCATCTCCCATATCATAAAGTTGGGCCCTTTCATTAAAGTGTGCCCCTTTCATTTTATTCTTCCAATACATCACTTAATCAAAAACCCTGATTAGGTCCTATTTTGAACTTGGGGGCTTGATTTTAGGGGTCAAAACATCTCGAAATCACCTGTAACTTCGGGATTCTCTCTAAAATCATCATATCTGACGGCCCTGAAAATTTGGTGAAAAGTTGCCGGGACCGTGGCGCCCGGTGCACATGGTCCCGGACATTTTTCCCGAAATTTTGGGAGCATGATCCAATCATAAAATAAAGCTTAACCCCAAGAAATTGGTGGGATAATCAATCTCTAGGTCGGCCAAAAGACGAAATTACGACCTAGGGTTTCCTACATAAGAGCTCTCCTTCTTCATTTGAAGGGATCCGATTTTTGGTTTTCAGGAACTTCATATGCAGCGAAAGAGCAGATCTTTGAAGACTTCAACAACATTCAATATCCTTCTATCAAGCGCTTATCAATTTCATTCATCCATTTAGGGCTTGGAAGACATTGAAGAACAATAGGAGATTACCGACTGAAGATTGGCTTGTACTCCTCCCTTGAGGGTTGGGTATGATTTCATGTTGTTTTCATGTCTTTGCATAAGCTTCAAATATCCTTTATTCATGCTTTAGATCACTTTGCATCTTGAGTTAGAGCATTTACATTATCATTTACAAGCAATTAGGGTTTACTTTCTAGGTTCCTCTAGTTTGCTTTCTTGCATTTAAGGACCTTGCACACACACTAGGTCTGCACACACAATACATTTTACAATACAACTTGGCTATTCGTGGAGGTGGAAATCACCAAAGTGGGGGTTTGACTAAGGCAAAACCCTATATAGCCGCCCAAACACCTTTTCAGATATGAGTGCAGGTTTCGAGACTCGGACGACGCCGCAAGTTGCAGATCCGGGAGAAGTAGACGGAGACCGAACTTCACACCAAATCTCAGAGCAAAAGACCAGGATAGGGGCGTGGGGCGCCCTGGTCTTGCCAGGATAGGGGCGCTGGGCACCCTGGTCCCTGGGACAGGGGCGCTGGGCGCCCTGGTCCTCCTGACAGACAGTATTTTCAACATTTTTGACAGCTTTTTCCAAGTTGCAAAACAACAATTTCCGGAGCAGTTTCAGGGGCAGAATCAGGACAGTGGCGCCCGCGCCCCCGTCCCGAACATTTTCACTCCGATTTTGACTCCGGGTACGCATTTGAATTCTTGTCTTGTCCTTGTGTTTACAGCTTTCCATCATTTAAGTTCAATTCTATAATCTTGTTATTAGTTCATACTTGCACTTTGGGGTTAGGGATTGAACTTGCATCATTTCATCTTTCAATTACAACAAAGGAATAGAAATCCTAATAGGTAGCCTGTGGCTCTCTCTTCCACAAGAAGAAGTAGCCAATTGTGTGATACCTCTAGGCTCTTTCGTATTCCACAAGTGTGTGGTTGAAAGTGAGATTAGGGCATGTTTGCTTAGTGTCACTTTTTCTCCTACACATTTTTGGTGAACCCGACGTGAACTCCAATCTTCTCTAATTCTATGTTTTCAAATTTGAGTGTTTATGCTATTTCAAATTCAAAATTGTATTTACAAGTCTCAATTTCTTGCAAGATTCAAAAATTTAGAGGAAATTTTTGCTAAAACCCTAATTTTTCAATTCAAAGTTGAACTTGTGGATAGCTTAATTTGGATCAATAATTTCAAATCTGATTTAGGAACTCATTTGAATCATAAATTTCATTTTCTAAATCTACATTCTAAGTGCTTGCATTGCTTGAAATTAAACATTTTCTTCTATTTTTGCATGTGTTATCATTTGAAAGAGGAAAATTGTTGTCATGATGCATTCATTTCATAGATGTGATAATGGGTTGGCTTCCCTTGTTTCAATTTTTCCTTCTCCTAAAGAACCTCCCTCCATCTATAACAACATTTTAGTGCCTAAAAGAGTTGCTAACAATCCCTTTGAGACTCTCCCATGCTCTAAGGATGAAGACTTTAAGAGTGATCTTAACAACTCTCCTAAAATGTGCCCTTCCTATTTAGCTATCCTAGAGGAAGAGAATGATATCATAAACACCTTTCTTAATGTTACTTCACCTTCCCTCCATGATGCCTCTCTAAGTGAAAAGGTATTGATGGACATTGAATTATTTTCTCCTAAAGTTGGTCCTTCCAATGGGGGCATGTTAGTGCAACAAGAGGTTATGAACACTTCTTTCAAAGATCTCCTTCCTAAGCATGAATCTTTGGAGAAATATGTTCATGTTCCTCCTAAAAAAAACTCCCTTCATGAGGATCCTTTTGTGCAAGAAGATGACATTATCCCTACATTTCCTAGTGATGGCATTTCCTTTTCCAACAAAACTCCCACTAGAGATGATGAATTGATGATAAATGCTTACCCTTCTTCTAAAGTTTGTTTTACTCATAAGCATCCCTTAGAGAAAGAAGATGAAATAATAAGCACTTTCCTTAATTCTCTCTCCCCTAAAGATCATATTGAACATATTTTGAGGAAAGAGGATGAGTTTAACACATCTATTGATGCTCTTCCTCCTAAGGATGAGGAATTAATAAACGAAGTTATCTCCTCTCCCGAAATTGACAATACTTCAAACATTCCTTTCAACCACTTCACTATTTGGGATGAACCATTAGAAGAAGGTGTAGATTATTCTCTCTCCCTTGATAATTCCTCACCTTCCTTGAATCTCAATTATTCTCCCTCTAAAAATAAAGCATCTCCCTCTCCTCAACTTGGTTCTACTCATAAGGATACCTTAGTTCAAAGCAAGATGGTTAACATCTCTTTCAAATATCTCCCTCTCAAAAGTGATACTTTAGAGAGTAATGTTGATCCTTCTCCTACAAAGTTTATTCCCCATGTAGATCCTTTGATGATAGAGGATGATATGACCTTTCCTAGTATTACTCTCCCTACTAGAACATCAATGCCTATTCCTTGTCTCTCTCCTAAAATTGATTTAATCCATGATAAGATTTTAGTGCAAGAGAAGACTATCAATAATTCTTCCACCACTTTTGTGCTTTCCCCTAAACCATCCTCAATCAATTTGATACATGTGAATAAAACACCTAACAAACCTCTCTTCACTGTCCAAGGTGCTTGTCCTTCTCAAAATTCTCAACCTTTAAATAAGCCTATCTTAGTGGTTCAAGGTGGTTATGCTAATGATTCTTTTTGCACTCCTAAGAAACCTATTATTACTGTGCAAGGAGGTTATTCTACTAAGAGCCCTTATGAGTATGCTAAGCAAATGACTAGAGAGAGTTATCATGCGGTTGCTCATACCTATAACACAAGAAACAATAGGCAACCTAATCCTCCTCCAGTTTTCCCCACTTTGCTTCCTCCTTCCCAACCTATTCTTCCTCAAGCTCCTCGTATTTCACAAGTTCTTGGTAAGGAATATGATCTCATAGAACAACTTAAAGCTACCCCTGCTAAGATATCCCTTTAGGATTTGATCCAAACTTCTTCCGCTCATCATGGAATGTTACAAGATGCCTTGAAATATTTGAATGTTCCTCCACCTAATACATCTAGTAATATAGTGTCTTTGGTTAACTCTGTGATGAATCCTAAAGCTCAGATTGTGTTTACCCAAGATGAGTTGCCTACTAGTGAAATTCAACAACAATATGATCCCTTGATGATTGTGGTTATCATAAATGACACTGCTATAAGACGAACACTGGTAGATAATGGCTCTGGCCTTAATGTGTGTAGCATTAATCTATTGCATAAGATGAATGTGGATACATCCCTTATTGAGCCTGACTCTCGTCCCATCCGAGGCTTTGATAATGTGGCTAAGTCTTCATTAGGTATTATCACCTTACCAATCACAGTGGGACCTGTTACTTTGCCTACTCCTATCCATGTTATGTCAGGAAATCTATCATACAACTTGTTATTAGGGAGGCCTTGGATTCACAGTATGCAAGCTATCCCCTCTACATTGCATAGACAAGTCAAATTCATTTATAACAATAAGACATATACCTTGATAGGTGACACTAATCTTCAATCTTGTTTGCAAACATCTAAGCCTTCCTCTTCTAGTAATGACTCTTTGAACAAAATACCTATGGATGAATCATCACCCTCTGATACTCAAAATTCTTTGGATGAGCCTAAAGCTCCTGAAGAAGATCCTTCTCGACTTGAGTCTACACATGAAAAGGCTTTTGATCCTGAGAAGGTTCTCGCAGAAGACGATTGGGGATCTCTTGATTTTAATCCCACCTTTGTAGGTGAGTATAGGGTTCCTCCTAGAGAGCTTAAAGGTAAAGAGAAGGAAGACACTAAAAATCAATCAGTCTTACTTGAACCTATGAGCAATAATTTTGTGGCCGCTTCTCAAACTTCTTCTCCTCACACCTCTAATTATGAAGAATTTGATTCTTTGTCTTATGAAAAACCACCTTCTCTTCTTGAAATGGCTGATCGTTATGGTCATGGTTTTCGCATTTTTGCTAAGCATGGGTATCATGGAAATGGTTGTGGTGCTCATGAACAAGGGATAAAAGTTCCTCTAGAGACTAATTTTCACAATTATGCCTTTGGACTTGGCTATAATCCTTGCAAATGCACTAAAGCATCTAAAAGACCATCTCTTAATGTGAATGCTATATTTAGTAGTGATGATGATCTCACTTCAACTAAATCATCTTCTACTTCTATCATCTCTCATTCCCCTCATAAGGAAATCTTGGTGATGAACAAATCCCTTTATGACTCCCCTCAAATTTCTAAATCCACTTATGAATCTTTATCTCCTATTCATCATAAAGTCCTTTCCTCTAGGGATAAGGCTCTAATAAATTACACTCATCCCTCTTCTAAGATTTATTGTGACTTTTCTTCTTCAATTTTTATCATTTTATACATGTTTTTGGTCTCACTTATAGTTGAGCATTTAGCATGTCATATTCAAATACCTCATTCAATCTATCATGTCTTTAAATAACATTAATGGCTGTTATGTTGCTCATCATTATGTGACATTGGTAGCTCATTTACTGGGGGCTCATTGTCATTCATGATGGTACAATTTCACCGGCAATCATATTTTTGAAGCAACATAATAGCCTAATTTTTCTATGTTATCTCTTGTTCCTATGGGGACAAGAGTGATTTCATACATCTCTTCTTCTTCTTATGTCCAAATCTCTCCCTAGAAGATTGTGTAAGTCCTTCTCATTGTCCTTATCCTTGGGAGGCAATGATCTTTCCTTATTTTTATCTAAGGATCCACTTTTTCCTATTTTCGGGGATGGTGTGAAATTTATTACTTGATGTTATTCCTTGTATGCATTTGTTGTTGTTTGTTCAAGGATTCTCTCTTACAAGAGGTGTAAGTCCTTGACTACAACCTCTTTTGCACTTGGTAAAATACATCCATAATGAATTCACTCTCCCAATTGGGTTAAAAAGAGCGTCATCCTTCATTAAGAATCACTTTCACCTCGCAAAAGAAGGAAGTATTGCATTCTTATTCTCTTCTTTGTCTTATTCTAGAAGATGTTATATTTGTCTAAGACAATTCCTCTTGGGGATAGGTGTCTTTTGTACAAAGATCTCTTCTCCTCTAAGGATCTCCTTTACACATACTACAAGATATCCCTTTTCAACTATCTTATCCTTGCTTAAAGGAGTGTAAAACTCTCTTGCTTGGATCTATGACATTGTTGCATTTTTTGGGGTATCTTCTTTTGTGATGAAGGTAGGTATCCTTGTTCTACTTTGCTTATGACATAAACATTACACTTTTTGAGCAATGGGTCAATCTCGGAACCAGAGCACAGACTCTTAGAGCGAGAGGTCTCCATTTTTCTTTTATGCAAGGTGATTATTCTCGGAACCAGAGCACAGACTCTTAGAGCGAGATGTCACACTTTTGTATTATACATATATGGGTTGTAGCATACTCGGGCATAGACTCCTATGAGGTGCTTCTAACCTCCCTTACACACACATGCACGAGGTTGAGTGGAACTAGCAGCATAAGGCTAGACTTTCTCACTCTCCTCCCTTACATGGATCACCTAGACAGACTCTAGGGGCTAGTTTTCCATGTCCTTTTCCCATGGATCACCTAGACAAGATCTAGGGGCGAGAAGTCCATGTTTTCTCTCTCACTATTCTTCTCATGGATCACCAATGTGTGTATTCATGCCTTTTTCCTTTCTTTTCTTCTCTTTGCATTTTGTTTCCATTTACATCCTTCATCTTGTGTTAGAGAACTCCCAAATCCTCACACTCTTTGTTGTGTTGGAATTGAGATTTGGTCCTCTTTCTTACCAAATGATTCTCCATTAGTTTTTGATCTCATATCAAATCTTCTTGTGAGCATTTGTCATCAATATTCTTTAACAATTCGAAGTGGTAAACATGATACCCTGTTTCAACTCACTAAAATTAGCAAGCCGAAACAGGGGGGGGCATATAGCTACCCTCGAATTTTCATCACCTTCCTTAGTAAGCATTAGGTGATTTTGTGATCTAACGTGTGTTTTGTAGGGTGCGGTTCCTAACTGTGTACTGCAGATACCGCTGGGGGCTTCGTTCGACAGACTTATGGATATATCCTTTTTCAAATAATGTTTACTTTTCTGTACTTTAGCTTGCATATGCACGTAGTGTTCATATGACCGCTAAAGTGGGGGCTAAATGTAGCGTCGTAAATTGTACGCACTTGCTAGGGTGGTACAATTTCACACCTAGTTTAGCACCCGCCTTGGCGCATTTTGCATTTTGCATTGCATTTCCCCTTTAGCACTTAATTAATTAAATTAATTAGGTCTAAGGTCCTATTTTATCATCTCCCATATCATAAAGTTGGGCCCTTTCATTAAAGTGTGCCCCTTTCATTTTATTCTTCCAATACATCACTTAATCAAAAACCCTGATTAGGTCCTATTTTGAACTTGGGGGCTTGATTTCGGGGGTCAAAACATCTCGAAATCACCTGTAACTTCGGGATTCTCTCTAAAATCATCATATCTGACGGCCCTGAAAATTTGGTGAAAAGTTGCCGGGACCGTGGCGCCCGGTGCACATGGTCCCGGACATTTTTCCCAAAATTTTGGGAGCACGATCCAATCATAAAATAAAGCTTAACCCCAAGAAATTGGCGGGATAATCAATCTCTAGGTCGGCCAAAAGACAAAATTACGACCTAGGGTTTCCTACATAAGAGCTCTCCTTCTTCATTTGAAGGGATCTGATTTTTGGTTTTCAGGAACTTCATATGCAGCGAAAGAGCAGATCTTTGAAGACTTCAACAACATTCAATATCCTTCTATCAAGCACTTATCAATTTCATTCATCCATTTAGGGCTTGGAAGACATTGAAGAACAATAGGAGATTACCGACTGAAGATTGGCTTGTACTCCTCCCTTGAGGGTTGGGTATGATTTCATGTTGTTTTCATGTCTTTGCATAAGCTTCAAATATCCTTTATTCATGCTTTAGATCACTTTGCATCTTGAGTTAGAGCATTTACATTATCATTTACAAGCAATTAGGGTTTACTTTCTAGGTTGCTCTAGTTTGCTTTCTTGCATTTAAGGACCTTGCACACACACTAGGTCTGCACACACAATACATTTTACAATACAACTTGGCTATTCGTGGAGGTGGAAATCACCAAAGCGGGGGTTTGACTAAGGCAAAACCCTATATAGCCGCCTAAACACCTTTTCAGATATAAGTGCAGGTTTCGGGACTCGGACGACGCCGCAAGTTGCAGATCCGGGAGAAGCAGACGGAGACCGAACTTCACACCAAATCTCAGAGAAAAAGACCAGGACAGGGGTGTGGGGCGCCCTGGTCCTGCTAGGACAGGGGCGCTGGGCGTCCTGGTCCCTGGGACAGGGGCGCTGGGCGCCCTGGTCCTCCTGACAGACAACATTTTCAGCATTTTTGACAGCTTTTTCCAAGTTGCAAAACAACAGTTTCCGGAGCAGTTTCAGGGGCAGAATCAGGACAGTGGCGCCCGCGCCCCCGTCCCGAACATTTTCACGCCGATTTTGACTCTGGGTACGCATTTGCATTCTTGTCTTGTCCTTGTGTTTACAGCTTTCCATATTTAAGTTCAATTCTGTAATCTTGTTATTAGTTCATACTTGCACTTTGGGGTTAGGGATTGAACTTGCATCATTTCATCTTTCAATTACAACAAAGGAATAGAAATCCTAATAGGTAGCCCGTGGCTCTCTCTTCCACAAGAAGAAGTAGCCAATTGTGTGATACCTCTAGGCTCTTTCGTATTCCACAAGTGTGTGGTTGAAAGTGAGATTAGGGCATGTTTGCTTAGTGTCACTTTTTCTCCTACACAAGTCTTATCACCATACTGCTCTTGAAAACAATTTTAAAAATCCTCCCATGACCCTATGCTATTAACTGGAAGACCTCTGTACCAATCTCTTGTATCATCAACCAGGGATTGGACAAACAGTTTCATGATAACATCTTCATCCACTATCTCATAATCATTTATTAGGTCCCCAAAATACTTTAGATGTTCCTCAGCACTAATTGCATTGTTCCCAGCAAATTTATGGAGTCTGTCTCTTAACTTAGTAGGAACATGATTGGGATATCCTGGGATCCCATCAAAGAACAATTGTCTATATTGTTCTAAATTGATTGGTCTCCTTTGAAAAGGGGTAATAGCATTACTGTTCCCCATGGTCATTTTAACTTTTGGGATTGGAGATTGAGATACTTGGGTGTACTAACTATTCACAGGGATTTGACTCATTGAGGCTATATTAGCAGGCACTATGGGTTGATTTTTAACTGAGGGAAGGGAAATTTGTTGAGGATCAGGCTTACTAAGGTCTTCTGATGGAAACATGATAGGGGGAGCCTTTAAGTAACTGATTTTTCTTTTTACTTCCTGATTTGCCACTTCCAATTCAACTTTCTCTAATTCCATTTGGAGATCCTCTTTTTCTTTCCTCATTCTTTCCATTTCTCTCTCATGTGCTGACAATCTATGAGAAATTTCCTCTACAGTTTTAGATTCAATTCTGTCATCCACCCATTTCTATTTTCCTTTATCCACATTAGTCCTAGGAAGCTAAGAATCACTAAATACTTCCCTGTTTGGTTGGACTACTGACCTATGTGCTTGCTTGGCTTTGGGGATCAGAATTTCTCTAATCACAGGGCCTTCCTCATCACTCTTTTCCTTTTCCTTAGCTAGCACTTCAAGATCAGCTATTTGTCTAAGAAGCCTATCTCTCTCCATTAATTTAGCTTTGACTTCCTTCTCCCTATTTGCTTCCTTTTGGGCTCTTAGGGAAATTAGATGGTGAACTCTTTTATTCAAATCTTCAATTTCTTGGGATACTTTATCTTCATCAGGGAAATTTTCCTCAGAATCTGATATATTGACTTGGTCTATGTCAATCAAACTAATGTTTCCATCTATTGTTCTAGGCATAGAGTGTCTGATTACATTTGAACTGGTCCTATCTTTTGCAGAGACACTAACATGGGATAAATCTTGATTTAAAACATGTGCATTATCAATATTTCCAAACAATCCAAAATGGAAACCTAATATATCTTGTTCAAAATCCCTGGAAAAAGAATTAGACTTTGCATAAACAGGTCGATCAGGCATCTTACCAGTATTATTATTCTTTTGTACCCAAGCAACATTTGATGGTTTGTGTAACATTGATCTCTTCTGGCCCCTTCATGACTGCTCTGGTAAACCTTCTTGCAAAGTTTCACGAGGATGCTTCTTCATGAATGATCTAGTGTTTTTTTCCTCCTTGCATTATGCTTGTTTTCCTTTTAGAATGATTTATAATTCACAAGGACTGGTTCCAATATGACAGAGTCGCCACCCACAAGAGTATGGGAATTATGAAAACAAGGTTTAGAATAATACGCAGGAATTCCACAAACACAATGATTTTCTTTACAACTTAAGCACAAATTTGTGTCTGGATGCTTAATGTGACTCTCTCTAGTAGAGTCACCACTTTTGTTGTCTTCAAAATTTGATTCACTTCAACATCCTTATAATAAGATGATTAAACTCTGTGCAAGAGAGATGTCAAAGGGAAGGAAACTCTTTGGACAACATATGACAATGTTTGATTTAACCTTCTACACTTTGGACCTACTTAGAGTATAGGCGGGTATACCTTTGTGAACTAAATTCACACCTTCAAAAGATAAATCCACAACAAACCAGTTTAGAAAACCAGTGGATCTAATCACCTTGAAACTAACTGAAACAAAGGAATGAAAATTATACTCATATTTAGTATTTTGACCTACAAAACATGTAATAGACAACTTCGATCTATACCAGTGCCTTATCCAAGGTCACAGAGTCATCTAAATTCAAACAATACTCCCCAAACAAAATATCTTCACACATCCCATTGGCTTGGCTTTTGTTAACCCTTATATATGCCTGACACACATAAGAATTTATGCATACCAAATTAAACTATGCTCATCAAGATTCAAAGTATCCTACAGAGAATTTATTGGTAGAAGTGATCCCCGCATATTTAATTTCCCTCCTAAAGAGAAAAGCTAGCAAACACATGTACTGAAAGTTGCCTTACAACTCTATTCAAATGAAATAACCCTAGATTATTCAGAATGAAACAGTAAACAATTGCAAGCACATTTGAAGACGACCCAAAGTTTTCACTCAAAACCGATGGTCTGTATATTGATATATTCTTCAAGAAAGTATTACAAAAACTTTTGAATATTCTCCATTAAACTTAGAAAAGCTGAGATATAAATTTCTATAGTGTTTTATTACAATTCTTTGCGATCATCCTCCTCTTAGTCCTGGTATCCATTTATAACAATATGGATGCACATAGCTTCAGACTTTCCTAGGAGAATTTGTTACAATCATTTCTTTTCCAAAAGAAGTTACAAAGACTTTTACAAAAATAGTTACAAGTCCTTTTTGACCTCTGCAGCTTCTTCTACTTGCTGTCCGATTGCAACCTCTTCTAACTGTTTAGGAGCACCCTCTAACTGCTCTACATCCTGGATGGCATATTTTCTTGTCCATTCATTGTACACATCATCAGTCGGCCAAACAAAATTAATAAAATTTGTCCTAGCCTTGGTCAACCTTTTCCAAGAATTTCTCATCTTGTTGACTTCTGAATTGAGAAAACCATAATGAGATTTGATTTTCTCTATCTCCTGAATTGTCACAACAAAGAAGGAAGCATCATCTAAATCAATAATTCCTTTAATTCTGGTTGACAGTTTGGCCTCTAATTCCTTGAGCCACACTTGTTTGTCCTTCAGTTGATTTGAGCTAACAAAAACTCCTGGGAGCAACTCAAAAACCTGCTCAGCATACTCCTTTTTGGTACTGTCTTGTCATCTGGCTCTGCAACTTAGCAATGATGCTAACCTTAACTCTTACCTCCTCCTTAGCACTATTATAAGCCTTCAAAATTGTCCCCAAGTTGACTTGGAGGTCTACTTTTTCCTTGGCCTCCTTTTCTACTATTGCAACACTAAATTTTGTAGTCTCTAGCACAGTGCTAGTAGCTTCCACCACCCCTGTGTTCTGCACTCTCTTCACCATCATTCCACCAAGGTAGCTTGACCCTGGGTATCTTTACTTCTCTTATTTTCATCTCTCTTGAGAGACCACATGACGAGTGCAACATTATCTTTGCTGAAAGTAATTCCCTCCATGGGCTTGGTTGCTTTCCTCACTGCCTCCAGTACTAGGGCATTTTCTATATCCCACTTAAGGAGAATAAGTACTCTAGCTTGTGCCACCATATCTCTTCCTTGCTCAGGAGTGATGGTCTTAAATTCTTCCATCATTTCTTGTTTTATTTCCTCCTCCACCAGAGCTAGATCTTTGTGAGACTGCTCACCTTTTCTCTTGTCACATCTTGCATTGTATTTGTCTATATTTTGTTTCCATACAAACTGCATAAATGCTTCTGATGTAACAAAATTGTTGTCAGCCAAGAAGTCATCACTGGTCCGCTTTATCTCAGGATCCCACTCCTGGCCCTTAAGTTCATTGGTAGTGATGTTCATTTCAGCAGCAAGGGGTTTTTCTGGCATTCCCTCTTCTACCTCATCATAAGTGTAGGCTATCTCCCCTAAACTGCCTAACTATATTAGCTGCTCAGCTGCCGCTTGTTCATATCCTATGTGAATAGGGTATTGGGATGGAGAGTACAAGGGTGTATCAGATTGTACCTCTTTTCCTACTCTCTGCTTCTTTGGACTCTCTTGGATGTCAATGACATCTTGTATCTTCCTCTTTCCTTTGGAGGTGGAGGGCTCCCCTGTTGTAGGCATCAACACACTATAACTAGATTTCTTGTGTAGTGTATAGTCACCTGGAGGGATTGCTCTAGTGGAGGCAGACCTACTTAGAATCATTCTTGCCTTTTTAGGGTTACTTTTAATCATTGCCTCCCTCTTTTCTTTTAAAGTCTCCATCACATCCTCAAAGCAAACAATTAAAAACTTTATTTTCTCCTCAAAAGGGAAAAAGCTAGACAATGGGTCATAGCTGGCATCAAACTAATGTACAAAGTCTAAGGCTTTCTTATAAGCCACCCATTTTTCCTTCCTCAGCTCCTACTCATCTAGATCAAACTCATTTCTAACGAGGTCCTTAGGAAACTAATATTGATGGGGTCTACCTCTGCACACTGCTCTCTTTCTAAACATGCCATTGAAGAAGTCTTCTGGATCGGCACACCTGGATATTGCAGTTGACAAATGATAAGGTTTGAGAAAGTCTTCAAAACAATTCCAACCTCCCTTGGTTATTATAAATTGATGGGCTATGGTAACCGTAAGGAAAATAGTCCCTTTACCCCTGCCTGTCATCTCTGCCTCTTGTACACTACGAATCTGTCTGAGGACTTCTGCAATTCCCACTTTGAGAGGGACGTGATAGGGAAAAAAGAATGGGGTGCCTCTGAAACCAAAACTCTGAAAATTGTTGAGACTGGGTATAGGTAAATATCACCCTAATTATGAACAATCTTTATACTCTCTACAAATTCTTTTGGTCTAACAAATTCCAAAAGAACCTTGGGGATTCTTGGGTTTTCTGAGCAGAGGAGAGTCCTAATCTTTGATGCAAAATATTTATCAAATTTTAAGAAACTGGCATCCTCTCTGTCCCATGACAACACAATACTCCATAGTTGCACTGGCATCTTTTCTCCCTCTTTCTCTTTTATGAGGTCCAATCGACTTGCAAAGTAATCACCACCTTTGAACAAAAACAGATGCATAAGGAGTGAATACCATCCAAAAGGCCTATCCACCTTCCCATTCTTTATTCCTACTAACCCTCCATGGATAGCATCAGTAATGAAAGAAGCATAGTTGAATGTTACTACAAGGGAAGGATTCAGAATCTAAGAAATCATTAGCAAGTAGTGATTGGGCATATTTGCCTTAGCATCTTCTCCCAAAATCTGCCAGAGTGACCAATACATTCCCTTAGCCTAGAGGGTGAATAGATTCAATGAGAAGGGCTCTTTAGTGTTGGGTCCTACAACTGTCAACCCACCTATCTTCACAAAAAATTCCTTAAGAGGCCCACTCCTAAGGTGGTTTCTCTGTGCACCATATATTTGAGTCAATGATTTAAAATTAATGGGTTTCAAAAAATTAGTAAACTCATTGAGCCCAATAGCACTTTTGAACTCTTCATTATTAATTTCAATAAGGGCTTTCCCATTTATGTCTGTAATGCTTCTTGTGACTGGATCATAATTATGTGCAATTTGAGTCAATAGATCCATGTCCATGAATACCCCTGGAACTACCAACTTCCCTACATCTAACTCCCAGATGCTATTCTGTGGGGCTGGAGAATTTCTCATTCCAAATCCAACTTTGAATAACCCCAACCCAGACAACCCAACCTGTGGATCTCTCAACCAGTTGCCCTTATCATATAGCCATTCTCCTATCTTCAAGTGAGGAGCTCTAGGCACTAATTCTTTTACCTTTGATGCCTGATTAGTTGACAACGTCAACTACTCAAGAAAATCATCACAAATGGCCCTCTCTTGATAATTAACTTTCCCAGAAAATTATCTCTTAGGTGCCATTTTGAAAATGCAAGCAATTAGAATACTACCCCCAAATGGTTCAGCGGCAAATCAAGACCTTAATTAAAACACCACAAAGAAATTGCCACACAAGAGTACAAGAAAACCTGATTTTAACTTGAAGGAATCCTCTCTACAACTGAATTGACTCGCTCTGTATTTGAAGACAATAGCTTTGTATTTTCTCTTCTGGAACAATTCTTTTGAATGATACCTTTACTCAATCGATAGGAGATCATATATGGTACCCAGGGTCTTAACTGCGACATTGATTCTGCATGCTTCGGCCGTCCCTTCAGAATTGAATTCCTGAAAGAATTCAAATTTTCGCTCTAACGGGTCACAACATTCCTGCAATTCTTTCCTTTCACTCTTTCGCAGTTTCGGGAATCATAACCTTCAGGCAATTTCATTAAACGAAATCACGACAACCTCTGATCAAAAGAAACTTGATCGACCGTTATACTGACTTAAAGTCTTGCTTTCGTGCTGGGCCCCACCTTCTTTTCATCACTTTGCAAACTTTATCTTTCAAGCACATCTCCTTCGCGAAGCAGCGCCAAGCGTCAAATGGGACTCTAATTGCGCAGTGTTTAACTCTTACCGAAACCGTCGACATCTTCATTAACCACTCTTTTACCTTGACTGCTAGCGGTCTTTCACTATTTCGTGAAGCTTAAACATCTTTCAACTTCGGGCCATGAAACAATGCGAGGCGTTGGATTAGATTGGAGATGACCATCCTTTAAGGGAAACCCTGTATGCTTTCTTTACTTACGCCGCCTTTCATTTGTTACTGACTACCATGTGGCACTCAACCATTGGTTTTAGAAAACCGTTCAAGCCTAGTTCAACATCAGCCACATGTATCTCCCTTATACCACCGGTTACACCCTGGCGAGCCCTTGACTTCTTGTAAACCACGTGTCCATGGACATGTTACCATCTAGCATGATACCTATATACTTTTTCTTCTTTTTGCTATTTCGCAAAGCATATCCTTCGAGCACTTTGCAACTACGAAATAATGCCAGCCATTGGATCAAAATGAAGTTGATCCTCCTTTAACGTCATGTTTTATCTGCCCTTGGGGACGAAAAACCTTTTCACCATTTCACAGGGCATAAAGCATGAGCATCTTACCCTTGTAAATTCACGCGGGCCGTCAGATTATTTTCAACTTGCTCGATGCTTAACAATCTGAACTGACTCCGGTAGACTTGGGCCCTCCGACTCAACCTCAAACACCTGACATCTAGTCACTTTCAAAGCTGACATGTTAGTCTTTTATTTGCTGAGAGAAAACACTGGGTTCCACCTTTTCCTTGCCACCTGTATCTGATTGTACTTCTTTTCCTGCGGCATGAATCACCTCTGAGATTTACCTTCTTTTAACCCTTAGACCCACCTTGCTGACTATTGTGGCCTCTGCCACGTGCCACCATCTTACTCGCCCTCTTGACCAGCTGGACCGTCTATGTGGAGTGCCATGTCATTTTGACATTTCGCGAAAGATAACTATCGAGCATTTTCATCCTACAAAACAGCGCGAACCGTTGGATCAGATTGGACTTGATCACCTTTTAGTCACTTAGAAAATCCTCACATGCAGGGTCCCACCATACGCTTTTGCCATTTCGCGAAAGGTATTTCACTTACAAGTTCAGGTTGCGAAATAACGCTAGCCGTTGGATCTTGGACGAGATGAAGCCTCTTTAATCCGGACCAAAAATGACATTTAGAACGCTTCTCCCTTTCACCATTTTGCAAGTCTTAAGCCACGTGCAACTTTAAAATTAAAACCCTAAACCCCTAAGACCTAACACAGAGCTAAAGCAATTGATAGCATGTCTAATTCAAAATTTCAAAACTTAGCCGATTTATGGGAAAGGAAAACCCATTTTTAAACAGTGATAACAGCTAAGACATGCACATAGCAAATACCTAGGCAAGGTGTGTTGGCAATAAGAATGAAGAAAAATAAGAGGTGGGGGTTGAATAAGTTTTCACCGAATTAAACAATTTAAGGACAGATTCATATTTGATCTTCTGTAGTAACAACAAAGATAAACACAATAATAGCACCACACATAACACCACAAATTTTGACGTGGAAAACCCGGTTAAGGGAAAAACCATGATGGGAACCTACCCACAATAAGATGATACTCTGCAGTAGTATGTGAAAATATTACAATGGGGTATGCACATTCATTCAGGTTCACTACCTAGAGCTCACTGCTCAAATACAAGAGGCCCAAAAGGCTACAACGTTAAGGGAAGGCTCATTGCCTTACAAGATGATTTAGACTACAATCTGGATTACATGAACTACAAAGAATAGCATCTGCAAATGCCTGATGATAGTTTTGGTTAAGCATAATTATCTGTCTTGTAACACACTCTTTTCTAGACTCTTCACTGAATGATAAATTCTCTTATTCAAACATACACAACTCTCTAATAATGTAGACACATTAGGCCAACATGCGAATTAAATGAATATTACAACCATTTATACAAATCATCAACCTTGACTACAAGGTCAGCTAAACCCTCAATATCCAATTACAAAATAACATCCCATGATACATAAAATAACCACCAGACCAATAAAATGTCATGACAACATAGCATAGACTCAAATCAAATCCTCGAACATATTGCACCACCAGAAATTTTGCCAAGATAATCTGCAACACATTACACCACCAAAAATATTGCATAACATGAAGAATATCATTGGATCCATATGATCTTCAGTAACGTGCACAATGATCAATGCGGACCAGCAAAAAAAATAGGACACAATTAGGAAATGCCAACAAGCACGTTAGAACCATTTGAAATAGCTGCACCAACACCACTTAATCAAATCATCATTGATCACCACACTCACATTCAAGAGCACTTCAATAGAAACAACTAGGACTAGAAAGATAACTTGTGAAGCACCAAATTATGAACCATCTGAATTGAAGATACACACAAAAATCTCAAACACTCTCCCAAATCCATAACACAAGATATAATGATTTCGGAGGACAACTGATCAAATACCAGAACATTGCAACATAGAACACTGAAAAACCAATCCTCATACCAGAATCCATCACCCGATCAAATCACCACATATCATCATGAAATCAACACTGAATCAACTAGAGATACTTCATTACATAAATCACAAATCCACATGAGAACATCTGCAACATAGCAACTGAATCAACCAAACCAACTCTACAATCATCGGGACACAGGAATATGTTGACATCGATGACAACAACATATCCTAGTAGCATCAGTGTCCAACAATATCCCCCTTTGGCATTGATGACAAATTCTGAATGTGAAAAAAAATCAATGCAAAGAAATGAATCAACACCAACAAACCCCCTAAGATCAATGCAAGATATAACAATTTTTCACATGCTTCTCTCCCCCTTTGATAGCAATGCCAAAGACAGAAAATCCTCACAATCTAAACATGTTGGCAAGTGCACACTCCAGTGAGATATTGTAGGTGATTGAAGGTATTGTCATTGATGGCAACCTTACAATCATGTGATACCGGCAGATAGACACAAGCACCGACACCGACATACAGAACACCGGCACCAAAAAAAAAATTACCGACACCTTGGCTGACAATAATTTTGTATTAATGTATTTTGTAATTAAGTGTAAAATCTTTTGTAAGTCGACATGGAGGATTGTAATATGACTCATATATGTATGAGATCATTGTAGATCATTTTAGATATGTTAGGGTATGATGCGAAAGATAGAAGGTAGCAGACCTATTATGCAAATTATTGGATAAGAGTTTATGTATGTAGCAGAACTTAAACCGGTACTGAATCTGGCATAGCAAATGCTAATCTGAAGTAGTACAAGACATTGGATTAGTATAATCCATTTTTGTAAGTTAGTGTGACTTCTTTTGTAATTGAGTAGTGAACTTTAGGCACTTGGCCTTCCTGCATGTGCAGGCTCCTATTGTAGCAGTAATATTCTCTTATTGGCCAGTAAGTGAATATTGTGGGTCACAAATCCCACCGAGGTTTTTTGCACACCAGGTTTCCTCATTAAAACATTGTGTTATGGTGTGATTTTCATGTTGTGGTTGTTATTCTTATTTGTTGCATTATTTCTGGTTTACCGGTACACAGTTTTAATATGCTTTTCATGTTATAAGTTAAGAAAATACTATTACCAGTCAAATACTGATTCACCCCCCCCTCTCAGTATCTTTGGGAATCCTAACAATTGGTATCAGATCCCGATCCTCTATTTTCTGAAGCCTAACAGCTTGAGGAAGATCTTGACACCGGTAGAGATGGAAAACTTGAGAAAGCAATAGGAAACATCTCTTTCAGACTATGATGCAGAAAAGGTCAAAAAATATCAAACTTGAGGATGATCTGAAGGCTGCTCAGGATATCATTCAAGGACTTCAAGAAAATTACACTATAGAAAGGAATAAAAGAAGAGAACTTTGTGAGAAGATGGAGAAAGTGGAAGATGAAAAGGAAACTCTTAATGATTTGATAAACAAGCTAAGAAAAGAAATCAGTACAACAAAGAATGAGATGCAAGATATGACTATGAGATTTTGTAAAGAAATTGAAGACATAAAGAAGAATGAAGAAGAATTGGTTAGAAGACTAAATGATGCTGGAAATGAAAACACAAGACTCAGTCATGAAAATGATATGTTGAAGATAGATTTAATGCACACACAAAATGACATAACTGATCTCATAAGATAGAAAGGAATCTTAGAGAATGAATTGACTGCTACAAATCAACACAAGGAGAAATTCAAGAAAAGTTCAGAAGAACATGTTGACATGCTGAAGAATCAGAAACCTAATGGTGATACACATGGCCTTGGCTTTGAAATTGGTGAAAGCTCCAGTACTGCAAACAATCATGATCATAGAAAACTGGTAAGACAACCTAATGCTTACAAATTCAATGGGAAATGATTTAACTATAACAAGTATGGTCATAGAGAAAACTAGTGTAGATCTAGAAATTATCATAACACTATTACACCCACCGGTCAATGTTCAAAATGCAACAAAGTTGGTCATAACTCAGAAAATTGCCGAATGAATGTAAGATGTTATGTTTGTGGAAGATTTGGACACTTATCTAATCAATGCAAAACACATACCGACATAGGATATGGGAAAGCTATTAAAAAAAAACAATGTGACTTGTTATGCTTGTAACAAAATTGGGCATATTGCAAAATTTTGTAGAAGCAAGTCCCCACCGGCAAATAACAAAGGTCCCAGTTTGAAAGGTAAAGAAAAGGTTGAAGAGGTAAAGCAAGAATTCTCAAAACAATGGATCAGAAAGTCAAATTAGAATGTTGAAGGGAATACCCCTCCACCGGTAGAAGAGAGTATCACTCCACCGACAAGAGACTCTTCATCTAACTGAAGGAAAATTCTTTGGGGGTTTAGCAACAAAATGAAAAACATGCTATTATTCCCTTGGCTGATGGTGAGAAGTTGAAATTACTTCTATACCCATAGATGAGTTAAGTTGTGACTTAACCAGTGAGCATTAAATGTGGTAGCTGGATAAAATAACATTATAAAGCAAGTGTTTTGGCTCCTTTTTCATTCACCGAGCATTCAAACCTTCGAGAGCACAAAAATTCCCAAGCGAAGGCATTCTTAGCGAAAAACTGAAGCAGTTCATCAAAGCATTCATCCTAAAGGCAGATTGAGGTATTTATAATCATGGCATCTTCTCCACTCCTAAATTTATTGCAAACCCTACTGTGATTGAAGTAATTAAGTGCCCTAGACCCGTATTCAAACTGGTTCCTGAAATTGTGAAGAAAGATGATAGTATAGGTGCATTTTCTCAAATTCCTAAGGGAGTAGTATATGCTGAAGACCCTAGGATGTATATACATTGTCATATAGAGGAATTAGGTGATGATGAGATCAAACACATGTATAACACTGTGATTTTTGATGAATCTAGAAATATCAAGCCAGAACATAAGATAGTGGAAACCCTAGGTTTTACTGAAATCCTTAGTGTCCCAGATTTTCCCAAGGATATTATAAGGATTGTACTAAGCAGAGTTCATGGTGAATTCTTCTGGTTGGATACAATTAATAAAATCACAAAGGAAGCTATTAAGGCAGTAACAGGGTTACCTTCCACCGGTAGCAGACCGGACAGAACAAAGAAGGTCTCAAATGACACAGTGATAAACCTAACCAGTGCAACATCCGACAAAAGGTCTCTAAGGGTAAATGATGTAAAGGACATAAATGTGAGATTTATCAGTATGATCTTAGGCAACAAAGCTACACATGCAAATAGGTTGAACTCAGTTTCTAGCCTATGTATTTAAAGTGCTTATAACATGGTTAATGATAATGCAAGAATAGATGTATGTGAATGGCTCAAAGATGAATTGATAGACAATCTAGGGAAGATTAAAGGAGATAAGAAAGGAACATTCAGATTTTGAAATTTGCTTGTTTGTCTAATGCTGTACATAACTAAACAAGTACCCAGTATTGGTGCAAGAGATTTTGGCTTTGACATACTAGTAGGAAAGCAACTATTGGATCTACTAAACAACATGGGAGAAAACCGGGAGAAAAACTTAAATGAATATTTTCAAGCATTGAAAGCTTGAATGAAAACTAGAGTAAGACTATCACAAGCTATTGTGGACAAGTATTAGAAATAAATTTGTTTTGTAATAAAAAAGAAGGATGAAATATGGATGGAAGCAGTTGTCCCTAGAACTATCTGGGTAACTAAAATGGGCTATAAAACAAATGACAATATTATTGAAACTTATGCAAAAGCCCTCCTTGAAGCACCAAAGGAACCCACTGAGAAAGTTTTTGGAAATGCTGAAACAATTGAGAGTGGAATTCAGTCTAGAAAAAGGGTTAAGAAGGTTGAAGAAACAGTAAGAAAAGGAACCCAACAAGCAAAAGCAATTAAGGAAGATGTTTTGAAACAAATTGGTATAAAGGAAAGTGAGTTGGAAGGACTTCAACCAGAAGCTCATCTTTCACCAGTTGGAACCTCTTCTGAGAGTGATATGATAGCGGTATTTAAAAGGGTAGAAAGGAAAAGAAAACGCTCACCGGTACCCTCACCTACACCTAGGAAAACAAGGCAAAAACAACAGGCAATGAGGCCTCCAGTGAAAAAGAAGTTGACACCTAAGAAGAAAAGAAAGGTAAAACAAGATATTGCTCCACTGGATAAAATTCTAAGTGAAATAATTGAAGATGGTAAATTGAAAAACATCAGCAAAATATACAACACACTATCTGCAGATGACAAGGAAAGCATAGAGAACAGTGTAATCTTACACTTGGATATATATAAGAAATTTTTGATGGAAGTTGTTGATGAAATACCGAATGACCTTTATAGGAGATTAGAAGCTAGAAGGTTAGCCATCGTTGAGCTGGACAAGAAAATTAAAATTAAAAAATTACTTGCAGTACATCCAGTCAACTCACCTGATGAAATAGATAAACTAATCAGTGAAGCAAACCAAACAGTATTCTCCATTGCTCACCGACACGTAGCACTAATGGCAGGTAGAGTAAATGAAGTCTCTGAGGAAACAATAGATGCATGCCATATATTCTTTGTGGAAAAAGAAAAACAAGAAGAATTACTCAGACCAAAGACTATTAAAGTATACCAAAAGGATAGGGATAAGGGGAAAGGTAAGGTAGGTGGACCTCCAAGCCTGAAAATAACTGATAACTTAACCCCACCTCCTTCGAATACTCCATCGATAGATACTACAGACAGTCAACTGGCTACTGAGAGTATGGAGACTCCATTAGAGGATACAAATCCTGAGTCTGAAGTTTTATACACTGTAAATATAGATACTCAAGAAGTAAATGTTGTGGTTGACAGAGAAACCACTGAGGATAAGAAGACAGATGTGGTTACTGAGTCACCGGCTATAGATGCTAAGGTTGAGGTAAATGAAACTGTAAATATAAACACAGAAAAACCTACTCAGACAGAGCAACTGACAGAGGATACCACTAGTAAACCATTAGAGAAACTGGTAGATACAACTAATAAAAAGTCAGGAGAATCAGAAATGGACAGTGTAGAGGTACAAACAGAGAAACCAAAAGTGCATATAGAGACATAGATTAAGAAAATGATTGTTAAGAGTTCAGAGAAATCTTCTGAGATACAGATGGAAAAATTGGAATAGGTACAGGTTGAGACATAGGTTCAGATAGAGACAGTGCCACTAGCCCAAACTGAAAAAGCCCAAACCTTTGTTTGTAGAAATGAAAACACAGACTGACCTAACAGAGGTCAAACCAAGCAAGGTGATTACTACAACTGGTAGTATGGCTATTGTGAAGACAAATGGACAAACATCTGGTACTTGTATGGCAAAATTCAGACCTACGAATGTAACAAAGGTCTTATTGGATTCAATAAAGAAGATCACAGAGTGCAATGTACAAGCCTATAAGGCTATTGATAACACAATTCCCATTCCTAAATTAATAGCACCAAAGTGTATTGTAGATAACAAAGGTTCTTTAGGTCAACAAGACACATTGTCTAAGTTCATCACCGGCAACATATTGACTATTGATCAAATAAATGAGGACACCTTCAAGGAGAGATTGGTTAAGGAAAAAGAGAAATTCTTTGAGGAAATTGTGAAGAAGAATAAGGAGAAAATGGAAACATTATTACCAGAACTTGGAGAGATAATTATTGACTTCAAGAAACTGTATAGAGATTCTCGTAAAACAAATATTTTAACAGAAGATCTGGACAAGGAAATCAGCAAAGCACAAGATAAGATTAACAGTATTGTTGACAATCTGATAGGTACATCGAATTCATTTTTGGAGATAGAGAAGAAGATTGCAGAGAAAGAAGAGAAAACCAAGCAGTTAGAGAAGGACAAAGAAAGAATAAAGGATAAAGCAAAGGACTTGAAATGTAGACTTAGTCCCAAAATAGACTACCTCATTTCTTTGAGAAAAGAAATTTCTGAGGCTTTGGTTCCCGGACTTAAGACATCGGAAGGGAAAATGCACATACTCACTGGTATAGTGCAGAGAACTCAAGAGGCACTAAAAGACAACAAATCATTCAGTAATGGTTTAAATTTGGTTTTGACAGATATTTTTTAGATTGTAACCCACCGGTTATAAGCATCCAGGTAGGACTCCACTGACAGCGAATGACAACCTTTGTCATTGATGTCAAAGGGGGAGTAGTAGAGATGAGAAAAATAAAAAATAGAGATCATCTACTCAGGGGGAGCACACATCTGGTATAATTTTTGGTACAGTTTTTTGGCAAGATTTTTGGACTTCAATTTTTGGATACACTCTTGAATTTTTCTCATGAGTGTTGCCATCAATGCCAAAGGGGGAGATTGTTGGCAAATGCACACTCAAATGAGATATTGTAGGTGATTGAAGATATTGTCATTGATGGAAACCTTACAATCATGTGATACCGGCAGATAGACACAAGCACCAACACCAATAGACTCTACACCGACATATAGAACATCGACACCGAAAAGAAAGATTAGCGGCACCCTGGCCGACAACAATTTTGTATTAATGTATTTTGTAATTAATTGTAAAATCTTTTGTAACCAACATGACATATTTTAATATGACTCATATATGTATGAGATCGTTGTAGATCATTTTAGATATGTTAGGGTATGATGCGAAAGATAGAAGGTAGCAGACCTATTATGCGAATTATTGGATAAGGGTTTATGTATGTAGCAAAACTTAAACCGGTACTGAATTTGGCACAGCAGATGCTAATCTGAAGTAGTACAAGACATTGGATTAGTATAATCCATTTTTGTAAGTTAGTGTGACTTCTTTTGTAATTGAGAAGTGAGCTCTAGGCACTTGGCCTTCCTGCATGTGTAGGCCCCTATTGTATCAGTAATATTCTCTTATTGGCTAGTAAGTGAATATTGTGGGTCACAAATCCCACAAAGGTTTTTCCCACACTAGGTTTCCTCGTTAAAACATTGTGTTATGGTGTGCTTTTCATGTTGTGGTTGTTATTCTTATTTGCTGCATTATTTATGGTTTACCGGTACACAGTTTTAATATACTTTTCATGTTATAAGTTAAGAAAATACTATTATCGGTCAGATACTAATTCACCCCCCCCTCTCAGTATCTTTGGGAATCCTAACAAAACATACTTACTAGTTTGAACAACTAAAACACATACTGACTACTCCCCCTAAGTAGCAATACATGCTCATTAATTCAAATAAGAAGATAAAACTATGAAGTCCACCAGATCGATGCATCTCATTTCATCTAGTTCTCACCAGGAGGGGTAGAGACCCTTAACTTGTCTCTCAGATATACAAATGTATCTATAGGTAAAGGCTTTGTAAAAAAATCTATAATTTCATCCTTAGTAGATACATATTCCAATTTAACTTCTTCCTCAAGAAATGATACTTAATTGATACATGCTTTGTTTTAGAATGCTTTCAAAATATTAATAACACTTGAATTGTCACAATAAATAGCAATAGGCTCATCAAAAATAACTCTAATGTCTTTCAACATTTGTTTCATCCAAATTACATGTGTGCAATTACTAGTAGCAAAACCAAATTCTTTCCCAGAAAGAAAGCACCACTAGAGGTACTCTTTTGGTCATCTACATCACTTTCCCAATCAACATCAATATAAGTACATAACATGAAATCATCATTCTTTGGATACCATAGCCCATAATCAACTATCCCCTTCAAGTATCTAAAAATCCTCTTCACAGTAGTAACATGACTTTCTTTAGGTTCAGCTTGAAATCTGACACAAAGACAAACAACATGCATAATATTTGGTCTAGTATGAGTTAGGTATAACTATCCACCAACCATAGATCTATACAAAGACTGATTAACTTTCACAGATTCATCTTGCTTAGATAACTTACAACTAGTCACCATAGGAGTTCCAACAGGTTTAGAGTCACTTAACCGAAATTTCTTCAATAATTCCTTAACATACTTAGATTGAGAAATGAAAATACCTTTGTTAGTCTATGTAATCTGCAAACCTAAGAAAAATTTCATCTCACCTATCATAGACATTTCAAACTCTTTTTGCATATCATCAGCAAATATCATGCGTAAATCATCATCACCTCCAAAAATAATATCATCAACAAAGACCTTAATAATCAAAATATTGTCATTATCAACCTTAAAGTATAAATTACTATCAACAATACCTTTACTGAATCCCAACTTCATCAAATACCTATTCAATCTAGCATACTGGGCTCTGGGAGCTTGTTTAAGTCCATACAGTGCTTTCTTCAATCTGCATACCATATCTCCTTCATCCAAAGTCTCTAACTTTTCGCAGATCTCATGTAAAATTTGAAGTTCCATCACATTAGTCATCTTTGAATCAGTTAGGGCACTCAACAATTCTTCTTTATCTCTTATGTTATGTTCAACATCCTTGATCTCATTCATAGTAACAAGACCATTCACAGGAACATTGTAGGTATTCTTTGTATTCTTTGAATAATCTTCTCCAAGAACTTTAGATGACACTCCATCTTATCCTTTCATACAGTGTAATTGATTCCATCAAACCTTGGACTCTCTTTCTTGAAAACATAGGTTTCCATCCCAGATCTCCTCAAGCGGTAAAGCTTCTTTCGAAGGATCTAGCTTTGATACCAATTGTTGGCAACAAAAATGAAGAAAACTGAGAGTGGGGGGGGGGGGGGGGTGAATCAATTATCACCGGGTTAAACAATTTAAGAAAACTAAGAAGGGGGGGGGGGGGTGAATCAGTTTTCATTGGATTAAACAATTTAAGCACACATTCAAATTTGATCTTCTGAAGTAAAACCAAAGATAAATACAATAACAACACCACACATAACACCACAAATTTATACGTGGAAAAGCCGATTATGGGAAAAACCACGGTGGGAACCTACCCATAATAAGATGATACTCTGCAGTAGTTTGTGGAAATATTACAGTGGGGAATGCACATGCATTCAGGCTCACTGCCTAGAGCTCACTGCTCAAATACAAGAGGCCCAAAAGGCTACAACCTTAAGGGAAGGCTCATTTCCTTACAAGAATATTCAAACTACAATCCAGATTACATGAACTGCAAAGAATAGCATCTGCAAATGCCTAATGACAATTTTGGTTAAGCACAATTGTCTGCCCTGCAACACACTCTGATCTACACTCTTCATCAAATGATAAATTTGCTTGTTCTCACATACACAACTCTCTAATAATGCAGACACATCACCAACACATGAATTACATGAATATTACACCCATTTATACAAATCATCAACCTTGACTACAAGGTTAGCTAATCCCTCAAAACCCAATTACAAAATTACATCCCACAATACATAAAATAACCACCAAACCAATACAGTGTCATGACAACATAGCATGGACACAAATTAAATCCCAAAACATACCGCACCACTAGAAATTTTGCCAAGATCATCCGCAATATGCTACACCACCAAAAATGTCGCATAACATGAAGAATATCACAAGACCCATAAGATCTACAATAACATGCATAGTGATCAATGTAGACCAACAAAACAAACTAGACATAATTAGGAAATGCCAACAAGAATGCTAGAACCATCCGTAATAGCTGCACCAACACCACTTAATCAAATCATCATCGACCACCATGTTGACATTCAAGAACTCTTCAACAACAACAACTAAGAATAGAAAGATAACTTGTGGAGCACCAAATCATGAACCATCTGAATTGAAGATACACATGAACATCTCAAACACTCTCCCAAATCCGCAGCACAAGATATAATTATTCTCAAGTACAACTGATCAAATACCAGAACACAACAACACAAAACACTGAAAACCAATCCTCATACCATAATTCATAACCCGATCAAAATACCACATATCATCATGAAATCAACACTAGATCAACTAGGGATACTTCATTACATAAATCACAAATTTGCAACAGCACATCTGCAACACAACAATTGAATCAACAAAACCAACTCTATACTCACTAGAACACAAGAATATTTTGACATCAATGACAACAACATATCCTAATAGCAGTAATGTCCAACAAGGTGGGCCCAACCATCGAAGGTCGAATATTGGCTAGAAATCAAAACCAAGAACAACTTCCATGTTTCCAATTGGGAGCGATATGCCGATAAGAGGCTTTTCACCATGGGATCCACACAATCAAAACACAACCAACCCACAACCACCACATGCACACTTGAGCCTGAAGAGGGAGGGCCCCACCAACAAGAAAGAATGGTTTTGGTGTAGTAAACATCATCGCAAAGAGGGGAAAATGTTGCACCAAAAAGGATCCTTACACCAAAAATAAGGATGTCACCAAGACATAGGTGTTTCATCAAAATTTGCCATCGAAGGGTTTTTCAACATTGCTTAGTCTGCAACCTACACAAATCAAAAACAATAATCTAATCATGCTGGAGGACATATTTGACACATCATGCCAACATTGATTTCACCCTTCTATAATATTTTTGTAGTATAACACAACATGTTATGCACAACTAGATAACCTTGTGTTATGCGCTCTTCCCGTCTTTGTGTTATGCACACCTATTACACCTGCTTCTCTGCAACCTCTTGATATCCCTACAATTCTTGTTGACATCAATGATGAATCTCAACTCTTCCATTCTCCATTGCATTAATATCTTTTGATTGTTTACCTTTTATCAATTTCATGCTAGGAAAAGCATCTAAATTGATCATAAGACCATCATATCTTGCACAACTCAATTCATTCATATGTAAGGCTCCATCCTCAGAAAATATATCACAATCATTGAAGCTTCCCATAAAAATTGACACTAATTCCTGATTAGCATTATCAATGTATATACTTGAGTCAACCTAAAGTGAACATAAACTATCATACACTTTTGTATCAATGTCAGTTTCAGTTACTCTAAATAATTTCATTTCAACCCTTGTTAAGTCATCGAACATGGCAAAACAATAATTAGTTGAATTAACCTTGCAAGGAGATTTATCATTCTCATACTCAACACTATTATGCAGATCACTATCATTTTCATATGCTACACATGTTTCTATATTAGGTTCACACAAGCCACTTTGAATATCATGATGGTGAAAGACATCACCCTGGAGAGGTTTATCAATAAACTAGAAAGTGTTGTAATGACAATCATCTGAAAATTCAACACTTGTATATATAGGATCAACATCACCACACATTTGTTTACTTGCTAATAGATGCATCCCTTCTCTGTTATTAACAATTTCTAATTCTACACCTACATTGTTTCCATCACCAAGATGCTCTTGGACTTTTGACAATACAACATCTCCATTATTTGCAACATCCTCTCTCCCTGTGTTAATCAGTCTTTGGAGATGTGATTGTGAATCATGGATGTATGCACACTTCTGATTAGTATTATGGGATTTTGCCTAATTTTCTTATGGATAAAATAATAATGGAAGGGTATTAAATTCATTCATACGTACAGTAACTTCTTCAGGAATATACATGTCCAATGGCTTCTCATGTA
Source organism: Cryptomeria japonica (assembly GCF_030272615.1). NCBI lineage: Eukaryota > Viridiplantae > Streptophyta > Pinopsida > Cupressales > Cupressaceae > Cryptomeria > Cryptomeria japonica. The sequence goes on from NC_081409.1 coordinate 117,065,780, forward strand.
TACTTGAAATTAAAATGTGAGGCATGATTTTTGATTGAAAAATATTTACCTTCTTCAGGTCCATTCTATCACTTCATGGTTTAGGCACTACCTCAGGATAAGTATTGGCAACTATTTGATCCATATGGAAAATTGGGGCACTAAACTGATAATTAGCTTGGCAATTGTTTTCACCCCTTGTTCTTTTGTTTTCAAATTCACATGCACATCTATGATAATTACCAAGTTTATAATTATGAAATTTTACTAATCCAAATTTCATCATTCCTTTAATATCCATTGCCATTTGAAATGCCTGATGTAAAATTTGTGGTTCTTTGTTCCTCAACCAATAGCTTATTTTCTTGTCAAGTGCCCCCAAATATACCACTAATGCCATTGCATCTTGAGGCCTATAGTTATCAGGAATCCCTTTTAGCATCTTTATGAATCCGAGGTTAAAATCAAGAACCAATTCTTCACTTCTAATCTCAATTGATGCATGAACATCCCTAGTTCTTGGCAATCTTGCATCAACCCAAAAAAAAATATTTCTTTTAGTTTGTTTTGTAGTTTCAACATTTCTTTCTACATTTGTTTACATTTGCTCACCAGATCTTGCGGAGTTCGATTTTGATCGAGGAGATATTCATCTACCTTATTCTTGGTCCACAGGATGTTTGAATCTTTTTCCAACAAGTTATCTATTCCAAATTCTGAGACAACTTTTAACTTAGAGCACTGGAACCATTTGGACCTATTCTTCTATTGGTGAATCTTGCAGATCCTTTCCATATCTTGTAGAGCTTTAGTGAGTTTTTCCAACATTCCTTGGCATGTGGCTGACCTTCCCTTTGGTCTGCACTTCATCCTTTGGATTTTCTAAAGGATTCTCATTGGTGGAGGCCAACTTGGTGGTTTTATACATTTCATCTTGTTCATCGACATTTGATTCTTCTTGGGCTGATGCAGATCCCTCTAGATCATATAAATCAATGTAATTTAGCTTGTAGTAAAGAGTTTTTTAGAACATAGAAGATCTATCTTGAGATTAAGAGGTCTGGAGTTGATCGATATTGTAATTGAGCATGTATGTATTAGGTCAGTGAGCCAAACCTTGTAGCCCACATATTGCTGGTAGATTGTAAACGGTTTTCATTATATAATTCATTCATTTATGGAATGCCTCAATCATCTTGTGTTGTTACATTACATAATGGAGGTTGATTACAAATCATGATTGCACTTGGAACCATTTTGGGATACACATATTGAAACATCATGACATACTTTCATGCTTCTCTTACATTTTATAGATCTTAAAACCTTTATGTAACATGACTTACAACAATAGGGACTAAGATCTCACTCAGTTCTAAGAGATTTCCACAATCCATCATATAATTATCAAGAGTGCATTTCTGGATTCGATTGTGTGTAATATTTTTGCATAACATTTTGGATCACACTCTATGATCCATCATCAAGATGAAGAGAGTGATACGAAATCTTGATGATGGGTCACAGAGTGTGATCCAAAATGTTATGCAAAAATCTTACACACAATGAATCCAAAAATGCACTCTTGATAATTATAAGATCTAACTTCAAAACACTTACATACTTCTATTCAAAATACATAGATTGCAACCAACAACTAAGAAGTATATATAAAATAACGCTAATCTTTCCCTAATTTAGTGCTTAACTCACTTGAAGGGAACATCTGATGTCTTTTTGGAACTTTTGAGGAATACCTGGAGTATTTCCACAACTATTCTTTTTTGTCTTTTATTGAAAATCTGAAGCTCTTCTTGATATCTCAGGTTCTTGTTGTACAAAGTCACCACCTCCTTTATAGAGGAAAAACATTCAGCGGTTGGAAACCATTTCAAACATCAATTCATTATGAGTTTCTCTACAAAAAAAAAGACATATGTAGTATTTCTTCAAATTCGCTGCAATACAACATTTTCAAGTCTGAAATTCAAGATCTGAAATGAATTTCGGATTCTAGACCTCCTTCTTGACTCTCTCCATATGGATAATTTCTTTGGGTCCCCACTAGAGTCACCATTTTTGTTGATTTTTCCTGCTACCTCCGACCATACGGGAAATTTGATGCTATAGTCTAGGTAAATAAACTCACAACATCTAATTCGAGAATATCGATAGGCTGAAGATGGGAAAAGACAACACAATAAGGCCCTAACGAGCCTTCTTCACTTTGACTTCTACCTAACTCAGGAGGGTTTTCCTACTTAGGACCTGTATGCTTAGTATGCTTTCCAATTTTTCACAATCATGCAAGTTCATGATTTGGTAGATATTTCTCAACTAGAAGGAATTTGTTTGGAATTACCCTGTGTATACCCCTAATCCCTCACAATTTGCAATTCGACAGAGAAAATAATACATGCGCTACTCCAAGGGTACATGGCCATACTAAGCATGCACAATGTAACCTACCCATAAAAAAAATACTTTAAGAAAGGAAGAAAAGAGAGAAATACTTAACAAGAGATGCTTTTGAAACATCTTCACAAACAAATTTTGCAGTCCAATGCACATCTAGAGAAATAGAGTCACACCCACAAATTAAAAAGACAAACCCACATTATAAATTAACTCAAATTAGGGATTTTTCAGAGTGTAATGCTTAACATTTACACAATTTCATTAGTCGATTGCATTAACCATTCTTTTTAATCCATTCAATATTTCCTAAACACTGCAATTTGCAAAAAAAATTAAACTCCTTCCTTGAAGGATATCCATAAGCACAATTACACACTAGTAGGAAAATACCAGTACAAACCAAGATATCCTTAATATTTTGATTCATGTAAATTTAGAAGATATAGATGGAGACAATATATGCAACCATTAAAACATTGGATTTAAAACCAATTAAAATCTATAATATGAAAAGATGACCCTTCATCTCTGTTAGCCTATATGAAATCCTAGACAAACAATGGCCTGCTTCTACCCACCCAAAATACAAAAAATTCAGAATCCTATTTTTTATGAAGCCTCGGTATTCCTTTTATAATAATAAGGAATGCTTCAAATATTTAGGCTGCTTACACTTGGTTTTTTCCCTTTTACATGATTCAGACCATATTCAGAGAAAAGGACACTCATCAACCATCTAACATAAAACAATAATGGGCCATGCGTACAAATAGTGTTAGACAGTTCTGATACTAGGAGAAAACTAAGAGGGGAGGTGAATCAAGTTTCTCACAAGTATAACAGTTAATGCAAATTCTAAAATTTATACTAGAGCACAAAGAAACCAACACAATGAAAGATAAATCATGAAAGCACAGTACATGAAACACAAATATTTTTGACGTGGAAAACCTAGTAACTTGGGAAAAACCATGGTGGGAAACCCTACCCACAATCAGATAATACTTCTGCAACAATATGTGAAATACTTACAATGGGGATTGCACTTGCAATAAGGCCAACCACCTAGAGCGTGCTTCTCATCACAAAAGGAAGTCTCACTGACTTGCAAAAACATCGGACTACAAACAGGAAAGAATGAACTATGGAAGTAGCATCTCCTAATGCTTGATACAGTTTTGATTAAGCACATATGTCTACCTTGCAAGACCAATGTCTTGCCCAAACTTTTTGGGCAAAAGACAACCAACAATTTTTTATTTATTTTTGAAACACTAAATTTTTAAAACACTAAAGTTACACGAAACCATCGCTTAAATAGTTGTGACAACTTAACAAGATGTTCCAAGTGAATTTTTAAATGTTGTTAAATACTATTATAACATTTACGATAACTCCTATTATCAAGCGGTTCGAATAAACTTTATAAGAGTATTAATAAATTTACTCAAAAGTTCATCTTATTTCGGTTGCGATTATTAGTACATAAATAAATCCATTTCTACTAACTAGACATTAACATAATTACTTGGTTCTATATTAATTATTTATTACATATCAAATTTCCTCCATCCTGTTAATACATTCTTTCTTACTATTTTAGTTTAAATGTGGAATGCTAGATAAATTAATTTATCTCCTCATCAAATTTAGTCAATGGATTGATTTAATCAAAATTCTCTAAAATAATTGATGAGGATATAAATAACCTCCGATAATCATTAATTGCTTTTAGGAACTAATTATTTTAGTCCTAGCACTTAGATTTATAAATTTCTAACAATAATTAAAATGTGTTTTATAACTAAATCGACTAAAAGGGTCGAATTAAATTCATAACGATTATTTTCCTAAAAGAGTTTAATCTCATCTAGATCTATATTTAGGTGGACTGAACAATATTTTCCTTTAGCTAAAACCAACTTACCAACTTGTTATAAATTTCCTTAAAGAATTAAACTTCATAAGTAATTCAAAATTTAAACATTCTTTTATTTTTATTTTTTTTAATATGCCCATTTTATTATTAAGGACATATTTAAATTGTAAAATTACTTAATCTACATTTTGCCCTATTCAATATATTTAAATGTTTATTCAACATTGATAAAAGTATGAACGTTATAAGTAAACCATTATATTAAAGACCATTTATACATTTATTTTTAAAACTACACACATATATATATATATATATATATATATATATATATATATATATATATATATATATATATATATATATATATATATATATATATATATATATATATATATATATATATATATATATATATATATATATATATATATATATATTCCTTTAATTCGTAACACAAATATATGGAAATACATATTATACCATTCCATATAACTTAACCTAAATAGTTAAAAGATAAAGAAACCCTAATTTTGTTTTTTTATTTATTTATAAAAATAGAGTTTAATTCTTTTACTTCCTTCATTTCTTATTGACCATATAACCCTAGCCTTACCCGGCTAGGGTTTTATATTTTTTTTTGTAGCTTGATTGTGCAGGGACCCTCGAGCGGCGGCCATGACAACCAAATCCTTTAGAACCTTTCACTAAATGATATATCATTGTTCGCACATAAACCTTTCTCTAATAATGCATACATAACCATCGATACAAAGATTACATGAATGAGTTGCCTATAAATACAGATCATCAATGTTATTGATAAGATTGGCTAAACCCTAAACCCATAAACCCATAATTACCAAAATTACATTGCATATCATCGGACCAATATTATGATTTACATTACATACCATGAACCTAATTCAAATTCTCAAACAATTACATCCTTTGGAAATCATGCTAAGACCAATCTCCAACACGTTTCACCAACCGATAGAAACCCTCAGTGTAATAACACAAAATATATACAAACGGATTCAAATAGGACCACCAAATCAGCATGCCAGCCAATGTGAAACCACCAAACAATTAGAACATGATCAAGAAGCACCTTCAACATGTTAGAAACCATTTCCATAAGTTGGATAAAAAATACTTAATCATATCAACAAATATTGCCAACCGGTAAAACTAACCGGTACCAATAAATGTCAACCAGGAACATAAGCAATAGCTTTCAAAGCACCAAATCTTGAATCAATAGAATATGAAAAGCATATAACCATCTTGAATGACCATCCAAAATCTAATCCAAGGATCTGATCATACTAGATCAGAATCATAGCCACAACCAAGACAAACACCAAGTATAACCGGGATAGCATAACCATATCCAATTGGGATACAATGTTGACTTCAATGACAAAACTTAACCAAATCCAATATATTGCCAACAATCTCCCCCTTTGGCATTGATGGCAACACTGAATGTGAAAAACATCCAAGTGCCAAAGAATGCCAACAATCTCCCAAAGACTGATTTGAAATATATCTCCCCCTTGATTAACTGATGAACACATCAACACCATCTCCCCATTTGACATCAATGACAAATGATGGTTACCAAAATAGAAAAAAATCTAAACAAAACAACTGACTACTTCCCCTAAGCAGCAACAACATCTCATCAACCTGGATCAAAAGATACGTCTCATAGGCTCACTGGATTGATGAATCCCTCCTCTAAGTCTCTTCTAGAGGGGTGGTGACCCCCAAATGATCTCTGAGATATTCAAAAGTATCTTTAGGAAATGGTTTTGTTAGAATATCTACAATCTATTCCTTAGTAGGCACATAAACCAATCTGACTTCCTTTGCTTCAACCTTTTCTTTCAAGAAATTCTACCTTATAGAAATGTGTTTTGATTTGGAATGAAATACCAAATTCTTTGACATATCAATAGAAATATTACTATCATAGTGAATAATAATAGGCTCATCACAACTTACCCTAATATCCTTTAACATTTGTTTCATCCATAAAATCTGAATACAGTGAGTTACAACAGCTACATATTCAGCTTCAGTAGTAGATAATGAAGTGCATCATTGTTTCTTTCTAAGCCATGAAACCAATTTATTTTCAAGAAAGAATGCACCACCTGTAGTTCTCTTCTAGTCATCCACATCTCCTACCCAATCAGAGTCTGTATAGGTACATAGTTTGAAATCATCATCCTTTGGATACCATAACCCATAATCTGTTGTACCTGCCAAAAATCTGAATATCCTTTTAACAAAAATATCATGTGTTCCTCTAGGATCTAATTGAAATATAGAAGAAATACAAACAACATTCATTATATCAGGTCTAGTCTAAGTTAAGTAGAAAAATCCACCAATCATTGATTTGTATCTACTTGGATTTAATCTAGGAGATTAATCATCCTTTGACAATTTGCAACCGGTTATCATAGGAGTACTGACAAGTTTAGAATTTTCAAGTCTGAATTTTTTAAGTAATTCCTTCACATACTTAGTTTGACAGATGAAAATACCTTTATCAATCCTAGTAATCTGTAAACCTAATAAAAATTTCATCTCTCCAATCATAGACATTTCAAATTCATTCTTCTTCTTCAAGATCTCCATTCAGAAATGCACATTTGACATCCATCTGATATACCTTGTAGTTCTTGTGTGCATCATAGGCAAGAAATAGTCTTACTGCATCAGTTCTTGCAACCAGAGCATAAGTCTCATCATAATAAACTCCTTCTTCCCATGAGTAACTTTTGCAAACTAGTCTAGCTTTATTTCTCACAACTTGACCCTCCTCATTTAATTTATTCCTAAAAACTCATTTAGTTCCAATAACATTCTTATCTTTAGTTCTAAGAACCAATTCCAATGTCTTATTCTTTTCTATCTAATCTAGTTCCTCTTCCATTGATTTTACCCAATTCTCATCTTTACTTGCTTCAATAAAAGATTTCAGTTCAATTTGAGAAATTAAACATACCTCTTCAACAACTAACCTTCTTCTTGTCATCACACCTTTCCTTTTATCTCCAATAATCTGATTTTTAGAATGATTCAGCTTCACAAACCTGGGGGGCTTAGGATTTTCTTGACTTTTTTATTCTTTCTGCTCTTCAACAGTCACGGTGGAAATTTTTGATGTTACCAAAGCAATTGGATCTATGCTCTAAATTGATTCTTGTACTACCAGTTCTAATTTGACAAATTCATCTTTCGATCCATAATCATATGATCTGATTTGATTGCTACCTTTCTCATCCACGTTAACATTTATGCTTTCCATTATCCTATTAAATCTTTTGTTATAACATCCGTATGCTTTGCTCTTAGTAGAATAACACAAAAATATTCCTTCATCACTTCTATGATCAAATTTCTCTAATGCATCATCTCTTCTAATATAGCATTTACTTCCAAATTTTTTGAAATACCTAATAGTAGGAGTATGACCAAACCATAATTCATAAGGAGTCTTATTGGTATCACCTTTTATGTGTATTCTGTTGAAAGTGTATACCGCAACATTGACAACTTCTCTCCAGCAGATATTAGACAATTTGGCTTCCATCACCATTGTCCTTGTAACATCCAAGATAGTTATGATCTTCCTTTCCACTATTCCATTCTGTTGTGGGGTTCTAGGTGCAAGAAATTGTCTTCTGATTCCATTCTTTTCACAAAAGTTGTTGAACTCACCGGATGTAAACTCACTACCTTGATTTGATCTTAAGTTTTTTTATCTTCAATCCTATTTCTATCTCAACCATAGCTTTGAAAATTTTGAATTAATCAAGAGCTTCTGATTTATCTAAAAAATGCAATCCACATAATTCTAGAATAATCATCAATAAGCAACATAAAGAATCTATCACCTTGAAAACTTTTAGTCCTTGCCGGTCCACACATTTCACTATGAATAAAATCAATAATTTCATTAGATCTATCATGTACGCTTCTCAAAGAAGTTCTAACTTGCTTACCCATTTGACATTCTCTACATACCGAATTATAAGGTTTAGCAATCTTGGGTAAATCTCTGACAACTTGTGTCGAACTGATCTTCACTATGCAATCAAAGTTTACATGAGACATCCTCTTATGCCATAATCAACTTTCATCAGTTTGAGCAATCAAGAAAGCCTTCTCACCAGAGTTCAAATGAAAGATGTTTCCTTTTGTCTGGGTTCCGGATGCAATCTCCAATCTAGATCTATTGATAATTTTGCATTTTCCATCTTTAAATTACAAATGAAATCCTCTATCCACCATCTAACCTACACACAAAAGATTATGCTTCAATCCTTCAACATAATAAATATTATGTATTAGTCTTACCATCAAGGGATATTGTTCCTTTGCCTTTGATCCTGCATGCCTTGTTGTCTCCAAATCTGACTAGTCCAACATCAAATTCTTGCAGAGTTAGGAATTTCCTCTTGTCACCGGTCATATGATGTGAGCAAACACTGTCTATAACCCATTCATCTTTCTCTTGAATATTAGCAGCTAAATCACTCTTCTCAGTATGAGTCGTATCGATCATAGGTTCTGGAGAATCATCCTTGATAGCAATAAAGACCTAATCTTTACTGGAGCTTGCAATACCAGATCCACTTACAGGTTCATCATCATCATCATCATCATCATCATCATCATCATCATCATCATCATCATCATCATCATCATCATCATCATCATCATCATCATCATCATCATCATCAGTAATAACAAAATCATCAGCACCAGCATAATAACATGATTTATCCTTATTCCTTCTAAATCTAGATCTACTCTGATAATCTATATTAGGCTTATAATAACTCATAAATCTTTCATGATTTCTAGCAGTTCTTTCGAGACATCTAGAAGAAAAATGACCAATCTTATTGCATGAAAAACATTTAAAATGTACTTTTCCTTCATACTTACTTCCAACCAGTCCTTCAAGGATTCTTCTAGCAATTAGGGCTTCCAACTCTTCAAGTTCTCTATCTCCTCTCTCAATGTCCTCCAAATCTTTAGCATATAACTACTTCCAATCTATCTTCTGCTTACCAGAGGTAGATGCTTTAAATGAATTTTTTGTCTTAGTAGCACTCTGATCTCTAAGTTCCTCATGCTCAAAAGCAGTTTCTAAGTAATGTATCTCTAGTAATAGGGGTACTTGACATTGTCCGAAGTTCATTAATTATAGTAGCCTTCATCTTTTAAGCCAGAGGTAGAACTCCCAGAATCTTTGACACAACCTCATCCTCATTAACTGATCCGCCAGAACATTTGATTCCCATGACAATCTCATTCACTCTATCCATGAAAGAACTTATCTTCTCATCTTCTTCCATCTTCAAAGTTTCATATCTCACCCAAAAACCTTCAATTTTTGTAATATTTACTCCTTGGTTGCCTTCATAAAGAGTTTCAAGCTTTAGCCAGATCTGCTTTGTGTTCTCCAATTCTATGACATTCTATAGCTTCTCATCAAATAGGGCACTTATCAAAGCTTCTTTCTCTCTAACATCATTTTCAACTCTCTTCTATTCATCAACAGGTGTCGGTATTCTAGAATTAGGATCATGAGGTGCATACCCTTTCTCCACTATCTCCAAAAATTTAGCTCCAAGACATCTCAAATGAATCTTCATTCTCTCCTTCCATATTTTTAATTTGTGCCATCAAATCTGGGAATCTCCTTCTAGTAGGGATTAAATGTAGAACTTGATGTAGATGCCATCAGATAAGCAGTTAAATTTCTGCAGAGAGGACCAGGCTCTAATACTAATTGTTAAACAGTTTTGATATCAGGAGAAAACTAAGAGCCGGGGGGGGGGGGGGGGGGGGGTGAATCAATTTTCTAACAACTATAACAATTAATGCGGATTATAAAATTTATACCAGAGCACAAAGAAACCAACACAATGAAAGATAAAGCATGAAAGCACAGTACACACAACACCAGTATTTTTGACATGGAAAACTTGGTAAAGGGAAAAACTTGTTGGCATATGCACACTCCAATGAGACATTGTAGGTGATTGAAGGTTTTGTCATTGATGGCAACCTTACAATCCTATGGCACAAGCAAGGCATTACACTACACCGACACTAGCAAGATCAGACTCTACATCAGCACTCAGACCACCAGCATCGACAGAGAAAGGAAGCATACTGGCACCAAGGCCGACAAGATTTTGATATATTATATTTTGTTTATTATTGTAAAAACTTTGTAAGCTGACTTGGCAAGTTATAAAATGACTCTTATATATAAGAGAGATCATTGTAGACATTTTATAGGAGATAAGAAAAAAGATATTAGGCAGACCTATTATGCGAAATATAGGTTAAAGGTTTTATGTAAAGAATAGAGCAGAAACTGGTACTGGATCTGGCATTATAGATGCTATTGTAAAGTAGTACAAGATATTGGATTTGCATAATCCACATTGTAAGTCAGTGAGACTTCCCATTGAGCAGTGAGCTCTAGGCAGTTGGCCTTCCTGCATGTGCAGGCCCCTCTTGTAAGTAATATTCTCTTATTGGCCAGTAAGTGAATATTGTGGGTCACAAATCCCATTGAGGTTTTTCCCACACCAGGTTTCCTCATTAAATCATTATGTTATGGTGTGTTTTTCATGTGGTTGTTTTTAATTCTGTTTATTGCATTATTTCTTGCATACCGGTACACTGTTATAATATGCTCTACATGTTTTAAGTTAAGAAATTCTATTCACCGGTTAGATACTGATTCACCCCCCCTTAGTATATGTGGGAATCCTAACAATTCGTATTAGAGCTTGGTCCTTTATTTTTAGAAGCCTAACAGCTTGAGGAAGATCTTGACACCGGTAGATATGGAAAATCTGATGAAGCAACTAGAAGTAGCTCTTTCAGACTATGATACAGAGAAACTGAAAATATCAAATTAGAAGATGATCTAAAGGTAGCTCAGGATATCATTTAGGCACTTCAAGAAAATCTTACAATTTCAAGAAACAAGAGAAGAGAACTTTGTGAAAAGATGCAAAATGAGAATGATGAAAAGGAATCACTTAATGATCAGATAAGCAAGCTGAAACTGGAGAACATACCAATGAAGAATGAGATGCAAGATATGACTATGAGATTTTGTAAAGAAATTGAAGATAGGAAAAAGAATGAAGAAGATTTGACTAGAAGACTAAGTGATGCTGCAAATGAAAATACACGACTTAGCTATGAAAATGATTTATTAAAGACAGATCTGATGCACACTCAGAATGACTCCAATGAACTAATGAGGCAGAAAGAAGTCTTAGAAAGAGAACTGGATACTGCAAATCAACATAAAGAAAAATTCAAGAAAAGCTCAGAGGAACTTGGTAACTTACTGATGAATCAAAAACCTAAGGGTGACACTTCTCGAATTGGCTTTGAAGTTGGTGAAAGCTCTGGTACTGCAAACACACAGGATTATAGCAAACCGGTAAGGCAACCTAATGCTTATAAATTCAATGGAAAATGCTTTAACTGTAATAATTATGGTCATAGACAAAATGAATGTAGATCTAGAAATTATCAGAATATCAACACACCCACCGGTCAATGTTCAAAATGCAACAAAATTGGTCACAACTCTAAAAATTGCAGAATGAATGTGAGATGTTATGTTTGTGGAAGATTTGGACATTTATCTAATCAATGTAGAACACAAACAAGCATAGGTTATGGAAAAACTATTTAGAAGAATAATGTGACTTGCTATGCATGTAACAAAATTGGGCATATTGCAAAATTCTATAGAAGCAAAGGATCACCGACAGACAACAAAAGTTCTAGCTTGAAAGGGAAAGAAAAAGTTGAAGAGGTAAAAAAAGAATTTTCAAAACAATGGATTAGAAAAGCTGATCTAAATGTTGGGAATACTCCTACATCGGTAGAACCAATCAACACTCCACCAAAAGAACAAAGTATTACTCCACCAACAGAACAGAGTATTACTCCACTGGTAGGACAGAGTAGTGCTCCACCGGTAGGAAGTTCTTCATCAAATTGAAGAAAGTTTCCTTGAGGGTTTGGCAATATAATGACACGTGCTATTATTCCCTCGGTTAGAGATGAGAAGTTGGAAATTACTTCTATACCGGCAGACAATGTTAAGTGACTACTTAACCAACATGCATTAAATGTGGTAGATGGCAAATAAACATTATAAATTTGTGGTTTTGGCTCTATTTCATTTCATCCTGATTTCAAACATTCGTAGAGCATGAAATTTGCAGAGCTAAGGAATTTCAAGAAAAGAGGTGAAGCACTTCAAGCAATCAATCCATCCAAAGGTAGGAAAAGGTATTTATCATCATGGCATCCACCTCTACACTTGAATATATAGCAAACCCTACTGTAGTCGAGGTTATAAAATGCCCTAGGCCCGTATTTCAACTAGTTCCCAAGGTAGCAAAGAAAGATGACAATATAGGTGCTTTTTCTCAAATTCCAAAGGGAGTTGTTTATGCTGAAGACCCCAAAATTTACATTCACTGTAACATAGAGGAATTAGGAGATGAAGAGATCAAAACAATGTATAACTCTGTCATATGTGACAATTTAAAAAATGTAAAACCAGGAAATAAAATCATTGAAACCCTAGGATTTACTGAGATCCTCTGCATTCTTGAATTTCCCAAGGATGTGACTAGGATACTCTTAAGCAGGGTACATGGTGAATTTTTTTGGTTAGATGCAATTCACAAAATCACCAAGGAAGCTGTGAAAGTTGTCACAGTGTTACCGTCCACTAGTAAAAGACCAGACAAGACTAAAAAGGTCTCCAATGACCTAGTAATAAACTTAACTGGTGCAACATCTGACATAAGGTCCTTGAGGGTAAATGATGTAATAGATATAAATGTGAGATTTGTTAGCATGATTTTAGGGTATAAAGCTACTCATGCAAATAGACTCAACTCAGTTTCAAGTTTATGCATTAAGAGTGCTTATGACATGATTACAGACAATGTGAAAATTGACATATGTGAATGGTTAAAAGATGAGTTAATTGACAACTTAGGCAAGATAAAGAAAGATAAGAAAGGAACTTTTAGGTTTGGTAATCTGCTTGTATGCTTGATGCTACACATAACCAAATAGGTTCCCGATATAGGCTATAAAGAACTTGGATTTGATATACCGGTAGGAAAACAGTTAACAAAACTATTGAATAACATGGGTGAAGACAAGGAAAAGAACATGCATGACTACTTTCAAGTACTTAAGGAAAAAATGAAGAAAAGAATTAGATTATCACAGAAGATTGTTGACAAATACAAGGATGATATATGTTTTGTAATAAAAAAGGATGAGATATGGATGGAAGCAGTCATCCCAAGAACAATCTGGGTAATAGAGATGGGCTATGAGATAGATGATCATATAATTGAGACTTATGCTAAAGCACTTTTGGAAGCACCAAATGAACCAAAGGAAGAAGTATTTGGTAGTGCTGAGACCATAGAAAAACAAATTCAATCTAAGAAGAGAGTGAAAAAGGTTGAGGCAGTTGTGAGAAGAGGTTCTAGACAAGCAAAGGCTATTAAAGAAGATGTATTGAAACAAATTGATATCACTAAGGATGAGTTAGCAGCCCCACAGCCTGAAACTCACCTATCACTGGTAGGCACTTCTTCGGAGAGTGACATGCCTGAAAATTTCAAAAGAGTTGTAAGGAAAAGGGATCCTTCACCGGCATCCACACCCTCACCTAGAGGGACTAGACAGAAATAGCAAGCAGTAAGATCTCCGGTTAAAAAGACTACACCAAAGAAGAAACTGACACCCAAGAAAAAGAAGAGAACAAAGCAAAACTTGGCCCCTCTTGACATATTGCTAAATGAAATTACAGAGGAAGGGAAACTCAAAAACATAGGAAAGGTCTATGACACTTTGACAATAGATGAAAAAGAACAAGTGGAAAATAGTGTTATTTTGCACATGGACATGTATAAGAAATTTTTTATGGAAGTGATAGATGAAGTACCAGATGAACTATTCAAAAGACTGAAAGCAAGAAGACAAGCTGTTATAGAGCTTGATAAGAAAATCAAAATTGAAAAGTTACTAGTTGTTTACCCAGTAAAATCACCTAAGGAGATAGATGACTTAATTGCAGAAGCCAATCGGCCAGTATTCTCTACTGCACACCGGCATATTGCTTTAATGGTTGGAAGAGTTAATGAGGTAACTGAAGAAACAAAAAATGCATGGGATATATTCCTAGTTGAAAAAGAAAAATAGGAAGAGTACATGAGCCACAAACCTATAAAGGTATATCAGAAGGAGAGAGACAAGGGTAAAGGAAAAGTTGGTGGACCTCCTAGTATCAAAGTAAAAGACAACTTACCCCCACCTCCTTTGATTGCATCACCGGTAAAAACTACTGAAGATAAACTGATAGATGAGAGTATGAACATAAAGGATACTAATCCTAATCCTGAGGTACTGTACATAGTAGATGTTGATACACAAAAGATCAACATTGTGGTAGATAAAGATACAACTGGTAAGACAGACATGGCTAGTGAGCCACCAGTAATTAAGCAAACTGATCAAACACAAGAGAAACTGACAGAAGATAACACAAGAGAACAGAAAGAGAAACAAGAAGAGAAAAAGGCTCTGGAATAGGAATAGGTACAGGAACAGAGTCATGAGGAAACAGTACAACCGGCAATAGAAGAAGTACACAAACCATTGCTTAAGAAAATGCAAACACAAACAGACCTACCATAGGTCACAACAAGCTTGGTTACTTCCTCCACCGACAAAATTCAAAATGTTGGTTCCTCCTCAGGAAGCCATAAATCAGCAAATGTAACTGAAGTACTCTTAGATTCAATCAAAAGGATAACAGATTGTAGTTCACAGGTTTATAAAGCTATAGATGACACAATCCCAATTTTGAAGGTAATAGCTCCTAACTGTAACATAGACAATAAGGATTCTTTAGGACAACTTGATACTTTGTGTAAATACATCACTAAGAACACAGTGACTATTAAGCAAATAAAGGAAGAGACATTGAAGGACAAGGTAGAATTGAAAAGCAAAAATTCTTTGAAGATCAGATAAAGAAGTGTACTAGAGAATTTGACACACTTCTACCGGAACTATGCAACTTATTAAAGGAATTTAAAACTTTGTATAAAGATAGTTGCAAAACAAACCTTTTGACAGTAGACATAGATAAAAAGATGAGCAAGGTACAGGATGAAATCAATAAACTTGTAGACAATTTTGTTAACTCACCTGATACATTATCAGTTTTTGAGCAAAGGATAACACGTTTTGAGGAAGAATTACTTAAGTTAGAAAGAGAAAAGGAAAGAATAGTGGAAAAGGCAAAGAATTTGAGAATAAGACTGAGTCCAAGATTGAACTATCTAGCATTCATGAGGAAGGAAATATCTAAGGCACTTGTATAGGGATAGAGAACACCGGCAGAGCATATGCAGCATCTCACCGGTATAGTTCAAAGAACAGAGACAACAATAAGAGACAGTAAGAAGTTTATGGAGAGTATAAACTTGATTTTGGTGGATCTATTTCAAATTGTAACTACCCAGTTACAAGGTTGAGACTACAACTCTATTGACACCTTGACAACCTTTGTCATTGATGCCAAAGGGGGAGTAGTAGTATGAGAAAATAACCGGCAAAAGACTTATCTACTCAGGGAGAGTTCTTAGATTTTTGGTAACATAAATTTGGAAACATTTTTTTTGGATTACAGTTTTGGATACACTTTTGAATTTTCTCATGAGTGTTTCCATCAATGCCAAAGGGGGAGATTGTTGGCATATGCACATTCCAATGAGACATTGTAGGTGATTGAAGGTTTTGTCATTGATGGCAACCTTACAATCCTATGGCACCGATAAGGCATTACACTGGCAAGGCATTAAACTACACCGACACTAGCAAGATCAGACTCTACACTGGCACTCAAACCACCGGCACCAGCAGAGAAAGGAAGCATACTGACATCGAGGCCGACAGGATTTTTGATATATTATATTTTGTTTATTATTGTAAAAACTTTGTAAGCCGACTTGGCAAGTTGTAAAATGACTCTTATATATAAGAGAGATCATTGTAGACATTTTATAGGAGATAAGAAAAAAGATATTAGGCAGACCTATTATGCGAAATATAGGTTAAAGGTTTTATGTAAAGAACAGAGCAGAAACTGGTGCTAGATCTGGCATTATAGATGCTATTGTAAAGCAATACAAGATATTGGATTTGTATAATCCACATTGTAAGTCAATGAGACTTCCCATTGAGTAGTGAGCTCTAGGCAGTTGGCCTTCCTGCATGTGTAGGCCCCTCTTGTAAGTAATATTCTCTTATTGGATAGTAAGTGAATATTGTGGGTCACAAATCCCATTGAGGTTTTTCCCACACCGGGTTTCCTCGTTAAATCATTGTGTTATGGTGTGTTTTTCATGTGGTTATTTTTAATTCGATTTATTGCATTATTTCTTGCATACCAGTACATTATTATAATATGCTCTACATGTTTTAAGTTAAGAAATTCTATTCACCAGTTAGATACTGATTCACCCCCCCCTCTTAGTATCTGTGGGAATCCTAACAAAACCATGGTGGGAAACCCTACCCATAATTAGATAATACTTCTGCATCAGTATGTGAAATAATTACAATGGGGATTGCACTTGCAATCAGGTCAACCACCTAGAGTGCACTGCTCATCACAAAAGGAAGTCTCATTGACTTACAAAAACATCAGACTACAATCCAAAAAGAATGAACTATGGAAGTAGCATCTCCTAATGCTTGATACAGTTCCGATTAAGCACATATCTCTGCCCTACAACCCCAAATCCTTCAAAACCTTTCATTGAATGATATATCACCGTTCGCATATAAACCTTTCTCTAATAATGTAGGCATAACCATCGATACAAATATTACATGTTCACCTATAAATACAAATCATCAACCTTATTAATAAGGTCGGATAAACCCTAAACCCCTAAACCCATAAACCCATAATTACAAAAATTACATTACATGATATCAATGGACCAATATTATGATTTACATTACATAGTATGGACCTAATTCAAATTCCTAGACAATTACGTCCTCTTGAAATCATGCTAAGACCAATTTCCAACACGTTTCACCAACCGGTAGAAACCCTCAATGCAATAACATAAAATATATATAACCAGATCCAAACAAGACCACCAAATCAACACGCTAGCCAATGCAAAGCCACCAAACAATTAGAACATGATCAAGAAGCACCTTCAGCACGTTGGAAACTATTTCCATAAGATGGATAAAAAATACTTAACCATATCATCAAATATTGCCAACTAGTAAAACTAACCGGTACCAAGAAATGTCAACCGGGAACATAAGCGATAGCTTCCAGAGCACCAAATCATGAATCAATAGAATATGAAAAGAATATAACCATCTTGAATAACCATCCACAACCGAATCCAAGGATCTAATCATACCGGATCAGAATCACAACCAAAACCAAGACAAACACCAAGTATAACTAAGATAGCAGAATTGTAGACACCTAAAAATGTCTCATTGATCATGTACTAATTATTCCTCTAATTGATTAAATAATTCTTTAATTCTTTAATTAATTTAATTAATCTTATTCTTCTATTTCATATTTCCTCATAATCTTACTAATTATTCTATTTTTTATTCTATCATCATTTAATCATTTTAACTATTCTCTATATATTAATTAAATATTTATTATTTAATTAATTCTAATTAATTCTCCAATTTAAATAATCTTTATTATTTAAATAAATTAATTCTCAATTTCTCTCTATAATCATCTAATCATTTAACCCTTTTCTAAATATTAATTAAATATTTATTATTTACTTATTTGTGATTTAATCCTTTAAATTAAATAATTTTTATTATTTAATTAAATTCTATTTCTAAATAATTAAATAGTTTCTTTAAATTATTTTATTAACTAATTAATTCTTCCATTTCCAAATCCCCCAAATTCTAATTTCATTTAATTTCATATTCTTGTAATTTCTTCCAAATTCAATTACATGTGCATGATTTCAAAAACCAAATTGAAAATCAAAGTCAAGTTCTAAATATATTCAAATGCTAAATTGAATTAAATAAATTCAATTATTTGAATAAATATGATGCAAAGATTAAATTGATAATCTAAATCTAAATGCAAGCACATGCTAAATTAATTAATTCAATCAATTAATTAATTAAATCATTTATCTCTCCAATCTCTATGTCCATCTTTTAGTTAGCTTTTTCTAAATTAAACTTTATTTGTCATCTTCTTTATTTCCTCCAACCATTCTTTTGCTTCTTTTAGTCAACTTTTTCTCAATTAGTTAACTCAATTAATCTATTCAATCTATTATGTTTCACTCCTACAATCAGCAGTTCAACTATCAATTTTCATGTGAGCTCACCTGTGTTCCACCTCTTGATCAATCTGTTCCACCTTTCAATCAATCCTCTCAAAAAATCTATAAATTGAGCATTCAATCTCCATTTTCAATCCTCCTCAATCCCGGACAATTTCTCTTAATCATGAACTTCGAATCTTTGTGTCACTTGAAGGTTACTAGTGCAATATCCGAGAGCCATCATACCATAGAAAAGAGAGGAGCAATGGAAGCTATATGCAATCTTGGAATAGGGAGTTTGATTTGAACTATTTTAATTCCTATTTGTTTGATATTGCATTATTTCATTGTTAGTTTGTTAAGATTCTTTGATTAGGCAGGGATTCATGATTTCCCTTTGATTTCTAATTGAATACTTATTATAAAGATGAATTTTACATGCATACATTTTGGTGAACCCGACGTGAAACACAGCTAACTTACCTTCTCCGTTCTCTATATAATTTTTCCAGGTCATATGGATTTTTTCTTTTTTTTACAGATTTTGCACCGATTTCGAGAACAGATATTCCATCATGTAATCAAGATTACATCATCTCGCAATCGCATAGACAACATCACGCATTCAACCCCTCGGGGTCACACATTCACTCTGACAGGGTTACACAATTGCCTTGTTCAGATCACGCAATCGCCCTTTCCGGATTTGCATTCGTAGGGAAACTTGTCTAAATTTTTATTCTGTCTGTTATTTAATCTATCTATTTCTGTCTAAAATTGGGTTAATCTGGAAATAAATTACTTCTATTTCATGATTTTATTATAATAGTTTATGGAAAGAAAAGTACAATTCAGGATTTCAGGTGCAAGAAGGACGAAACAACAAAGAAGAGAAGCCAAGCGCTATCAAAAGGTTCTCCAAGCAGAAAAGTAGATACAAGAGTCGGAAGATCAATTGGCCTTTGATAGATATAACAACTTAGTTCTTTCTTATCAAGTTAAATATGATCTAATCAATATTGAATGGATGATGAGAGATTTGGCTACGGCCTCATAGTTGGTTTCGCAGGTTGCTGATCGGGTTTAGTGTTCTTTTATTTTTTATTTTTTTTAATTTTTTGTTGTCTGCCTGTCTCTCACGCAATCAACTTGTTATTATTATGCAATTGATCTGTTATCATTACACATTTTGTCTATCAAAATTACGTATACGCTATGTCAGGTTCACGCATTCAGTTTGTAAGTATCACACAATCAAACATGTAAAGTTATTCATTCGCTTCTGTCAAGTTTCAAGTTTCTGTTAGTTTGATTTTAATACTAATCTCCTATTTATAGCCTGTGGTGGATTTACAGAAAGGATTAGATTAGTATTTTTGCATGAATCACCTAACACTTCATCTTTTGGTGCTTAAAATCAACAACAGTTAAAATGGACATGCATGGATAATCTCACACTTCGTTGTTTGGTGCTTAAAATAAACATGGGCTGAAATTGACATGCATGTATCTCACACTTTTTCTTTTGGTTCTTAAAATTAAAAAAATGGTTAAAATTGACATGTATGCTTTCATATTTCGATTTGGTGTTTAAAATGGACATGCACATGCGTATTCAACACCTAAATTTGGGCTATAAACTGAACATGAATCAAGCTGCATTATATTAAATCATTTTTCTTTTTTTCTTAAGGTAAAGAATTTTATCATGTTTGGGGTGGACCTACTGTTGCATTAACCAACTTTCCACCCGCCTTCGGGGTCTTGGGAGAAAGGAGAAAGGTGACAACGACATCCAAATTTTATTTTATTCTACGTAGTGAGGGGTATCTTTGACTAGGGATTTCATCACTCCACAGAGGTACTTCAAATTGGGATGTGTTCGGGATATCATCTCTCCCAGCGTACTCTCGAGCGGGTTTTTCGAGCCCCTATATAAGTATACTGGTCTGGCGGCTAGAGTGTTGAGTGAATTCTATGTATGTGGGGGCCTTCCCTGCACCAATAAGCTCAATTAAAGTCTTAAGTGGCTTGCTATGAGAATCCGTCATTGGATCGGGATCCCTCGAAACCTAATACTACGAACCAATTTAGTTGCCAAAAATCCTACATTCATTGATTTCGGGAGTGCGGATCGTACCCCATAGATACCCTTCATGTACCTTACACTATGATACAAAAATCCCTCGGCTATAAGATCTTTGGATCTTCGGGGTTAGAGAGACTGGCATGCCCGAGAAGTGTGTGCTGTGGAGTGGAGCCAGTGTTGCCAGATTCTCTATTTGTTCATTTTGTCTTAGTATAGCGTCCTAAAATTGCGACACTTGCAATTTCGACTGCATTTCGGTCTTCACGATGGCGACGCAACAAGCAACCTGAATGGAGACCCCGAAACTTGCTCACGACACCAAAAACTGCATTTTTCAAGTACCCTGGCCTGAACCTCCTTGCACCCTGCTGTCCCGGGAGGTGGGACTAGAGCGCCCAGCGTCCTAGTCCCTCAGGACTAGGGCGCCCAGCGCCCTGGTCCCTGGGTCCTATTTTGGGCCCGGTCTCCTAAGGGGTCTCGGGTCTTTTTGTTTGCAATTTGGAAATTAACTTTCCTGGTCGGCCTAAGGTCGGGAAAATCAGTCTATCAGCCCTAATTGACAAGTATATAAACTACATTTGCCTCTCCCATTTGGGTAAAAAAAAAAAGAAAAAGAGAGATACATACATGACGGAAAAAGCGTGGAAACTATACTCAAGCATTCAAGCATTCAAGCATTCCTTCAAGCAATTGATCATTTCAAGTCTCCATTCAAGGCTAAGTGTTGCATTCAAGACAAGGATTCAACCATTGAAGAGGAGATCACATACTACTACAACATACAACATACAACATCTAAACCTTCGCACATAAGGATACAAACATCCTTAGAACAAGGTATTAGTACTTGTTTTACAGTCATTTACATTTACAGCTCTTGCTCATTTCTTGGTTAATTCCAAAACCGGGGTTTGACCTAAAGGGAAACCCCTAATCCCTAACCCCCCAATCGTCTTTGCTTTTCTGTGTGTAGGTTGCAGGTACACGGCTGAGATTGAAGATCTGGAATCCTTGTGCAGAGACGAACAGATCCCCCTTCGTTTCGCGGATTTTTCGGAGGACCATGGCGCCGGGCGCCATCGTCCCGACAACTTTTGCTCAAATTTGCAGGACAGCGCCGTATCGACATTTTACTGCTAATTCCAGGTCCGCAGCTTCATACTGTATTCCTATCTCAGTTTATAAGCGAATCTTTGTCACTTTCTATGCATTCCTAGCTTAATTCTCCTATGCACATTCTTTACAAAAGAGGGTAGCCTTGCTGTCTTAACCCTTGAAACTCATTTAGCATCCAATCTTGCATTGCGTGGGATTGGATCTTGTGGGTTTCAACCCCTCTTTTGAATGTAAAGTCTCCCCCCTAAGTGAAAACCATCGAATCCTAGCGAACCTCCCTTCTCTCTCCTTGGAGTTGGAAGAGGGGAGAGCAACTAGGGTTCGATCGCGATTTTTCCGCTTTACATTTTGGTGAACCCGACGTGAACATCCTTTCTTATTTTTCATGCTTAGATCTGAAAAAATTGATTACATTTCCATGTTTGATCTTTTGCAAAATTTTAGAGGTGATTGCATAAAAACCCTAAATTTTCTTTTTAGTAATTAAACTTGTGAAATGTTTAATTGTTGATGCTTGTTTCAGATCTGCCCTTCTATTACAAATTATCAATTCATATCTATGCTTTAATTTTGAAAATTAAGTGGTTAAGTGTCAAAACCCTAATTTTTAAAACCCTCTTGATTCAACCTTTGTTCGACAATTTCACCGATCAAAACATCTCCAAATCAGCTGTAACTTTGGATTCTGCAATAAAATCACAATATCTTTCATCCCTGAAAATTTGGAAAAAAGTTGCGAGGACTGTGGCGCCGAGCGCCATCGTCCCTGACATTTTTTCCGAAATTTCGGGAGCGAGATCTTACTGTATTTTTCTGCTAAAATCCAGAATTTTGGCTGATTTTATCAATTTTAACACCTTCAAAATTACAGTCAAAGTTGGTCTTGTGATTGCTTGGATTAAGGCTTTTAAACATTCAAAAATCATTGAAACTGAAATTTTGTGTCAAAATTGTGTTCTTACTGTCCTAAATCTGAAAAGTGCGTTAACATTCATTAAAAATTTCAGTGCTTTATTCAAATTCTTGCATTTTGTGACTTTTGAAATTAAGTGCTTAATTACAACAACTTTGATTTCCGCTTTCAAAATTGAATTTTGCGTGAAATTGAGTCAATTTTTGAATTTCAAAGCTTGCATTGCTTTTGACATTCCCTCTAAAATCATAAAATTCAAAATTTCAATTTCCCTCTTTTTTTTTTTTTTTTTTTTTTTTTTTTTTTTTCAAATTTTGCATTTTTCGACAATCTGGGTAGGGTTCAATTTTGAGATTGCAACTTTAATTTGGCCTATCTACAGATCGTAAAATCACTCAATTTTCTTAGATTGGCTTTAAAATCATCATACCTTTCATCCCTGCAAATTTCGAAAAAAGTTGCAAGGACCGTGTTGCACTCCGAGCGCCACGGTCCCGGACATTTTTTCCGAAATTTCGGGAGACTATCGTGATTGCATTTAACAGCTTAAATCCAGAAGATTGGCTGATTTTACTGAAAATTTTCCTTCTCTAGTGCATGAGTTTTACAACAATAAGCCCTACTTACACTATTCCCGTTAGATGAAGCCGTAGAATTAAGTCTTTCCGAGGTTTAACTACTGAGGAGATGGAACCTAATTTGAATAGCCTTTTTAACGAGGACATGGGTAATTCCTCTAATCCTCCTAATGATGAAGAAGCTCTCCATGAGGTTTCTGAAGAACAACTTTCGAAATTGGATAACCAATTTGACGATTTTCGACAATGGATGTCTCAAGAATACCCTGATAGTCAAGCTCTTCCTTTAATTGAGGGTCTAAAACGTATGCTTCAAAGTGATAAGAATGGAATTGATATTTTGCGTGGTATTTCACACATTGTGAATTCGAACATGATGCCTATGAAGAGTTGTGCCGAAACTTTAGGTTATACACAACCTCCTACACAAGTCAATCATTCTATTCCTCTGATGACTTCTATTGCTAGCATACCTACCTTTACATCAAACATAATGGCTACTTCTACACAAGACATTCCTCCTGTGATCACTAGTCATGGGGGCAATCCTTCCTTTTCAATTAACCCTCTTCCTTCATTCAATCCGACTTCTTCATTCATTCCTTCAATGAGTGTTCCTATTACATCTCCGCAAATGAACATGACGCAAGGGGGCAATTCATTTAATCATTCCATTCCTCCTTGTAGTGTTCCTCCTGTCCAATCATCTCCTATGACTAATTATCATAGGGTCCCACCACCTTACTCTTTACCTTCTTTCAATAACATAACACCTCCATCTCAATCTAACACATCTAATATGAACCCTTCGACTGAAGTGACCATTAACAATCTTGCACAAACTGTCTCTTCTTTACAGCAACAAATTGCCTCTATGAATCAATCTAAGTTTAGTGTGCCCACATTTGATGTTGCGAGCCCACTTTCTCTTGACATTGTTAGAGCTATCCCTCCTAAACATGTTGAAATCCCGCATTTGGAGCTTTATAATGGTAAAGGAGATCCTCTAACACATGTTAAGACTTTTCAAACAATTTGTACTGATTTTGGTTATGACGAAAGGTTGCTTGCAAAACTATTCACTAGAACATTAAGAGACAAAGCCCTACAATGGTATTGCTCGTTGCCTTCCTATTCTATTACTTCTTTCGAACAACTTGCAAATGCTTTCATTCAACAATTTCAAAACAATATAAGTCCTAAAGTTACTTTGATTGATTTAATGCATTGTAAACAAGGTGTTAAAGAAAAAGTGACTGATTTCATTGGTAGATATAAGCATTTGTATGCTCAAATTTCTTTTCCAGTGCCTGACAATGATATTCAAAGAATCTTTATTTCTAATTTACAAAAAGATATTCGAGACAAACTTCTGTTTTCTGAGTTTACTTCTTTCCAACAGTTGTGTGCAACTCTTCACAATTATCAACTGACTGTGAGTCAAATGGAACAATCACATCCTATGGCTCCGAGTGATAAGGGTGATAGCAGTCAACAACCATTTGGGAAGTTTAAACCGAACAGAGACTCCATCAAATTCAATGAAAACATCATCAACAACAATGTGAATGCAGCATCAGGTGTGCCTCCTATTTCTAAATTTTTCAAGAAAGAAAGAAAGTATACTCCTTTGAATGAATCATTGCATAGTATTATGAATAAATTATTGGAACAAAATGTGCTTACTCTTCCTCCTATAAGACAAATTGATCCTACAAAGATTACTTCACCTTATTTTGATAACAAAGCCTTTTGTCAATTTCATCGTCAGCCTGGGCATGATATTGAAAAATGTTTTTCTTTAAAGGGTAAAATTCAAGATTTGATTGATAATAATACTATCTCTATTTCTGGAGTAAATGATAAAGGCAATACATCTGTAGCTCCTCCTAATCAAAATCTTTAGATTTTCACTGATCCATTACCTTCTCATACCTCTAATGCGATTGAGACTAATGATTCCTCTCTTTCATCTGATGGTCTTGTGTCTATGACTCCAAATGTGATTAACTTTGTAGAGCAGCAAGAAAACCCTAAAGAACCTTCCATCACATTTGATTCCAATGAAACCATTAGGGCACCTGATGGTCCTTTATACATAGTTGCAAAAGTCAAGAATACACCTTGCCGTGGAGTGCTTATTGATCCTTCGTGCATGGTTAATGCTATTACTGAAGAATTTCTTTTTACTTTGCAATTGAATCAAGTGATTTATGACAAAACAGATGTGATTGTGAAACTATTTGATGCATTTTCTTCTCCTGCAATTGGTTCTATTACATTGCCTATTGAGGTCTATAACAAATCCCTTGATGTGAACTTTTCTATTATTCCATCTTCTGAACAATTTCGTGTGAAGCTTGGCTATCCTTGGCTATCTTCCATGAAAGCTATTGCTTCTCCTATTCATAAGTGTTTGAAATTTCCCCATAATGGTGAAGTTGTTACTGTCAATCATAGCCTCTTTAAACCAGCTGAAAGAACCTCTAGTGTTCCTCTTGATTACTTTTGGCCTAAACAATTCCAATCCCTTCCTCCGCGAAGTGATCATCTTTTCAAATCTTATCAAAAGTGGAAAACAGATATGATCCTATCTTTAAGTGAACCTAGAACACCTAAACTTGACATTCCTATCATTCTTGAGAAGG
Organism: Cryptomeria japonica; assembly: GCF_030272615.1. Classification (NCBI taxonomy): domain Eukaryota; kingdom Viridiplantae; phylum Streptophyta; class Pinopsida; order Cupressales; family Cupressaceae; genus Cryptomeria; species Cryptomeria japonica. The sequence goes on from NC_081409.1 coordinate 117,091,874, forward strand.
AAGTTCTTCCTTTGAAAGATAAAACTAATGTCTTTCCTCAAGAAGATTTCCAACCCATCCCTATGGATGTGACTATGTCTATGTCTAATAAACTTCCTAAAAGTAGACCTATACCTCCTCGTCATGATGGACTTGGTCTCCTTCCTAAACCAAAAATTCCTCCTTTATATGGAGCAGTTCCTCCTCCTTCCTTTTATAGAGAGAAGAGACCTTCTTCTTCTCCTATTATTCAGCCTAAGAGACCACAACCTAAACACCCAAGTGATAGGGATGAGAATATTCCTCCTCCTCAATCTTCTTCACTTCCTACTAAGACTAGACGAAATCGTTCTGCACGTGAACGTCGACGAAAGCGTCGTCTTAGAGCTCAAGCAGCTGCTTCTCAAACTTTGCCATCTCCAAAAACACCTTCAACAAGCATTATTCCATTTTCTCCTCAGCCGGACATTGAGCCTAAATCTCCTAAACATAAGATGCATGATGGTCTTGATCCTGTGCGAGTTAAAGATCCTATTTTTATAAATCTTGATGATGATATAGATGAAAATGTTATTCATGATGAAAATGTTACTCTTGTTCATTCTGATAGTGAATATGAACTTGTTGATATTGATAACCATTTATCTAATGAATTTTCTAAAGCACTTATCCTAGCTCCTAGACAAGAACAACGTGGCTCGGAACATGAACATAGCCCTTGTTTGGATCTTGTGATAGCTCCATCTGCGGTGTTGAATGTTCCTCCTCTAGCGTGTTCCCTGCCTTCCTGAAACATTGATCAGCAAGATCGGGGGGTAGATGACGTGCTAGACTAGTTACATTAGCATAGCAGATTCTCTCCTCCTCTCTTGTGTTACTTCTTCTATATGTTATTCTCATTCTTCTATTTGTTGTCCTTAGTGTTGTCTACTTGAGGACGATGCAAAGCATTGAGATCTCTCGATCTCTCTCATGTTGACTCAAAAGACACATGTGTTCCCTTCTTCTAGGTGACCTTCCTTGATTGGGGAATGAAGAACAATTATGCATACATACATATGATATATATACATGAATTATCATACAGCATACTGACCCCAAGGAAAGCGAAGTCACCTCGTGCTTTGTGTTTTGTGTCTATTATCCTTGGGCTTATCTCACACTTGGGGGCTAAATCCTTGCGATAACGTGCTCCTTTCCTTTCTCATTCTTATGTGTATCACTACGTTAAAACAATCACCCCCGGTGAGGCGTGTGCGATCGCTTTAACGTAGGGGGGCATACATCCCGTTCATATCTTTTCAAGATACTTGAGAATTTCTTGGCAAATTTAGCTTTGCCTTGAAAATTCTTGATATCTTTCTTGCATGACTCATAGTGAGGGAACCTTACTACTGACAGTCATGGTTCTCCCTCGTGATCTTCCCTTTTACTTTGTCAATCGAAGTCATAAGATCCTTAGTCCACTGGGGGCTTGGTGTGTCTTGCCTCCTTGACGTGGTGAAAGTCTTTCAATGTTGTTTCCTTGTACTTTACCGGAAGTATGAGCATACATACTCCCGCTAAAGTGGGGGCTAAATGTAGCGTCCTAAAATTGTGACACTTGCAATTTCGACTGCATTTCGGTCTTCACGATGGCGACGCAACAAGCAACCTGAATGGAGACCTCGAAACTTGCTCACGACACCAAAAACTGCATTTTTCAAGTACCCTGGTCCCTGGGTCCTATTTTGGGCCCGGTCTCCTAAGGGGTCTCGGGTCTTTTTGTTTGCAATTTGGAAATTAACTTTCCTGGTCGGCCTAAGGTCGGGAAAATCAGTCTATTAGCCCTAATTTACAAGTATATAAACTACATTTTCCTCTCCCATTTGGGTAAAAAAAAAAGAAAAAGAGAGATACATACATGACGGAAAAAGCGTGGAAACTATACTCAAGCATTCAAGCATTCCTTCAAGCAATTGATCATTTCAAGTCTCCATTCAAGGCTAAGTGTTGCATTCAAGACAAGGATTCAACCATTGAAGAGGAGATCACATACTACTACAACATACAACATACAACATCTAAACCTTCGCACATAAGGATACAAACATCCTTAGAACAAGGTATTAGTACTTGTTTTACAGTCATTTACATTTACAGCTCTTGCTCATTTCTTGGTTAATTCCAAAACCGGGGTTTGACCTAAAGGTAAACCCCTAGTCCCTAACCCCCCAATCGTCTTCGCTTTTCTATGTGTAGGTTGCAGGTACACGGCTGAGATTGAAGATCTGGAATCCTTGTGCAGAGACGAACAGATCCCCCTTCGTTTCGGGGATTTTTCGGAGGACCGTGGCGTCGGGCGCCATCGTCCCGACAACTTTTGCTCAAATTTGCAGGACAGCGCCGTATCGACATTTTACTGCTAATTCCAGGTCCGCAGCTTCATACTGTATTCCTATCTTAGTTTATAAGCGAATCTTTGTCACTTTCTATGCATTCCTAGCTTAATTCTCCTATGCACATTCTTTATAAAAGAGGGTAGCCTTGCTGTCTTAACCCTTGAAACTCATTTAGCATCCAATCTTGCATTGCGTGGGATTGGATCTTGTGGGTTTCAACCCCTCTTTTGAATGTAAAGTCTCCCCCCTAAGTGAAAACCATCGAATCCTAGCGAACCTCCCTTCTCTCTCCTTGGAGTTGGAAGAGGGGAGAGCAACTAGGGTTCGATCGCGATTTTTCCGCTTTACACTCAGTATTTCATAAGGGCCTCATTGAATGGTGTCCACTTTCCAACCTAAGATTGTATTCTGCGCTTTTTTATGTATCGTTGTGCTAGACCAGTATTGAGTCAGTCCTTTGGGCTATTGCAAACCCTATCCTACGTATCTCTGAATTTTCTGAGATTGTATGAAAATTGAGTCAGTCAACTATACCTACCTCCAAAGCAATTGTTCTCAAATTTGGAAAACTACAAAACTTGTCTGACACACGAAGTTACAAAAAACAAAGTCCATTTTGAAACCAAAAACTCAAAAGTTTAACATACTTGTGACCCTAGGAAGTCCTAGATCTTTGCATAGTCCCACTTACGTCCTCATTATCATCATAAGTCCTTGCATAAGTCCCCACCTATGTCCTTATTATCGTCCTAAGTCCTTGCATGGTCCCACCTACATCCTAAGTCCTTGCATATTCCCCACTTACATCCTCATTATCGTCCTAAGTCCTTGCATAGTCCCCACTTACGTTCTCATTATCATCCTAAGTCCTTGCATAGGTCTTCATTTACATCCTCATTATCATCCATAGTCCTTACATAGTCCCTATATAGTCCTCATTATCATCCTCATATACGTCCTTGTCTACGTCTGTCTTAGTCCATCGTCATTTGCATAATCATCCTAGAAAGTCATACCCCAAATGTCCAAATCACAATTAGAGATCAATCAAACTCAACCTCAACTCAAACAAGTTGGTCAAGTTCAATCAAACATTGTCACAATCAGAGAAATGGAGAAAATATCTTACATTTTGTGATCCTAGGTCCAAACCAAACAAGAAAATATCATGGATTGGAATTATACATTTCTTAGGGAAGGTGGAGGATTCATCCCTTCCATTCCTATTCCATCACCATCCATAGAAACCTTATCTCAACAAATTAAAACTTTGCAACAACAAGTGATAGACATGACTAGTCATGACAACCATAGGGGCTAGTTAGAAAACATGATGAGAGAAGTGATGACCACAAGGGGATCAGTATCAGGCCAACCTTCTTCTTCTGGTGAGACCATTCAAACATGCTGACCTTCATTCTTCAACAAAATCATTCCTACCTCAGTTCAACCAACATTAGAGTCATGTAAACCTTCTTTTTCTTTCAACCCACTACATCAATCATACCAATCACATCAACCCAACATTCAAACCTCTTTCAACCAAAATCAAACCCCATTCAACCAAAGTCCAAATCAAAATTCACACCAACCCATTATTCAAACCTCTTTCAACCAAAATCAAACCCCTTTCAACCATAGCCCAAATCAACCATATCCAAATTCACCATTTCATCATCACCTAAAGTCACACAAGACCAATCCATGCCATCTCTATCTAATAACACAACCTCCCAATCGCTATCCATCGTACAAATCCAATCTAATTTGAAGTCATGATTTAGAGAGTCTCATTCAAAATCCTTCTTCATCAGGCCAAAATACTAAAACAATCCAACAATCTCCCATGCATTTCCAAACTCCTTCCTTGTGTCATGAGGATGATCCAAAATCAGAAGAAATGAGTCCTGAAACAAATAAAGATCAAGAACAACCACTTCCATCCTACCCAATTTTTGATCAAGATCCCATCGACCAAGAGTCTTATGATGATCCCCTCACTCTTTTCTATTCCATTCATAATCAAACCCTTCCATCTCAAGAACAAAGTGTCATTTCAAGTCCTATCCAACATCCACCTCCTAAACAAGATCAAGACATCCCTTCTATCCTTCCTAATAATCCCTTTCCATACCTTTACCTTCATGTCCTAAACAAGATCCCATTATTTCTCCAAATCTTGATCAAGATCCCTCCATACCTTCATCTCCATGTCATAATCCTCCATGTTCTTCATAATATTTCCTCTCAAATGAACTTACCATTTCTCCTCATGATCCCAATCCCTCTACACAAGTTGTTCATGAACCCCTTATCAATGAAATCACCAATCCAGATCATACTACACAGAGCAACTTGTCAACAATTGTATGTGTGCCATCATCAAATGCCAAAGTGGTGACCAAAATAAGCATGGCACCAGCTAATGAAATCAACACTCAAATTGTTTCATCATTTTCTTCATGCACAAGCATAACACCAGCTAATGAAATCAACACTCAAATTGTTTCATCATCTTCTTCATGCACAAGCATAACACCAACTAATAAGATCAACACCTGGTTGGTTTCATCATCCTCTTCAAGTGCATCAATAAAAATAGGCATAACACCCGCTCATGTCATAACTTCGAAACCAATTTGTCTCATACACCCGTACTTGATAGATTGGGGGCAAAAGAATCTACCACAGTTGGATTTATTTGAAACTGATAAGGCTATAGCTGAATTCATGGGTTCCAGAGCTATATTTCCTTACGATGATCCACAAAATCGAAAAACTAATAAAATCAACATTGGAGATGTTAAAATTGTACACTTAGCTGAGTCCTTATATATATCTTATTGAAAAACACATCTTTATCCGACTCTTTAAACAAAGACCAATGAACTACCTACACAAATCTCTCTGACCCGATGAACAACAAGCACCTTAAACGATATTATATCTAAGGGTTGGGTTAGTTTAAGTTTTACTTTCCGCATTGCATATCATTTTATACAAAGCACTGCATCACATATAGTCTATTTCTAAGAACATCATATTCACAGATTTCATGGCATATAGTTTTTGCATTTTCATATAGCAGCATCAATAAAACAAGGCAACTGACCAATTTTATCATCTATTTGCATTCAAGAGAAGCAAGGGTCATCTCCTTTCTTAGATATTCGGACATGAAGTCTTTGAGGTCCTAAGGGCAATCATTTGCAACATTACCCTGTGATGACACTTTACTTATGGTTGGGTAATGATTTCACTATTTGAGACTTGTTAACCTAAAATCTATCATTTGCTATATCTCAAACACAATAAATCTCTAAATCACTCGAGACACCTAGTTGATCATATGACTAGTGAAAAATCTAAAATTTTGCTTCAACGCCGTTGTAATTGTCATACCCAAGTAGGTTTCATTACTTACAAGTCAAGGGAAGAAAATAAAAAGAAAAAGAGCTATGCCAAATATTCATCTTAAGGCAAAAAAGAAATGATATATAACTGAAATATCACGCATGCAAATGTGATAAAAAGCTTGACTATGGGAACATGCAAGTAACTCTGTCAGGGCTATGAACGCCTACTGGCAATGGAGCAATATTTGAGCAATTACAGTCTATAACCTCGTCGGACCTCTCAAGGCTTGTTGGCAGGGAGGCTCTATTCAAGATGCTTTTGAAGTTAGGATAATCTAGGTAGCTAGTCATATAGGATGCTAAGGATCTTTAATGAACACAAGAGCAGGAATTAACTCATTTGCACACACATGGGAAAAAGAAGATCAAAGTTTCAAGAACCAATGGAGAAGTTTTCCGCGTCCCCATTTGTAAATCCTAGTCACTAAGTGTGTTTAGTTGAATGTTCCAAAGGGCCTTAGGGATCGATTGACCGCTTATCTATGAAATGTTTTGCACCTCCATTTCAATTGGTGTATTACAAATGATACAACAAACACAATCAACCTTGTTCGAATAGGAAATGCATCTTCATCATGCATATTGCATTAACATAGGTCATGTCAAAAATTCATTGTCTCCACATGCATTATGTAGATCATCATGTCATCCAGGTCTGCACAATGGGGGCATAACTAAAAAAAATCCAAAAAATCGTATAAAGTCCTGAAAAATTCAAAATCCAAAAACATTGAAAAACTCAGAATCCAAAAACATTGAAAAATTCAAAATCCAAAAACATTGAAAACCTTAAAATCCAAAAACACTGAAAAACTTAAAATCCAAAAAAATATTGGAAAACCAAAAAATACCAAAAACATCCATATAATGTCCAGAAAAATCAACCAAAAACATCTGCAAAATGTCCTGAAAAAATCAATAAAAAACATTCAAATATCGATCTACATAATCCAAAAACATCGAAAAAGCTCTTTGAAAAGAACTAAACAATAAAAAATCAATCAATCAAAAAACTTGCAATAAAATCTCGCAAGAAACAAATACCCTAGCAGATATCCAACAAACGCTTCACATGAGGTCAACAAAGGATACAACTACCCCGTCAAACATCTGCAATCAACTGATCAAACTGTCTTATCAATCGTATCATATCCATATCAAAGTGATCATTATCTTGTCTTAAACAGAAGAGGATACACTCGAAATTAGACAGGTCAGTCTTAAATGGGGTCTGCAACTTTCTGAGATCAGACATTATCAACCATTAGATCAAGCAACTGAGAATGAAGGCACAAGGTCAGTATAGCTGCTGAATTTTGTTTGGGTCAATCTTTATCTTTTATCATTTGGCGACAGATTATGTTCCTATGCTACTCAGGGATGTCCACAAGTGACTAGAGGAGCCATGATGGGCATTATCTTTTTCTTTGTTTGCTCCTTGTCTGCTACGTGTTTGATTCTTCAATGAGATATATTTACATCTTGGTTTCTTATACCCTGATGTGCTAAGCTTCATTGTTCAATAATAAGGCTCAGTGATGAATATATATTGTGCAATAAATAATGACACAGGTTCATGAATCAATCATTCTCATATCAATCATCTTCAATTGTTTCTATCATATAACATTATTCTATTTCATTCTAAGGTTCATTCTCTCATATTCTATCTCAATATCATCTTCACATCACTTATCTCTATCTCTAATAAACTAACTATTCTTCTATCTTTCATCTCACATTCTTTTATTTTTCGAGAGATTATTCATGTCTTTAATGCACAAACAATCTCTCGAGGGGGCAGTACACCCTAAGTATTATTGGGGCATACTGGGGCAAAATATAATATTTTTTTTTCATTTTCTTTGAAACAACATCATTTTGACATTGTCTCAAAGAGGGGCAAATGTAGACACCTACAAATGTCTCATTGATCATGTACTAATTATTCCTCTAATTGATTAAATTTAATTCTTTAATTATTAATTAATTTAATTAATCTTATTCTTCTATTTCATATTTCCTCATAATCTTACTAATTATTCTATTTTTTATTCTATCATCATTTAATCATTTTAACTATTCTATAAATATTAATTAAATATTTATTATTTAATTAATTCTAATTAATTCCCCAATTAAAATAATCTTAATTATTTAAATAAATTAATTCTCAACTTTTCTCTCTAATCATCTAATCATTTAACCCTTTTCTAAATATTAATTAAATATTTATTATTTAATTAATTGTAATTTAATCCTTTAAATTAAATAATCTTTATTATTTAATTAAAGTCTATTTCTGAATAATTAAATAGTTTCTTTAAATTATTTAATTAACCAATTAATTCTTCCATTTCCACATACCCCAAATTCTAATTTCATTTAATTTCATATTCTTCTAATTTCTTCCAAATTCAATTACATGTGCATGATTTCAAAAACCAAATTGAAAATCAAAGTCAAGTTCTAAATATATTCAAATGTTAAATTGAATTAAATAAATTCAATTATTTGAATAAATATGATGCAAAGATTAAATTGATAATCTAAATCTAAATGCAAGCACATGCTAAATTAATTAATTCAATCAATTAATTAATTAAATCATTTATCTCTCCAATCTCTATTTCCATCTTTCAGTTAGCTTTTTCTAAATTAAGCTTTCTTTGTCATCTTCTTTATTTCCTCCAATCATTCTTTTTCTTCCTTCAGTCAGCTTTTTCTCAATCAGTTATCTCAATTAATCTATTCAATCTATTCTGTTTCACTCCTACAATCAACAATTCAACTATCAATTTTCATGTGAGCTCACCTGAGTTCCACCTCTTGATCAATCTGTTCCACCTTTCAATCAATCCTCTCAAAAAATCTATAAATTGAGCATTCAATCTCCATTTTCAATCTTCCTCAATCCTAGACAATTTCTCTGAATCACGAACTTCAAATCTTTGTGTCACTTGCAAGTTACCAACGCAATATCTGAGAGCCATCATACCATAGAGAAGAGAGGAGCAATGGAAGCTATATGCAATCTTGGAATAGGGAGTTTGATTTGAACTATTTTAATTCCTATTTGTTTGATATTGCATTATTTCATTTTTAGTTTGTTAAGATTCTTTGATTAGGTAGGGATTCGTGATTTCCCTTTGATTTCTAATTGAATACTTGTTATAAAGATGAATTTTACATGCATACAAGAACCATAGACAACCGGGATACAGTGCTGACATCAATGACAATAATTAACCAAATCCAACATATTGCCAACAAATAGATGCTTGGGTGGAGAATCATATTTCGTTGAAGTCATGATTTGAGCTGTGCCATCATCGGGCTTCTGCTAACCTCCAGAGTGGAGGACTTGCATAATACTAGTTAGCAAGAGAGCTCTGCAAACTAGAATAGGAGCTCCACAATTTCAAGAGGAGAATATCCTCTAAACTCAACGAGGAACTTAGAGGGTTAGAAAAATCCCCCATAAAGTGGAAAGAGGAGCTCAAAGGTAAATGTGGGGATCAGAAGAGAAAATCCACCTACCTTCCCCTGTCCCTCCTGCTCTCTTTCCCATTCCCTCTTACTCCTAGCCTCTTGATGGTGAAGGGATGAAGATAGGCAACTCATGAAAGGTGTTTTCCATTTGAAACCACCTTTCGATCTCCCTTCGGTTACGTTTTAAGCTTTCGATATATCCCTTCAGCTACAAAGCGACTTACTAGAATATTCTCCAACCTGTATCATAGAATTTGCACCTCGCGAATTCACAATTCTTTGCATATGAATATTCCATTTTTGAGACTTTACATTCGATCTAGTTCCAATATGAACCCTAGCACAATGCTCAATCAATACATGATCACTGTTCTCAAGTTGTGGGTTTCACAACCTCTTAAAATAGCCTAGCTTTATGCATGCAAGCAATCTTTTTGGCTTTTTATTCTTGTTAGGAGATTGATACTCATCTTTATCAACCACATCCGTGAACTTGGATTTATTCAATGACACTCCAACAACCCAAAATCATGCACTTTTCATACCACCACTCTTAATCACTCAGAATTTTTGCACATGAAGACTTCTAAACATCATGTTTGACGATAATCTTGTGCATAAGATTTGCTAAAATTGATTTTTCTTTTGAAATATCACCACCTATGTGATAACTCAATGATGAACGGATAGTACCAAACTGGTACTGAGAGGGGGGGGGGGTAAATCAGTATAGACAAAAACACAATATTAAACCGGTTTGCCAGCAGACATTGTGCTTTGACAGACAAACAATAACACCGGTCTTAAACAGAGTACAACCGGCAAAACCCAGAGTAACTAAGACAAGCATAAACCGGTTGACACTTATCTTCTCATACAATCTAATAATTCATTTCCATTTCACCCTAGTGCATGAACAGGCAATCTATTATCAAAAGATATATAACCAGCTAGATCAACACAATTTACCTTCAGACACAAATTACTCAAACCATCACAAGAATATCACCACACATGACACACAGATTTTTCACGTGGAAACCCAATTGGGAAAAACCACGGTGGGGATGAATACCCACAAGCTATTTTTGAACTTTTTAGAAGTCCACTCTGTTAGGAGCCTTGTTCGGTTAAAGACTGATACAATAGTTTCTGCTAGGAACCAATCCTATTAGGGATCACCCGGTTAAGGGATGGCTAGAATACCCGGTTAAGGGTAAAACCCTGTTAGAGGTTACCTTGTTAGAGGATTTCAAGAACTCAATGGTTTTGAATCACCCTGTTAAAGGATTTACAGTAAGCCAGTTAAAGCTACCCTATTAAGGGATTTTCCAACTATTGAAGTGGTTAGAGATCAACAGGTATTACAATGATCTGGTAACAACACTCAATGCCAATGCAGATCTGCTTTAGCTCCTCTTCACCTTTTGCACTTACACTCTACAGGTATCACTTCCCTCTTTTGGTCTGTCAAGAATCACGTATCTCTTCTCTTGGATACTCACACACAACTTTTGCCAACACTCTTAGAAAGAAACACAACATCAACCTTATAGGAAACATATAGGTTGGTAGCATAAACCCTAAACCCTAAACCTGTTAGGTTAAGCAATTCAAACGGTTCGATCCTGACTGTTGAGCACATTGCATTAGATGCAACAGTCTTGAACCAATCTCAAGACGTTCTCCATCGTTCATTTTCCACCGATTTCATGGCGGCTGATAACCCATCACACGTTATCACTGTTTACAAACTTCGCACATTCTCGAGGTAGATAGGAACAATCTCCTTCATGCAAGATCCTTCACGGGAACAAGGCTAACGTGGCAACACGATCTATTCTTCGTTACAATGCTAACTCATCACACAAAGTCACCGATTGAGTCACATAGGCTTGAGACACTTCAACCGGAAACCCTAAAGTTGAGACTACCAACTAGTAGTCATACAAAGCTTCCATGTGCAGGTTCCCATAACCACATGCCGATTCACCTTAAACAAACATACCGCTTCACTTTGGCACAAATGCCAGTTCACAGTGTTATACCGGTTCTCACATATACCAGTTCACTCCTCTTCAGCATATTGACATCAATGACAACATACAATGTCATTATGTCCTCATACTAGTTCACATAATGCCAACACTATGTTACCAGTACCTTTTGCATGCTTCTCCTTGTACACCTTATCCATAAATCTTCATCCTCCTTAGTGAACTCACAAATTTTGATCATTCTGATCCTAGCTCCTCTTGTCCAACGTGGCACCATAGAGCAATTGGCAGCTCATTATCCCTTTCCATGCAATAGTACACTTAACCCCTTTGATTGATATACACATTCTATGTTAGCATTAGGTCCCACCATACAAAATTCTTCCTCGACCCCAGGTGGTTGTGCTGAAATACTTCATCGGTGAAACACTTCACAGTATTCTGGGGTCAAATCTCTTTAGACTTTACCCGTGTGCTTCACTAGATATCTTGTTGTCACTTAGGAAGAGTACGGGGTCAATGTATCCCCTGCTCCAATCATCCTGCACATCTGCATGACAACATTAAAGAAATCAAAGAATACCATAGGAAGATAGGTGCATGTAATAAGGAAAAGATTTGACCATGTGGGAACCTGAAACTTGAAGGGTTGTGGGGTCATGTAACACTTATATTAGGATCAAGAAGTTTACTTGGCCCGGTGATAACATCATAGGAGACATACAAGAGGCTAGTCACCGTATGGATACAAACCCATGAAAATAAATTCCTTATAAAAGATTTGATCGGCTAAAAGAGTCAGCAGTAAAATATAAACTGAACCGACCACTAGTGCTGAAATACTTAGCAAATTTGTTTCAAAGCTTGGAAATGGAGAACTAAACTCAAAGGATACAACAATGGAGTACAAAATTTACCAATCCTAATAGAAACAACATCAAAAGTCATAGTACTCAAAATCGATATTTTTCTAAACTATTAATTTGTTTTTAGAAAAAGTGGAGATTAAGAGGTTCAAATAGGGGAAGCACACAAAGTGCTCCTAGTTAAATTTGTATAAATTTGTATGCTACTATTAGTAGGTGCAACTAATGGGTTTTAATTTAATATCATTTACTCCTTCAAAATTAAATATATTTTAATAATAAGATTTGTACTATTTTAAACCAATGCAAGTTCATATGTATTAATCTTAACATTAATAGTTATAAAATGCTTGACCATTAGATACATTTGAAAGTGTTTTTTTTTAAGATCTAATGGAGGGATGGGTGTGATTAGTACTCAATAAAATTTATAATAGATCAAAAATAGATTCTTAAATATTAGTGAACTTCCTCAAAATGTTTAGTGTAAAAGAGGAAAATGAAGTAGTAGTAGCTACTTGATTTAAATTAAATCTTTCAAATCACTACCTTTAAAAAAATTAACTTTTGAAACTTAAAATAATATGATGGTATAATGAAAATGAACTATATCTCAATGCATTTAATGTTAATAATTTAAACTCAAGATTCTTTAAATGAGTGCATGTCTTTAAAAGATAGGAAGCTACCTTGATGTACATTATTTATATAACCAAAAGTAATACCTGAAAAACATGATTTTTTAATTCATCATAATTGGCATTTCAAATTTCTACATAGAGATTGAAATTGAGTAGCATAGTGATTGATAGATTCATTGATATCTTATGTACATAAGAAATCATATCAAGGAACCAATACATTTTAAAACATTTTTGCCATGAATGAATAGTCTCTAAATGCCCCTAATGTTTTGAAGAAAATAATTGTCAATTCATAAAGATATTAAATTCATTGAAATGCTTTAGTGAAAATTTTACCATAAAGTGAGTGTCTTGTTGGGGTATATGTAAATCATGTACATATTCATCTTAGTCACCTATGTTGGTCTAAATGAGACCACACATAAAAGATATTATTGTTGTTAGACTGGGAAAGCATACTCTCAATAAAGAATTTCTAGTGCCCCTCAATATATTTTTCACATAATAATTATTGTATATTGGTTGAAACATGTATTTGAATCCATGAAATTAAGGACCACAAAGATGCTTTATGTCTTTATATTCAAGATCATCTGTGGGCAATTCATCTTTGTAGAGTAGACAATAAATTGTGGATGCCAACCATCTATCAATACATTCTCTATGGCATTCATGTTCACATGGCATTTGGGTGCTTGTTTTGCCCACCATAGTCCTATCTTGACACATACAACAAAATGCATATGTCCCTCCCTCTATTTTTATTATTTGAGTTTTTAAAGATTACTACACTCCTAGATGTTGGAGGAGGATGACCTCTAATAGAATGATTAGCACTTTCATTTTGGACAAATAGATTAAGGAGGTCATCAAATTGGAGCCTTTCTCAAGTTATAAAATAGGAACGCATGAATTATGGTGGAGGACATATGGGATAGTATTTTGAATATATTCATATTAATGTGTATGTTAATATTATGATCAATAAAAAATAAAAGAGGTGCTAGAGAAAACATTGCTATGATTCCCTAGCACACCTAATCCTAACCCTAAGAGAGAGCTAAGGTATTCTTATGCAAATGTGTTATGTATAATTTATGTATAATTTTTAGTCTCTTGATTGTTACTAGCATTGCTAATTAGGGTTTAGTTAGGCCCCCTTAAGTGTAGATTTTATTCTTGAACATAATAGAAATTTTTTTATTCTGTCTTTTAATGTCGACTATTTTTGTTATTCATATGAAATTAATACCCTTAAATGATGACCTTTAATTTGGGTTCATGTTGGAATGTGTATTAATTCTTCTAGAATAATTTGTATCCTTGAAAAGTGTCCTAGAGAATAAGTGACAAAATTTGGGGGAAAGAAAAACAATTTGGGTGGAAAAGTCAACAACTCTTTTCTAGGTTCATTATATCAACACAATGGATATTTAGTTGACTTTCCATTGAAACTTATTTTAGGATGACATCCTTGAGTTTTAATTTTTAGTTCTTTTTGACTTTCAAAGTCTCCTAGAGAGACACGAGAGATTGAGATCTTGGGTCAAGTGTCTTCCCAAATTTATTGAAGCATAGAGGTGGGCTCTTCTGCCATTTTAGAGTGTATACATATTTTGTTGTTGAAATTAGGCTAGCAACTTGTTAGTTTTTTTTTTCTATTGAATAAACACGCTTTTGTATTGAAAACCTCTTGTTAGGTTTATTTTAATGTGTTGAAGTTTTATATGTTATTATGCTTGGGTGTGGAACTTCTCATTTGAGCTAAGAGTCATTGATGCATTGGGTTTAATATAAGTGTAGACCCTCTCTTTGATAAATCTCTCTATTAGATGGTGTTACTTACAATGGAGTGCCTATGTGTGAAGATGTGTTAGGTGTGGAGAGGGGAAATGCATATTATGGACTTGCATTTTATTGTGAATATATTGATTGAGGTGAAAAAACATCATGATGTGATTTGTTGTTTATGAGTATTGTGCTAATGAAGAAACATAGATAGTTTTATATATTGTTTGAGAGGATAGAAAAGTCCCCTTGATTTCCCTTTGTTATGGACATAGGGGAGATCCATTTGTTTATATTATTCTTTTGATTAGTTTGCATATTTGTGACTTCATGTGATCTGAAACCTACTTTCTTTAGACCTCCTAGCTATGGTGTGAGTTGATTTTATTTTTTTTGTTTTTAAATCGAGAAATTATTTCTTATGCTAGTTCTAAGGGTATGCTTATACTCAAGATAACCTCCATAAATGGTGTTGAAATCTTTATAATTGAGATTTTCCAAAGTATATGTATTAGTATAGATGGGTTGTTGGGTTCATAACTCTCTCAATGTTTGTAATGTGAACTTACTGTATATCAAACTTTTGGACCAACCCACGCTTCCATCCCTAATACTATTTAGCATGGAGGCCTAACATGTAGTGTGTTGCTTTTAATTTTATTAAAGTTTTAGAGTTGTTCTTACTCTAATATCAAACAATCATGAGCATGGATACCTGACAGGAAAGATTGAATTTAATTTAATTAATAAAATTTCATAATATCTAATAATGTTGTCATAGGTATCACTAATTTGAAAAGTATAATACACTAAAGTTGAAAAGTATAATACACTAAAGTGGAGACTAACAAACACAAAGAGGAGTATCATTCATTTTCATGAGGGCTTGATAAATACTTTCAGTGTAAGGGAGTTCCTACTAACCTTCTAATGCCAAACATTTGCATGAAGCCTGATGTATGGTGGAACTAAAGGTAGTGTATGTCAAACTTGATAGTGACTACTCCTCTACAATTCTACTAAGTGAAAAGAGGCTCAATATATAAAAAAAAGTTCCTTGCTAGTACTCAAAGAACTTTAAGATGTTTAATACTCCAATCTGTAGTGTAGACATCATGGCAAGGCTGAAATACCAATAATGTATTAGTATATGATATTAAATCCTCGATAGACCATAAATATCTGGTTCTGTCAACACATAAGTAGAGTAACTAATAATATACGAGTTTCTATATAGAATCTGTGCATGCCCGAGGATACTAAACATGAATGCACACTCAAATCCTGTATCAGTTATTTTAGCTGTAACTCGTCAGATTTTGTGAGTGAATGATACCTACTAACACCTAATTTTGTGATCGAATGCATTATCCTTCCAACAGATAATCCCGGTAGAGTAACTAATAATATATGAGTTTCTGTGTAGAATCTGTTCATGGCCGAGGATACCAGTTTCTATATTATTATAAGAATATGTTCATGGCCGAGAATATCAAGAGTGATTTTGGTATTTGGCAGGAATAACTGAAATGCATTATCGTACCAACAGCTAATTTTGTGGTGAAATTATATCAAGTTTTCCCTGTATCTACATAAGATGTTTCTTAGTAGTACTCAAAGACCTTTAAGATGTTTAATACTCCAATCTGTAGTGTAAACATCATGGCAAGGTTGATCTGATTTTAAATCCTCGATATACCATAAATATCTCATTCTGTCAATACATACGTAGAGTAACTAATAATAATATATGAGTTTCTATAGAGAATCTGTTCGTGGCCGAGGATATCAAGAGTTGATCTTGGTATGCGGCAGGAATAACTCAAATTTAAGATATTATGAGTGAATGCATGATCCTATCAACAACTAATTTTGTGAGTGAATGCATTATCCTTCTGAAGTATAGAATTAGGTTCTTATGCCATTTTAGTGTGTGTATACTTTTTGTTGTTGAAATGACTGTGTATATAGAATCTGTTCATGGCCGAGGATATTAAACGGTAATGCAAACTCAAAATCCTGTATCAGTGATTTTAGGAAATATAATATAAATTTAACTACTTGCTAAAACGTTATTCAGCAGCTGCAACTCTTAAGATTTTGTGAGTGAATGCATTATCCTACCAACAGCTAATTTTGTGGGGACATTTATATCAAATTTGCCCTGTATCTATCGAATCCTTCAATCCCCTCTACATAAATAAATCCCACAAAGCTGAAGACGTACTCTTCACTGTGTAGTGCCATTGCTTTTGTCTGTTTAGACCTCATTTTTGCTTCATCACTGTATAATATCAATGGAGTACGGTTTTGAAATGGAGGATTCTTTTGACGCTAAGATGAGAGATGTTGAAGAAGAGGAGAAGTTGATTGAGCAGTTTGAAATGGAAGACGCTTTTGACACTGTCGAAATGGAGGCGTGGATAAAAGATGTAGCCATGGGGTATGCCCACATTGAAGATTTCGAATTGGGTATACAACAATTTGACACTTTGGCACAAAGTGTCTCTATGGAAATAAAAGAAGATGGCAATGGAGGTGGTAAGTCAATTCATAACTATAGTTTTTTCATTTTAATATGTCAATTCAGATTTATTCAAACTTATTTGCATGTTTTTTTAGTGGGTTTTGCAGTGATGCGGTCAAATCCACTTCAATGGAGATATGTGGATTGTAGACCTGCAATTCTCTGTGTGTCAGGATACTGAGGTATCTTATTATTGCCTTTTATTGTTTTTGAGTAGAAAATATATTTTACTTTCTTCTGATTCATGCATTCTGTGTTATTATTGCCTTTTATTGTTTTTTGCTAGAAAATATATTTTACTTTCTTCTGATTCATGCATTCTGTGTTTACATTTGCTGCAGAGTGGCAACCCACAGAATGTTTGTAGTACACAAGGAGATAAATCAAAGGGGCAATCACATCTCATTCCAGGTATATGGTGTAATTATTAAATTGTTTGATGTTTAACTAGAATGTACGATTTGATTAAACACGATTGGATCTGTTTAATTGAAATGCAGCAGGTTCTCGCAGTCATAATATGCAAGGCTTGGAAACAAGGCACAAAGCATTATGTTGGATTCAAATAGAATGGCAATGCCATTGCCATAAGCTCTTAGATAAGCCTTAATTCAAATTCAAATTTTGTACTGCCTAGATTTAGACTTCACAGGTCAATCCCAGCTGTGTTTTGTTTTGTGCACAAAAGTAGTCCACTATGTGAAGGTTAAATTCTCTTTCCTATAGGAGAGCCCTATTAACAGAATATAAATGTTTTTTCAGCCGGGCTTTAACATACTAATAAAATAGCCTGATGTCTGTTCAGATCTGAGTTCAATTTGTAGTACATATCTGTTTATATTTATCAATTAAACAAAATTTAAATTTCAATCAATAATAAATAATCAAATATACATTTAGCAGGCTGTATATGCAAAACATGTATAATAAAATTTGATTTAAAGAAATTATTTGAGATTTAAAAAAAGTATATATCAATTTTTTTTTTAATCAATTAAAATCTTATATCTAAAAATTTAGTCAGTTTATTTTTTTCTAGAAAAAAAATTCAATATTACAATGCATGAATTGATGTTAGATATAATAGTCACGACGAGATGATAAAATTATTTTAAGATTGTGTTGATAACTCAAATGAAAAATATTTGATATATGTGTTTTTACTAACGAACTTCTTAAGTTCAGTATCTTGACACTATCATGGTACACCTTACTTTTAATAACATAAGAGTAGTGAAAATGTGTTTGAATTAAAATAAAAATGCAAACATTTAAAATATTTTTTGTGATTATAATCAGATCAAGATAAATAGTTTTTTTTTTTTTTCAATAAAAGTGGATTATTCCACTAAATTTTTTTATTAATATTTTTTATTTTTTATACAGGATTCAAAGAGCATACTGGAGGAAAGAACCCTGGGAAGAAAACCTCTCGTCACAGCTCATAAAATAACCCTATAGTATCTAACAGATCAGTTTATGCACCTCGCCCAAAACCACATACAAAATGCAGTCACAACACATATAATATCAGTTTTGCATAGAGTCCATATGACAATTTGCCAAAAAAACTCATCGGATAATTTTCAAATGTAGACTCCACAGCTGCTACCAATGGAAGAAGCCAAAATTTTCCAAAGCCCTGTGCCAAATCCCATGAGCCAAAAACCTTCTTGCCAAAAAGGAAAGTATCAATAAACCTTTGGAAAAACACTATTGTATCAAATACCATGAGCTCGAACTCTCCTCTAGACAACGAACATGAATACTTGAAATGAAAGGGGAAAGTGGGAATAATTATCATCATAAAATTTTACATCAACATTACTCAAGGAAATTATATAACTATTGTTGCAAACCTTCCCGTACCCTAGAAGGAATTTCCTCAAAACCCACCTCTCGCTGATTAGCATTGCTATCAATGGCTAAATTTGCCAAATAATCTGCAATCTTATTAACTTCTCTGTAACAATGGGATACCAAGAACGATTCAAACAATTCTAATTTTTGTAAAATGGGATCAAGTATATACTACAAATTCCAACAATTCGATTTCTTTTTCATAACACATTGAATAATCACCATAGAATCACCTTCAATTATTAAGTCCTTAATTCCCAAAGAGATTGCCATATCCAATCCAAAAGACAAAGCATGAAATTCCGCATAATTGTTAGTTTTAAAACAAACAGCATGACACTTAGCTCGAATAAAATTTGCATTGTGATCATAAATTACCATGCCTACCCCAGCCGGCCCAGGGTTACCACAAGAGGCCCCATCAAAATTTAGTTTAAAGTTCCCCTGCGGAGGAGGTTTCCATCTAGTAGAGCATCTCTTACCTATTGCATCATTTAAAAAAAAATTGAACCATGAGAGGGTAAAAGTGACAGCATCTTCCAAACTCTAGTAACTCTACTATCCCAGTGCGAAAAAGAAGTAAGATTTTCTAAATTCTTATAAATAAACGACAAAGCAACCTCAGAGATTGAAGACTCAATTTTTAATAGAATCTCAGACATAGGAGACCTTGTATTTTTAAATATCCTGTTGTTTCTCTCTAGCCAAACATTCTAAATCACAATAGATGGAGATATGATCCAAAGGCATGCATAAAAAAATGAGGCAAACATAAAGGGCCAAGATCTGAAATGGGAAATGACTTCCTTACCAATAACAAAGGATATATTTAACTTCTCAAACAACCACTGCCAACATTCATAAGCATAATCACAATGTAGGAATAGGTGTGAAGAAGATTCTAAATTTTTGTTACAAAGGACACAAGGGAAAACAACAGTAATACCAAGTTTGTCTAGTCTCATACCTTAAGGACTCTATCTTGAACTGCCAACCAAGCAAAGGCTCTAGCTTTAGGAAGACAAGCTGAATGCCAAAACAACTTATAAGGCCAAGATGATAAATCTTTAGCAACCATAAGAGAGTTGTAACCATCTTTAACAGTGTACTTACCAGAAATATTCTTTGTCCAAATAAGTTCATCCTCAGAATCAGAAAGAAATACAATTCTATCCCCCAAAATCTTCTCAAAATCTAATTTCATGCTTTGATCAACATCTAAGAAATCAATTGACTTCCATCTAGCTAGCTTAAGGGGTCCACCAGTCACAATTTCAAAATAATTTGCTACAAAAACACCCCAAAGGGAGGAAAGAACAATGATCAGAGGAGACCAATCCCTAATATTCACCAAAGGTATGTGTCCATTCCATACTTCATCCCAGAATCTGACCTTTCTACCATTATGAAAAATCCATGAGAGATGAGGCAAAATAATTGATCTACATTTACAAAGGAAATTCCAAATAGCAGAACCCAAAGGCAAATTTGAGACTTTAAAATGGTACTCTCTCGGTCCATTATTTAAATATTTGACAAACATAATCTATGCCCATAAGGAGCTAGGCTTGTCATATAATTTCCAAACCAACTTAGCACCTAAGGCTAAATTTTGATTTTCCAAACTCTGAATTCCTATTCCCCCAAGTTCCTTAGGCAAACATACCTTATCCCATGCAACTAAAGGGAGTTTCTTCTTGCCATCTTTATTATTGTTCCAAAGAAAATCTCTAAGAGTATCCTATAAACTAATAATAGCTGCTTTTGGAGACTTCAAAACAGACATGAGATATATGGGAGCAACATTCAAAACTGACTTTATGAGAACAATTTTACCCGCCAAAGTTAACCATCTATGATTCCATGAGAGAATTCTTGTAGAAATGACCGAAATAATCTTATCCCAAATACCAATCTTATCCTGTTTAACAAAGAAAGGAATCCCAAGGTAAGTACATGGAAGATTTCCAGTCTCAAATCCCCAAAAGGATTCCAACCTATGCTGAACCAGTTGTGATGTATTAAGGAAAAAAATCTTTGATTTATCAGCATTCACTTTCTAACCAGAAAACAGTGCATAATTTTGTATTATTCCTTTAATCTCTTTTACCTCTACTAACGAAGCATGTCCAAATAACAAAGTATCATCTGCAAAGAGACAATGAGAAATACTCAGGGGAATATTCTGAATTCTTATACCTTTCCAAAGCCCCCCCACTTTAGCAGCCCTAATAGCCCAACTAAAGGTTTCAGCTAGGAGAATAATCAAAAAGGGAGAAAGGGGATCTCCCTGTCTCAAACCCCTAGAGGAAGTGAAAAAACCACAAGGACAACCATTAATTAAAACCGAGAATCTTATAGAAGAAATACATGCACGAATCCATTTGACCTAGGCCTTGGAAAAACCTAACTTCTCAAGAACAGCACATAAAGCCCCCCACTCTACTCTATCATAAGCCTTCATCATGTCTAGTTTAAGTATCATGGCTGGGGTTCTTTGGGTGGAAATAGAATGCAACACCTCATGTGCTACAATTGCACCCTCTGTCGTCTCCCTTCCGAGAACAAAACCACCTTGCTCCAATGAAATGATCCTAGGTAGAATTTTTGCCAACCTAAAGGAAATTGCCTTCATAAATATCTTATACAAAGTGCTACATAAAGCAATGGGGCGGAAGTCAACAAAATTCTTAGTATCCTCTTTTTTAGGAATAATTGCAATCATTGTAGTATTAAGTTATTTTAAAATAGACCTATTTTTGCTAGCTTCCTCGAGAGCCAATAAAACATCATTTCCTACAAAATCCCAACATTTCTGAAAAAATAAAGGAGTAAAACCATCTGGTCCCGGAGCTTTATCTACATTCATGGCAAAGACATCACTCTTAACTTCTTCTAAGGAAAAGGGAGACATCAACATCTTATTGTCTTCCAAAGATACTAAAGGAGGAATATTAGATATAATATCATTGCTGAGATTTCCATTTTCCGAAGATAACAATGACTTAAAAAACCTAACTACCTGTGAAGCAATGTCCTCTGGCTCTGTCAATAAATTCCCATTCTGACACTGAATACAAGATATTCTATTCTTACATCTTTTAATCTTAGTTGAAGAATGAAATTTTTTTGTGTTCCTGTTATCATCTGAAAGCCACAACTCTCTAGATTTCTGTCTCCAATAGATTTCCTCTCTAACTAACACCTCCTCAAGCTGTAATTTTAGTAACTTCAATTCATCAAAAACTTGTGGCACCATACCATGTTGAAGCACATGAGTATTAAGACTCTCAATCATATCTTGAATCCTTTGTTTCTCTTGAAAAAATGTTCGTAAAATGCGAGATATTCCATTCCCTAATATTCAATTTCAAATAACTTAACTTCTTAGCAATCTGAAACATATGGGACCCAGAACAAAAAGGAGCAGAATTCCACCATTTCATAAGCAGAGGCAAAAAGGAAGAATCCCTAAACCACATGGGCTCAAATTTAAATGGAGACTTAAAAGAAGTCTTATCCTCAATATCTGAAAGGGAAATTGGAAAATGATCAGAACCCAAGACCGGTAGAATAGAGGAAAACAATTCAAAATCTGAATCAATCCAATTCTCAAATAACAAAAACTGATCTAATCTCTCAGCAATCTGAGAAAAATCCCTTCTCATGTTTGTCCATGTGAAAACTCCATTCTGAGACTTACAATAAAAAAGGCTCATATCAAAAATGAAATCCCCAAAGTCATCCATAATCCATTTATTAGGGAAACACCTCCTCTTTTCTCACCTAAATCAGTGATAGCATTAAAATTGCCCCCGAAGATAATAAAGGAACCATGTTTTAAGGGAGAAAAAATCCTCTTTAATTCACCCCATAACTTACTCTTCCCTTGAATACTTGATGGAGCATAAATGTTAAAAAGCCAAAATTTAACCTTCAAAATCTTGCTTATAACTAAAGCCAACATCCAATTTGTAGCAGATGCCACTAACTGTACCTCAATATTATAATTATTCCAAAGCAGTGCCAAACCTCCTAAAGCACTACAAGCTGGAGAAGAAAGAAAATTCCACCTTCTCCAAGATGAAAAAACCAAATCAACAGACTCTTTTGACAACTTTGTTTCTTGCAACATAAAAATATCACACTTAATTAAGTCCATCTGGAACTTAATTAAGCATCTCTTGTTAAGGGCATTTAAGCCCCTAACATTCCAAGAAATAATTCTCATTGTCCTCAAGGGGAGACTGAAGCTCCCCTCATCCCATTAATTGGAAATTTTTTTGCTTTTTTCTAAATTTTTAAGTTGTTATAAATGTCAAAAATCTTTTATTAGTCCGTGGGCAACTCATCTTTAGAGAACGGACAACAATTTATGGATGTCAACCATTGATCAATACATTCTCTATGGAATTCATGTTTGCATGGCATTTGGGTGCTTGTTTCACCCACCACAATCTTATCTTGACATATGCAACAAAATGCATCTGTTCTTCCCTCCACTTTTATTTGGGTTGTTAAAGACTCTACTGCACTCCTTGATGCTGGAGGAGGATGGCCTCTAATATCACTTTCATTCTGGCGAAACAGATTAAGAAAGTCATCAAATTGGAGCCTTCCTTGGGCATCATTAAGACCTTGTCTAGAACCAAATTCATAAAGATGCCAGATATATAAACGCAATGTTATACTAGCTGCATTACTTTCAATATCATATAATATTCGTTGCCAATTCAAGCCTTCAATCAGTGCACCCCACATTCAATAAGTTTCAGATCCCCACCACCTTATTCTAAGTGGAACAGAATAATAGGGTTCTCTAGAATTTTGATTCAATCCTCCTCCCAATTCATGTATTCCGGTAGACCCACTTTCAATATTAGAACTATGGTTTTCAGTTGATTGGGCATCACCGTCAAATCCTTCAAACCAATTGGTATTTATATCAATGCTAACACCATTGCTAAAAAAATTACCATGGTTCGAATTGTTCTTTGTGAAAGCTTGATGAGCAACAGTGTAGAGAAGATAATTAGAAAAAGGCCGCTCTTGTGGAGGATTAGGAAGGTCATATCGAATGCAGGTTCTTATAACTATGAGGAACTATCTTTTGTAGAAGTTGAACTCATTTTCATTTTCTGATAACTCCTCACAATCACATTCGCCAGAAGCACTCACTTCTCTGTCACGCAAAGGGCAATCCATTTTATCTGATTAGAGGAGCTGTATAAACCATAGAGGTCAAACCGTTAATCAATTCTATAATCAAACTTTTCATGCAGTTGGGAATATGTAGACTTCTCAAAAGCTGCGTCTATTTAGATGTCTCAAAAGACCCTACTCTTAATGCAGACTAGGTTTAGAGGCTTGTTCTATTACCTATTGATTGTATAGTCTCTTCATAATAACACAGCTTACTGTTCGTACTTGTTAGGACAAGTCGATGACATCATTAAAAGTATTTTGGATGGGCAGAGAATGTATAGGGAACAAGTTTAAACAAAACGGTTAAGATTAAATAATATATTCTAAGTTTTAATGGGTTTAGGTGCCTCATTTGAAATTATATTAGTTATTTTAATAAAATTTATTTATTAATGTGATTTCATATGAATCACTTAAACAAGTGAAAGTTTAGGATGTATTCTTTAAATTAAAATGTATATAAGTGCTTGATAGATTATATTTGTGAGAAATTATATGTTTTGTAAAAATATCACAATATGATTGACATTATACCATAGAACATGAAGATTTTAATTTTTAATAAAAAGTTATCATTGAACACTAATAGTGTAGAAATTTATAAAGAAAGTTCTAGTGGTATAGAGCTTCATATTTATAGGAAAAAAAATGAAAGAGGCTAGTGGTATAAAACTAGTAATTGCACCTTGGTGTGCAATGGGTATGTCGAAAAGGTGTGGAAGGTCAATTAGGAAAATAATTGTTTTTTTTTTTGTTGCATAAATTTGTGTAGTAAATGAGGTCGATTGATAGACCATTTAGAAAATGATGTTATTTGTGGAACAAAGGTATCATTAGAGAATGTTGGCATTATGTTGTCATTGATGTCAACTAGGCAAACAAAGCAAACAAAAAAGAATAGAAGGATGTGAACCGATATACACAAAGAAGCTTAATGTTGCTGGTAAATGGACTTAGTAGGTGGACCCGCATGTTTGAGGGAAGGCCAAGTTGTTCCACCGATAGAGAAGGGGTCAATAGGTTGAAATGACAACTAGTATGTAGATCAAGTAGTCTTGGCATCAGGCCTGTAGAGTAGTCACAAGTATGTAGTCAACCTGTATGGTGGATGTTGTTTGTAATTAAGAGGCAGAATTGTACAAGAATCACAACAACACCATAGGTGAAGAATGAGCAAGCCACTAGTATGCTAGAGTGATGTTATCTAGCAGGATTCTCACTGATAATGATGCTGTCCCCGACTGAGGGTATGGTTGTCTTTGTGTGTGTCAATCGGTAAACAAAACAACTGGTATGGAGACTCATCGGCAAAGTTAAATTAAACGGGAAAAGTAAGATGAACTGGTAGTGTGTCATGATCTGTGAATAATGCCAAACCAACACAACAGTCTGAAGAGGGTGCAAAATTGACTCAGCAGTCCAAGCAGAGGTGGATGTTGACAAAGGTGACACATGACAAGATTGTAGAGGTTGGTGGAGTGCTCGTCGACATGCTAGGTAATGAGTAGGCCTGTATTAATGAAGAATTGAAAAATCATAGACCAATGGCAGGATGTTGTAACTCAAGGAAGACATAGAGGAAAGATGATTGATCATATTATATAGGACAATTTGATCCTTGTGTTCGCTAGTCGAAGGAAACAATTGTGGTATTAATGGTGATGTACAAAGAAAGGTCAAAAAACCAGTTGCAGATGTCTTAAAATAGAAAACATGTATTGGAAAGTGAGGATATGGTAGTGCTAGTTGACGTGTTCCAGATTATCATTCCAAGAAATGAAGATCTGATTAGATTGGATGCAGATTGAGTTAGTGGAAGAAAACCCTAACACGCCATCGTTTGAATGATGTTTTTGGCAGGAACCATCAGATTTAAATATGTGGACTGAAGACTAGAATGATTGATGCTGGATGTGAGTCTGAAGAAAAGGAGTGTGCGTGAGAAAGAAGAGAGATATTAGTTAGAGAGATATTTTCACTAAGAATTAGAGTGTTGAAGAGTTAGTTGGGTATACCGGTAAAAGGTCTTTATTGGCAGTGCAAAGCAACCAGTGAATTGAAACATTGATGGAAAAAGGTCTTGATTCAAAACGTTGATGGAAAAAAAATACACACAATCAAATCTAGAAAAATTCTTAAGAATAAATGAAACTAAGTTATCACTCAAGTATATTAGCAGAGGGTATACCGGTAGGAAAGCATCCGTGAGTGCATTATTGTACAAGGAGAGATGCAGCGTAAGAGAAGAGAGGAAGAAGGAGATTGATACACAATATGAGAAAGAAACAAATCAACTGGTGGGAACTGGTGTAGCAGAGAACAGTGTTACTGATAGACAAAAGTTGATCAGGTGTTGTAGAATTCATTTGCAACAAGGAGCTCTCATAGTATTTAGTTGTATTTCATTGTATCACATCAAGTTGGTGCTCCTTGGGTTGGTGCCTTAAAATCCTTGTAATTCATTGTTTCACTGTTAAAATGAAATAGGGAATAAATTCCAACACTCCCCCTTAATCTTGAGTTATTTCAATCTCATTCCATACTTCTAGAGATTAAATTATCCATTTTTAAGCTCTCCAGAGGTTGACTATATATGTATTTTGAAGTTGATTGTGAGGGCTATACAGATGGTGTCACTATATCTACAATGTACAAATATATTCTTCGGAACTCAAAATTATATTTTGTGAGTGGCCTAGTGTAGATGAGTGGAAATGGGGTTCACTAGTCTAAACATGCAAACTAGGAATCAAACCCATTCACATAACAATATATTGGGGAATTATCCAATAGACCTAGCTAGTAGCCCTTCTGAGAGTTAGGCGCATGTATATTTTTTCCTCGCTATGATTTGATATTAATTGATAATATATAATGATATAATAAAAGAATTAGGTCTAAAGGTGCAAAAATTGGTAGTAATCAACATAAAATATAAGCGACCATGCACATTGAGAAATAGCATCACAAGGTACAAAATCTATATTTTTGAAGCTCTTCAACCATACTTGGGAAACACAACACCAAGGGAGAGAATTGTTTCAGAGATTCAAGAACTCAATCTGGAGGCTGTCTGGTCAGGCTTGGGAGGATCAACAAAGTAGTAAACAATTTTTTTTTTATATTAAGGAGATAAAATAGTTCAAATCAAGTGGGGAAAACACAAAATTATTGGGGGTTCACAAATTTTTTTTTTCAAAGGTTAACTTCAGGAACTTGGAAAGGAAGGTTTGGAAACTAAAGAACCGACTGAATCCAAAAATGGGTGATCAGGTGAGTATCAAAACAATCAAAAATAGAGTTGTTTCTCTTTAGATAAATGACCTAGACTAGAGAAATATAGGAAATGTTCTTAGGGAAATACATTTTTTCATGAAATGGGTTGGAGAATTGCCTACATTTTTAAGGGTTAAAAAATACTGTGATGAAAAAAGGGGGTAAAAATTTTACTATAGAAAATTTACCAAACGAAATTTACTTAGTGAATTTATGAAACTGCCAGAGATAAAAAAATGACCCTTTCATGATGGGGGTATGGGTTCTTATATAAAATATTGAGAACCAAACTTTTATCCTTTGAAAGCCTCTATTAAGAAAGTTCTGGTTTGGGTATACCTATTGTTGGTTAATAGATTTGCCTTTCTTTAATATTTTTATAAAGACTCATGCATACCCCTACTAAAAAGAAAAAGAAACCAATAGTTGGGTGAACCAATTATTGGTTTACCCTCTACATAAGAGTGTAGCTCCCCATATGATATCCAATGAATTTTTATGCAAATTAATCACAAAGAAATCCACTTTTTACTAGAAAGTGAGAAAGGCTTTCATATCCATTTGTCAACACATTATGAATGCCAAGAAATTATTATTCATAAATGTAAAGTTCACAAACTTTAACTTTGATTTTTTCACTCTTATATAAAACTTATTTCACAAAGTATACTCAACTTAGTATGAATGTTGATTGATACTCACTCATGCCTCAAAGGACAAGGGGATCCAAATCATTTAAACAAGAACAAACAACTAACTTCCTTAATCAAATAAATTTATAGACTTATAATAAGCGGATAATCAAAGAAGTAAACTATTCTACACATAAACATATATCTCAATAGATATTTATTCGTTCATTTAAACATACAGATTTGCAGACTGTGCAAAATATATCATTTCATTCATGGATAAAATGTCTTCATTGAAAATTCCAAAAGAAAACTAAGTCTTCTAATCCGAATCAATGTTTTTTGGACCTCAATAAAAGCTTGCTTCATTACATATATAGCCTCTAGGCTAATAGTTTTTGAAATAACTTGAGTTTTTTAAACTCTATCCTAGAGTTAAAAGAAACTGTTACTTAAAACTGGATAAAACTTAAATGACCAAGAGCCACGGGCAGAATGACAACTCATTCGTAACTCGATCAAGAGTCCAATGTGGTAGAAGAAACACATGGTTTATCTTGTTTTGCGTGTAGTACCACATACATTTTGCCACATTTATCGACAACCTCATTGTAACAATCTACTACAGAGTGAACCTTTCCATAATCTCCTTCTTAATTTAAATTCATCACAACAATTTTCCAAATAATCTTCTAATTATGGTTCATTAAAGAAATTGACATCAACATTTAGATGGTCTACAACATAGCTTCTTCTATCAAAATTACATCAGGAATGTAGGGTTGTAAATTCAATTTCTTGAACTTTAATTCTAGGTTAAAAGCATTAGAAATGGATTTACAACTATAATATCCAAGTTCAATTGGGAAGGCAACTCCAGATTTACTCTTCGCCACTAACTTTTTATCAATGTGGGTAAGATGTCTGCAAATTTCAACAAGTATATAATTATCAAAGGCATACCTAGGCAGTTTGAATGGTTCACCTTCAAAATCCCCCACTCAAATGTAAGTAAATCTAGGAAATTGGATAAAATAGCCTCCATATATACTGACTAGCTCCTTGGCTTCGACTGAAATTATTTTATTTGTGTCTCCCTACAGTTCAAAGACAAGTCTATCTATGAAAACATCATTCCATCTTGTAACATTTTCAACATATCTCTATTGTTGCAAGTGTGGATAATAATCGTAGACCTTCATGCCATCCAACCAACTCTCATGATGTAACCCTTGCCACTCTCTGGTACAAGCTAATATATTAAATAAGTATAAGGACATTTAAAACGAGACATTCTAATAAAATTGCTCAAACCCTCATCAATCCTTTCAGAAATAACCTATGCCTAGTAAATATATTTCTCACCAGCTAACAATACCTAAATGTAAAAATCCATCTAGTCTTCCTAGTAGAAAGTGCGTGAATTCCCTTTGACTCTGTTTAAAAAAATCACAATATCCCGCACCTTAATTCATTATGAAATGCTCTCTTGTAAGAGGTTTGGGTAATCGACAACCCCCTTTCTGAACTTTTAGGAGCCAATTCCTTGCAGTGATGCTTTTATAAGTGAATTTATTCTCAGATAAAAATGCGTATGAAGTACCAATGGACCAATCTTCATACGACTCCTTATAAGGAATTCCAATTGCAGCCATCACTGTTTCTATCTCTTTCTATAAAATTTTCTAAGTCATCTTGGGCTAAACAAGTATCATCTAGTTCTAGAAGTGTACTGATTAAGCATGATGTGTTGCCAAGCTTTGGAAGTGTTGGCCTCATAATGGTCGCTTTTGCATTCATAATTTTTTTTCTAGAAAGAACATAATACTATTCCAAAATAAAGAATTTTTCTATACTGACTTTTTGAGCTAGTAACACAGTGGAGAAGAAATTATCAAAACTCACCTCTTACCATCATCAAATCTATGAAACCCTCTGAAGTATGGAGTTGAAATTACCTTTGGTGCCCTTTGCTTCTCCAACAACAACAACTACCAATTTAACAATTTGAGAATTCACATATTAAGAGGCAGAAGAAACTAAGTAATACCTACACACACCTCATGATAATTCATTCAAGTGTGTGAGATAACCCATGATTTGATGGGATTATGACAACTTTCTTTATTACATATCAACTTCGCACAAATGGCTTGAGTTTTCATGATTTCTTTCTATATTTATAATTTTAAAATATGATATGCTTAGAATATTCCTTTTGCCATACCACTTTTTCTTTATTAATGTCCCTGGGGCCAACTTGAAATGAACTTTTGAACTCTAAACCATTTAATAAGAAGTTCAATGGTTCAAGTTCAATCTAGAGAAAACAAAAGGGCTATGACCTTGTGGCTCAACACAACATTAGGAACGAGTGAAGACATTTAACTAACATAAAGGAGGACCTTGAACCTTGAACCGCTTTAAGAATGCTTGAAAAGTTCAAGTTTAAAACCGACTTAACACATTAATGCTCACTCACTTAACAATAAAACAAAGCTGTGAAACACACGAAGGCACCGGTTGAACCTTGAACCAAGACACAAGTTCAACCTACGGGTTCATTAGGACACAAAAAATGATTTACAAAGAAAAGGTACATAGCCAAGGACAGATCAAGCTGAAAGGGAAACATAACATTAATGAAATATTATTTTTCTCAAGACAAATACTTTAACTATTGAAAAAATAATGGGGTAACATTGGCTTTGACTGGGGACCGAGAATGAGAAAGACCAGGAATGGAACTTAGAATCTCCAGTTTTGCATGCAAGCAAAGAAGGACAAACATCCAACCACAACAAACCACACAACACAAAAAACAAACTGTTGGCATTTTGATGATGTTTTGATTTTCATTGATGGACACACACTTTCTTGATGTATGAGTTATGCTCAACCAGTAATTGTTCCAACCGGTATTGTGTATTATTGAATGTATAGTCATTAGACTATCGGTATTTTTTAGAAGATGGTTTACCGGTCATAGATTGACTGAAGATCCCAAGCGATATGAAGACCCCAAGTGGTTCGAGGATCTCAAGCGGTACGAAGGACCCAAGCGGTAGTTAACTTTTGATCGGAACACTACGATATTCCAGTCTTCATTTTTGACAACTGGTAATCGATATATTGTATTAACCAATATATATATATATGATGAGTTATCAACCGATATTATTGTAATGTGTGATGAGTTATCATCCACCGATACTTTGGCAGTGTGTTTGTGCCATGTTACCAAATGTGTCTAGATGCACTATACCTAGGAACTTGTAGTCTAATTCTATTGGACTGACATGAAATCAGATTCCTTTATAAGGACATCATGTCTAGGGTTTTCATGTGTGAGAGATAGAATAGAAAAGATTATGTGTGATAATTGAAGAGAACATTAGGTCTGTGTGAAGAGATAGAGTGTGGAGATATTGAAGACTGAAGTAATGCTGAAATGCATTAACAATGAGCTGTCAAGGATCTAATTAAGCATACTGTACTATTATCTAGATCATTCACTTGTTGATTACTAATATCTTCGACAAGTCTGAAACCCTTAACCAGGTAGGCCCAGCAAAGCCTTTGTAAATCCTCTAACAAGGTGGTTCACAACTATAGATCTGAAATCCTTTAACAAGGTAGTCTTTAACAGGACTTATCTCCTAACGGAGATCTAGATTCGTAATAGGATCTATTCTGGTGAAGAACATTGTATGACCTTAACCGATCTGGTTACTATTCTACAGAAAGTTACTTGTGAGTTTCTTCTCACCGTGGTTTTTCCCATTTGGGTTTGCACATCAAATATCTTGTGTTATGGTGATTGTGCTTTTGTGGGTGAATGCTTTGTTTGCTATTTGGTTTGCACTTATCTTAATCGGTTTATTAGTGAATCTGTTGCACTAGTTATTTGCTAAACTGTTTAAAAGATTGATTACAATATTTTTTGGTATACTAATTCACTTCCCCTCTTAGTATTCATCAATTGGTATCAGAGCCAACCTTTCTATAAGTCTAACCACTTGGAAGGAGATATGGGGGAATACAGTGTGAGGGAACTTACTCATCATCTCACTCAGACTGAGAGAGCCTATGATGAACTCAAAGTCAAGTATAAAGCCTCTTTGGCCAAGAGAAGAGAGCATGCTGAAAAAATGATGGAACTTACTGAAAATAGCTCTTCTGATGAAGCAGACATGGATGCCCTAGTTGAAGAAGTTGAAAACTGAATGAATCAAAAGCCAACCTGAGAAGGGAGTTGGAAGGACTGACTATCAGAATATGTCAGCAGCTGGAGAACAAAAGGAAAGCTAAAGATTTGGTAAAAGACAAAGATCATGAGATTTCCAAATTGAAGTAAGAAATCAATACCCTTACCGCTCATCTCCAGGAGAGTAAAGTGGAAAAATAAGAAATGCAAGATGAACTAAACATTGCTATTTATGAGAATGCAACCTTGATGGAATCTAATGCTGCTATTTCCAAGGAACTTATTGAGTCAAAGGAAATACTTTCCAAATTCAATCAGAGTACTGCTAAGCTAGAATCAGCAAAGCCAATAAAGATTGCCACTGGACTTGGTTTCTCTAGGTATGAGGAAGGTGAGACCTCTAGAACAAAAGATGAAGCATCAAAGAAGCAACTGACATCCAAGGATAAAGGTAAGCAAAAATTTAAACCTGTTTGCTTTAATTGCCTCAAAGAAGGACATATTGCCAATGTGTGTAGAAGCAAGCCCTACAACAATTTTCCTTATTTCCAAAACAATATGCTTAGATCCAATAGATTCAATGGAAACTGTTATGCATGCAACAAGTTTGGGTATAGAGCATTTGAATGTAGGTCAGTTTTGCATAACACTGGGAGATATCCTTCAAGGACTGAAGGATTTATTCTAGAACTTCTCGTGAGCTGGAATCCCAACTGGTACAATACCTATGACCATCGGTCAGGTGGTTATCAAGCAGCTACTAGTTGGAGAGCAGCTTGTTTGATCTGTCGTGGTAGTGGTCACATTGCTGCAACATGCAAAAGGAAGAATGAAAGTATGAATAATGGACCATGGAGAACACTTGGAATGGTATGCTATCATTATAACAAACCAGGACACACTGCCAGAACTTGCAGACTGAGAAAAAACCTACCGGGTGATATACCGATCACTCCAGAAGGGAAGATTGATGTTGAAACTGTTCAAACAGAAATGAATAAAACTTGTAAAAGGAAATCAAAAGAAGACTCACAGGATGAACCTACTTCTACACATAGTGTGGAAGTCTCTAAACCGACAAACTGAGCTTCAAAAAAGCTTAGGGGGAACATATCGGTGAAATATTTTGAACCCTCGATTTATATCGGTAAAGACCTTTACCGGTATATGTTACTTGTCAGTCGGCGAAAGATCTAAAGCGGTAAAAGGAAAAATTAGGGTTTGTGCCCTAGTGGTGATGCATTTATTATGGTAGGTAAGAGTTTGTTTAAAAGGGTTTTCATCGTCATTTTCACTTATCTATTTATGAAAGAAGAATTTTCAAGAGCAGAGCAACCAGAGCAATTTGTTTGAAATTTGGAGAAATCATGTGCGAAATCTTGCAATCATCTTCAAGAAATCAATGAAGAACACTGAGCAGTGAACTAGCAATCGAAGTGGTGTATTGTGCGCGATATTGGAAAACCTAAATTTCAGATTGTGAAGGTATTTTTTGAAATTATTTCTTATCATTGGGTTATGGCTTCTGTATCACATTCTAGTTCTAGTGCACTTGAAGATACACCTGAGTTTCTTCAAAAGAAAATGAGATACAATGCCCTATCTAAAATTCTTGTCAGAGTCATTGTCGAGGGAAATATTTTAGGGTATATAGACTGTAAGTTGAAAGACCTAGGATCCCTAGTAATTCACTCCCAGCTAAGTCTGTTAAGTGGAGATGACAAGAAGATCAAACCAGAGTATAGCATCCTCGAGAAGATGAATCTACACAATGCAGTATACTTTCTCGAAGAGTTTATA
This sequence comes from Cryptomeria japonica, assembly GCF_030272615.1. Lineage (NCBI taxonomy): Eukaryota > Viridiplantae > Streptophyta > Pinopsida > Cupressales > Cupressaceae > Cryptomeria > Cryptomeria japonica. The sequence goes on from NC_081409.1 coordinate 117,125,944, forward strand.
GAAGAACATATTTGCATTATCCTTAGCAGAGTGCATGGTGACAAGATGTATCTCGAGCGGACCCATGACATCACACCAGAAGCAATTCATGCCATCACCAGATTCTACAATGTTGGAGAAGTACTAGTTCTATGGAAGGTCACCAAAACTCAAATGACACAACTCACCGGTTCTGTGAGTGACCAACGGGCAATGACCATCAACATCATTTTTGATGATCTGGTAAAATATGCTTGCATGGTGATTGGTTACAGAATAGTTTATGCCAGCAGAATGAATTTTGTCCTTGTTGCTGTGGTGAATGCTGCTTACAAGATGATCAAGGAAGATACTAAATATGACCTATGTACCTACTTACAGAAGCAATTGTTGGTGAATCTGAAATCCATCAAACAGGATAAATATCTGAGGTTCAGGTTTGGCCAACTTCTGGTCAGTCTATTCTTCTATTTTCAAGGTTATTTCCCTGGAGTAGGTATGTTCAATGGTCTACTGACCTACCGATTTCCAAAAATATTAAGGAGAGTCTACAAGCAGTAGGGACTACATATTCTGAGGTTCTAGGTAAGTATTTTGATGAATTCAAATGAAAGATGAGCCAGAGAATGAGGATATCTGATGATATTGTGAAGAAGTATGAAGATGACATCTGCTTCACAATCAGGATAGATGACTGCATAATGGAAGCAGTGGAACCAAGAAAGGAAGTAGTTGGCCCTATGGGGTATGAAGTGGTGAATGACATATTAATCGGGTATGCCTCTACCCTACTTGCTCACCACTGGATGCAAAGAAGAAAAGAACCGGTACCTACTTGGAGAGGGTCACACCGATTGAGGAACCGAAGTAGAAAAAGGGCAAAGCAGTGCCATCGATATCTGCACTAGTTACATCTGCCAGTCCGAAAGCGACCAAGTGGTCACCAGCCAAAAAGAAACCTGAGATTATTCCAGCAAAAGTATTTGAGAGGAAGCGGAAATCCAAGAATCAATCACCAGAGTCAGAAGACATTGAACTAGAGATTCAAACAAAGAAGACAAGGCAATCAAGTAAAAAGCTGAAGTCTACTGGTAATGTACCAGCAACTTCTGCATCGGTAAATATAGATATTTCTTTTTATAAACCAATGACACATTGTCAGAGGACAATAAAGAATATTAGGAGGAAAGTGCTTGACAATTTAAAGAAATATTTTGATGACTTTAGTGATAGTGAGAAAGAGGAGGTAGAACAGGAGGTCATTAAATATTTATGTGTTAATGATCAGTCGCCTTCTGAGATTAAATCTGTTACTACAAATTCCTTGTATAATTCTTTGGATAATAAATGGCACATTTCCATTGAGAGAGAACAAGAGATCAGGGAGAAAACTTTTGCACAATACTTTCCTGATGCTTCAAATTCTGAGTTATTTGAAATTATTGATAAGAATAAAGACATCTTCTTTATGAGAAGGAGGCGACTCAGGTTACTAGTAGGTAAAAATTTTGAAGTAGAAAAGGATACACACATACATGTTAAAGCTACTGTCAATATGCATCGAGTATCTAAAGCCACTAGGTAGACTGACCAAGCACCTGACCTATCCTCAAACAAACTGGATGAGGTATTTGACAGTCAAGGTGAAAGAGTGACAAAACAAATTGACCCTATTGATGTTGATGCATTAGATAATGAGGATGTCACTCCTGACAAATAAAAATCCAAGAAAGAGAAACAAGACAAAGAGAAAGCAGAGAAAGAACAAGAGGAAAAAGCAAGGCAAGAAGAAAACAAGAGAAAAGAGGTAAAGAAAAAGCAAGAATAAGATAAGAGAAAAGAAGAAGAGAAGAAGAGAGAAGAAGATAAGAGAAAAGAAGAAGAGAAGAAGAAAGAAGAAGACAAGAGGAAGGAAGAAGAAAGGAAGAAGGAGGAAGAGAAGAAAAACTAGGAAGAGGATAAGAAGAAGGAAGAAATGGAGAAGAAACAAGAAGAGGAGAAAAAGAAAGAGTTAGAGAAGAAGAAAGAAGAAGAAAAGAAAAGAGTAGAAGAGGAGAAGGAAGCAGAGAAGAGAAAACAAGTGGAGATCAAGACCAAAGAAGGAAGGTAGACTCCTAAGGCAACTGGTGATCAAACCAAGTAGGTTGATTCCACCAGTCCTATTGATCTAACTCTTGCATGTCTGACTCAACCAGTAGATGAGTCTGAGCTACTTCGAGGCATCAAACTTGCACAAGAGAGACTGGAAGAATTTTGGAAGAAGAAAGAACAAGATGTCATACAAATTATTGTTGACACTCTTACCAATTTGATTCCCAATACTAACCTCCCCAGTACCGACTCCTCTCTATCCAAGCTCAAACTTCTTTGTACCATAGTAGAGGACCAGGTACAATGCTTGGAAGATGTTGCTCAAGCAACTGTAAGTAAGAACCATGAAAAGGCACTTAATATTGCCTTAGTCAAGCAAATGAATGAACTCTGGACACAACTACTGAAGCAACAGAATGATATCAATGTTGCTATGGGTGAGGGTAAATTACTTCTGAGTAAATCTGCCAACCCCATCTATTTTGTGAAGATGTGCTCAAACAGAAAGCTCAACTCCAATCGGAGTTACAAGAATATATAAGCAACTTCAAGATTCCCTATGATTTATTCACTGTCTATGGAAAAACTGTTCATCATTTTCAATGTCAGATTGCCAAGATGGACCTAGAGATCAGCAACCAGACTCAAGATTGGCAGGAGCTTCAACTACTCCTATTGCCTAAACTGCAGGTTCTTCAGAGATGTTTTCTCAACTTGGAAGCCATCACAGTAACTCAAGAGCTGAGTACCATCGATGCAATAGAAGAAATGGCATTCCAGATGAATACTGAAAGTGAGGTTCCTACCTCATTAGTTGAGTCATGGACATTGGACATGAAAACTTTTGTGCAGAACTTTAAATCTGTTTTTGAGAAATTTCATTCCTTATTGTCATGAACATCCACTCTGTGTTATTTTATAAAAAGGATAGTTTGTTGTACTTTGTCATTGTTGGCAAAGGGGGAGTAGTGTACATACATTAAAATTTTGGTGAATGTTTATGCACTTACTTGTAATTTTTGCAAAAGGGGTAGTGTATATGCTTAGGGGGAGTAATTTTGATTGTACCATCTTTTGTGTTATTGTTGTAAAAACACTTAGATGTCAAAATTTTCCTAAGTGTTGCCATCAATACCAAAGGGAGAGATTGTTGGCATTTTGATGATGTTTTGATTGTCATTGATGGACACACACTTTCTTGATGTATGAGTTATGCTCAATCGGTATTGTGTATTATTGAATATATAGTCTTTAGACTATTGGTATTTTGTAGAAGATGGTTACCCAGCCATAGATTGACTGAAGATCCCAAGTGGTATGAAGACTCCAAGCGGTTCGAGGATCTCAAGCGGTACGAAGGACCCAAGCGGTAGTTAACTTTGGATCAGAACACTATGATCATCTAGTTTTCATTTTTGACAACTGGTAATCAATATATTGTATTAACCGATATATATCTATGATGAGTTACCAACCGGTATTATTGTAATGTGTGATGTTATCATCCATCGACACTTTGGCGGTGTGTTTGTGCCGTGTTACCAAATGTGTCTAGATGCACTATACCTAGGAACTTGTAGTCTAATTCTATTGGACCGATGTGAAATCAGATTCCTTTATAAGGACATCATGTCTAGGGCTTACATGTGTGAGAGATAGAATAGAAAATATTATGTGCGATCATTGAAGAGAAGTTTAGGTCTGTGTGAAGAGATAGAGTGTGGAGATATTGAAGACTGAAGTAATGCTAAAATGCATTAACAATGAGTTGTTAAGGATCTAATTAAGCATATTGTGTTATTATCTAGATCATTCACTTGTTGATTACTAATATCTTTGACAAGTCTGAAACCCTTAACCGGTTAGGCCCAACAAAGCCTTTGTAAATCCTATAACAAGGTGGTTCACAACTGCGGATCTAAAATCCTTTAACAAGGTAGTCTTTAACAGGACTTATCTCCTAACAGAGATCTAGATTCCTAATAGGATCTGTTATGGTGAAGAAAATTGTATGACCTTAATCGGTCTGACCTTAACTGGTCTGGTTACTATTCTGCAGATAGTTACTTGTGAGTTTTTGCTCACCGTGGTTTTTCCCATTTGGGTTTCCACGTCAAATATCTTGTGTTATGGTGATTGTGCTTTTATGGGTGAATGCTTTGTTTGATATTTGGTTTGCACTTATATTAACCGGTTTATTAGTGAATCTGTTGCACCGGTTATCTGCTAAACTGTTTAAAAGATTGATTACAGTATTTTTTTGTATACTAATTTACCCCCCCCTCATAGTATTCATCACAATCAACACAACAGAAACATATGTACAAAGCAGGAGAAGACCTACTTATAACTGATACAACTTTATATATTTCCCATTATAAGACAAGGGCAATTAAACTCCATTAGGATATTCAAGTTTAAATGAGTTAGGGCCTAATACTTGTTTGTTTGTGAATGGTCCTTTCCACAAAGAATCAAGTTTCTTATGAGCTCATTTTGGTTCCCTATGTTTGTCCAAGAGTAGGACTTGATCTCCTAGCATAATCTATCGTGGTTTAGCTTTGCGATAAAAAAATTCTTTACCCTGGCTTGATGTGTAGTATTGTGATCCACCAACTCTTGCCTCTCTTATTCAATTTTTGAGAGGTACACAATTCTGGTTTTGAGAGCACTTTGGAAGAGTTCATCTTCTATCACTTTCTGCAACCTAGCAACTAATAATTCTAGGGGTAAGGAAAATTGAGCTTCTACTCCGTATACCAATTCAAATGGTGTCATACCTATGGCCCTTTTAGGAGAGGTCATGTCTTCCCACAATGATTCATATAGCCTTTTATGCCATTCCTTTTCATTCTCAACCACCAATTTTTGCATTATTGAAATCAAATTCTTATTGATAGATTCATCTAGGCCATTTCCTTGTAGATAATAATATGAAGAATGGGATAAGAGAATGTCACGATCATAAAAAACATGACGAGTTCTTCAGAAGAGAAATTTAGGGCATTGTCGGTCATGATCTTCCAGGGTACACCAAACCTAGTCAAGATATTCTCTTTCAAGAAGTTACAAACAATTTCAGAAGAAGTTTTCCTGACGGGAACTGCTTCTACCCACTTCATAAATAATCTGTAGCTATGAGGATATGAGTATGACCAGAACTTGACGGGGGATTCAATGGACTAATAAAATCTAAACCCCATTGTTTGAAGGGTTCATCTATGATTACTGCCCTTAATGGTAATGCAACTAATTGGGGTCTTCTTGAGAATAGCTTGCATTTCTCACAACCTGCATTCCATTTATATGCATCTTTGAACATACTTGGCCAGTAGTAACAACTCTTGAGTATTTTGAAAGCTATTATGAAAAACTTGTACAAGTTTCTCCTGCTGTTCTTTGTCAACACACCTTAAGAATGACCATGGATCCAAGCCTTTTTGTATAAGATATCATCCACAATCACATATTTTGCTAACTTCAATATTAGATATCTCTTTTCTTTTGCATTCAGATGCTTTGGAAATTCTCATATGTTAGGTAATGAGCCACATTGGTCAACCATTCATCTTGCAAGTTGACAAATAAAGTTAGTGGTAGTTTGTCTTCTTCCTCCTTGTTTTTAGCTATTAATCGACATAATACTTTCCCCCAGACTAATTTAGTCAGTTTGATATCTAGATCAAATTCTCGAACCTTTGAAACCTAGGTCGCTCTATTATTTATTCCCACCTCCTGTTGAGTCAAGATACTTTTCATAGTGGGGTTTGGCTCAAAGAAAATTGAATGTGAATGCAATACATAATACCTAAAATGCTTGACAACTTTAACAACCGCAAAGGCCTGTTTCTCGACTAATGAGTAATTAAATTCATGCTTTTTGAGCGGAACACTCATGAATACAATAGGGGCTTCCTCATTCAACTCATTCTTTTGTAGAAGAATACCGAACATTGTGTGTTCTGAAGCATAACAATACATAATAAAATCTCTCTTAAAATCAGGATTTATTCGTGTTGGAGCATGATCAATTTCTTCATTTACCTCTTCAAAGGCTCTTTTTTCCTCTTCATTCCATTTGAAAATATTCTTCTCACTCATCCTCCCTACAATGTATTTTGTAATTTCAGCAAAGTCTGGCACAAACCTCCTGAGAAAACTTACTTGCCCAAATAATGATTTGACACCACTTTTATTTGATGACAAACTTAACTACTAGATAGCTTTTACCTGATCAGGGTCTATTTTGATACCATCTTACGAGACTATATTCCCTAAAAGATTTCCCTCTATAACACAGAAAAGTGACTTCTTTGGGTTGAGAGAAATACCATGGTCTCTGCATCTTTGTATCATAGTCTCCAAATCTCTTAGGTGATTTTTTATTCTTTTAGAGAAAACTATCAAATCATCTAGATAGATCACTATAGTCTTACCAATGAGGTGACTGAATGAGAGATTCATCACCCTTTGAAAATTTTCTCCCACATTTATTAGGCCAAATGGCATACGATTGTAGGTGAAAGTTCCCAAAGGTGTTGTGAAGGTCATTTTGTGCTGGTCCTCTTTTGCTACACTTATCTAATTATAACCGAAGGGACCATCAAGCATTGATGTCATTTCTGATCTAGGAACAATTTGGAGAATATGATCCATTTATGGCAATGGGTAATTATCTTTCAAATTGACCTGATTCAAGTTTCAAAAACCCACATCGATCCTTATTTCTCCATTTTTCTTGTGAATCATAATTATATTGGCCACCCATGTAGAATGGTGAATAGGATAGATAATTCTTGCCTGAAGCATTTTGTTTATTTATGTGAAAATAGCATCTGCAACCTTGGGATTGTAATTTCTTAATTTCTACCTAAAAGGAGCCACTCCAGGCTTGAGAGGGATATGATGTTGAAACTAACCATTTCTAAAGTCTTCCAAATCCTCATAAGACTAGGCAAAAACATCTAAATAAATCTGTAATAGTTTAATAAACAAATGTCTCTCTTTAAGGTTGCAACACTTGCCTAAATTGACCATCTTTGGGTTATTTTCATCACCTAAATTAATCTTTTCATATTCTTTCGATGTATTAACAATTTGATAAGTCTTTTCTTTGATATACCCATCATTGCGATCAAAGAGGCATTCTAAGGATACGAGGCCTTTTGGAGTTTTATTTCCTTTCAACTGAAAAAATTCTTTTTTAGAACCTCCCCCTGTATCTAGACAAAAATCATTACATTCATTCTTAGACCCTTCGAAAAAAGAAGACGCAAACATTTCAGAATTTTGGAAGAACTTATTGATGTGTTTATCATTTCCAAACACTTTCCAGAAATTTGAATTATTGAGCATGTTAGGACGATATATAACTTCGATCCTGTAAACATCTGCACCAAAATTTGGATGTAGGAATAATAAAGATGTCGACATTGCCAAAGAATCTTCATAAGAATTTTGATCTCTAGGTATTGCTTCAATTGAGAAAGCATCAAATTATTCAATCTCATCCCAGACTGTGCTCCTATAATGTCTGCCTTTCATTCTTTACCGAGAAGAGATCTCATACCTACTTAACAATTAATTTTGCATCACCTTTGGCGCTCAACAATTTGATTCCTCTTTTACTATCTTGCTCAATTCCTAACAACAACACCTTATATTCTATGGTGTTATTAGTGTTTTAAAATTCTAATTTGAATGTAAAAGGAATTTTCTCACCTTGTGGAGAAATGAGCACCACTCCAACACTTGATCCAGTCGATGCACAACTCCCATCAAACTCCATTTTCCACAAGCCTGTAGTAGGATCTACTACATCTTATGGTGTCCCTTTCTTATCATCAGAGAAGAGTAAATAATTGCCAAAATAATATTCTTCATACAATATTTGAGATTTTGGGTCATCCGAGGGAAAATGGTGTATTTAGACTTTGGTTTAGGTTGAAGAGCAATTTTTTTCTTACCAATGGGAATTATTACCTTAGACCAATCCATTTTAATTTCTCCTCCCAAAGCCTTACAAAAAGTCCTACTTGCTCAACATTCCATAACTTGTGGGAATATCATCAACCAAAATAGTTAACTTCACTCTTTTTCTAGGATGTACTTCCAGAGTAACTTGCACATATTTGATTTGACCTAGTAAAGGAATTTTCTTTGAGTCCATTGAATAGCATTTACCAAATTTTTTAGTGAGTGAAAAACCTAATGCTTTAGCAATTGCAGAAGGCATAATATTCTCAGAGGCTCCTGAATCAATGATACAATTATTAAGTTTATATCATTGATAAATAAAGACACATAAAATGGCTCAGGCCTTTGGTCATGTACTAATGGTGATTCAATTGGTTCATTAGCTAATGACTTTAGAAGAGTACTAGACAACTCTATAGATTTGGTATCCTTTTCATCTTGTGAGAACTTAAGGTTAATCACATGGTCAAGCATATGATACTCACCTTTGTAGACCATTATGGAAGTCTTATGCAGAAAAATATACTCAATCACATACTAATGCTAAGGACTAACCACCAAAGCAATTGGATATAAGAAGGGATGGTCAAAATTTGGACACAAGGAAACCCTGTGTCAAATTTGGGGGCAACACACTAAGAAAAACTCATGACATGCTTGTAGAGTATGGTATACATGGACAAAAAAAATATTCCATTCCTCATCATGACTCTATACCAAGTGGTCCCTATACACAACATCACTATAGACCTCCTCCATATGAACATGTGTATGATAAATACCATCCATATATGCAACATGCTTCTCCTCCACACGGTGCCTTAGGCATGGGGTATGGTCCAAGAAGTCGGTCTCCACCTAAGAACAATTTGTAGCAGCAAATTAAGGACTTACAAAAGAAAATGGAGGACATAAATACATTGAAGCCAACTTACACAATGAGAGACATATGTCCCTATCCATTTGGAAAAAACATTCCAATGCCTCCATTTCCTACACACTTTGTGACACCTAAGTTTGATAAGTACATAGGAAAAGGGGATCCTAAGGCACATATAAGATATTTTTTCACAACTTGCATTGAGGTAGCAGCATAAGAAACATATTTGATGAATCTATGGAATGGTTCTCCCAACTCCCACCTAAAATTAAGTCTTGGGATGATCTAGCAGAGGCTTTTATCCAACATTTCTCATACAACATAGAGACAGACATATCAGTCACCACTCTGTGCAACACCAAACAAAAGGATGGAGAATCTTTTTCATCATTTTTACAAAGATGGAGAAATCTAGCCAGCAGATGCTCTTGTGAAATTCCACAAAAACAAATGGTAGAGATGTTCACCCAGAATGTCCATAGAGAAATTGGTTATGATCCAAGAAAATCTTGCTTGTCCACTTTCAAGGACGTCATTGAAAAAGGCTTAGCAACAAAGAAGGTCCTAATTGAACAAGGAGTAATTAAGATATTTAAAGAAAATAAAGAGGATTTTAAAGGAAAAGACAAGCCAAGATTTTGGAACAAAAACAAGAACACACTCAATGATGGTGTTGATTCTAATATAGTGAGACCCAAAATCATTCTTTCTGGATCAAGTTCTACAAACAACCGAGTGAATACTCAAACAAATTCCAAATCATGAAGGAAATATACCCCATTGGGAGAACCACTTGAATCAGGTTTCAAGAAGCTAGTGGAAAACAAGATAATAATAATTCCTGACAATCCTCCATATGAACCAAAGGTCAAACCAAATTGGTGGAATGATGATGAATACCATGAGTATCACAAGATCAAGGGACATAAAACAAGAAATTGTCATCGGCTGAAGAACATCATACAAGATCTTATTGATAGAGGTGACATTGAGATTGAAGGAAATTCATCCAATCAAGAACATGAGATGTTTAAGGAGCCATTCCCTAAACATGACAAGGGAAAAGCCAAAGCCACAAATGAGTAGATTAACTATACCAAAGCATCCTAAGACTACGATTCAACTGTAAATCACATTTCGATGGACAATTATGTCTCTACCATTATCATCAAGGACAAAATGCCTAAAAATTCTACCCAAAGACCCAAGGGTGTCCTAAAAGGCATTGGATCTTCTTCTGAACCTACCTCTGAATGTAATTGTATTCAGGAAAAGCGGTGCAATGAAATAGAAATTATAGAGATTCAAAGACTTGCCCACACACCAATGGGACTCTTGGTGCAAGTTATGGAGCTATGTGGAATAGCTCAACTTCCCAAGGGGTGTTCCAATGTTCTCTATCTCACAAGACCCCTGAAGCCAATGCCTTTTCTCTCAGATCACTGAGCAAAGTGACTTAGGGATGACAATCATGAGAATGAGGGATGCTTTTGATCAATCTTAGTATGAATGCATCCTATCTATGCATGAACTAAACTAGTGATAATAAGATGAAAAAGATTAGTAAAATACTATCCTAACATGATATACTAGTTTATATGATTAACTAAGACAATAGAAATGCTTCTAAAAATGATTATTAGATTATATTTCTATTTCAAAGAGAGATTAAATGCTTGCTAAAAATGAGTATAAGTGTGATACTAAAGACTTGGATCTCTAGAATGAGGGACGAGGGCTCTATTTATAGGAAAAACAAGGCAATGGATGGTCAAGATTGGATGATCTAATCAAGGGCCAGGATTGAAAGTTATCAATCCATGCACTCAATTCTCACCAATGAAATGGTGACAATTGTCAACAAGAGACTGCTTGAGAGGGGATGTTAGAAGCATTAAATGCTTGATAAGACCTCATGGTTACCTTAGGAGGTAAGGGTTAAGGTTAGGTTAGGGTTATCCATTCGATAAAGCTTTTACCCAAGGGGTAAACTCTTGTGCAAGGGTTAAAGGGATAACCATGGTTAAAGCAATGAATGCTTGATGAGACCCTTGGGTTAGCTGAGGGTTGAGTTAGGCAAAATGTCTCTAACCATGCCACAAAGGGTTATTTAACCATTAATGGTTTGAAAGACTTTGGGGACAAATTTGTAGGAGTCCTTCCAAATTTAGGGGTATTCAACAAGTTAGCTTGTTGAAGTCATAAAGGCTTTAATGCCTTTGGAAGACTTTACTCCAAATTTGAGAAGTGACATCCTCAAATGTAGAGAAAGGGGATAATTGAAGGATTTAGGCTTATTGATTAGGATTAGATGGGTTCTAGAATAATTTAGGAAGGGGGTTTAGGAGGCAAGTGAGAGATGTAGGAAAATGCAAGTGGGTGAGGGATAATAGAATTAAAATAAATTTCTTTATTTCAATTGTGGTTGCAAGTGCAGGATTTAAATAAATTAGATTTATTTATTTGGAGTGAACTTTTTAATTAAATGTAAATTTAATTAAAAGTAGAGAGAAGGGATTTAACTAAATAAAATGATTTATTCAATTAAATGATGTGAAAGGCTTAAGTGAATTTAAATAAATAAATTGAATAATTTATTTAATCAAATAGAGGAATGTGGATGATTTAATTAAATTATATTTAACTAAATAGAGGAATAAGAGTAAAATGAACATTAAATATTCATTTAGGAATGTGGTCATTTTTATACGTCTATAGTAATGTTACAACTCGTCAAGGTAAATTCACTTTGCAAGCCACGCCAGCTAAAAACACTGCTTCCTCATCAACCAAATCTAAGTATGACCTTGTAGAACAGTTAGGGAAGACACTCGCACTTATCTCAATCCTTGAGCTCTTACGCATATCCCCTGCAGATAAGGCCATTCTTGACAAAAAATCGAACGACACTTGCATCCCCACTGATCTGAACGTGAACCAGTTTCAAGCCATGTTAGGATACCTTTTCATTCCACATTCTCTTACATTCACTGAATTTGACGACGCCACCGTAAGCCAACCACATAATGCACCTTTACACATTGAATCCTTCCTACACAAACAACGAATAAAATGAGCCCTAATAGATGGAGGAGCTGGTCTCAATATATGTACTTTGAATACAATAATATAATTGGGATATTCAGATAAAGTTGTGAATGCTATAAAAAAAATTATCAAAGCATATGATTATGAAGAGCGTTCATCCAAAGGCATAGTCACCTTGCCTCTCAGTGTTGGGCTAGTTACAAAGGATGTAGTTTGTCAAGTCCTAGACCTAGATCTCACATACAACATATTGCTAGGATGTCCTTGGATTCATGAGATGAGGGTGGTCCCATCTACATACCACCAATGCATTAATTTTCCTCATAATGGAGTTGAAGTAACAACTAATGGTGATCCTAATCCATTTATATACTACACTAACTTGAGACCAAAAGTTGAGACAGTCATTCCAACTAATAGAGAAGCTATCCCTTCTTCTGCATACATTGACCCAGAATCTTTAAAAGCTTCTACATCAAAGCAAGAAGAGCTCAAAGAAAAATTCAAGGTTAAAGACATGGGATGTGGTGAGTATATCTTTCATGTTGATCAACTCCCACTATCTCCTAAGACATTTAGCCGGTAGGAACAACTTACAAACAATTTGGAATGCCAAGGAATTGGGTACGAACAACCTAGTGTTGTGGCTACTAAGTCTGAAAGCAAATATCCTCTAGTGGTGGAAGCAACTCTTGATATCAATAATCCTAAGAGTGGTTCCAGCGAAGAATCTATTGAGCGTATCGCCAGCACTCTTGAGAACTCACATAGCTTTACCATTTCATCCACTCATTCCATTTTCACTCCTCTCATAGACTTGGATGAACAAGAATCACAAAAGCCCTTACTAATCGGTGATAAAAAATCAAGCTATGAAAATAAAAATCTAAAAGTCAAAAATAAAGAGAAGTCTTGTAGTCCAAATCAAAATCAAAAGCTATTGGACTCTGCAAAAATCAAGGTCAAGGATAAAAATCCTATGAAAGAAAAAGAGCAAGAGTTGATCTCCCCTAATATCAAAATAATAGGGGGAAAAAGTTTTACAATTTCAAGTAAAAAAGCATACTTGTTGATCCTAAGTCTCCATCATGCTATTCTACTTTCACTTGTTTTCACAATCATAAGTCTTCATCACTCATCCACTTGTTTCACACATCCTGTCACTTTTGGATATACATCATGGACCTTTAATGGAACTTCCTTGAAGGGCGTTGTTATCAGGGATGCCCAAACTTCTTTAGGTGACACATATGGGCTTGTGTAGTCCACACACTAGTAATTTTATCTTAGTTCCTTTATCAAGGAAGACAATCATTCTAGCAAAACATCATTCAATCATGCAAGGATGCAGTTGCAATCATAAGGTAAAGCCTCACACATTTGAGGTAGGTGACATAGTTCTAAAAGAAAATCCTAAGAATCAGCAAGACAGAGAGAAGAAGGGCAAGTTCAAACCAAATTGGCTTGGTCCTTAGATCATTACAACAGTCTATGGATTCGGTGCATATCTGCTCTCAACACCAGAGGGTGAACCTTTGGAAGATCCAATCAACAACATGCACCTTTGCAGGTTTTACACATAGCTCTTCAGAATATCTTAATTCAAAAAGATACAAAAAAACAAAAAAATAAAAAAATCGTTACTTGGTGAAAATCTGGCAAACAGGCGCCTTGTGACACAAAAAAATTGGAAAATCCAAAAAAGTAAAGAGAAATAATTCGTCCAACAGTGAAAACCACTTCAGTGGTGCCCTGGACAAGTACCATGGTGAAAACTGGGTCACCGACGCCATGTGTAGAGACATTACCCCTCCCTCCTTCAGGATTCAATCTTATCCTTTCACTTTGCACACACTCACAGCCTATTCATTCATAATAAAATGACCCACTCCCATCATGTCTTGTTATTGATCTACCTAAGATTGGTTAGCCATTTCATAATAATCCCTCCTTTTCACCCCTTTCCATCTATAATAATTTAGCTTCTGTAGCTAAGGAAAATCCTGCGTCTAGTGATGGGTGTGGAACTGCGAACATCACACGTTCTGAGTATAGTTTCTTCCAATTTTCTTCAATCTATCCATGTACAATTCACAATAAAGAAACACTTGCATCACCATATCCATAATAAAGTTCCACCTTCTCCGCAATAAAGTATCAGTTTCATGGATTCAGTCAGTTTCAGATGAGACACAACAACAACAATGGGCTTCAACAAATCAAATCTTTCGACAGACTCAGACAACATTATGGTTCAGTGCTATCTATCCTTTTGTGAAAGTAAACATTGTGCCCACAATCAAATAAACTTATACAAGTGACAAGAGACACTAAACTTGAGGACTACAGTGGATGTTGGTGTCGATTCTTGGTTTTCTTTTGATTTTATCTTTTGGTGACATATCTTTTATCTTTTTCAGGATGTCTTTGACTAGAGATTTTATCTCTAGGATTTCTTTGACTAGAAAGGCAAGGATGGGTATCGTCACCTATTTTTTTTGCTTTTTGTGGATTGTCTCTTAGTAATGCTATGACTTGTCCAAGGATATGAGGACACTATGAGTCTGCTGTGAACTAGGGCATTCCTTGTTTGTGACTGTCTGATCTCCATGCAAATGGGTACAATGACTTTCTGGATCGAACCTATTTCTGGATTGTCATAACCTATTTGCCATAATAAAGCTCAATGATGATAACACACAAGAAGCTCTTTCACTTTCAAATATTCTATCTTTCACCCCCCTTTCTTGATTGACCTTCATCGTCTTTCTTGAGTCCGTGTAGCCTATTATGACATGACTGAGTATATTGACAGACCAAAAATATTTTCATCTCATGTAGTTTGCACCTGCATTACCATATATAATCATTTCATACATATAGATATCACAATTGCATCACATCCTGCACACAACACATGTTAGCACATTTTACATCCTCATCATATTCATCTGCATTTCATACATTCAAATTTGCATATGCATAACATATAAAGACAAAAATATTGCATTTCCTCATGCACATATTTACATCCATATCATAAGCATCACATAGAAAAATCACATAGATACACATACATATAGCTGCCACAAGGATGAATCATCTCATATATATATCAAAATCATAAGTGTCATGATACAATGATGTCAAAATCATATGGCTACAATCACCCGAAGGTGTCATCATATAAAATGGTAACAAAATAGATACATAGGGAGCCCTCTAAGGCTATGATGAACTCCCTTCCTCAGAACCGATTGGCCTCAATGGAGTCTGAGCCCTGGAAGGACCCACCCCAAGATCATCTCCCCTACCCCCTCTATTTGGTGGTGGTGGAGGAACCATGACCCCACCACTAGATACCTGTCTCCTGTCTCTCCCTCCACTGATCATCGTCGTCTGTGATGGTCTCCGAAAGCTCGTAGCCCACTAATTTGGTGGCACCACTCCATAGTATAGGTCTCTCCAGTAGGCTATCTCCTCCCCTTCCTGTAGAACATAGGCGTATCCTATCCTGTGTCCTCTGCTGCCTACCTCCCTGCCCTTAGTGCTATCTCATCTTTTGTATAGCACTGAATAGCTTGATCCCTCTCCCACTCAGTATCTCTCAGCTGTCTCCAGAGCCTAGTTGTCTCCCTCTCCAGATCCTAGATCTTATCTTTCTATCCCTTGGAGATCTCCCTCAAGGATAGTAGCTCATCCTCCTCTCTCCCCTCACCCAATCCCTATGGCTACTCCTGTGGCTGCTCCAGTCCCCATCTAGGAGCTTGTACTTTCCTGGAAACCTGTGTTGCTGGCACCTGTAACAACAATCTACCTCTACCCCTCACTACATGAGCCTATCTCTCATCTTTGCCCTCTCTCCTCGGAGCCACTCTCCTCTCTACCACTATGCCTTGTCTCCATCGTCGGCCTCTACCTCCACCATCTCCACTATGATCTCCATCACCTCCACTATCTCCATCTATCAGCTCCCCTGGATCAATCAGTCATGTAAACAAATGCTCTCCCCAATATGCAGTGTACTCTGCATCCATCCCTGCATCCTCTATATCTACCCATATATCCTAGGGCATGAGAACCATCTCTACCATCTATGTCACAAGTTGATCATAAGAAAGCAATGGCCCCAAATGCACCTGATCCCTCATTATCTGTGCATACATCCCTAAACCCCGTGGCATCCGATGTATCCTGTCAAACTACTTGCATACCCTATTGATCAACTGTCGCTCAATAACATATGGTATCCAACCAATCAGATACCTACTTCGAAATACATACAACAACTCCACTGCATCATCCTCCCACTCCTCACAGTCTAAGTAAGGCCTCCATATCACACTATCTATCTCATCCATAACCCTACACCAGTACTCCAGTCTCCCAATCCATGGCTATGATGTAATCATTTCATACAAGTGTACATAGCTACGCCCATGTCCCCTACCTCTAAAGTGTATCAGACATGTAACTGGAAAATGCTCATATGCCCATACCTGCAACAATGTCACTCCGCATGCCAATCCTACTGATCCATGTTACATAAACTGCTGATTTTCATAATACATGTGTTCCAGTAGACACGGCCCCATGCAAACCTAGTGTGCTCAGTCACCAATGTCTCCAGTGTCCTCCCCCATCCCACAGCCAACCCTCGTATCTCCCTATCCAGATAGAGGAATCCACTGATCACTCCTGCCACTACTACCGATAGCACCAATCCTGTCTATGTCATGGTATCCCAAGCCACATGTCCAGCCCTTATCTCCAATCCTGGATCCTGAAACACTCATCTTAGTGCATCCTTGTCTCCCTCTCGATCATAAGGAACTAACTCCCCATTGATCGGTATCCTTAGTATCCTATATACATCCTCCAAGGTGACTGTCATCTCACCCACCAAAAAATGAAATGTGCATGTCTTTGAGTACCATCTCTCAGCTAGCAGAGTTAGCAATCCCATGTTAACCCAAAACTCAGGCACATATAGAATATATCACAAGCCCATAGCCTAAACTGCTACTCTATCCTCGAATGTCAGCTCTTCTTGTAAACTTTGAGTCGAAGGGAATCTCTCCCATGACTCTAGCATCGGTAGGTCCTCCTGCAATCAAGCAAATTAAGTGTGTCAATCCTAGTGGTACTCCTTGTTCATCACAAAGTGATGCTCTTTTATCCTAGATGTACTCCCTGTTCATCACAAAGTGCTGATTTTTATCCTAGTGCTTGTATCTATCATATGACACTCTATCCTAGTAGCATTCCCTATTCATCACAAAGTGTTTCTTTTATCCTATCTTTAGGGAACCTAATTGAGTGTATCCTCTTGAGTAGCTTATCCAATTGACAATGTATGTTCTATCACAGAATTGTCAATTTCATCCTTATCCAATTGGCAACGTATGTTCTATCACAAAATTGTCAATTTCTTTAGTACTTCCTGTTCATCACAAAGTGCCTTGATCTATCCTATCCTAGGGATCTGCTTGAGTGTATCCTCTTGAGTAGTTTCTTAATTGGCAACATATGTTCTATGACAAAATTGCAATCCTAGCCCTATCTGTTATCCTAGTCTTCCCTAGAGGACCTAGTTGAGTGTATCCTCTCAGCAACTTATCTAATCGACAATGTATGTTTATCACATAACTGCTGATTCGATCTTGAAGACATAAACACGCATTCATGACACAAACGTGCTTACATAATTCACAAATATGTCTATCCTCCATAAACGTGCCTGAAATACACAGACATACTCGCATCTGACATAGATGCTATTACACTCATAGACGCACCTACACTCAAAATAGATGTGCCTAGACTACCCAGATTCTTCTGGCACCAACACAGACGTGCCTTTGCTTTCCCCCCCCCCACTTGAAATTTTTTGCAACCTACCTAAATGCACATTTATTACTCTACATGACATGCATTTATGAAAAAAATTAATGCAACAAGGTAGAAGGAGGTTTTGTGGTACTCATCGACTCTCTTGCATCTACTGGCTTCTAATATCGGCGAATGCGATCAAATCTATGCACCAATGCCATCGCTGTTGACTGCTGACTACTCTCTGCTCTCTCTGCACTCTGATATCTTAGATGTGTGGATGATAATGAGGATGTTTTCCCTCGTAGTCTATCTTATAGACTACCCTAGCCCTAGTCTCTTGCATCAGTCTTCTTTATCCTATGACTCTATCACTCTATCCTATCTGGTCAGTCCATTCTATCCTTTCTTTCTTATCAAGAGATTGTCTGCAATCTTTTTAGACATTTTCATCCAATCTCTCGAGGGGGCATATCATTCCCATCTTGGGGAAACTTTGTATCAGTTCATCTTATCTTCTTTGAAACAACGCGACAAGCTGCATTGTCTCAAAGAGGGGCAAAATGTAGAAACCTAAAATTGTCTTGTCTAATTAAATAAATATCTTTATTAATTTAATTATTTAAACCTAATTCTTCTATTAATTAAATTAATCTTTATTTATTTAATTAATTCATTTATCCTCTTCTAGACTTTTTCCTGATTTAAATAAATACTTTTATTTATTTAAATTATCCTTTTCCTAAATTAAATAAATACCTTTATTTATTTAATTGATCCCACTTCTTCTATTAATTAAATAAATCTTTATTTATTTAATTAATTCATTAGCCTTTTCCACCTATGACACATGTCATTCATCTCTTAATTCCTACACTACCTACCCTCTCATTATCTTCTTATTTCCTCTACCTACCCTCTAATCATAGCCGACCATTTATCTTTTACACCTCTCAATCTTATCCCTCCATTTCTTATAGTGTCTTCTATATAAGGAGATGCTTCCTTCATTATCAACCCTAATCATTCTAGTCAAGCCTTCAAGAATCAAACCTTCTAGCATTCGAACTTTCATATGTGATCAAGTCTACTTGCAACCACATTTCCGTTCTTTGTTGAGCTCTTGTGCACACATAAAATTTGAGAGAAAATATATCAAGCAAGATCAATGGAGATAGGAAGAATGGAGATTCAAACCCTATTGGACATGTGATGGTATAATCTTTGTGATTTTATTTGATTTACATTGTCTTAGGTAATCTGCATATGTTATGGTGGATCTTTGTTGTTGTTAGGCTAGGGTTTTGTGGTTGAATTCATTTAGTCTTTCAATATTATTGTTTCTATTTTCACCATAAATAGATACTACTGCAGATAGTATGTGTGTACAAATGGGGTTCTGGACATGCAGAAAGGCCAACCGCCTAGAGCTTACTACTCATATCACAAAATAGGAGTCACTCTGACTACAATTGGATGGTTAAATCCAATGATAATGTACTACTCAAAATAGTATCTCTAATGTTGGATTCAATACCGGTTAAGCTCTGATAATCACCTTCAAACCTTCCTTGAACCTTCTGTATGGTCTACTCATATGATCTTTAGTATTCAAGCATACCATGTACAATGTCATAACCTCACCATTTCACTCATCTCATAAATGAGACCTTACATATATATCAAGACCTAAGACCAAGTGTATAGGTCGGCTTAATAAGAATATTACAATAAAATCAATTACAAGTCAAGATGCAATGCATAATGTTGGCTCAATACATTTACAACAATATCCAATTGATAAATAATCTCTATAACGTGTTGTGTTGATCTGGAATAGATAATGTGTGCTGGTGCATAACCTAGAGCAATTTACTGGTAACAACAAATATGTCAACTCGATTAGACCAATAACTGAAACACAAAAACCAAGTATTCAAACCATGTTTTCAACATAACCAAGTGATCTTCTAATGATAACAAGTCATTCTCAGTGCCGCTAAACAATATAACCTGCCGGTGAACAAAATGTTGGTGATAGTGCATTTATCGGTAAACATATCCAAAGATCTCCAAAAGTATAGGTGTTGACATCAATGAAAAAAATAATGCAACACATCCATAATGCCAACACTAATATGTTAACAACTGATTCACCCCCCCTCTCAGTTGTTCACCAGTTATCCTAACACTTTCATACCGGTATTCATAAGGAGTCTTGTCCTTACCTCTTTTCACTAGAACTTGGTTCATAGTATAGATAGTTGTTCTGAAATATTCTCTCCAAAACGTTTTCGCAACACCTCCTTGTATCAACATTGTCCTAGCAGATTCAATAACTGACCGGTTGTTCCTCTCTATGATACCATTCTTTTGTTGTGTCCTTGGTGTAGAAATATGTCATTTGATATCATTCTCTTTACAATACCTAGTGAATTCCTCAAAATAAAATTCACCACCTTGATCTGCCCTCAGATATTTTATCTTCTTGTCACTCTCCTTCTCAGCACAGGCCGTGAATGCCTTGAAATTACCAAAAGCTTAAGTCTTATCCTTCAAGAATGTGACCCACACAATCCTTGAGAAATCATCAGTGAGGATCATGAAATATCTCTCACCTTGAATGCTTTTTTTTATTATTGGTCCACAATGATCTGTATGAACCAAATCTAACAAATTCTCCATAGAAAATGGTTTTCTCTTGAAAGTTGAAGAAGTCATCTTTCCTAAATGACATTATTTGCAAAGAGAATTAATCGGTTTGTCTAACTGAGGCAAACCTCTCACTATCTTTGACTTACTCACTTTAACAATGCTATCAAAGTTTATATGACAAAATCTCCTATGCCAAAGCCAACTATCATCTATTTTTGCAATTAAACAATTTCTAACTTTAGGATTAAGGTGAAAGATAACTACCATTTTAAACTCCAGTGGGTATCCTTTGTCATTGAGTTGTGACACACTCAAAAGATTGTGCTTTATACCTTCAACCCAATAGACATCATCTACACTGCTCTTCCCATTAAGAGAAATAATTCCCTTACCTTTAACCATGCAGGGCGAGTTATTGCCAAATCTTACAACACCGCCATCAAATTCCTTCAAGGAAAGAAATTTTCTTTGATCACTGGTCATAAGATGTGAACAACCACTATCAATGATCCAATCATCTGAGCTATCCATCTTGGACACTAATACCTTCTGGTCTGATATCTCTTCCTTAATAGCTACAAACACAATATCTTGATTTGCATCACCATCAGATTCTTCATCAGTGATACCACCATCAACAACAATAAGAAAATCTCTCTTGCCTTTACCCTTATACTTCTTGAATTTCTCTCTTTTGTGTTCATTTTTACCACTAGGACAATTAGCAGCTATGTGGCCAATCTTGTTGCATGCAAAACATTTTAAAGGTAATTTACCTCTATATTTACTAGTGCCTCTAGACAATCGCTTTGCCAAAAATTCTTCAAGCTCCACTAAACTGTCTTCATCATCAACATCTCTACTAGATCTATATTCATAACCATGACTAGCATCTCTGATGGATCTAGATTCATAACCGTGACTAGCATCTCTACGTTTTCTCACAGATGGGTTAGAAACAAAATCTCTAAATGCAGACTCAGATTTCTGTACACTACCATCATAACCATTCAATTCAAAATAAATAAGTTTGCCAATGATGGAATCAAGAGTTACCTTAGTTTTGTCTATGGACTTCAGCTCCTAAATAGCTATAACTTAGATAGCATAGACTAGTAGCAAGGTTCTCAGTACCTTACTAATCGCTGTGACATCTTCCACTTTTCCTACTACACTCTTAATTTCACCAAGTATCTCTTTTATCCTTTGACCATACTATTTGATATTCTCACCTTTAGCCATCTGCATGTCATCAAACTTTCCTCTTAGACTCTCCTCTTTAGCAATCTTAACATGTTCATCACCACTATAAATCTCTTCAAGTTTTTGCCATACCTCATGTTTAGTCTCTAGACAATGAACATCTACATATTTAGCATCAGATAGGGAACTGATAATGGCATCTAATACTTGATGATTTTCTTGTTGTTCTTTCTTCTGATCATCAGTCAAAATTCCAGTGGGTGCAACATATTTAGTATTGACATGTTCCCAATACAGACTTCCCAGACTCTTGATGTAAATTTTCATTCTGTCACTCCATATCCTATAGTTCTCTCTAATAAACTTTAGACCTTCCTTCTTCATCATGATCTACAATATCTTTACCTTAAGCCGTTAGGCTTAGATCTTAGAGGACCTGAGATTCTCTTATACCAATTGATGGTGAGATGAAAGAATAAGTATCCAGTAGATTACTGAGAGGGGGGGTGAATCAGTAAATAGAAAAACTTATACAAACTTTCCCAATTTCAATCTCAATCACACAAAGTAAACTTATCAATGAAATACCACTGTCAAGATAAAAACTCATAAGAAAACTAGTTGACTATTACAACAACTTAACAGTAAACAACATCAATCTTATAAACATCCAAATGCTTTATCATATGTCAACATAATTTATTTCTATATGCTTTCAATTATCATGCCTTATCAAAATAGTTAAGTAGTTATTCAAATCAACCATAAGATCATAATCACAAAAACATTCACCACAAGACACAAATAGTTTTGACGTGGAAACCCAAATGGGAAAAATGACGATGAGATGAAACTCCCAAGATAACTATCTGAACTATTTTGAAGTTCGCCCTATTAGGATCCAACCCTGTTAAAGCTTTACAAAAGTCATGTTAAGAATTGACCTGTTAAGAATCACCCGGTTAAGGGATTGACTACAAATTCCTTGTTATAAGCAATACCCTATTAGGAGTAACCTCGGTAGAGGATTTGAAAATCCAAGCTAATGGATAACCTTATTAGAGGATTTGGAAACTAACCAAGCTTGTTAGAGCTTACCCAGCTAGGGGATTTCTGTTTTGCTGTAATTGTTAGAAAACAACAAGGGTTTGGTTCATCTGTCTGAATAGCACTACACTTGTTTGATCAAATCCATTTTAAGCTCGTATCTACCTTTAATCAAACTACAAAATCATCATCCAGTTCGGCAACCACACACTCAACTGATCTGTGTCAACTTCTTCAACAAGACAACTTCATCGACCTTATAACAAATCAATTAGGTCGGCAACATAAGTGAAAATTCTCATAGATATTACAAACAAGTCGGTTCAAGTATGACCGTTGGATTACATAGCAATCTCTACACATTAATTAGGAAAGCCTTGACTGCTCTTTGATCACCTCTTCGATCTCTGTAACTCATCATGCACTTTGCATTAGATGCAATACACTTTGCTCATTCTCTAGACCAAAAATGTGCCAATTGTTTTTGAAATTATCTTCATACAGTGACTATACGTGTCACTATCGTTACCGCTCATCATCATATCAGAAACCAACATAACTAATTCAATAACCTTAATCGGTTAGGGTTTAACAAAACAAGTGGTAGGGTTTACCAATTACATCACATAGATAGGGTTTAACCTTTTACCAGTTACTAGTTTAACTCACAAAATTACATACCGGTTTACAATTTCCTTCACAAAGCTCATCCTACCGGTTTCAAGACAATATCAACAATAACATTAATGTCAACAATATCATTACTAGTTAATTGACATCAATGACAACATAACATATCATTAATGGAATCTTCATGTAAATGCCAACAAAGATCAACTTTAACCTTATTAATAAATTATTTAAGTAACTAGTAACCATAAAATAAAGTAACAAACAATAATAGAGATGCAACCACAAGAATCAACACCATAACACAAAAATTTATACGTGGAAAACCTGAAGGAGGAAAAACCATGGTGGGATTGGTGACCCATAATATCTATCCACTAGCCAAATGAATAAATATTACATGAGGGGCTGCACATGTAGGAAGGCCAATAGCCTAGAGTTCACTGCACATCGCAAAGGAGCCTCATTAACTACAAACACCAAATATGGAGTTGTAAACAAAATTCTAAACTCAGAGAATGCATCTACTAAGCTGGATTAGTTCTAGTTCAAGCACTATCTATACTGGTTTTCATTGTGTCCTCCCTTACTAGTAACTTACTTCACTTTCCTAACCTCTAAACTAATTCCCAAGACCAACTACAAAATATTATATTCACATTCAGTCGATCAACATCACTTGCTTAATATCACATCACTATATATTCCATACATGTTCAAAATAACCTAACTGGACTGACTTATATTCCCTTTCCAATCATAAACATAAATGCTTTATGTCAGCTTATAATAATATTACAAATTAATTACATGTTGGCCTAGATAAAATTAAATGCATTAAATTTTGTCACCAATGCCACTGATCGCTATCGTGTAAACCTGCCTGATCAATCTCCTATGTTAGCCTCATATACCGGTTCCTAGTTTGTCGGTTTCCCTTGTTTCTCAGTTGCCGGTTCATTTGTATGCCAGATGACTTGAATGTTGGTTGCCAAACAACGAATAATGGTGAGTACTAGTTAAGTTTCCAACCCAAAATGATATGTATTTCCATCATTGACAACACAACTAAACCGAATGAGTGTCAATTGCCAACAGCTAGATGCATTGTGTTGCATCGATCAGGTGGATTTTAGAGCTTTATCTTTTATCTGGATTGGTGAGTTGGTGCTTCTCCTTGATTGGAGTATTTTGTGTTTTGGGGAGTTAGATTTATGTTTCTATTTTGTTATCCTTTTTGTATATCTTTGGCACTACTATCAAAGGGGGAGAGATCATGTGAAACACTTCTTTATCTATCTTGACCTTAGGGGGAGTTTTCAAGTGATATCTTCATTCTTTGCATTGACTATTTTTCACAATCATATGTTACCATCAATGCCAAAGGGGAAGATGGTTGGATATGGTTGGTCATTGCTGCTGCTAGAATATGTTGATGTCATTGATGTGAACATATTCTTGTGATTAATCTGGTGTGATTGGGAAAATTTTCTAATCCGGTTTTCAGTTCTTTGTTTTATTGGACTTTGTCGGTATTCCCTCTGGTATATTATGATGTGATCAAATCTTGTGCTGATACTTTGGGATATTGTTTTGGTTGGTCATATGTGTCTTTATTTTGCATGGTTCATGATTTGGTGGTCCTCAAGTTATCTTTCTTCATGCAAGTTGCTGATTGGTTGTGTTCTTGAGCTTCTAGATGTTGACAGATGAAGATTTGAAAAGTGGTGTTGGTGCAGCTGTTCCAGATAATTCTAACATTATTGTTGGTGTTTCCTAGTTGTGTCCTATTTGTTTTTGTGATTTGCATTGATCATTGTATGATTTTTTGGTGGTTCTCATCAATCGGTATTTACTTTCCTGTTATATGATTTTTCTAGTGGTGCAGTGTGTTACGGTTGATCTTGGAATGATTTTTGGTGGAGTTGATCATTTGGGAATTTGAATTATGACTATGCTATGCTATGTCAATCATTATATGAGTTTAGTGGTTGATATTTGTACCATGTGATGTAATTTTGTAATTGAGGTTTGAGGGTTTAGCTGACCTTGTTATCAAGGTGGATGGATTGTATATATAGGCGAGTTATTCATATAGTTTGTGTGTAAATGTTGTATCTATATTATCAAAGAGAGATTGTTTTGCGAACAAGTGATTTATCATTTGGTTTTGAGTTTGAGGTGAGATAGGTGTTGTAGGGCAGACATCTATTCTTAACTGGAGCTATAATAAGGCATTTGGAGGTGCTATTCTTTTAGTTCACTTCTTTGGGATTGTAGTTTGAATCTTATTGTAAGTGAGGGTATGTGCAAGCTAATGGGTCACAAATTGGCAGAAGTCCATGCGTTGGAAAATGTCCTCTTAGAAACGGGGGCCCATTTTTTCTTCGAGCCCCCGAGGCAAAAAGTAACGGGGGCCCAAGGCAAAACTAAATGGGCCCTCATTTTGTTCTCACACGGGGGCCCGTTGGAAAATAAAATGGGGTCCCATTTTTAAAAAAATGGGCCATTGTTTTTAAATCTGATTTTACCCATTTTTGTCAAGCGCATTTTGTCATTTTTGGACAATAACGATGATTTTAGGAATGAGCCCGTTATTTATATAATGGGCCCCCATTTTGAAAATGGGGGCCCGTTCTTGGAAATTGATTCCACAAACCGCCACTATCCTCAGGATTAGGTCCGGGATAGGCCTGGGATTTCCCCTGAGACATGTACCTGCAAATTCAAGTATCCATGAAACGAAAGCACAAATATGAACTTCTAAAATAATTTACGTGGCTCTAATTAGAGAATTTTTATATGAAATTAAAACCCATTTCATATTATACTGTCTAGATATTAAATATGTAAAAAATTTTAAACTATTTTTAATTTAATTTATACTAAATCGGTTCCATAAACTTGAAATATTAACTAATTTTGTTAACTTAATAAATTTTTTATTTTAATGAATTTTGAAAAAAATATATGTCATTAATCTACACAAAATTCTTTTCTATTTAAAAAAAAATAAATTTTTTTTTTAAGTTTATGTCAAATTATGTGGGCCGTACAAGTCAAATTTTTAAAAAGATAATTACGGTCATTAAAAAATTAATTAAATTAAAAAAAAAAATACAAAAAAAATGCTCATCAATCTTCAGTGTGTTATAAACCATTTCCCAAAATGGTTTGAGAAAATAATTTTATTTGTGTCAAAAAGTGTGGGTCATACACATGCATGAAATGGTCCCGTAACAACCAATTTTAAAACATAGTTTTTAGAACTCCATTCAAAAAGTTTATTTTTATTATGTGGGTAGTAAACTAAATTACATATTTGGAAAGTAGACTCGAAGGGATATCTTTTATATTATTGACTTTTTTCAAGATTCAATCTCCAAGTGTTTCAAAATTTAAGCTCAAATGAGATAAAACCTGAAAAATCAGGGAAAACACTTCTACTTTTTGGCCAAAAAGTAGACTCATCTTTTTGCACTGACTCGTCAGTGGAAGTTACCTAAGGGTTGTATCCTTTTGGGCATATATATTTTGGTTAGTGAGCCTGAATGCATGTGCATTCCCCATTATAATATTTTCACATACTACTGCAAAGTATCATCTTACTGATGCAAAGCATCATGAAAACATCAATCAAATAACCATTATCAAATCTTCTCCATATATATATCAATACATAATGATTGTAGATCCATATATCATGCATTAAACTTAAATCATTTAAACCCTTCATCTATTCATTTCTTGCAAATGAAAACCAAGAATTTGTCCAAACTATGAAATTTACTCTATTCTGGTCATGAAATTACAGTCATGAACAATCATTAATAACTCTTAAAATATTAATCACTCAAACAATCGCTCTAGTCAGATTATCAAAATGATAGTTATAAAACATTCCTCAAAATTATAGAAATATCCAATGATGAAATCCAATGTTATGATGATTGTGCCAAAACTAGTTGCTGTGAATCAGGGTTTTGGGTAGTTCCAAATGGTTTTCATCAAAACATTCTTAACTTTCTCAAAACTGAATGAAATAAACACAAACCAAAAGAAATGGAAACATTATTCAATATACTACACTATAATTATGGAAATACACTTGTTTCTAGGCTGTAAATGGCTGTACCAGGCCTGGAAACAAGAGGAAAAACTTCCAAGATTACAAAACAAGAGATTGAAAACAATGAAAATATGATACCAAAATGTTTCCAATGCTTTCCAATTCCTTCTCCAATTTTTACATCCTCTTATGAATGACCATTATAGAGGTTTTATATCCTTTTAATCTTCACATGAAAGCTACAACTACCCAACTTCCTCTTATGACCATACAACTTTCCATTTTGGTCTTTTTACAACTTTTGAAAAGTTGCATTTTACAACTTTTACAACTTTTGACTCAAATGACTTTAAACCTTCAAAATAACCTTCAAAACATATTAGGATGGAATAATAATGTATTTTTGTCACCATTTTATCCCTCCAAGGATATTTTATACAAACTTTACCAAATGACTAATTCAAGACCTTATTAGGACAACTTGGACAACTCATTACAATGGGCTCTTTTAGCCTTACATATTGATTCATATTTACTCAAAATGACATTACAAATGAAAATGTAATTGAATATACTTATTAATTGATCTTTATCATCTTATAGACTCCTTTTGTGCTTTTGTGTTAGGTGCTGCTGCACCATACTCCTGACTTTGAAAAGTTTCCAAGTCCCTTGGAAACATGGATGAAAATAACTTGCAAGAAACTTTTGAGTGAGATCTTCACCTTTGTCTTCATTAATCTTTGCCTCTTTGGATTCTCTTGATGTCGTTGCTTCTTTTTTTTTTGTTGTTGTCTACTTCTATCAAAACTCCCGTCAATGGAGTTCATATTGGCTGCTCCTCAAGATGCTGCTCCAAACATAGTCCACCCTCAATGCTGCACCAAACTCACCAACTACTTTGCCTCATCTAGGATTCCTTTCCTTGCCTCTTTCCCTAGGTCTTTTTGCAACCCACTAGACCTCTTTCTCAGGCCCCTTGGACCATCTCCTATGGCCCCATGACAGACCTTCATGTCTACCTACTTGCAGCTAGTGGATAGGCATCTGCAACCACAACCATTAGCAAACCAAAATACCAATCACTTGCTCAGCCCAGACCTTTTGCTGAGCTCTGATACCAATTTGATGCAGAGCATCATGAAAACATCAATCAAATAACTATTATCAAATATTCTCCATATATATCAATCCATAACGATTGTGGATCCATGTATCATGCATTAAACCTGAATCATTTAAACCCTTCATCTATTCATTTCTTGCAAATGAAAACCAAGAATTTGTCCAAACTATGAAATTTACTCTATTGTGGTCATGAAATTATAGTCATGAACAGTCATTAATAATTCTTACAATATTAATCACCCAAACAATCGCTCTGGTAAGATTCTAGAAATGCTAGTTATAAAACTTTCCTCCAAAGTATAGGAATATACAACAGTGAAATCCAAAGTTATGATGATTGTGCCAAAACTTGTCGTCGTGAATCAGGGTTTTGGGTAGTTCCAAACGGTTTTCACCAAAACATTCATAATTTTCTCAAAACTGAATGAAATAAACTCAAATCAAAAGCAATGGAAATATTATTCAATATAATACACTATAATTATGGAAATACACTTGTTTCTAGGTTGTACATGGCCATACCAGGCCTGGAAACAAGAGGAAAAACTTCCAAGATCACAAAACAAGAGATTGAAAACAATGAAAATATGATACCAAAATGTTTCCAATGCTTTCCAATTCCTTCTCCAATTTTTACACCCTCTTATGAACGACCATTATAGAGGTTTTATAGCCTTTTAATCTTCATATGAAAGTTACAACTATCCAACTTCCTCTTATGACCATACAACTTCCCATTTTGGTCTTTTTACAACTTTTGAAAAGTTGCATTTTACAACTTTTACAACTTTTGACTCAAATGACTTTAAACCTTCAAAATAACCTTCAAAACATATTAGGATGGAATAATAATGTATTTTTGTCACCATTTTATCCCTTTAAGGATATTTTATACAAACTTTGCCAAATGACTAATTCAAGACCTTATTAGGACAACTTGGACAACTCATTACAATGGGCTCTTTTAGCCTTACATATTGATTCATATTGACTCAAAATGACATTAAAAATGAAAATGTAATTGAATATACTTATGAATTGATCTTTATCCTCTTATAGACTCCTTTTGTGCTTTTGTGTTAGGTGCTCCTTCACAACTTACTATGGGTAGGTTCCCATCGTGGTTTTTCCCTTAACTGGGTTTTCCACATCAAAAACTTGGTGTTGTGTGTTGTGTTGTTAATTTTCTTATCTATTTATTACTGCAGTTTGCTAGATCTGTTGTTGTGGTTAAAGTTTTATGTTCTGGTGAAGATTGATTCACCCCCCTTTTAGTCTTGCTTCTTGGCTACTTCTAACAATACTTGTGGATGAATTAATGAAAATATTTGCAAGACCAACATAGACACACAACTTGATGGGTGGTAAAGTTTTAAAGAACTGGATTTTGAATTGGATGGAGGGTTCAATTTCGAATTTGGATTCTTTTATGGAGGAGCGAGAATTTATCTTGGGACATGAAGGTAAAAAATGGACAAGGATGATGAAAGATTAAGATAGTGAATTTTAGGATGTATAGGCCCCAATAATTTTTGAGGATGAGGAATTTTAGATGGAGCAGTGGAGGAATTAGAAATTGATGAAGCTCTATTGTAGTAGAAAGTTTGGATGCTATTTATGATTATTATTTAAGATTCATTGCTTTTATAAGTAATCCAATAATATACATGAATTTTGATTTTTTGTGTTTACTTCATGGACCTTTGTGGTCTTTTTTATTTATCTATTTTATTTTTGTGTTAAATTTGAATTTTTTTAGCATGTCTTTTAGATAGAGAATATTGATCCTTGGATGCATGTGGATTTTTAGATTTATAAATTTTATGTTTGGTATATAAATTTGTTTCAATATATATGGTATGGGTGCATGAGAGAAATTATTAGGAGATATGATGAATGGGTTTATTGAAGGAGACTTCTTGAAGAAATTCAAGGACATGTACCTTTGTTAGTCTCTAGTTATGATAGGATGAAAGATTCTTTAGATGGGGGGATGTGGACATTGTATGGAGGGATTCAGTGACCCAATATAGATTAAAGGGACAAAGGAATTGGTGTTTTTAGATATAGAGACCCAAAATAGATGGAAGGGATGAAGGACTATGCTTTAGTATATAAGGGTCCAAGTTAGTTTTAGAAGATGTGGAATGGGGATATTTATATTTAAATGGAGGTGTAGAAACCTAAAAGTGTCCTAACCCACTAAAATAGATATTTTAAATTTATAAAATTAATTCATTAACCTTTTCTTTTCCTAATTTAATAAATATTGATTATTTATTTATCCCACCTCTTGCGTAAATTAAATACATATTTTATCTCTTTAATCTAGCCTTGTTTCCTTTATTAATTAGATGAATAGTTTAATTTATGTAATTAATTCATTATCATCTTCTTTTTAATCATATCCATCCAACTTGTTCACATGGATCATAATTAAAATTCATAGGCATGTGATAAGTTTCAAATTCCTCTTAACCACCTATTCTCTTTTCTTATCTCCACATGACAACACATTTGTCTAAATTACCTACTCCTCAATCATAACCATCAATTTGAAATTAACTTCTGAATCTTATTCACTCTTACCCACCACTATTCAATTCCATTGAGTCTCTTTTAACTATGTGATCATGGCCATTCATCTTTAACATCTTAATCTAAACCCTTAACTCTACTCTAAATTTTTATAAAAGATATTTATTCCTTTAATTTTGATCAATCAAGCAATCATTGAGAGTACGTACACTCTTCCAACATAATTTGAGGATCGTACATCATCATACCATCTTTGCATCATAATTTACCTCATCTAGATACCACACTCCATTCTTTCATGTCATGGTGTGCATTTTCTACATAGCTAAGAGAAACCATCATCAATGCAAGATCTTTGAGAGTAGGAGAACAATGGTGAGAAGCATACTATGATTGTGAAGGTATATTTATTTTTTTAATTTTATTTGCATGAATGGTAGATCTCTATTGATTGTTTGTTGAATAAGTTTGTAGATCTAGGTTAGTGGACATTGGATCATTCAAGATTCACAAATAGGTTTTAACTTTAGCATATAAAAGAGGAATATGGGATTTAGGAAGGATGGAAGGAGTAAAAATGTCTTAGTATTTTATTTTATTTGGATGGATTCTAAGATGCATGTCTTGTGAAGGAATAACCCTTTTCTTTGATAGCATATATTTTTACAAATTATTTTTTTACAATGGTATATTTGTTATTTTGGAAAAAAGTGATTCCATTTTGAGAGGAACATGAGATGGAAGGAATAGTAGAATCATAGAGAAAACCATATTAGATGAAAGTGGAGAACCCATTTGATAGGGGAGGGGTTCATGGGTACCTTGAATTGGAATGTTGTGACTTTGATATTGTTGGAATCCAATAACACCGAGAGGGAGGGCTGGGGGGGTGAATCAGTGTTATACCAGAATGATTAATTTTAACCTTATTATAAGATGAAAACACCAACCGGTATATTGGTACATATAGAATTGAAATAAGTAAAGGAACCATTAAGCAAATTACATAAATGAGAACCATAAAACACAAATTTATACATAGAAAACCTCATAGAGGAAAAACCACGGTGGGATTTATGGCCCACAATATCAATCCACTAGCTTTATGAAGAGATTACAAAATATGAGGGGCTTATACTTGCAGGAAGGCTTACAGCCTAGAGCACATTGCTCAATCACAAATAGAGCCTCACTAACTACATTAAAATCTAGACTACAATCCAGAGAAGTTTGGAACTGCTAAGATAGCATCTTCTATGGCTGAATATAGTTTCGGTTTAAGCTCTGTCTGTTTTGGTCTGAAATACTAAACCCTTTACTGGAATAACCCTTACATGAATTTCCTCACATACATGATCTCTCTGATATATTTCACATCATATTATATTTGCATGTACATAATCTCCTATCTCACATCTATATCAAAATGATCTATCAAACTAACTTACATAACTTATACAAATTTACATGCCTTATGTTGTCTTACAAAGATATATACTATCAAATTACATGTCAAACATATAATATAAATGCATCAATATTAAAACCAATTGCCGATTCTAGATCCAAGATATGTCGACCTCCAATACCAGTAACCTTTACTAAACCATGTTGGCCTGCATTAACTAAAGAAATCCTTATGTCCTGCCAGTGCTAGTGTCGATATTGGTGTCAGTGCCGATGTCGGTGCCGATGCTGGTGTAGTATTTGTGAAGTGCCTTTCGGTACACCACTGAACCAAAACATGAAGCTAGAACACAATACCATGTTGCCATTAATGAAAACATAGTGAAACCAACCAATTGAGTGTCAATTGCCAACAATCTCCCCCTTTGGCATTCATGGCAACAATCATGTGAAAAATGGTCAAGGTTTCATCTGTTGGTTTCATCTTGCCCTATTCCCCCTTAGCTGAATATCCATTATCCATTAATGAAAAATACTCCACATCTCCATACCTCCATAACTCCATGACTCCCCCTAATGTATACTACTCCTTTTTTTTCTTTTTCACATCTATACTACTCCCCATTTGACATCAATGCCATAAAAAATTCTAAAAAGAATGTCAAAGAAAAAGAACTATATAATGAATATCCCAAAATGTCTTACTGGACCTTGAAAAATTTCAAAATTTCTAGATACGCCTTTTCCAGTAGCTCAAGATAAGTATCCAATGTTTTGAATATGCTGGAAATAGATACAAGTCCACTCAATATATGTGCAAATCACTCTTTCTCATTTACTTTTGCTGGTGTGGGCTTTCCCACCACATCCATGCATTCTTTCTTGTGTACACTGAGTGAATCCAACCGGAGACTCACCGTACCTCTTAGGCTTCTGGCTTTTCTTATTAGTTTGTCTCTTTCCTTCTCAAGAACAGAAATTTGGTTCTCCAAAATCAAAATTTGACCATCAATTGATGTAGTCAATGAAATCATTTTGTCAAAAGAATTAGCTATATTTGCAATTTTCTCCTGAATTTATTTTATCTATTAGTTTAAGATTCTCATCAATCTTCTTCTTCTCAAATTCAATTACCTGATCAAATGCAGCTTTCTTAGCCTGAGTAAATCTCTCTAGTCCTTTCTAGTTTGAAATTTTCTATAAGAATTGAAAATCCTTTGAAATATGCTCAGTAATTATCTTAAGGTTTCTAGATGGGCTCACTTCATTTTCAATCTTGCACTCTGGGACCACTCTATGTAAAATATTGATTGATTGATCAGTAATCCCTTTATCTATGGATCCTTCCTTCAATAGTTTTTGTGTTGCCATCATCATGAGTTGAGTGGGACTCATCTCTGTTATTTTTTATTTTCGACCTCTGACGTGTCGATTGACAACAATGATGGACCAAATACCAGTTTCTTGTCGGGTTCCCCTTTCTTCTCTTCTGAAGATTTATCCTTTATAACTTCCTCACTTGCACTAGTGGCTTCACCACTTGGTGCAGTCTATGTAACTATTGATTCCTCTATAGGAACTATAACCTCAACCTGTACATTTGTATCCAGAGGATAATTATCCTCAATATTAGTATCCTGTACAATATTATCTTGTTCACTCTCTGTATTAACCGGTATCTCAATATTTATCTGTACATCTGTATTTATTGAGGGCTCAATTTACACTATCTTAATATTTTTCAAAATTGAGGGTGAAGTACTTATAGTCCTTTTTCCTTTTCCTTCAACTGGGGTATCTACAGTGTCTATCTTGGTTTCCGGTGAAGTGAAGAATCCTTTGTTCTCTCCAAGAAGTTTAACCCATGTTTTTTTAGTCTCCTCTATTATTTCATTAACTCTTCCTAGCATTGGACTATTTATTCTATGTTTTCTATTAAAAATATTTCTATTTGCCACCTCAAGTGTCTTTTCCATTTCATCTGGAGCAATAGTAACACAAATAGATAATAGCTCTCGAATTTTAATATGTTTATCTTCTTGCATGGCTGATAGCCTTCTAGCATCTAACATATTATACAATTTAATTGGTATTTGATTTTCTATTTCTATTAAGGCTTTCTTATAAATATTCAAGTATAATAAGACTGCTTCCTCTACCTTTCTTTGTCCATCATCCTCTAAGTGTTCATAATAAAATTGAACATTCTTCAACATGCCACCTTTAGTGATTTCATCTACTAATTCTGCACATGTTTTAGGTGGTATGATAGTCACATTACTAGATTCAATTGCTAAGTCAATGTCACTCTTCTTCTTCCTCTTTGCAGTACCAGATGCAACTGAAGGCATTTCCTTTGGTGCTTTCTTTGTGTCGGTATTTTGATTGTAACCTTTCTAACTGGTTGATTCTTAGCTTCTACCTTTGTTTCCTCTGTTTTCTTCTTAACAACCCTCTTAAATGCCAACGATGTGTCATCCTCAGATTCTGATTCAGTAGTAATAAGGTCAATGTATACTTCTAGATTCTTCCTCTTCCCACCTTTCCTCGAGACAACATCAGTTAATTCTTTGATGTCCTCTAAGACCTCCACAAATTTCCTTTCTTTTTCCTCTTGCTTTTCTCTCTTCTTCCGGTTGAACTTTGTTACAACCTCTTGTGTTTTCTATTGTGCAGTTCTATAGGGATTCTCTGCCTCATCAATAGGTGCATCAATCGACATTTTTGCATAAGCATCAAGAATTTGTGCATCCACCTCATAGTCCATTTCTTTAATCCAAATATTTCAAGGCTTAACTGCTTCCAGAAGTGTTTCATCCTTCTTTACCATGAATCATATGTCAGTTGAATATTTTTATACAATATGCTCAAGTACCCTTACCCTAAACCTCATATATTTCTGGAATGCTTTGAAATATCCCCATACCTTATCATCTCTCTGACTTCCTAAGGCAGCAATTGACTGTTTCAATTTTCTCCCTACCAGGATTTCAAATGTCCATTGCCCCTTATCAAAACCAGGTGGATCATTCATGACATATAACATCAAGCAAACTATCAAGTTGCCTTACCAGAATGTACCATTTTTTTCACCCTTAATTTTTCCTAAGTTTATTAACAACTCATCTAGGATGAAACTGCATAGATCTGTTGGCATTGAGTTGTCATTGATGTCAATCAATATTACAAGAAAAGATACTGGTATGATGAAAGACAAGAAAATTATTAGTAACTTCACTGGCATGAGAAAAGATGCATGTGTAGGTGAGCATGTTAAGTGATAATTGGTATAGATTATACTGCTCAAAAGTTTGGCTGCCTCTTTATGATGAAGAGGCGGAACGTTAAAGTCATTATAGACTACCAGGAGTGATGATGTGTTACTGATATAGTATGCATTTCCTATAAGAAGAAGAAGAAGGCCCCCACTAGAAAAGGCACGTACCGATATAAGTTTGTTGAATGCTCAAACTTGAATCAACTGTGTCACCATGAACCGAGCACTTGACCATGGTGATGCCATGTGGATCCGAGGTAGAAAGTATGTTGTGCTCGGTGAAGTCTCAATCGAAATGATGGATGAAACTGTCAGTTAACATTAATGAAGTAGCCACAAATCATGGGATGATAATTGACTGAGGTGGTTGGAGAATGAAAGGATGATGAACGAAGATCAGGGAGAGGTCGTGCCTGAATCAATATGAAGGAAATCCAATCCCAAGATGATCTCAAAGAGGAAAAAAACCAGGTGCTTGTATGTGTCAATGAGTTTCAAAGTGGAAAAACCTGTACATGATTGCTATCTTCGACAAACATGTGTTGGGTAATGGAAAATATGTATAGATGCATCCCTAGGAGTACAGGTGATCGACACATGATAGACTAGACAAGATCTAATGCATATTGTATCTGGTAATGGAAAGCCTAAGCATTCAAACTTTGAATAACATTTTGGCAGGAGACGAATGGTTAAAAAGAAGAGCTCGAGATAGAGCAAGTGTTGTTGCTGCAATAGAAGAGAAAGGTGATACAGCTATCGAAGAGCTAGTGAGAACGACATGGAAAGTATTTATGAGAAAAGTGTTGATGAATAGGTGAAGTAGAGCAGACCGGTAAGAAGTGCATTGAACAGAAAGGTTATAAATCAACAGAAGGAGTGTCAGACAAGAAGTGTGATTGAGGGTGAGTTAAGAAAAGGAAGACTATGTGAGCAAGGATTGTAAAAGGTGATAAGTAAAGTAGAGTTGCAGATCAAGAAAAGAGAAACCATACCTGTAAGACCGAAACCGACAAAGCAGGTTATTGTAAGGTTGCAAAACTTCATTTGCAATAGAGATTTCATATGTGTATCTAAGCTTTGTACTGTGATTCACTAAGTTTTATCTTAGTGTAGGGGTTGTAGCTCCTTTAGGTAGTATCCTATAAATTATGTAGGGGTTGGTGCTCCTTTGAGTTGGTGCTCATAAATTAGGGGCTGGTGCTCCTTGGGTTGGTGCCCTAAATTTTGTATCAGAATCTCATTGTGAGGCTCGATTGGAGCAGAAGATATTCAACAGCTATTCTCATCGAGGTTTTTCCCACATTGGGTTTTCCTCGTATATATCTGGTGTTGTGTGTTGCATCTTTGTTCATGTGACATTTGAGTAGTTTAGAAAATCCTTTTTACACACCTGGTTGCACTTCTTATGCTGTCGGTTAACACTCGAGTTGTTTCATTTATCGGTATCTTCCCTCTTTGAAAGTAAAAGATTAAAATCATTGATTCACCCCCCTCTCAGTGATCCATTGTGTCCAAGAATTGGTATCAGAGCCTACGTACCCTGTTTTGATAAAATATTTCTCTTCCTTGGGTAGGTCTTGTCAAGTTTTCACAATGGCAAGAAATGAATCAGCCTCCTCAAAAGCTCCCATGTTAGATGGTACCGACTATGCCTTTTGGAATAGAAGAATGGAAACTTGTATGTCATCTCTAGGTTGTGATGCATCGAGGTCAGTTGTAAGTTGATATACAGTTCCTAATAATCCCCCTACTGATCTGGATACAAAGAAGGAATATGAGAACAATGCTAAAGCCAAGAATGCCATTCTTAGTGGGTTATCCGATAATGAGTTTGTTAAGGTCATGCACTACTCTTCTACAAAGGAGACCTGGACTAAGTTGTAGAATATATTTGAAGGTGATGTCAAAGTCAAGGAAGGCAAGCTGCAGACCTTGAGAGAACAACTTGAGGGTTTGAAAATGAGAGATGAAGAAAATATTTTTGACTATCTCCAAAGGGTTGATGAGACAATATAGACCATTAAAGGGCTTGGAGAAGAAATAAAAGATGAGGTAATAGTGAAGAAAGTGCTTAGATCTCTCACATCAAAGTATGATACAAAGGTTTCAACAATAAAAGAAGCAAAAGATCTGAAAGTCTTTACAATGTATGAGTTGTATGGCTCCCTAACTGCTTATGAAATGAGGACTATCGGTACTGATGCTATGAAGAAAGAAGCTGCATTCAACACACCAAGAAAAAGAAAAGAAGAATATGCTCACGATGCAACTAGTGAAGACTCTGATGACATCATGGAAAACTTTGTCATAAGACTCAAGACAGGTTTAGGTAAATATAAAGAAAAGCTTCCTTTAAAATGTTTCAACTATGAAAAATTTGGACATATTGTTGCTAAATGTCCATATGGTGCAAGAATGAAGATGATCAGCCAAAAGGTAGCAAATCATTTAGTAATGATAAGAAGAAAAATGTCTATTGGTATGGTAGAAAAGGCTACTAGAAGCAAAGAAGTCTTTACACTCATGAAGATGATATCACTGATGAGGAAAGTGCCTCAGATGACTGCTGGAGTGATGATGAAGTAAGAGTAAACCTTTTTATGGATCAATAGGTACCAGTACCTAAAGAAGTAGAAGAGGAAGAGCAAGAAGGTGAAGTAGATCTTGAAGAAGATCTCATTAATGCCTTAGGGGAGCTAAAGAAAACAAGAAGAGAGCTAAACAAGGTAAAAATGGCTCCAGCTAAAGAACAAGAGTTGTTGGAACAATATCTTGAAGAATCCCAGAAAACTATTGCAGATCTAAAACTTCAATTAGAAGAGGCCAAGAGAATATGTGAAGTCATCGACACCAATCTAAGTGAAAAGGAAAAGGAACATCATAATCTAGAAGCATAAATAGTGAAACTCCGCAAGGACTTGGAGAAAACTCAGGAAGAAATAAAAGTGAGAAGCAAGTAAGAAGGCAACAATGAAGCTTTGGACAAGATGCTAAAAAAATAGAATCAATCCAACGATAATGGTGGCCTAGGCTTTCTAAAAGGTAAAAGCTCAAATAGAAAAGAAAAGATGGATAAGGAAATTCAATTCACTTCTACTAAAGAAGGTGAAGAGAAGAAGTCATTCAGAGTGGGGAAGTATACCAGAAAAAAGACATGTAGATGCTGCTAGAAACCGATACACAAACCAGTATGATAAACCAGTGAACCAGAGACCATATTGAATGCACCAGCATGAAGACCCAAGGAGAAATACAGGCATTGATCATGGAGGTTTCAAAAGGGTTAGAAGCATGAAAGGAAGCATCCTGGTGAGGAAACCATTTGTAGGTTCAAGACAACCTAACCGGTGTACCAAAATTTCATGGTTATTGTCATAAGTGCAACAAGTTCAGTTATAGATTGGCAGATTATAGGAAAATGAATGTCAATCCTAGTTTTCAAAGTAGAAACTCATTTTCTGCATTACAAGGTACAAACATCTTATGCTATAATTGCAAAAAGTTTGGACACAAGAGTCATGATTGTAGAAGTAACACATAAATTTCCTACAAGAATATATTGAGTACATCTTTTGGTGCTAATGTGAAATTCTATAAGTGTCAAAATTTTGGTCACATAGCTAAGCACTGTAAGCCGAGAACTAAAAAACAAAAGAGAGTTGTACTAGATGAAAAGCTGAAATCAAAACCAGAACACAAAGTGACAGAAGAGGAAAAGAAAGAAGAGAAACCGGTTTGGGTAGAGAAGGAGAAAAACAAGACGGAGTCTAGCCTGATTGTGAAAGCTGCTCTAGATGCTGAAAGGATGCATTTATGGGTAGTTGAAAGTGGTTGCTCAAATCACATGACCAGAGATAAGAAAAAGTTCATCAAGCTAGACGATTGGAATGGTGGTTCAGTTAGGTTCGGTGACAATTATTCCATCAAGATCAAAGGTCGGGGTACATTGAATATTGATGGGAAGCTCAAGGCGCATGATGTGTACTATGTGGAAGGTTTGAAACACAACCTGTGAAGTGTAAGTTAGATGTGTGACAAAGGGTACAAGTTCTCATTTGACTCTACCGGTTGCTAGATAAGGAAACAAAGTATCGATTAGGTGGTAGAAGTCGGAAAGATAACAAAGGGTAATGTCTACAATCTAAATGAATGCTATGAGTCCTAGTGCATGATGGGACAGTTTGATGTGATTTGGCTATGGCATTGGAGACTAGGCCATGTGAATTTTGACAATCTGGTGAAGATAAGAGAAAACTGACATGTGAGAAACATGCCTCAGATTATAAAACTGGCAAGTACATTCTGTAATGAATGTGTCAGAGGTAAACAAGCAAGTATAACACCTCAAGACCTCTGGAGTTGATACATACCGACTTATGTGGACCAACACAGACAAGAGCTTCGACAAGAGAAAGGTATTTCATGTTGTTCATAGATGATTACTCAAGAATGACAAGAGAAAATGAAAGTGGACATCGGTTAAAGTGCTTAAGATCTGACCAAGGTGGAGAATTTTTTTCACATGGATTTGTTGACTACTGTGAGAAACATAGAATTTGAAGACAATTTTCAGCTGCAACGACACCTCGGCAAAATGAGGTGGTGGAAAGAAAGAATAGGACAGTGAAGGAGATGGCCAGGCCAATGTTGAATGAGGCTAACATACCAAATATATATTGGAAAGAAACAGTTCATACTGTTGTCTACACTTTAAAATGGGTTCAGTTAAGGGTGAACAGTAGAATGAATCCTTATGAGTTATGGAATGAGAGGAAACCATCACTCAAACACTTTAGAGTGTTTGGAAGTAAGTGCTTCATCATGAAAGTTGCTGATGGATTGGGAAGTTTTGATTCCCAGAATGATGAAGGAATTTTCTTGGGATACTCAACCAACAATAAATCCTACAAGTGCTACAACAAGAGGTTGAGAAGGGTGGTTGAGAGTGTACACGTGAGAATAGATGAAGAACCACACAAAGAACACTCTACACCTGCACCCTACGTTGATGAGTCAAATGTGGAATGCGAAGACCAATCTAAAAATAGACCAGTAGAAGATGTACCAAATAAGACTCCTAACCGGTATGTGCAGAAGAATCATCCAAAAGAACAGATCATAGGAGATAGAAATGAAGGTGTGCAGACTAGTAGGATGTTAGCTCGGGAAGGTGGGGAGGTAAATTTCTATCTCATGACTGAAGTGGAGCCTAAAATTTTTGATGATGCAAGCAAAAATGAAAAATGGGTAAATGCCATGAATGAAGAACTGAGACAAATTGAGAAAAATCCGATTTGGGAACTTGTTCTTAGACGAACAGAAAAGAATGTCATAGGTACCAAATGGGTCTTCTAGAACAAGATGAATGAAGAAGGTAAGATAGTCAAGCAGAAATAATGGTTCGTTTGCAAAGGTTATGGTCAAGTTGAAGGTATTGACTTTGAAGAAACCTTTGCACAGATAGCTAGGTTAGAGGCAATAAGAGTGTTTTTATCTTTCTCAGCCTACAAGGGATATAAAGTGTATCAAATGGATGTGAAATATACTTTTCTCAATGGCAATCTTGAAGAAGAGGTGTATATGGAACAACCAGAAGGGTACTTGCTATATGAAGATGAGAGTTTTGTATGCCGGTTGAAAAAAGCTATGTATGGCTTGAAGCAGGCTCCCATAGCATGGTATTCCTAATTAGATAAATACTTGA
Source organism: Cryptomeria japonica (assembly GCF_030272615.1). Lineage (NCBI taxonomy): Eukaryota > Viridiplantae > Streptophyta > Pinopsida > Cupressales > Cupressaceae > Cryptomeria > Cryptomeria japonica. The sequence goes on from NC_081409.1 coordinate 117,167,411, forward strand.
AGGAGCAGGGATTCTGGAAAGGGAATGCACACAACAACTTGTATGCCAAGGTAAATGGAGATCACATGATTATAGTCGTTGTATATGTGGATGATATTATGTTCAGTGGGGACAAGGATTTGATGTGCAAAGAATTTGCAGATCAGATGAAGACAAAATTTGAGATGTCCATGTTGGGTGAGTTGTCTTATTTTCTTGGCTTGTAGATCTCTCAAAAGGAAAAATGAATTTTCATCTCCCAAGACAAGTATGCAAAAAACATGTTGAAGAAATTTCAAATGGAGGACAAGAAACCAATTAGCACTCCCATGGTAATCGGTTGTAAGTTGAGCAAACTAGATTGAATCACTTGATGTTGAGCAAACACTGTATAGGTCTATGATTGGAAGTCTGTTGTATTTAACAACATCTAGACTAGATATTGTACAAGTTGTTTGCATGGTAGAAAGATTTTAAGATTCTCCTAAATAGTCCCACTTAAATGCAGTTAGAAGAATTTTTAGGTATCTGCAAGGGACTATTATTTATGGTATGTGCTATCCAAAGAAAGGAGATTTCTCTTTGCAAGTGTATACTGATGTAGATTGGGCAAGAAGTATTGATGACTGAAAAAGTAAAACTGGAAGTGATTTCTATTTAGGAGACCGGTTAGTATCATGGCACAATAAGAAGCAAGATTCAGTGTTACTATCTATTGCTGAGGCATAATACATAGAGGCTTCTACATGTTGCTCTGAAGTTTTATGGATGAAGCAGACACTGAAAGACATACATGTGGAGATACTGAAACCTATTCCAATCCGGTGTGATAACTCAAGTAAAATCAACATCTCAAAAAATCCTGTAATGCACTCAAGAACAAAAAATATTGCAATCAAGTATCAGTTCTTGAGGGAGAAAGTAGAAGACAAGGAGGTTAATCACCTCCAATACCTGGACTTGTAGGGAGACTTAGAGCCTAGATAACACTTCTCAAACACAAAAAGAGCCTCACTGACTACCTAAAGATCCATACTAAAATGCAGAGAAGTGTTAAGCTGCTAATACAACATCTTCGATACTTGAATAGAGTTCCGGTTTAAACTCTATCTGTTCTGGTCTAAAACCCTAAACCCTATACCGGAATAAACCTTACATGAATTTCCTCAAATACATGATCTCTCTGATGTATTTCATGTCATATTACATTCACATTTACATAATATCCTATCTCATGTCTATATCAAAATGATCTATCAAACTGACTTATATACCCTATACAAATTTAAATGCCTTATGGCGGCTGACAAAGATATATACAATATCAAATTACATGTTGGCTACATAATATAAATGCATAAGTATTAAAACCAATTGTTGATGTTGGATTCAAGATATGTTAGCCTCCAATATCGATAGCCTTTACTAAACCATGTCGTCTTCCATTGCCGGTATCCAAAGAAAATCTTTTGTGCTGCTGATGAGGGTGGCGATGAAGTATTTGTGAAGTGCCTCTTGGTACACCACTAAACAAAAACATAAAGCTGGAACAAAATACCATGTTTCCATGAACGACAACATATCGAAACCAGCCAATTGAGTGTCAATTGCCAACAAATATTGACTTGGGAGAAATCATGAGGGGGATTATGGGGGATATCTTGATCATCAGATGAAAAGAATCATTACATGGGATGAAAGGGATATCTCTATCTTGATAAGAATGGAATCATGACATTGGCTAAAGTCATTAGATGGAGTGGTAAGGACACTTTTATCTGTACATGGGAGGGGGATCTTTCTTTTCTTGATAAATGGCAGGATGCTGAAATGGAAGGGGATTATTTTGGATTTTATCATAAAGCATAGGATCTTTATGAAAGATTAGATTTTTATGGATACCATGATTAGACATAAGATCTTGAAAAACATTAGTTTATCATGGTTATCAATTTTTTTTAATGGAGTGCATAGTGGTTTTTAATCTAATGTTTTTTCTCATGGATGTGATCTTGATTTAAGCTAGTGTAGTTTTGAACATGATTTAAAATAATCTCTTGGAATGTTTGGATTTATGTTGATGTTGTGGTAGAGAAGTGTGGGATAAACTATCAATTTGGGTGGATGGAGATATGAGAGATGGAGGTGGATGCATGATATGAGAAGATTGCACATCTTTATTTGTGTTTCAAGGGTTATTCTCCTTTACTAATATTCCTTGTAGGAAATCACAAAAGCCATGGGATGGAGTGGATTTATAATTTTGGAGCGATAACAATTGTAAGGATGTTGGTAGGATTTAATGAGAACTTTGGATGCTAGTTGGTTTTATTTTTAAAGGAAAGCGAAGGATGAACCAAAGAAGCTGGAGATGATGGAAGTTTTATGAAAATACTAAGGAGATATTTAAACATGGCCTCTTTTTCATTATTGAAGTGATAAGTGGGGGTAAAATTGGTGAAGGACTAGTAATAGGTAAGGAGATAGTCTTAGATGTTAGAAGAGGTAGATGATGGATATTGTGTGGATGTAAAGATGTAGGAGGTGATAGAGTGGAATGGTCAATTCCGCAAGTGAAAATATCAAAAATTTGTTCAAGTGTGTTGATGTTTATAAATTGCTAATTAAATAGTTTTTAATATAAATCAATCAGATTAGAACCACTAAGATGGCTTTTATTTTTATCACTAAAACTCTACCCAATACAAAATTTGTGTGATCAATAGAAAAAATTAAATTAAAGATTGTCAAATCTTAAGTAAATAGTGAGTACGACATTAAAAATACATAAAAGAAGCTTGAATAATATAGAAAATGAGCTAAAGTAGATCAATGGTATTTTGTAGAATACTAGTCCCATAGATAGATCTCATAGCTGCAAAATGAAACTTATAAATGATGGCAAGAACAATAGGGACCACCTAACTTCTAAATCAATTTCCTATAAAAGTTATTGAAACTATTAAGACCTTGTCGAAAATACTCTTTTATTTAAGTATGTTTTTAAAACTAGTGTTAAGACCATAACATGAAAATCAAAGGTGACTTATTTGAAACGGTGCATCTATATGTAAAGACCCCCATCATTGTAATTGTAAGCCCATAACCTTTGCATTTGTGTTTTAGGATAATATGGTGCAACTTAGGTGCTCTGCATGTGAAACAGACGTGAATGCCTCTGGTGAATGTAACTGCAATTACTCTATTGAGTTTGGAAATGAAGAGGATATGGTGATGTACAAGAATAATTTCACTGAAGTAATCAAAACTTGTATTAGATTAAGGGTTCCCACCATTTCACAAATATTCCAAGGAAATTCCAGTTTCCATGTTAATGGGCAAGGCAGAATTATTAGGCAAATGCGTTTATATCCTAATGGTATTCAAATTTATTGCAATCGTTGGTTTAATGGGTACCCTATTACAGTTTCAAACTCCATCGAGAATGGAACATCGAGAGATGATACAAATATAAGTCATCAGAATTCTCCCAGACAGCCTTATACTCTTCCTGTTAGAGTATTGCTTTGGGGGACTCGAATAATGTGGGATACAATAATTGAAATTGTTGGCCATGAGCTGAATTGGCAGCAAATACTTGAAGACATTGAATTGAATAGAGTACAGTTAGGGTGGCATTTTTTGGATTCTGAGGAGCACATTGAAGTATTTGGAAATTCTTTTGAAGATTTTGCATTTAGAGGACCTCCCCCAGCAGCTAGGAGTGCAGTGGACAGTTTAGAGATACAAACGATAGAGGATAGAGACTTCTTGTATTGTGTATGTCAGGCTACTTTGTTGGCTGGTGAAAAATGTGTGAACTGCAAGTTTGAACTGCCCACTGATGACCCAGATTATGAAGCACGAAAACAAAGGAGAAATAGATGAATTGTACAATTTCAAATATAGTTTTGGAAATATTTTTATGTTTTTACTTTTTAATTATGATTAAAATAAATTTGAAATGTAAAATGAAGTTTGATAGGTTTAGAAATTAAGGTTCATTTTTTATAAAGGCGATCTTTTTGTTGGTGTGGCTTAAGGGCAATTAATTCTAGTAGTCTTCATTTACAAATAAAATTTTTTACACACAAATTAAAAAAAAAAAGGAATTTTATCAATCTCTTAAAATTTATTACAACTTGCTTACATTAATATTTCAGGCTACAACAAGGTTCCCAGAGCATTCAATGAGGTTACATTATCATTAAACACAATCATCAAATTGTAAGGTTTTATGTTTTATTTCTAACACAAAGTTCATTTCCCTTCCTTTATCTAATTGTATACTTTAACAAGAGTGTAATTTTCTGTCATGAGTAGACATAAATTCATTGCTTTCATGAGTTAATCCCTTTCATATTCGAATGATCATTCTCTATATCATTTCTCTTTCAAACCAAATTCCATGGGTAATCTACTTATAGTTGTATAATGCTCAATTAATAATATTTTAGTTCCTTGTCACTTAAAAATGGCGAGAAATAAATGACCTAAAAAATAAAATGATAGATCTTATCACATACATGAGAAGATAAAATCCACGAAAGTAGGGAATGGTAATTGTATGTCGGAAAATGTGGTGATGAAAATGAACAACTCGAATCCAAAAGACCCAAACACCAATGAGACTCTCAGTGCAAGTATCTAAACTAATCCAATTAGTTCAAATTTCCAAGGGGTGTCCCTTTGTTCTCTATCTCATAGGATCCCTAACATCAAAGTTTTTCTCTCAGATCATTGAGCAATTGACCTAGGAATGACAACTCCAAGAATGAGTGATATTTGATTTATATGCATGAATGCATTCTAAGATATATATGATGTTTAGAACTATGATTATTAAGCTAGTATGAAGATGATGATATGATAAAAGATTAGCAAATTATCCTAGCATGATATACTATCCTAACATGAATATCTTATGATATTAAAATATTCCTAAATGCTATGATTATGTTCTAACAAAGAGAGGCTAAAATGTTTAGTAAATTAGACTAAATGTAGATGCATGAAAGATTGTTGATATGAAAATGAGGAATGAGAGCTCTATTTATAGGGAAAATAGGGCAATGGATGGTTAAGATTGAATAATCTTAACAAGGGCTAGGATTGAAAGTTAATCAATCCATGTTTACAATTCTCACCAATGAAATGATGACAATTGTCAACAAGAGGTTGCTTGAGAGAAAATGCAAGAAGCATTAAATGTTTGAGAAGACATGAAGGTTACCCTATGAGGTAAGGGTTAAGTTTATGTTAGGGTTATCCAGTGGATAAAACTTTTACCCATGGAGTAAACTCTTGTGCAAGGGTTAATAGGATAACCAAGGTTAAATCCATGAATGCTTGATGAGACCCTTGGGTTAGTTGAGGGTTAAGTTAGAGAGAAAGTTTCTAACCAAAGGTCAAAGGTGATTTAACCATAAATGGTTATGTAAGAGCCTTTAATGGTTTGGAAGACTTTAGAGGTTAACCATTTGAAGACACAAAGCCTTTAATGGTTATTGAAGACTTTGGAGGCTTTGAGAAGTGACTTCTCTTTGCTTAGGAATGTAACAATAATTAGGAGATGAATTAGGTTAAATTGGAAGTGAATAGAAGAATCTAGAAGGGATTTAGGAAGCAAGTGGGAGATGTAATAAAATGCAAGTGGATGAGGGAAAAGAATTTTAATTAAAATAAAATTACTTGAATTCAACTAAAATAGATGCAACTTGCATAAATACAAGTGGGGGTGAATTTAATAAATAAGTTAGATTAGTTTATTTGTAAGGATCAATTTAATTAAAAGGGTAGAAAGGGGAATTAATTAAATAAAGTGATTTATTTATTTAAATGCTAGAAAAGGTTTAGGTGAATTTAATTAAATAAATTGAGTAATTCATTTAATCAAATAGATGAAAATGAAGAAATTAATTAAATATAATTTAAGTAATAAGAGGAATGGGGTTAAAATAAATATTAAATATTTATTTAGTAAAGTGGTCAAATTTATACGTCTACATTTTGCCCCTCTTTGAAGTGATGTGCGTGCACATGCTGATTCAAAGAAAATTTGCTAAATATGCTACCAAAATTTGATTCATAAGATGTTGTGTGTCAAAACATCAATATGATGCCCTAGATGTAGACTTGAGGAACGATATTGATGATGACCCCTTGGGAGATGAATCAAGGATTTAGTGAAAAATTGTCAAGTTGATGAGTGTTTTTGAATTAATTGCGATATGAGAATATTGACTGTGTTGAATGCACATTATTGATTCATCTCCGAAAAAAATCATGTTGATAAGGTTAAAAATGAAAAAGTGGGAGTAAAATACATTCCCCACTTATTAACCTTTTTGATTTTACCCAATTAAAAGGTAAAAAGTGACTTTGAAAAATCATTTGGAGCTTTGATGATGATGTCGATTTTATACTCCTCACACAGATTTGAGTGTGTTAGGTGACACCGAAGACCTGCCACCTATGGACCTCCAGTAAGTGACCAAAATCCATATTTGTTTTTGATTAATTTTATTTATTTAGGTCACGTTTTTCAATTCTGGGTTGGATTTTGCTAGTTTAGCCCATAGGGTAGGTTGTCCAGCACATACGATAAGAATGTTAGCACGTCGAAAAACTCTAGGAGATTTAGCATCTGAGGGCCACATTGTAGTGCAGGCGGGGGGGAGTAGGTTAGCGCATAAATGTTACATAGAAGCACAATGGGTAGGCCAGGTAGCATGTAGGATAACATAGCGCATTGGGTAAACAGGGTAGTGCAAATGGTGTGCTAGTTAGCACTTAGGAAAACTTAGCATGTTAAGTGTGTTTTATAGCACATTGATCAAAAAAGTTAGCACATAGGTCGCAGCTTAACGCTTTAGGCCCTGATTTAGCACGTAGGGTCCAAAGTTGGTAAAAAAAGCATTGTGAAGAATGTGTCATGAGTCAAACAGATTAGATAGATTGCATAGATGTCGATATGGATCTGTTGATTGCTCTGATATGGTTCATGATCCAATGTGAGTCCTATTTTGTGATGATGTCTAATTCTGATATGTTGCTACATTACGATATGATTATGTAGTTGATATGGATCTTGTTTTAATATGAATTGCTTTTCGATTATGAGTCTTTTATTTTTGATATGGGTTTGATTCTAGTTTCGATATGGATCCTTGATCTGTGATATGGGTCCTTGATTTTCGATATGGGCCCTTGATTTTCGATATGGGTCCGGAATGATTTCGATACGGGTTCTTGAGTCTAATTTTGATATGGGTCCTTGATGTTCAATATGGGTCCTGATTTTCGATATGAGTCATGATTTTTGATATGGGTCTTGATTTTTGATATGGGTCTTGATTTTCGATATGGGTCTTGATTTTTGATATGAGTCATGATTTTCGATATGAGTCCTTTATTTTCGATATGGGTCCTGATTATCCATATGAGTCTTTGATTCTCGATATGGGTCTTGATTTTTGATAAGGGTCCTGATTTTCGATATGGTTCCTGATTTTTGATAAGGGTCCTGATTTTCGATACGAGTCCTTGATTTTTTATATGGGGTGTGATTTTTGATATGGGTCCTGATTTTCGATATGAGTTTGATTTTTGAAATGAGTCTAATTTTCAATATGGGTCCTGATTTTTAATATGAGTCTTGATTTTCAATATGAGTCCTTGATTTTTGATACGGGTATTGATTTTCGATATGGGGCCGTATTTTTTATATGGGGCCTAATTTTTAATACGGGTCCTTGATTTTCGATATGAGTCTTTGATTTTTGATATGGGTCTTGATTTTCAATAGGGGTCTTGATTTTCGATATGAGTCCTAATTTTCAATATGAGTCTTAATTTTTGATATGAGGCCTGATTTACGATATGGGTCCCGATTTTTGATATGAATCTTTAATTTTCAATATGGGGCTTGAATTTCAATATGGATTTTGGTTTTTTGATATGAGTCCCAATTTTTTATATGAGTCCTTGATTTGTGATGTGGGGTGGGGTGTTATGTGGATGATTCAAGTAGACAACATCGTGTTCATAAAAAGATATGTTTTGCAGTAACATCATATGGGCCACCATGGATTGAAATTGATCAATATCCAAATTATTTAGAACAGTTGTTTTGATAAGTACTTGTTCTAAGATATCCTTGTGTTTTGGTGAGAGTTTGAGTAACTCAAGTATATATATTTGAGTGGGAGTTCTCCGTAGTTGATCAACCAAGTTATATTGAGTTTTGGGGAGAGTTGTCGATGTCAATGTGTTCCCTTTTAAGACATATTTTTGTGCTTTGGTTGTCACATTTATCGACACATGTTCTTGCTTGTCTTTGATTTTTATGACATTTACTTGATTGTCATATGTCGATATGTGATTGACGGTGTTCTCGTATATGTGATTTATACAAGATTCCTTGGAATTGTTTGATGTTGATGCTTCTTCCTTATCGTAAGTTAGAAGAGGATTTTTGAAGGCTTCATGGTCACCATTTGTTTTGTGACCATCTATTGTTAAATTACCCTTGTCTATCAGATCCTGAACTATGTTCTTCAGCCTCATGAAATCATTTGTGTTATGCCCTTTTTTTTGATGAAAATCACAATAATGTGAGTCATTCCCCCAAGATGGTTTGACTTGAGGTTTAAAGTTGCTTGTGACTGGCAACGTGATGATTTTATTCACCAAGAATTCTCAAAACGTTGATTCTAAGGTTTGTCCTAAGGGCATGTATATGCATCGATATGGGAAAGTATTATTGTTGCCTCTCTGGTTTGTGTTGTTTCCTTTGTTAGTGTTGTTGTTGCCTTGATGATTTTTGTTGGTGTTTGAAGTTGAAACTCCCTGGTTGTTATTTCATTGATAAGTGTTAGTGAATTGATTAGCACTTTTTTTAATCATTATTGGATGATGGGTTGCTTGATAACATTAACACTGGTTGTTTAGACTTCACATTGTTGGCATAATTACTCCATCATTAACAGTGTTTTTGTTCCTTGCCCAAAATATGGATTTTTCTAAGGTGTTGTTATTGTTTGGATTGTTAAAGTTGTTAATGTTTGACGAATTAACACCTTCCTTAAAGAACTTCAATGTTCATTTATTGATGCAAGCTTCATCTACTTGGATACCATTTTCTATCAATTTTGTAAAATATGGTATGTATTGGAGTTTGAGTTGATAACTCATCTCACTATCCAGATTGTCGATGAAGGTTTCCATCTTTTACTTTTAAGGCACATCTCGGGGATATCTCGAGACCATGCACCTTCACCATTGCAAATACACCATGAATGTTTCATTGCTCTTTTGTTTTGTGTTACACACATCTAGTGTGGTGATTGCGTGTTGAATGTTATAGGAGTATTGTGTTATGAATTTGTTTACCAACTCATCAAATGATCTGATGGGAGGTGTAAGTTTAGACAACCACTCCATTGTTTGCCCTCCCAAACTTCTTGGGAATAATCTCATTAAGTATGTGTCGTCGTGAGAAAATTCTAAGCTCATGGTACAAAATTATTGAACGTGATCATGGGGATCACTCTTACCATCGTAATTGTCAAGTACTTTGGTATATTTGAATTTGTCTTGCATTTGTCTTTGTAGTGTTTGGAGTTGTTGTGTAAGAGCAGCCATGGGTGTATTTGTCCTTTGATGGGGAGCTCCCCCTCGTTCATTAAGATTGTCCCGATTGTGGCTATGGTCTTGTTCATGGGTATTGTCTTGTTTATTGGTGTGGTCTTGGTTGTGTATGTTTTCTTGATCATGTGCCTCTTCTTCTCTTCGTTATTCTTGATAGGCATATTTCCTTGATCTCATTCTTAAAATTCTCTCATCTAAATTATTTAAGTTTAATGAGTCGAAATCCTTGGGAATATTGACTCCTTTTCTAGTTAGCATGAGTAGATATTTTTCCTTATCTTCTTCTATAAGTCTTTCTACGAGTTTTTGGAAAGATAAATTATCTTGATATTCTTGGAGAAGTTCTTCGGTGATCTCTGTTTCTCCCATATTAGCATACTCATCAAAAGTATTGGATAGTCTACGACCCATAATTGATTCTAGTTGTGATTCCTTCTTCTTATTTATTTAAGATCGAGTGATAGTAGGATTTAATATATCTCTACCATGATGAAATCTTTTTCTTCTATTGATGTTCTTGGTGGGTTCTGTGGCTCAGGCCGAGATTCATTTTAAGTGATAAGAAATTTTAGAAACAAGGAGGGGTTAATAGTTCCTCCACTATTAAGGGGTTGGTTGAATTATGCTTTCTAAATGTAAGCCCTACTTCTCAAAGGCTATTAGTAAAATTCATTTGTTTTTCTTTGGATATACAACCACATATGATGGAAGAATGAGCAATGTCATACAAAGAGGTGACCATTGATATAGAGAAATTTATTCCTTTTGATAAGTGCCTTAGAACTAGGTTGTCTCTTCTTCAACTTAATTTTTTTATGAAGACTTCTTCTTCTCAAAATATGAGGAGTGGTCATACACAAATGATCAAATGTCTATGTTGATATTGATGTTGGATATGGATACTTCATTTTGAAAACTCAAGTTTACCTTATCAAGTAGAGGTTTACTTTGATTCTCCTCCATGACAAAGTGTGTCAAATGATATGGATAATGAAAACAAAAATATTGAAAGATTAAATGAATTCAACCACAAAACCCTAGCCTCACAACAACAAAGATCCACTATAACATATGAAGATTACCTCGGATAATGCAAATCAACAAAATCACAAATATTATACCATCACATGTCCACTAGGGTTTAAATATCCATTCTTCATATCTCCATTGATCTTGCTTGATATATTTGCTCTCAGATTTTATGTGTGCACAAGAGCTCAACAAAGAACAGAAACATGATTGATAGCTTGATCACAAAAAAACTTGATTGCAAAAGATTAATTAGACAATTAGAATTCTTATTAGACAATTAGGGTTCATAATGAAGAATAGTATCCTCTTATATAGAAGACACTGTAGGAAATGGAGGGATAAGATTAAGAGGTGTAAAAGATAAATGATCGGCTAGGATTAAAGGGTAGGTAGAAGAAACAATAAAATGATAAAGGGGGTAGGTAGTGTAGGAATTAAGAGATGAATGACATGTGTCATGGGTAGAAAAGGCTAATGAATTAATTAAATAAATTAAGATTTATTTAATTAATAGAGGAAATGGGATCAATTAAATAAATAAAAGTATTTATTTAATTTAGGAAAATGACAATTTAAATAAATAAAAGTATTTATTTAAATAAGAAAAGGCTTAGAAAAGGATAAATGAATTAATTAAATAAATAGAGATTTATTTAATTAATAGAAGAACTAGTATAAAATAATTAAATAAATAAAAATATTTATTTAATTAGACAGGACAATTTCAGGTGTCTACAGGTATTGTTTTGAAAGGATTCGTTGGATGGTGGAACTTTGATCACTATTCTGATACTCTTTAATTTTACTAGATGAAATTTGATCTCAAGCTAGTTGATGATTAGAAAACTCTTTCTAAGAGTGCTTTGTTGGATTCAAATTTTTCTCTCATATGATCCTTTTTCAAAGTTTTGTTGCTGGATTTGTCAGTGGACCCAAAAGGGTATTTGAAATTGATAATATTTTTTCAAAGTGACTGGTTTACTCTCTATTTTTTAATAATATTAACCATGGGCTAAGACATACACCTGATGTGCTAAAGGATGTTATCAACATGCTATAGAATGTTCACTATACGCTATGTTGCCTCTCCAACAAGCTATTGTAGACTGTTGGATAATAAAATTGTAAGATAGGTTATGCGATAATATGCCACTGTTACACACTGATGCTTGGTACGAAAGCGCTATAATATGATTTGAACGTGCTAGGTTGATTCTTGTATGCACTACACTAATGTTGACAAGTGCTATCTGAAATTTTACCAGTATGATACTGGTCATGCACTAATTTGAGTGATGAAAGTGCTAAGTCTTGGTTTAAATGTGCTACTAAATGTTTGAGATGCGTTAGTTTGTTGCTCCTATGCGCTAACTATCCTGATTTATCTGTTTGATGCTTTTACTATGATGTTGTAAAATAACACTTGTCATTTGATGGATGATTATCTGAAAATGACTCAAAAAAATGACATATAGAAGAGATAACAATCTGTCTATGCTAAACAAGTAGTGTATGTTCTTTTGTGGATGTTTTTAAATCCTCGATGTTTTAACTAGTTTGGATTACAAACTAGACATATCAAGAAGAGTCTTTATTAAAAGGTCATCAACAATATCATAGCCCACTAGTTTTGATACTTTTTCAACTCAAATAGCCTTGTCACCCCTTAAAGGGTGCCCATTTTTTTTGCTTTTTTCCAAAAATTAACCAAAAGTGAATTGCTTCACAATTGAGTAGTTATCTTAGGAGATATATGGTGAGTGATCTTGGGGGCGGATTCTTCCCCACCCTTGCACTATGATATGGCCAATGTTTGGAGACTGACTCGGCTTGAAGTTTGTAATGCTAAGGTTCGTAATCAAGCTTCCATTCGGTCTTCAGTGATAAACTCCCTCAGGAGGCTTCCCAACCTTTAGAAAAAATGCTTTACTTATCTTAAAGATACTGTGGAGAGACTAATCACTGAGAAAAACCATAGAAGGGGACTTTGATCAACCTCTACATTTGATTATAGTGGGTTGGAATACCCCATAAAGCAATTAAAAAATAAAACATGTTTTCTTGAAAATGGAAATCGCGTTGCAAAATAAAAGGAAAGATTGATTGTTTTTTACCTTTGCAATAAAATGAAAATTTGTTGTTCTTTTTATAGCCCAAATGAAGTGTTTTCCCTAATCTTGTGAGAAAGTAAATCTGTTTGATTTTGTTGTTCTTTTTAAACTTGCAATGAGATTCCTTTTAAGTCCAAAAGAAAATTTGATTTGTTTTAAGCCCAAGATAACATTAGGTTGTTTTTAACCAAAGGGAAATGAGTTCTTTTAAAACCAACATGAAAAGATTGGAAAAATCAAATTCCTAAATCTAACTCCACCAACCTACAAGGAATGATTAGTAACCTGCAATAAAAGGAAGTTAGTGAAAAATTAAAACCTTAGGCAGGCTTACACAAGCCTAATTTCTAACTCTCTTATAAACTGTCATTTTTCTTTGTCAGACTTATGCGCTGAATTTCTACACAGATGTGCTACAGAATGGTATAAAAGTGCTAAAGGTTGACTCATATGTGTTACTCTAATTCTTGAATGCGCTACACTAATACTTCTATGCATAAGAAAGAAATAGAGAATGTTATGTGCTAAAATATAGTTCAAAAGCTCTAGAAGAAGGGTTCTATGTGCTAATATTTGCCACAAATACACTAAAGTATACTCGAGATACGCTAAAAGGGTATTCTTGCATTTTTATAATCCTTATCCTGCACAAAAAATGATGTTATTTATGGGTATGTGCCCCACAGTGGGTGCCAAAAACATATGCAGGAAAATGCGGTGACGAAAACGAATAACTCGAATGCAAAAGACCCACACAACAATGAGACTCTTGGTATAAGTATTTAAACTAATCTAATTAGTTCAATTTCCCAAGGGTTGTCCCATTTTTCTCTATCTTAGAGGATCCCTAAAGTCAATGTTTTGCTCTCAGATCATTGACCAAGTGACTTAGGAATGACAACTCCAAGAACGAGTGATATTTGATTTTTGTGCATGAATGCATTCTAAGATATATATGATATTTAGAACTATGATGATTAAGCTAGTATTAAGATGATGATGTGATAAAATATTAGCAAATTATCCTAGCATGATATACTATCCTAACATGAATATTTTATGAATATCTCTATTGATTGCTTGTTGAATTAGTTTGTAGATATAGGTTAGTGGTTAGATCATTTAAGATTCACAAATAGGTTTAACTTTAGCATATAAAGGAGGGATATGGGATTTAGGAAGGATGGAAGAAGTAAAATTGTCTTAGTATTTTATTTTATTTGGATGGCTTCTAAGATGCCTAGCTCGTGAAGGCCTAACCCTTTTCTTGTATAGCATATATTTTGAAAAATCCTTTTTCTACGATGGTATATTTGTTGTTTTGGAAACAAAATGCGAGTCTGTTTTGAGAGGAACATGACTGTCACAACCCTCCTTTATCACCTTTGGATACAAACTCTATTATATTTCTTTTGGCTAAACTATTGAATGAATATTATAAAGGAATAAAAATAATAAATCACACACACACATGGAAAATATACTTTTTTTTTTATTATTTATTTAAATTTCCTCACCCAAATTATGGCACATGTTGTAGGAGGAATAAGAAGCTTCTAGAGGCTTCTCCACCACCTTGCATGTAACTCCTCCCACTAAGTCTAATCAATTTGCATGAAGGCCAAATTGGGAGAGAATCTCTATTTTTTTTAATTAAAAATTAGGTAGTGGAATTTGGAGTTTTTTCTTATAAAGAATGCACAAGTTTTCAAAAAAAAAGGAGTTGGTAATTCCATAAAGAAATTCTTCAAAATTTTTTTTCCTCTTGTAGTCATATTTTCATTTTTTCAGCTCTTCAATTTTGAAGGATCAAGGGATATCCATAGAGGATTCTACACCATCTTCAAGCACCCAGGTTCTTTCAAATTTAGTTTTTTTCATGCAACTTATTCTTGCTGCAAATTAGAGTAGATTAAATTATTTGTTTCAAATTTTGATGAGAAATAGATTCATTTATATTTAGATTCTTGATAAGAATTAGAAGTAGATTAAATTGTTTAAGAAAGTAGAATCATTTGTTTCAAATTTTGATGAGAAATAGATTCATTTATTTTCAGATTCTTGATAAGAATTAGAAGTAGATTAAATTGTTTAAGAAATTAGAATCATTTGTTTCAAATTTTGATGAGAAATAGATTCATTTATTTTGAGATTCTTGATAAGAATTAGAAGTAGACTAAATTGTTTAAGAAATTAGAATCATTTGTTTCAAATTTCGATGAGTATTAGATTCTTGATAAGAATTAGATCCATCAGTCCCAAATTTTGATAAGTATTAGATCCATTGTTTAAGAAGTTAGATCCATATATTCCAAATTCTTGATAGGAATTAGATTAAATCGTTTAAAATTTCTTATTAAGTTTAGATTGATTCCTGCTAAAGAACTAAAATGAGAACTATCTTTGTCTTCTTTCTCCAAAATCATTTCTCTGGTTATTGATTTAAAATTTGAAACGTATATTTGAAGAGATCTCGCTGTGATCATTCTCTTTGTGATTTCTCATTTTCTGGTTATCTAAATCCTCTGTAAAAATATAATTAACATTTCTTCTCTATGAAAAATTTTCTCTGTGTGTACAAATAAATTTATCCCTCTTCTCTATGAATAAATCTCCCTATGTAAAGAACAAAGGAATAATTACACAAAGGAATAAATAATCCATCTCTGGTTACTTCTCTATTGTATGTTGTTCCTGGAACTTAATCTGTATTCTCTCTAACATTAATATGTTTTTTTTTACATACCTATTATCTATTCTTCTCTGTGTGAATTTCAATAATCTGGAAATGTAATTCTCTTGCATATATATATATATATAACATAAAAAAATATTTTCAAACTTTAAACCATGGTAGCACACGGCATTCAAAAATTGCCATAGGCATACACGCACGGTATTTAAATGCAGCCGTCGCAAGTTTTATTGGAAACCGCAGGGTTAATGGTACCCCCACTACCTTGCGGTCAGCATAAGTGGTCGCAGGGGAGTGGAGGGGACCACGCGGCTCCCTCATTCCCTACGGGTCTGTGCATGCAGGACCGTAGGGGATGATGGGACCCGTGGTCCCCACCTCCCGCTAATTACTACTTTTAAACTTGTTAATGATTAATTTCGATGAAATTAATAAAATCATTTTTTTTAATTAAAAATTTAAGTTACTTTTTTTATATCATTTCAAATTTAATTTAAGTTAATTTTTTTTATTTTATATAATTGGCTAGTTAAATTTATTCCTTTTAAAAAAATTAGCAAAAGATGGAAATCAAATTATTATTTCAATTCCTTTAGGGAATTATTGGATTTTTTTGATCAATGATTTTGATTTACTTAAAAAAAAAACAAATAAGTCTTATTATTTCAATTTGATCCAAAATTTCAAAAGTATAAGCTAATCCCTCCTGGGGAATTTGTAACTCTATAATTAATTAGTCTCGTGATAAGAGAAAACATTTCTATATTTTGTATGTAAATGACGTTACTTTTGCATTGCATTTATATTATTTTGCATTCCTTATCTTCATGCAATTACTCATAAGTTCACAATTATCATTACCATGCCAATACATGTATTAATTCGTTTAATTGTAGAATAATGATATTCCTCTTTTCAAATAGTATTTTAAGTTTAAATTATGTACATCCATTTCATAATTATATTTCAAGCATGATGTTCATAAGCTCTTAGTTTAGAAACTAAACAAAGGAAGTTGGAAAACCAAAACTAGCAGCGTTCGGTATATACGGTGCCTCTGGGTCACGCTTACGGGTAATGCCATTGTGTTGAACTACTGCACTTAACGCCTAATAAAGCTGCATTATCGACATCTGTGGCATCGTCCCTATAAATCGTTGAGGAGTAATAAGGGACAGTTGGAAGTTAAAATCCAAGGGGCGGGTAATCCTCCTTGGATCGATAATTTAATAAGATAACTTTTAAATGATTTTCACATCCATTGAGATAAACCATAGTAAACCCCTTTTTCGGGATGGTTAAGTTAAATGCTCGCATAGAATTGATTTTTTTTTTATCTTGAAGGGATATTGGTGATTTGCAATTGGGTCAAGAGTGACGCTCATGATAAGAATTAGGATCTAGTTATTTTTAGGCCACAAGCAATAGGCCACCTTGAGCCTTCGCTTAAGCGCTACCATCGTGGGTAGCAATCGGAGAGAAACTGTCTGGGATACTGACCCTAGAAAGGGTTGCGTACCCACAAATCAGTTTACATCAAACCATAGAGTAGAAAATAGAACTACATACTTTACGTCTTGATCCCATGCCGAAGTGGGTATGTAGGCAGTCTTGGGATGGAGTTGTCCGTCGTACTCAGGCATTCGTGGGTGGGGTCTAGGCTTGGTTGAGTAAGAATCCTAATTGAAAGATAAGATAATTAAATTGAAAAATAAATTCAATGCATACTCGGAAGGAATCCTATATGGATTCGCTTGACTTCCCGAGGCTTTAAGCCAAATTCTGAGGCGGAATTCAAGCTTGTATTATTTTAATTACTCCTAAGGATGGTGACCTCGGTGCACTCTTTTTAGAAGAGTGTAGTACTTAGTGAGTGGCTCAGGACCCGAATGGTACCAATGAGTCTAAGTCTCTGGCCAGAGCATCTCCTATCCCATTTGGATAGATGCCTACCCCGTATGGGTAGATGCCTATCCCATTTGGATAGATGCCTACCCCGTATGGGTAGATGCCTATCCTGTATTGGATAGATGGACTCTTATGTCCCGTATGGACAATTGCCTAACCCGTATGGTTAGATGCTCATCCCGGATGGATGAATGCCTAATCCTAAATGGATGGATGCCCAAAGTATGCAATTGAATAAAATATAATGATTACATTAAACAAAAAAAATAGAATACTCAATTTTGTTGATTCATTTATGGTGGGTTATTACAATGACATGGAAGGAATAGTAAAATCATAGAGAAAACCATATTAGATGAAAGTGGAGAAACCATTTGATAGGGGAGGGGTTCATGGGTACCTTGATTTGGAGTGATGTGACTTTGATCTTGACTTGAGAGGAATTATGAGGGGGATTATGGGGGATATCTTGATCTTCAAATGAAAAGGAGTCATTACATGGGATGAAACGGATAAGATGGGAATCATGGTATTGGTTAAAGTCATTAGATGGATTGGGAAGGACACTTTTATCTTTACATGGGAGGGGGATCTTTATTTTCTTGCTAAATGGTAGGATGTTTAAATGGAAGGGGAATATTTTGGATGTTATGATAAAGCATAGGATCTTTATCAAATATTAGATTTTTATGGATACCATGATTAGACATAGGATCTTGACAAACATTAGCTTATCATGCTTATCAATTTTTTTTTGATGGAGTGCATAGTGGTGTTTAATCTAAGGTTTTTGTCATGGACATGATCTTGATTTAGGCTAGGGTAGTTTTGAATTTGATTTAGAATAATCTCTTTGAATGTTTTTGTTTATGTTGATGTTGTGGTGGAGAAGTATGGATAAACTATTCAATTTGGATGGATGGAGATATAAGAGATGGAGGTGGATGCATGATATGAGTAGATTGCACATCTTTATTTGTGTTTCAAGGGTTATTCTCCTTTACTAATATTCCTTGTAGGAAATAAAAAAAGCCATTGGATGGAGTGGATTTATAATTTTGGAGCGATAAGGATTGTAATGATGTTGGTAGGATTTAATGAGAACTTTGGATGCTAGTTTGGTTTTCTTTGTTAAAGGAAAGCGAAGGATGAACCAAAGAAGGTGGGGATGATGAAAGTTTTATGAAAATACTAAGGAGATATTTAAACATGGCCTCTTTTTCATTATTGAAGTGATAAGTGGGGGTAAAATTGGTGAAGGCCTAGCAATAGGTAAGGAGATATTCTTAGATGTTAGAAGAGGTAGATGATGGAAATTGCCTGAATGTAAAGATGTAGGAAGTGATAGAGTGAAATAAGAAGTGGGGGATTTAATAGATTTTTTAATTGGGGGTGAGGATAAGGATTTGGAGAAGGGGATTTGCAACATGGATGGGGTTGGAGGAGATCATTGGATGGGGGTTAGGCTTCCCTTTTCAAAAGAATAATAAGAAATAAGAGATGGATTGCAATTTGATATAGTTTTTTGAGGTCGAATGGATAGAGATATAGTAGATAGGTATAAGGCTATGGGATTCACTTAGTAAATATGTTGGGGTAAGATATCTAAATAGGTTGAGGTTGGATAACATTGAAACAACATATTTTAGGTTTCTACTAGAACCCCACAAAACCTTTAAACATAAGTTGAAAGGCCCTAATTTCCCTATTCTTTTAGAATGAATATATTTGAATGGTAAGGAAAAGGTGTTCACTAAAGTTGATTTTAGTCATTCTATCCCCATTTTTGGAACCCCATTCCCTATTGTAAATATTCCCTTTCTCCACTAGTCAACCCCAAACCCATGATTACCTATTTGGAATGATCAATTCCCCAAGAGAGAATATCAAAAATCTGTTCAAGTGTGTTGATGTTTATAAATTGATAATTAAATAGTTTTTAATATAAATCAATCAGATTAGAACCACTAAGATGGCTTTTAGGATGAAAACCCCAAGATGTGCTATTCCTTCTAATATTGGCCAAATAATTTTATAGCTAAAACTCTACCCAATACAAAATTTGTGTGATCAATAGAAAAAATTAAATTAGAGGTTGTCAAATATTAAGTAAATAGGGAGTACGACATTAAAAATAAATAAAAGAGGCTTGAATAATATAGAAAATAAGCTGAAGTAGATCAATGGTATTTTGTAGAATACTAGTCCCATAGATAGAACTCGTAGCTACAAAAATTAAACTTATAAATGATGACAAGCAAAATAGGGAATACCTAACTTCTAAATCAATTTCCCTATAAAAGATATTGAAACTACTAAGACCTTGTCTAAAATACTCTTTTATTTATGATCTTTCTCTTTGTTTTACCTTTTTTTCATGAGAGCTATATATTTGTTCAACTAAAATATTCTTGATATTTTTTTTTTAAAAGTTTTAAAAACCTTAAAAACCCATTTTTTTGATCTTTATAAAAAACACTTTATCGTTTCTATTTTCTTCTTGCCCCCATTTATTACACTTATTAACATTTGATAGAAAAATATAAAACAGATTGTAAAAGAGACATGAAACCTTTTAGAAACAAGAGATCAACTAAATTTATATAGAGAACCCTTTTAAGAATTCTCTTCGCATAACATTTTTTGAGATAACTTCAAGATCTCTTTTAAAATGGTGAAATTTTTGGTTGGTTCTTTTCTTAAGCTCCTTCTATTTACACTATCTAGTAACATCCGTGTAAGTATGTTTTCGAAACTAGGGTTACGACCATAATATGAAAATCAAAGGTGACTTATTTGAAGAATGCCCCCACCAGAAAAGGCACGTACCGGTATAAATTTGTTGAATGCTCAAACATGAATCGACTGTGTGACCATGAACCAAGCACTTGACCATGGTTATGCCATGTGGATCCGAGGTGGAAAGTATGTTGTGCTCGGTGAAGTCTCCATCAGAACGATGGATGAAACTGTCAGTTGACATTAATGAAGTAGCCACAAAGCGCGGGACGATAATTGCTGGAGAAAGAAAGGATGACGAAGGAATATCAGGGAGAGGTGGCGCTTGAATCAAAACGAAGGAAATCCGATCTTAAGATGATCTCAAAGAGGAAAAAAACTAGGCGCTTGTATGTGTCAACGAATTTCAAAGTGGAAAAACCTGTACATGATTGCTATCTTCGGCAAGCATGTGTTGGGTAATGGAAAATATGTATAGATGCATCCCTTGGGGTATAGGTGATCAACACATGACAGACTAGACAAGATCTAATGCATATTGTATCTGGTAATGGAAACCCTAAGCGTTCAAACTTTGAATAACATTTTGGCGGGAAACGAATGGTTAAAAAGAAGAGCTCGAGATAGAGCAAGTGTTGTTGCTGCAACATAAGAGAAAGGTGATATAGCTATCGAAGAGCTAGTGAGAATGACACGGAAAGTATTTGTGAGAAAAGTGTTGATGAACAGGTGAAGCAGAGCAGATCGGTAAGAAGTGCATTGAACAGAAAGGTTATAAATCGGCAAAAGGAGTGTCTGACAAGAAGTGTGATTGAGGGTTAGTTAAGAAAAGGAAGACCGTGTGAGCAAGGATTGTAAAAGGTGATCAATAAAGTAGAGTTGCAGATAAAGAAAAGAGAAACCATACTGGTAAGACCGAAACCGACAGAGCAGGTTTTTTAATGGTTGCAAAACTTCATTTTCAATAGAGATTTCATATGTGTATCTGAGCTTTGTATTGTGATTCACTAAGTTGTATCTTAGTGTAGGGGTTGTAGCTCCTTTAGGTAGTATCCTATAAAGTATGCAGGGTTTGGTGCTCCTTTGAGTTGGTGCTCATAACTTAGGGGTTGGTACTCCTTGGGTTGGTGCCCTAAATTTTGTATCAAAATCTCATTGTGAGGCTGGATTGGAGCAGAAGATCTTCAACAGCTATTGCAGATCTAAAACTTCAATTGGAAGAGACCAAGAGAATATGTGAAGTCACCGACACCAATATAAGTGAAAAGGAAAAGGAACATCATAATCTAGAAGCAGAAATAGTGAAACTTTGCAAGGACTTGGAGAAAACTTAGGAAGAAATCAAAGTGAGAAGAAAGTATGAAGGCAACACTGAAGCTTTGGATAAGATGCTGAGATAAAAAAAATCAATCCAACGATAATAGTGGCTTGGGCTTTCTAAAAGATCAAAGCTCAAATAGAAAAGACAAGATGGATAAGGAAATTCAATTCACTTTTACTAAGGAAGGTGAAGAGAAGATGTCATTCAGAGTCGGGAAGGATACTGGAAAAAAGACATATGCAGATGCTGCTAGAAATCGATACACAAACCGATATGCTAAACCAATGAACCAGAGACCATACTCAATGCACCGGCATGAAAAGCTAAGGAGAAATGCAGGCATTGATCATGGAGGTTTCAAAAGGGTTAGAAGCATGAAAGGAAGCATCCTAGCAAGGAAACCATTTGTAGGTTCAAGACAACCTAACCGGTGTACAAATATTTCATGGTTATTGTCATAAGTGCAACAAGTTTCGTCATAGATTGGCAGACTGTAGGAAAATGAATGTCAATCCTAGTTTTAAAAGTAGAAACTTATTTTCTACATTACAAGGTACAAACATCTTGTGCTATAATTGGAAAAAGTTTGGACACAAGAGTCATGATTGTAGAAGTAACACAAAAATGTCCTACAAGAATGTATTGAGTACATCTTTTGGTGCTAATGTGAAGTTCTATAAGTGTCAAAATTTTGGTCACATACCTAAGCACTATAAGTTAAGAACTGAAAAGCAAAAGAGAGTTGTACTAGATGAAAAGCTGAAATCAAAACCAGAACACAAAGTGACAGAAGAGGAAAAGAAAGAAAAGAAACCGGTTTGGGTAGAGAAGGAGAAAAACAAGATGAAGTCTAGCCTGATTGTGCAAACTGCTCTAGATGTTGAAAGGAGGCATTTAGGGGTAGTTGAAAGTGGTTGCTCAAATCACATGACCAGAGACAAGAAAAAGTTCACCAAGATAGACTATTGGAATGGTGGTTCAGTTAGGTACGGTGACAATTATTCCATCAAGATCAAAGGTCGGGGTACACTGAATATTGATGGGAAGCTCAAGGCTCATGATGTGTACTATGTGGAAGGTTTGAAACACAACCTGCTAAGTGTAAGTCAAATGTGTGACAAAGGGTACAAGTTCTCATTTGACTCTATCGGCCGCCAGATAAGGAAACAACGTATTGATTAGGTGGTAGAAGTAGGAAAGAGAACAAAGGCTAATGTCTACAATTTGAAAGAATGCTATGAGTCCTAGTGCATGATGGGATAGTTTGATGAGAGTTGGCTATGACATTGGAGACTAGGCTATGTGAATTTTGAAAATCTGGTGAAGATAAGAGAAAACCGACATGTGAGAAACATGCCTCAGATTATAAAACTGGCAAGTACATTCTATGATGAATGTGTCAGAGGTAAACAAGAAAACATCAGTTTTAAAACAAGAAAGTATAACACCTCAAGACCTCTGGAGTTGATACATACCGACTTATGTGGACCAACACGGACAAGAGCTTTGACAAGAGAAAGGTATTTCATGTTGTTCATAGATGATTACTCAAGAATGACAAGAGAAAATGAAAGTGGACATCGGTTAAAGTGCTTAAGATCTGACCAAGGTGGAGAATTTTCTTCACATGGATTTGTTGACTACTGTGAGAAACATAGAATTTGAAGACAATTTTCAACTGCAACGACACCTCGGCAAAATGAGGTGGTGGAAAGAAAGAATAGGATAGTGAAGGAGATGGCCAGGCCAATGTTGAATGAGGCTAACATACTAGATATATATTGGAAAGAAACAGTTCATACTATTGTCTACACTTTAAAATGGGTTCAGTTAAGGGTGAATAGTAGAATGAATCCTTATGAGTTATGGAATGAGAGGAAACCATCACTCAAACACTTTAGAGTGTTTGGAAGTAAGTGCTTCATCAAGAAAGTTGCTGATGGATTGGGAAGTTTTGATTCCCAGAATGATGAAGGAATTTTCTTGGGATACTCAACCAACAATAAAGCCTACAAGTGCTACAACAAGAGGTTGAGAAGGGTGGTTGAGAGTGTACATGTGAGAATAGATGAAGAACCACACAAAGAACACATCCGGAAGAACAAATCATAGGAGATAGGAATGAAGGTGTGCAGACTAGAAGGATGTTAGCATGGGAAGGTGAGCACATAAATTTTTGTCTCTTGATTGAAGTGGAGCCTAAAATTTTTGATGATGCAAGCAAAAATGAAAAATGGGTAAATGCCATGAATGAAGAATTGAGATAAATTGAGAAAAATCCGATTTGGGAAATTGTGCCTATACCAACAGAAAATAATGTCATAGGTACCTAATGGGTCTGTCGGAACAAATTGAATGAAGAAGGTAAGATAGTCAGGCATAAAGAAAGGTTAGTTTGCAAAGGGTATGCTCAAGTTGAAGGTATTGACTTTGAAGAGACCTTTGCACCAGTAGCTAGGTTAGAGGCAATAAGAGTGTTTTTATCTTTCTCAGCCTACAAGGGATATAAAGTGTATCAAATGGATGTGAAATCTACTTTTCTCAATGTCAATATTGAAGAAGAGGTGTAAATGGACCAACCAAAAGGGTACTTGCTACATGAAGATGAGAGTTTTGTATGTCGGTTGAAAAAAGCTATGTATGGCTTGAAGTAGGCTCCCAGAGCATGGTATTCCCGATTAGATAAATACTTGAAGGAGAAAGGATTCTGGAAAGGGAATGCAAACAACAACTTGTATGTCAAGGTAAATGGAGATCACATGATTATAGTTGTTGTATATGTGAATGATATTATGTTCGGTGGGGACGAGGACTTCATGTGCAAAGAATTTGCAGATCAGATGAAGATAGAATTTGAGATGTCCATGTTGGGTGAGTTGTCTTATTTTCTTGGCTTGCAAATCTCTCAAAAGGAAAAAGAAATTTTCATCTCCCAAGCCAAGTATGCAAAAAACATGTTGAAGAAATTTCAAATGGAGGACAAAAAACCAGTTAACACTCCCATGTTAACCGGTTGTAAGTTGAGCAACCTAGATTGAATCACTTGATGTTGAGAAAACACTGTATAGGTCTATGATTGGCAGTCTGTTTTATTTAACAACATCTAGACTAGATATTGTACAAGTTGTTTGCATGGTAGAAAGATTTCAAGATTCTCCTAAACAGTCCCACTTAAATGTAGTTAGAAGAATTTTTAGGTATCTGTAAGGAACTATCACTAATGGTATGTGGTATCCAAAGAAAGGAAATTTCTCTTTGCAAGTGTATATTGATGCAGATTGGGCAAGAAGTATTGATGACCGAAAAAGTGAAAGTGGAGGTGATTTCTATTTAGGAGACCGGTTAGTATCATGGCATAATAAGAAGCAAGATTCAGTGTCACTATCTACTGCTAAGGCATAATAGATAGAAGCTTCTACATGTTGCTCACAGGTTTTGTTGATGAAGCAAACACTGAAAGACATACATGTGGAGATACCAAAACCTATTCCAATCCGGTGTGATAACTCAAGTACAATCAACATCTCCGAAAATCCTGTAATGCACTCAAGAACAAAAAATATTGCAATTAAGTATCACTTCTTGAGGGAGAAAGTAGAAGACAAGGAGGTTAATCATCTCCAATACCTGGACTTGCAGGGAGACTTAGAGCCTAGAGCACACTTCTCAATCACAAAAAGAGCCTCACTGACTACATAAAAATCCAGACTACAATCTAGAGAAGTGTTAAGCTGCTAGTACAACATCTTCTATGCCTAAATAGAGTTATGGTTTATGGTCTATCTATTCAGGTCTGAAACCCTAAACCTTGTACCGGAATAACCCTTACATGAATTTCCTCACATACACGATCTCTCTGATATATTTCATGTCATATTACATTCACATTTACATAATATCCTATCTCATGTCTATATCAAAATGATCTATCAAACTGACTTATATACCCTATACAAATTTAAATGCCTTATGGCGACTTACAAAGATATATACAATATCAAATTACATGTTGGCTACATAAGATAAATGCATAAATATTAAAACCAATTACTAATGGTGGATTCAAGATATGTTAGCCTTCAATATCGATAACCTTTACTAAACCATGTCGGCTTCCATTGCTGGTATCCAAAGAAATTCTTCTGTCCTGCTGATGTCGATGGTGATGTAGTATCTGTGAAGTGCCTCCTGGTACACCACTAAACCAAAACATAAAGCTAGAACAAAATACCATGTTTCCATGAATGACAACATATCGAAACCACCCAATTGAGTATCAATTGCCAACAAATATTGACTTGGGAGGAATCATGAGGGGGATTATGGGGGATATCTCGATCATCAGATGAAAAGAATCATTACATGGGATGAAAGGGATATCTCTATCTTGATAAGAATGGAATCATGACATTGGCTAAAGTCATTAGATGGAGTGGTAAGGACACTTTTATCTGTACATGGGAGGGGGATCTTTCTTTTCTTGATAAATGGCAGGATGTTGAAATGGAAGGGGATTATTTTGGATTTTATCATAAAGCATAGGATCTTTATGAAAGATTAGATTTTTATGGATACCATGATTAGACATAAGATCTTGAAAAACATTAGTTTATCATGGTTATCAATTTTTTTTAATGGAGTGCATAGTGGTTTTTAATCTAATGTTTTTTCTCATGGATGTGATCTTGATTTAAGCTAGTGTAGTTTTGAACATGATTTAAAATAATCTTTTGGAATGTTTGGATTTATGTTGATGTTGTGGCAGAGAAGTGTGGGATAAACTATCAATTTGG
Organism: Cryptomeria japonica; assembly: GCF_030272615.1. NCBI lineage: Eukaryota > Viridiplantae > Streptophyta > Pinopsida > Cupressales > Cupressaceae > Cryptomeria > Cryptomeria japonica. The sequence continues at coordinate 117,193,640 of NC_081409.1, forward strand.
GTGGATGGAGATATGAGAGATGGAGGTGGATGCATGATATGAGAAGATTGCACATCTTTATTTGTGTTTCAAGGGTTATTCTCCTTTACTAATATTCCTTCTAGGAAATCACAAAAGCCATGGGATGGAGTGGATTTCTAATTATAATTTTCGAGCGATAACGATTGTAAGGATGTTGGTAGGATTTAATGAGAACTTTGGATGGTAGTTTGGTTTTCTATTTAAAGGAAAGGGAAGGATGAACCAAAGAAGCTGGGGATGATGGAAGTTTTATGAAAATACTAAGGAGATATTTAAACATGGCCTCTTTTTCATTATTGAAGTGATAAGTGGGGGTAAAATTGGTGAAGGCCTAGCAATAGGTAAGGAGATAGTCTTAGATGTTAGAAGAGGTAGATGATGGAAGTTGTGTGGATGTAAAGATGTAGGAGGTGATAGAGTGGAATAAGAAGTAGAGGATTTAATAAAAAAATTTATTGGAGTTGAGGATAACGATTTGGAGATGGGGATTTGCAAAACGGATAGGGTTGGAGGAGATCTCTGGATGGGGGTTAGGCTTCCCTTTTCAAAAGAATAATAAGAAATAATAGATGGATTGCAATTTGATATAGTTTTCTGAGGTGGAATGGATAGAGATATAGTAGATAGGCATAAGGCTATGGGATTCACTTGGTAAATGTGTTAGGGTAAGATATATAAATAGGTTGAGGCTGGATAACATTGAAACAACATAAAATAGGTTTCTACTAGAACCCCAAAAAATCTTTAAAAATAAGTTGAAAGGCCCGAATTTCCCTATTCTTTTAGAATGAATATATTTGAATGGTAAGGAAAAGGTGTTCACTAAGGTTGATTTTAGTCATTCTATCCCACGTAACTTCTAAATCAATTTCCTATAAAGATATTGAAACTATTAAGACCTTGTCGAAAATACTCTTTTATTTAAGTATGTTTTTAAAACTGGGGTACAACTTAGGTGCTCTGCATGTGAAACAGACGTGAATGCCTCTGGTGAATGTAACTGCAATTACTCTATTGAGTTTGGAAATGAAGAGGATATGGAGATGTACAAGAATAATTTCACTGAAGTAATCAAAACTTGTATTAGATTAAGGGTTCCCACCATTTCACAAATATTCCAAGGAAATTCCAGTTTCCATGTTAATGGGCAAGGCAGAATTATTAGGCAAATGCGTTTATATCCTAATGGTATTCAAATTTATTGCAATCGTTGGTTTAATGGGTACCCTATTACAGTTTCAAACTCCATCGAGAATGGAACATCGAGAGATGATACAAATATAAGTCATCAGAATTCTCCCAGACAGCCTTATACTCTTCCTGTTAGAGTATTGCTTTGGGGGACTCGAATAATGTGGGATACAATAATTGAAATTGTTGGCCATGAGCTGAATTGGCAGCAAATACTTGAAGACATTGAATTGAATAGAGTACAGTTAGGGTGGCATTTGTTGGATTCTGAGGAGCACATTGAAGTATTTGGAAATTCTTTTGAAGATTTTGCATTTAGAGGACCTCCCCCAGCAGCTAGGAGTGCAGTGGACAGTTTAGAGATACAAACGATAGAGGATAGAGACTTCTTGTATTGTGTATGTCAGGCTACTTTGTTGGCTGGTGAAAAATGTGTGAACTGCAAGTTTGAACTGCCCACTGATGACCCAGATTATGAAGCACGAAAACAAAGGAGAAATAGATGGATTGTACAATTTCAAATATAGTTTTGGAAATATTTTTATGTTTTTACTTTTTAATTATGATTAAAATAAATTTGAACTGTAAAATGAAGTTTAATAGGTTTAGAAATTAAGGTTCATTTTTTATAAAGCCGATCTTTTTGTTTGTGTGGCTTAAGGGCAATCAATTCTAGTAGTCTTCATTTACAAATAAAAATATTTACACACAAATTAAAAAAAAAGGAATTTTATCAATCTCTTAAAATTTATTACAACTTGCTTACATTAAAATTTCAGGCTACAACAAGTTTCCCTAAGCATTCAATGAGGTTACATTACCATTAAACAACCATCAAATTGTAAGGTTTTATGTTTTATTTCTAACACAAAGTTCATTTCCCCTCCTTTATCTAATTGTATACTTTAACAAGAGTGTAATTTTCTGTCATGAGTAGACATCAATTCATTGCTTTCATGAGTTAATCAATTTCATATTGGAATGATCATTCTCTATATCATTTCTCTTTCAAACCAAATTCCATGGGTAATCTACTTATAGTTGTATAATGCTCAATTAATAATATTTTAGTTCCTTGTCACTTAAAAATGGCGAGAAATAAAAGACCTAAAAAATAAAATGTTAGATCTTGTCACATACATGAGAAGATAAAATCCACGAAAGTAGGGAATGGTAATTGTATGTCAGAAAATGTGGTGACGAAAATGAACAACTCGAATCCAAAAGAACCACACACCAATGAGACTCTCGGTGCAAGTATCTAAACTAATCCAATTAGTTCAAATTTCCAAGGGGTGTCCCTTTGTTCTGTATCTCACAGGATCCCTAACATCAATGTTTTGCTGTCAGATCATTGAGCAAGTGACCTAGGAATGACAACTCCAAGAACGAGTGATATTTGATTTATATACATGAATGCATTCTAAGATATATATGATGTTTAGAACTATGATTATTAAGCTAGTATGAAGATGATGATATGATAAAAGATTAGCAAATTATCCTAGCATGATATACTATCCTAACAAGAATATCTTATGATATTAAAATATTCCTAAATGCTATGATTATGTTCTAACAAAGAGGATAAAATGTTTAGTAAATTAGACTAAATGTAGATGCATGAAAGATTGTTGTAATTGTATGTCAGAAAATGTGGTGACGAAAATGAACAACTCGAATCCAAAAGAACCACACACCAATGAGACTCTCGGTGCAAGTATCTAAACTAATCCAATTAGTTCAAATTTCCAAGGGGTGTCCCTTTGTTCTGTATCTCACAGGATCCCTAACATCAATGTTTTGCTCTCAGATCATTGAGCAAGTGACCCAGGAATGACAACTCCAAGAACGAGTGATATTTGATTTATATACATGAATGCATTCTAAGATATATATGATGTTTAGAACTATGATTATTAAGCTAGTATGAAGATGATGATATGATAAAAGATTAGAAAATTATCCTAGCATGATATACTATCCTAACATGAATATCTTATGATATTAAAATATTCCTAAATGCTATGATTATGTTCTAACAAAGAGGCTAAAATGTTTAGTAAATTAGACTAAATGTAGATGCATGAAAGATTGTTGATATGAAAATGAGGAATGAGAGCTCTATTTATAGGGAAAATAGGGCAATGGATGGTTAAGATTGAATAATCTTAACAAGGGCTAGGATTGAAAGTTAATCAATCCATGTTTACAATTCTCACCAATGAAATGATGACAATTGTCAACAAGACGTTGTTTGAGAGAAAATGCAAGAAGCATTAAATGTTTGAGAAGACATGAAGGTTACCCTATGAGGTAAGGGTTAAGGTTAGGTTAGGGTTATTCAGTGGATAAAACTTTTACCCAAGGAGTGAACTCTTGTGCAAGGGTTAATAGGATAACCAAGGTTAAATCCATGAATGCTTGATGAGACCCTTAGGTTAGTTGAGGGTTAAGTTTGAGAGAGTTTCTAACCAAAGGTCAAAGGTGATTTAACCATAAATGGTTATGTAAGAGCCTTTAATGGTTTGGAAGACTTTAGAGGTTAACCATTTGAAGACACAAAGCCTTTAATTGTTATTGAAGACTTTGGAGGCTTTGACAAGTGACTTCTCTTTGCTTAGGAATGTGACAATAATTAGGAGATGAATTAGGTTTAATTGGAAGTGATTAGAAGAATCTAGAAGGGGTTTAGGAAGCAAGTGGGAGATGTAGGAAAATGCAAGTGGATGAGGGAAAAGAATTTTAATGAAAATAAAATTACTTTAATTCAACTAAAATAGATGCAACTTGCATAAATACAAGTGGGAGTGAATTTAATAAATAAGTTAGATTAATTTATTTGTAAGGATCAAATTAATTAAAAGGGGAGAAAGGGAAATTAATTAAATAAAGTGATTTATTTGTTTAAAGGCTAGAAAAGGTTAAGGTAAATTTAACTAAATTAATTGAGCAATTCATTTAATCAAATAGATGAAAATGAAGAAATTAATTAAATGGAATTTAAGTAATAAGAGGAATGGGGTTAAAATAAATATTAAATATTTATTTAGTAAAGTGGTCAAATTTATATGTCTACATTTTGCTCCTCTTTGAAGTGACGTGTGTGCACATGCTGATTCAAAGAAAATTTACCGGTATGCTACCAAAATTTGATCGATATGATGTTGTGTGTCAAAATGTCAATATGATGCCCCAGATGTAGACTTGAGGAAGGATATTGATGATGACCCCTTGGGAGATGAATCAAGGATTTAGTGAAAAATTGTCATGTTGATGAGTGTTTTTGAATTAATTGCGATATGAGAATATTGACTGTGTTGAATGCACATTATTGATTCATCTCCGAAAAAAATAATGTTGATAAGGTTAAAAATGAAAAAGTGGGAGTAAAATACATTCCCCACTTATTAACCTTTTTGATTTTACCCAATTAAAAATTAAAAAGTGACTTTGAAAAATCATTTGCACACTTGTCTCTTTGTGATTGTGACATTTGGAGCTCCGATGACGATGTCGATTTCATACTCCTCGCACCGATTTGAGCGTGTTAGGTGACACTGAAGACCTACCACCTATGGACCGCCAGTAAGTGACCAAAATCCATATTTGTTTTTGATTAATTTTATTTATTTTGGTCGCGTTTTTCAATTCTGGGTTGGATTTTGCCAGTTTAGCGCGTAGGGTAGGTTGTCTAGCACATACGATGAGAGTGTTAGCATGTAGAAAAACTTTAGGAGGTTTAGCATCTGAAGGCCACATTGTAGTGCGGGCGGGTGGGGGAGTAGGTTAGCGCATAAATTTTGCATAGAAGCACAATGGGTAGGCCAGGTAGTGCGTAGGATAACATAGTGCGTTCGGTAAACAAGGTAGTGCAATTGGTGTGCTAGTTAGCGCTTAGGATAACTTAGCATGTTAACTGTGTTTTATAGCACATTGATCAAAAAGGTTAGTGCATAGGTGGCGGCTTAACGCTTTAGGCCCTGATTTAGCACTTAGGGTCCAAAGTTTGTAAAAAAAGCATCGTGAAGAATGCGTCATGAGTCAAACAGATTAGATAGATTGCATAGATGTTGATATGGGTCCGTTGATTGCACTGATATGGTTCATGATCCAATGTGAGTCCTATTTTGTGATGATATCTGATTCTGATATGTTGCTGCATTACGATATGATTATGTAGTCGATATGGATCTTGTTTTGATATGAATTGCTTTTCGATTATGAGTTGCTTTCAATATGAGTCTTTTATTTTTGATATGGGTTTGATTCTAATTTCGATATGGATCCTTGATCTGTGATATGGGTCCTTGATTTTCAATATGGGCCCTTGATTTTTGATATGGGTCCAGATTGTTTTCGATATGGGTTCTTGAGTCCGATTTTGATATGGGTCCTTGATGTTCAATATGGGTCCTGATTTTCGATATGAGTCATGATTTTCGATATGGATCTTGATTTTGAAATGGGTCCTGATTTTCGAAATGAGTCCTGATTTTCAATATGAGTCCTTGATTTTCGATATGGGTCTTGATTTTCGATATGGGTCCTGATTTTTTATATCAGCCATGATTTTCGATATGAGTCCTTTATTTTCAATATGGGTCCTTATTATCCATATGAGTCTTTGATTCTCGATCTGGGTCTTGATTTTTATAAGGGTCCTGATTTTTGATATGGTTCCTGATTTTCGATATGAGTCCCGATTTTCAATACGAGTCCTTGATTTTTGATATGGGGCGCAATTTTTGATATGGGTCCTGATTTTCGATATGAGTTTGATTTTTGATATGAGTCTGATTTTCGATATGGGTCCTGATTTTTAATATGAGTCTTGATTTTGAATATGAGTCCTTGATTTTTGATACGGGTATTGATTTCCGATATGGTGCCTGATTTTTTATATGGGGCCTGATTTTTAATAGGGGTCCTTGATTTTCGATACGAGTCTTTGATTTTTGATATGGGTCTTGATTTTCAATAGGGGTCTTGGTTTTCAATATGAGTCCCGATTTTCGATATGAGTCCTGATTTTCGATATAAGTCCTAATTTTTGATATGAGTCCTAATTTATGATATGAGGTGACATTATCATTAAACACAACGATCAAATTTTAAGATTTTATGTTTTATTTCTAACACAAAGTTCATTTCCCCTCCTTTATCTAATTCTATACTTTAAGAAGAGTGTTCTTTTCTCTCATGAGTAGACATAAATTCATTGCTTTCATGAGTTAATCCCTTTCGTATTGGAATGATCATTCTCTATATCATTTCTCTTTCAAACCAAATTCCATGGGTAATCTACTTATAGTTTTATATCGCTCAATTAATAATATTTTAGTTCCTTGTCACTTAAAAATTGCGAGGAATAAATGACCTAAAAAATAAAATGTTAGGTCTTGTGACATACCTGGGAAGATAAAATCCACGAAAGTAGGGAATGGTAATTGTATGCCAGAAAATGTGGTGATGAAAATGAACACCTCGAATCCAAAAGACCCACACACCAATGAGACTCTCAGTGCAAGTATCTAAACTAATCCAATTAGTTAAAATTCCCAAGGGGTGTCCCTTTGTTCTCTATCTCACAGGATCCCTAACATCAATGTTTTGCTCTCATATCATTGAGCAAGTGACTTGGTAATGACAACTCTAAGAACGAGTGATTGAAAGTTAATCAATCTATGTTTACAATTCTCACCAATGAAATGATGACAATTTTCAACAAGAGGTTGCTTGAGAGGAAATGCAAGAAGCATTAAATGTTTGAGAAGACATGAAGGTTACCCTATGAGGTAAGGGTTAAGGTTAGGTTAGGTTTATCCAGTGGATAAAACTTTTACCCAAGGAGTAAACTCTTGTGCAAGGGTTAATAGGATAACCAAGGTTAAATCCATGAATGCTTGATGAGACCCTTGGGCTAGTTGAGGGTTAAGTTAGAGAGAGTTTCTAACCAAAGGTCAAAGGTGATTTAACCATAAATGGTTATGTAAGAGCCTTTAATGGTTTGGAAGACTTTAGAGGTTAACCATTTGAAGACACAAAGCCTTTAATGGTTATTGAAGACTTTGGAGGCTTTGAGAAGTGACTTCTTTTTGCTTATGAATGTGACAATAATTAGGAGATGAATTAGGCTAAATTGGAAGTGATTAGAAGAATCTAGAAGGGGTTTAGGAAGCAAGTGGGAGATGTAGGAAAGTGCAAGTGGATGAGCGAAAAGAATTTTAATTAAAATAAAATTACTTTAATTCAACTAAAATAGATGCAACTTGCATAAATACAAGTGCGGGTGAATTTAATAAATAAGTTAGATTAATTTATTTGTAAGGATCAATTTAATTAAAAGGAGAGAAAGGGGAATTAATTAAATAAAGTGATTTATTTATTTAAAGGCTAGAAAAGGTTTAGGTGATTTTAATTAAATAAATTGAGTAATTGATTTAATCAAATAGATGAAAATGAAGAAATTAATTAAATAGAATTTAAGTAATAAGAGGAATGGGGTTAAAATAAATATTAAATATTTATTTAGTAAAGTGGTCAAATTTATAAGTCTACATTTTGCCCCTCTTTGAAGTGACGTGTGTCCACATGCTGATTCAAAGAAAATTTGCTGGAGATGGTACCAAAATTTGATTGATATGATGTTGTGTGTCAATGTCAATATGATGCCCCAGATGTAGATTTGAGGAACGATATTGATGATGACCCCTTGGGAGATGAATCAAGGATTTAGTGAAAAATTGTCAAGTTGATGAGCGTTTTTGAATTAATTGTGATATGAGATTAATGTTGGTAAGGTTAAAAATGAAAAAGTGGGAGTAAAATACATGCCCCACTTATTAACCTTTTTGATTTTACCCTATTAAAAGGTAAAAACTGACGTTGAAAAATCATTTGCACACTTGTCTCTTTGTGATTGTGACATTTGGAGCTCCGATAACGATGTCAATTTCATACTCCTCACACAGATTTGAGCATGTTAGGTGACACTGGAGACCCGCCACCTATGGACCACCAATAAGTGACCAAAATCCATATTTGTTTTTGATTAATTTTATTTATTTTGGTCACGTTTTTCAGTTTTGGGTTGGATTTTGCCAGTTTAGCGCGTAGGGTAGGTTGTCCAGCACATACGATAAGAGTGTTAGCACGTAGAAAAACTCTAGGAGGTTTAGCATCTGAGTGCCACATTATAGCGTGGGTGGGGGGGAGGGGGGGGTAGGTTAGCGCATAAAGTTTGCATAGAAGCACAATGGGTAGGCTAGGTAGCGCATAGGATAACTTATTGTGTTGGGTAAACAAGGTAGTGCAAATGGTGTGCCAGTTAGCACTTAGGATAACTTAGCATGTTAAGTGTGTTTTATAGCACATTGATCAAAAAAGTTAGCGCATAGGTGCCAGCTTAACGCTTTAGGCCTCGATTTAGCACGTAGGGTCCAAAGCTGGTAAAAAAAGCATTGTGAAGAATGCGTCATAAGTCAAATAGATTAGATAGATTGCATAAATGTCGATATTGGTCTGTTGATTGCTCTAATATGGTTCATGATCCAACATCAGTCCTATTTTGTGATGATGTCTAATTTTGATATGTTGTTGCATAACGATATGATTATGTAGTTGATATCGATCTTGTTTTGATATTAATTGCTTTTTGATTATGAGTTTCTTTCGATATGAGTCTTTTATTTTTGATATGGGTTTGATTTTGATTTCGATATGGATCCTTGATCTTCGATATGGGTCCTTGATTTTCGATATGGGCCCTTGATTTTCGATATGGGCCCGGATTGATTTCGATATGGGTTCTTGAGTTTGATTTCGATATGGATCCTTGATGTTCGATATGGGTCATGATTTATGATAAGAGTCATGATTTTGGATATGGGTCTTGATTTTTCGATATGGGTCCTGATTTTCGAAATGAGTCCTGATTTTCAATATGAGTCCTTGATTTTCGATATGGGTTTTGATTTTCGATATGGGTCCTGATTTTTTATATGAGTCATGATTTTTGATATGAGTCCTTGACTTTCGATATGGGTCCTGATTATCCATATGAGTCTTTGATTCTCGATATGGATCTTGATTTTTGATAAGGGTCCTAATTTTTGATAAGGGTCCTAATTTTTGATATGGTTCCTAATTTTCGATATGAGTCCCAATTTTCAATACGAGTCCCTGATTTTCGATATGGGGTGCGATTTTTGATATGGGTCCTGATTTTCGATATGAGTTTGATTTTCGATATGAGTTTGATATTCGATATGCTGTCCTGATTTTTAATATGAGTCCTGATTTTCAATATGAGTCCTTGATTTTTGATATGGGTCTTGATTTTCAATAGGGGTCTTGATTTTGGATATGAGTCCTGATTTTTGATATTAGTCTTGATTTTCGATATGAGTCCTAATTTTTGATATGAGGCCTGACTTTCGATATGGGTCCCGATTTTCGATATGAATCTTTAATTTTCAATATTGGGCTTCAATTTTGATATGGATTTTGGTTTTTTGATATGAGTCCCGATTTTTTATACGAGTCCTTGATTTGCGATATTGGGCAGGGTGTTATGTGGATGATTCAAGGAGACATCATCGTGTTCATAAAAAGATATGTTTTGCGGTAACGTCATATGGGCTACCATGGATTGAAGTTGATCAATATCCAAATTATTTAGAATGGTTGTTTTGATAAGTGGTTTTTCTAAGATATCCTTGTGTTTTGGTGAGAGTTTGAGTAACTCAAGTATATATATTTGAGTGGGAGTTCTCCGTAGTTGATCAACCAAGTTATATTGAGTTTTGGGGAGAGTTGTCGATGTTGATGTGTTCCCTTTTAAGAAATATTTTTGTTCTTTGGTTGTCACATTTATCGACACATGTTCTTGCTTGTCTTTGATTTTTATGACATTTACTTGTCCTTGGAATTGTTTGATGTTGATGCTTCTTCCTTATCGTAAGTTAGAAGAGGATTTTTGAAGGCTTCATGGTCAACATTTGTTTTGTGACCATCTATTGTTAAATCACCCTTGTCTATCAGGTCCTGAACTATGTTCTTCAGCCTCATGAAATCATTTGTGTTATGCCCTTTTTTTTGATGAAAATCACAATAATGTGAGTCATTCCACAAGGATGGTTTGACTTGAGGTTTAAAGTTGCTTGTGACTGGCAACGTGATGATTTTATTCACCAAGAATTCTCCAAATGTTGATTCTAAGGTTTTTCCTAAGGGCATGTATATGCATTGATATGGGAAAGTATTATTGTTGCCTCTCTGGTTTGTGTTGTTTCCTTTGTTAGTGTTGTTGTTGCCTTGATGATTTTTGTTGGTGTTTGAAGTTGAAACTCCTTGGTTGTTATTTCGTTGATAAGTGTTAGTGCCTTGATTAGTACTTTTTTTTTATCATTATTGGATGATGGGTTGCTTGATAACGTTAACACTGGTTGTTTAGACTTAACATTGTTGGCATAATTACTCCATCATTAACAATGTTTTTGTTCCTTGCCCAAAATAAGGATTTTTCTAAAGTGTTGTTATTGTTTTGATTGTTAAAGTTGTTAATGTTTGACGAATTAACACCTTCCTTAAAGAACTTCAATGTTCATTTCTTGATGCAAGCTTCCTCTACTTGGATACCATTTTCTATCAATTTTGCAAAATATGGTATGTATTGGAGTTTGAGTTGATAACTCATCTCACTATTCAGATTGTCGATGAAGGTTTGCACCTTTTACTTTTAAGGCACATCTTGGGGATATCTCGAGACCATGCACCTTCACCATTGCAGATACACCATGAATGTTTCATTTCTCTTTTGTTTTGTGTTACACACATCTAGTGTGGTGATTGCGTGTTGAATGTTATAGGAGTATTGTGTTATGAATTTGTTTACCAACTCATCAAATGATCAGATGGGAGGTGTAAGTTCAGACAACCACTCCATTGTTTGCCCTCCCAAACTTCTTGGGAATAATCTCATTAAGTATGTGTCATCGTGAGAAAATTCTAAGCTCATGGTACAAAATTATTGAATGTGATCACGGGGATCACTCTTCCCATCGTAATTGTCAAGTACTTTGGTATATCTGAATTTGGGGAGAAAGGTACCATGTTCAATCTCCTATCAAAAGGATAAGGAAAAATTTCATCCAAGTAGTATCATACCATGGTTCGTTGTTGCATGTCCTACATTTGTCTTTGTAGTGTTTGGAGTTGTTGTGTAAGAGCAGCCATGGGTGCATTTGTCCTTTGATGGGGAGCTTGCCCTCGTTCATTAAGATTGTCCTGATTGTGGGTATGGTCTTGTTCGTGGATGTTGTCCTATTTATTGGTGTGGTCTTGGTTGTGTATGTTTTCTTGATCATGTGCCTCTTCTTCTCTTTGTTATTCTTGATAGGCATAGTTCCTTGATCTCATTCTTGAAATTCTCTCATCTAAATTCTTTAAGTTTAATGAGTTGAAATCATTGGGAATATTGAATCCTTGTCTAGTTAGCATGAGTAGATATTTTTCCTTATCTTCTTCTATAAGTATTTCTACGAGTTTTTAGAAAGATAAATTATCTTGACATTCTTGGAGAAGTTCTTCGGTGATCTCTGTTTCTCCCATATTAGCATACTCATCAAAAGTATTGGATAGTCTACGACCCATACTTGATTCTAGTTGTGATTCCTTCTTCTTATTTATCTAAGATCGAGTGACAATGGGCTTTAATATATCTCTACCATGATGAAATCATTTTCTTCTATTGGGGTTCTTGGTGGAGTCTGTGGCTAAAGGAGAGCTTCGTTTTCAGTGATAAGAAATTTTAGAAACAAGGCGGGGTTAATACTTCCTCCACTATTAAGGGGTTGGTCAAATTATGCTTTCTAAATGTAAGCCCTACTTCTCAAAGGCTATTTGTAAAATTCATTTGTTTTTCCTTGGATATACAACCACATATGATGCAAGAATGAGCAATGTGATACAAAGAGTTGATGGTTGATATAGAGAAATTTATTCCTTTTGATAAGTGCCTTAGAACTAGGTTGTCTCTTCTTCAACTTAATTTTTTGATGAAGACTTCTTCTTCTAAAAATATGAGGAGTGGTCATACACAAATGATCAAATGTCTATGTTGATATTGATGTTGGATATGGATACTTCATTTTGAAAACTCAAGTTTACCTTATCAAGTAGAGGTTTACTTTGATTCTCCTCCATGACAAAGTGTGTCAAATGATATGGATAATGAAAACAAAAATATTGAAAGATTAAATGAATTCAACCACAAAACCCTAGCCTCACAACAACAAAGATCCACTATAACATATGAAGATTACCTCGTAAAATGCAAATCAACAAAACCACAAATATTATACCATCACATGTCCACTAGGGTTTAAATATCCATTCTTCATATCTCCATTGATCTTGCTTGATATATTTGCTCTCAAATTTTATGTGTGCACAAGAGCTCAACAAAGAACAGAAACATGATTGATAGCTTGATCACAAAAAAACTTGATTGCAAAAGATTAATTAGACAATTAGAATTCTTATTACACAATTAGGGTTCATAATGAAGAATAGTATCCTCTTATATAGAAGACACTATAGGAAATAGAGGGATAAGATTAAGAGGTGTAAAAGATAAATGATCGGCTAGGATTAAAGGGTAGGTAGAAGAAATTATAAAATGATAAAGGGGATAGGTAGTGTAGGAATTAAGAGATGAACGACATGTGTCATGGGTAGAAAAGGCTAATGAATTAATTAAATAAATTAAGATTTATTTAATTAATAGAGGAAATGGGATCGATTAAATAAATAAAAGTATTTATTTAATTTAGGAAAATGATAATTTAAATAAATAAAAGTATTTATTTAAATAAGAAAAGGATTAGAAAAGGATAAATGAATTAATTAAATAAATAGAGATTTATTTAATTAATAGAAGAATTAGGATAAAATAATTAAATAAATAAAAATATTTATTTAATTAGACAAGACAATTTGAGGTGTCTACAAGTATTGTTTTGAAAGTATTCATTGGATGGTGGAACTTTGATCACTATTCTGATACTATAGAATGTTCACTATACGCTATGTTGCCTCTCCAGTAGGCTATTGTAGACTGTTGGATAATAAAATTGTAAGATAGGTTATGCGATAATATGCCATAGTTACACGCTGATGCTTGGAATGAAAGCGCTATAATATGCTTTCAACGTGCTAGGTTGATTCTTGTATGCACTACACTGATGTTGACAAGTGCTATCTGAAATTTTACCAGTATGACATTGGTCATGCGCTAATTTGAGTGATGAAAGCACTAAGTTTTGGTTTAAATGTGCTACTGAATGTTTGAGATGCGTCAGTTTGTTGCTCCTATGTGCTAATTGTCCTGATTTATCTGTTTGATTCTTTTACTGTGATGTTGTAAAATAACAATTGTCATTTGATGGATAATTATTTGAAAATGACTCGAAAAAATGACATATAGAAGAGATAACAATTTGTCTATGCTAAACAAGTAGTGTATGTTGTTTTGAGGATGTTTTTAAATCCTCGATGTTTTAACTGGTTTGGATTACAAACAAGACATATCAAGAAGATTCTTTATTAAAAGGTCATCAACAATATCATAGCCCACTAGTTTTGATACTTTGCCAACTCAAACAGCCTTGTCACCCCTTAAAGGGTGCCCATTTTTTTTGCTGTTTTCTAGAAATTAACCCAAAGTGAATTGCTTCACAATTGAGTAGTTATCTTAGGAGATATATGGTGAGTGATATTGGGGGTGGATTCTTCCCCACCCTTGCACTATGATATTGCCAATGTTTGGAGACTGACTCGGCTAGAAGTTTCTAATGCTAAGGTTCGTAATCAAGCTTCCGTTCGGTCTTTAGTGATAAACTCCCTCAGGAGGCTTCCAAACCTTTAGAAAAAATGCTTTACTTATATTAAAGATACCGTGGAAAGACTAATCACTAATCAACCTCTACATTTGATTATAGTGGGTTGGAATACCCCACAAAGCAATTTGTTGTCTAACTAGAAAGTTGAAATTCTAGTCAGCAAAAAAAGTAAAACACATTTGCTTGAAAATAGAAATCACGTTGCAAAATAAAAGGAAAGATTGATTGTTTTTTACCTTTGCAATAAAATGAAAATTTGATGTTCTTTTTATAGCCCAAATGAAGTGTTTTCCCTAATCTTGTGAGAAAGTAAATGTGTTTGATTTTGTTGTTCTTTTTAAACTTGCAATGAGATTCCATTTTAAGTCCAAAAGAAAATTCAATTTGTTTTAAGCCCAAGATAAAATTAGGTTGGTTTTAACCAAAGGGAAATGAGTTCTTTTAAAACCAACTTGAAAAGACTGGAACAATCAAATTCCTAAATCTAACTCCACCAACCTACAAGGAAAGATTAGTAATCTGCAATAAAAGGAAGTTAGTGAAAAATTAAAACCTTAGGCAGGCTTACACAAGCCTAATTTGCTAACTCTCTTATAAACTGTCATTTTTGTCTGTCAGACTTCTGCACAGATGTGCTACAGAATGGTATAAAAGCGCTAAAGGTTGACTCATATGCGCTAATCTAATTCCCGAATGTGCTACACTAATACTTCTATGCATAAGAAAGAAATAGAGAATGTTATGCACTAAAATATAGTTCAAAAGCTCTAGAAGATGGGTCCTATGCGCTAAACATTGCAATGAATGCGCTCCTATTTACCACAAATACACTAAAGTATACTCCACATACGCTAAAAGGGTATTCTCGCATTATTATAATCCTATGCTACACAAAAAATGATGTTATTTATGGGGGCATGCCCCATGGTGGGCATCGAAAATGTATGCGGGAAAATGCGGTGACGAAAACGAACAACTCAAATGCAAAAGACACACACACCAATGAGACTCTTGGTATAAGTATTTAAACTAATCCAATTAGTTCAACTTCCGAACGGGTGTCCCATTGTTCTCTATCTCACAGGATCCCTAAAGTCAATGTTTTCCTCTCAGATCATTGAGCAAGTGACTTAGGAATGACAACTTCAAGAACAAGTGATATTTGATTTTTGTGCATGAAAGCATTCTAAGATATATATGATATTTAGAACTATGATGATTAAGCTAGTATTAAGATGATGATGTGATAAAATATTAGCAAATTATCCTAGCATGATATACTATCCTAACATGAATATCTTATGAATATCTCTATTGATTGTTTGTTGAATTAGTTTGTAGATCTAGGTTAGTGGTTAGATCATTTAAGATTCACAAATAGGTTTAACTTTAGCATATAAAGGAGGGATATGGGATTTAGGAAGGATGGAAGAAGTAAAATTGTCTTAGTATTTTATTTTATTTGGATGGCTTCTAAGATGCCTAGCTCGTCAAGACCTAACCCTTTTCTTTGATAGCACATATTTTGAAAAATCCATTGTCTACAATGGTATATTTGTTGTTTTGGAAACAAAATGCGAGTCCATTTTGAGAGGAACATGACATGGAAGGAATAGTAGAATCATTGAGAAAACCATATTAGATGAATGTGGAGAACACATTTGATAGGGGAGGGGTTCATGGGTACCTTGATTCGGAGTGATGTGACTTTGATCTTGACTTGGGAGGAATCATGAGGAGGATTATGGGGGATTTCTTGATCTTCAAATGAAAAGGAATCATTACATGGGATGAAAGGGATAAGATGGGAATCATGGTATTGGTTAAAGTCATTAGATGGAGTGGGAAGGACACTTTTATCTTTACATGGGAGGGGGATCTCTATTTTCTTGCTAAATGGTAGGATGTTTAAATGGAAGGGGAATATTTTGGATGTTATGATAAAGCATAGGATCTTTATCAAAGATTAGATTCTTATGGATACCATGATTAGACATAGGATCTTGACAAACATTATCTTATCATGGTTATCAATTTTTTTTTGATGGAGTGAATAGTGGTGTTTAATCTAAGGTTTTTGTCATGGACATGATCTTGATTTAGGCTAGGGTAGTTTTGAATTTGATTTATAATAATCTCTTTGAATGTTTTTATTTATCTTGATGTTGTGGTGGAGAAGTATGGGATAAACTATTCAATTTGGATGGATGAAGATATGAGAGATGGAGGTGGATGCACGATATGAGTAGATTGCACATCTTTATTTGTGTTTCAAGGGTTATTCTCCTTTACTAATATTCCTTGTAGGAAATAACAAAAGCCATTTGATGGAGTGGATTTATAATTTTGGAGCGATAAGGATTGTAAGGATGTTGGTAGGATTTAATGAGAACTTTGGATGCTAGTTTGGTTTTCTTTGTTAAAGGAAAGCGAAGGATGAACCAAAGAAGGTGGGGATGATGAAAGTTTTATGAAAATACTAAGGAGATATTTAAACATGGCCTCTTTTTCATTATTGAAGTGATAATTGGGCGTAAAATTGGTGAAGGCCTAGCAATAGGTAAGGAGATATTCTTAGATGTTAGAAGAGGTAGATGATGGAAATTGCATGGATGTAAAGATGTAGGAGGTGATAGAGTGAAATAAGAAGTAGAAGATTTAATAGATTTTTTAATTGCGGGTGAGGATAAGGATTTGGAGATGGGGATTTGCAACATGGATGGGGTTGGAGGAGATCATTGGATGGGGGTTAGGCTTCCCTTTTCAAAAGAATAATAAGAAATAAGAGATGGATTGCAATTTGATATAGTTTTTTGACGTCAAATGGATAGAGATATAGTAGATAGGTATAAGGCTATGGGATTCACTTAGTAAATATGTTGGGGTAAGATATCTAAATAGGTTGACGGTGGATAACATTGAAATAACATATTTTAGGTTTCTACTAGAACCCCACAAAACCTTTAAAAATAAGTTGAAAGGCCCTAATTTCCCTATTCTTTTAGAATGAATATATTTGAATGGTAAGGAAAAGGTGTTCACTAAAGTTGATTTTATTCATTCTATCCCCCTTTTTGGAACCCCATTCCCTATTGTAAATATTCCCCTTCTCCACTAGTCAACCCCAAACCCATGATTACCTATTTGGAATGGTCAATTCCCCAAGAGAGAATATCAAAAATTTGTTCAAGTGTGTTGATGTTTATAAATTGCTAATTAAATAGTTTTTAATATAAATCAATCAGATTAGAACCACTAAGATGGCTTTTAGGATGAAAACCCCAAGATGTGCTATTCCTTCTAATATTGACCAAATAATTTTATAGCTAAAATTCTACCCAATACAAAATTTGTGTGATCAATAGAAAAAAATAAATTACAGGTTGTCAAATATTAAGTAAATAGGGAGTATGACATTAAAAATAAATAAAAGAAGCTTGAATAATATAGAAAATGAGCTAAAGTAGATCAATGGTATTTTGTAGAATACTAGTCCCATAGATAGAACTCGTAGCTAAAAAAATTAAACTTATAGATGATGACAAGCACAATAGGGACCACCTAACTTCTAAATCAATTTCCCTATAAAAGCTATTGAAACTACTAAGACCTTGTCTAAAATACTCTTTTATTTATGATCTTTCTCTTTGTTTTACCTTTTTTTCATGAGAGCTATATTTTTGTTCAACTAAAATATTCTTGATATTCTTTTTTGTAAAAGTTTTAAAAACCTTAAAAACCCATTTTTTTCATCTTTCTAAAAAAACACTTTATCGTTTCTATTTTCTTCTTGCCTCCATTTATTACACTTATTAACATTTGATAAAAAAATATAAAACAGATTCTAAAAGAGACATGAAACCTTTTAGAAACAAGAGATCAACTAAATTTATATAGAGAACCCTTTTAAGAATTCTATTCGCATAACATTTTTTGAGATAACTTTAAGCTCTCTTTTAAAATGGTGAAATTTTTGGTTGGTTCTTTTCTTAAGCTCGTTCTATTTACACTATCTAGTAACATCTGTGTAAGTATGTTTTTGAAACTAGGGTTACGACCATAATATGAAAATCAAAGGTGACTTATTTGAAGAAGGCGCCAACCAGAAAAGGCACGTACCAGTATAAGTTTGTTGAATGCTCGAACATGAATCGACTGTGTGACCATGAACTGAGCACTTGACCATGGTGATGCCATGTGGATCCGAGGTGGAAAGTATGTTGTGCTCGGTGAAGTCTCCATTGGAACAATAGATAAAACTATCAGTTGACATTAATGAAGTAGCCACAAAGCGTGGGATGATAATTGACTGAGGTGGCTGGAGAAAGAAAGGATGACGAAGGAATATCAGGGAGAGGTGGCGCTTGAATCAATACGAAGGAAATCTGATCTTAAGATGATCTCAAAGAGGAAAAAAACCAGGCGCTTGTATTTGTCATTGAATTTCAAAGTGGAAAAACCTGTACATTATTGCTATCTTCGGCAAACATGTGTTGGGTAATGGAAAATATGTATAGATGCATCCCTGGGAGTATAGGTGATCGACACATGATAGACTAGACAAGATCTAATGCATATTGTATCTGGTAATGGAAACCCTAAGCGTTCAAACTTTCAATAACATTTTGGTAGGAAACAAATGGTTAAAAAGATGAGCTTTAGATAGAGCAAGTGTTGTTGCTACAACATAAGAGAAAGGTGATACAGCTGTCGAAGAGCTAGTGAGAACAACACGGAAAGTATTTGTGAGAAAAGTGTTGATGAATAGTTGAAGCATAGCAGATCGGTAATAAGTGCATTGAACAGAAAGGTTATAAATCGACAGAAGGAGTGTCTGACAAGAAGTGTGATTGAGGGTGAGTTAAGAAAAGGAAGACCATGTGAGCAAGGATCGTAAAAGGTGATCAATAAAGTAGAGTTGTAGATCAAGAAAAGAGAAACCATACTGGTAAGACCGAAACTGATAGAGCAGGTTATTGTAAGGTTGTAAAACTTCATTTGCAATATAGATTTCATATGTGTATCTAAGCTTTGTACTGTGATTCACTTAGTCGTATCTTAGTGTAGGGGTTGTAGCTCCTTTAGGTAGTATCCTATAAATTATGCAGGGTTTGGTGCTCATAAATTAGGGGTTGATGCTCCTTGGGTTGGTGCCCTAAATTTTGTATGAGAATCTCATTGTGAGGCTGGATTGGAGCAGAAGATCTTCAATAGCTATTCTCACCGAGGTTTTTCCCACATTGGGTTTTCCTCGTATATATCTGGTGTTGTGTGTTGCATCTTTGTTTAGGTGACATTTGAGTATTTTAGCAAATCCTTTTTACACACCTGGGTTGCACTTCTTATGATGTCGATTAACACTCAGGTTGTTTCATTTACTGGTATCTTCCCTCTTTGAAAGTAAAAATTAAAATCATTGATTCACCCCCCTCTAAGTGATCCATTGTGTCCAACAATTGGTATCAGAGCCTAGGTACCCTGTTTTGACAAAATATTTCTCTTACTTGGGTAGATCTTGTCAAGTGTTCACAATGGCAAGAAATGAATCAGCCTCCTCAAAATCTTCCATGTTCGATGGTACCAACTATGCCTTTTGGAATAGAAGAATGGAAACCTGTTTGTCATCTCTAGGTTGTGATGTATGGAGGTCGGTTGTAAGTGGATATATAGTTCCTAATAACCCCCCTACTGATCCAGATACAAAGAAGGAATATGAGAACAATGCTAAAGCCAAGATTGCCATTCTTCGTGGGTTATCCGATAATGAGTTTGTTAAGGTCATGCACTGCTCTTCTGCAAAGGAGACCTCGACTAAGTTGCAGAATTTATTTGAAGGTGATGTCAAAGTCAAGGAAGACAAGCTGTAGACCTTGAGAGAACAACTTGAGGGTTTGAAAATGAGAGATGAAGAAAATATTTCCGACTATCTCCGAAGGGTTAATGAAATAACATACACCATTAGAGGGCTTGGAGAAGAAATACAAGATGAGGTAATAGTGAGGAAAGTGCTTAGATCTCTCACATCTAAGTATGATACAAAGGTTTCAACATTAGAAGAAGCAAACGATTTGAATGTCTTTACAAAGGATGAGTTGTATGGCTCCCTAACTGCTTATGAATTGAGGACTGTTGGTACTGATGCTGTGAAGAAAGAAGCTGCATTCAAGACACCAAGAAAAGGAAAAGAAGAATATGCTCATGATGCAACTGGTGAAGACTCTGATGAGATCATGGAAAACTTTGTTAGAAGACTCAAGACAAGTTTAGGTAAATATAAAGAAAATCTTCCTTTAAAACGTTTCAACTATGGAAAGTTTGGACATTTTGTTGCTAAATGTCCATATGGTGAGAAGAATGAAGACGATCAACCAAAAGGTAGAAAATCATTTAGTAAGGATAAGAAGAAAAACGTCTATCGGTATGGTAGAAAAGGCTACCGGAAGAAGAGAAGTCTTTACACTCATGAAGATGATATCACTGATGAGGAAAGTGCCTCAGATGACTGCTGTAGTGATGATGAAGTAAGAGAAAACCTTTTTATGGCTCAAGAGGTACCAGTACCTAAAGAAGTAGAAGATGAAGAGCAACAAGGTGAAGTAGATCTTAAAGAAGAACTCATTAGTGCCTTAGGTGAGCTAAAGAAAACAAGAAAAGAGCTAAAGAAGGTAAAAATGGCTCCAGCTAAAGAACAAGAGTTGTTGGAACAATATCTTGAAGAATCCTAGAAAACTATTGCAGATCTAAAACTTAAATTGGAAGAGGCCAAGAGAATATGTGAAGTCACCGACACCAATATAAGTGAAAAGGAAAAGGAACATCATAATCTAGAAGCAGAAATAGTGAAACTCTACAAGGACTTGGAGAAAACTCAGGAAGAAATAAAAGTGAGAAGCAAGTATGAAGGCAACATTGAAGCTTTGGAGAAGATGCTGAGAAAACAAAATCAATCCAACGATAACAGTGGCTTGGGCTTTCTAAAAGGTCAAATCTCAAATAGAAAAGACAAGATGGATAAGGAAATTCAATTCACTTCTACTAAGGAAGGTGAAGAGAAGAAGTCATTTAGAGTGGGGAAGGATACTGGAAAATAGACATATGTAGATGCTGCTAGAAATCGATACACAAACTGAGATGCTAAACCAATGAACCAGAGACCATACTCAATGCACCAACATGAAGAGCTAAGGAGAAATGTAGGCATTGATCATGGAGGTTTCAAAAGGGTTAGAAGCATGAAAGGAAGCATCCTGGTGAGGAAACCATTTAAAGGTTCAAGACAACCTAACCGGTGTACCAAAATTTCATGGTTATTGTCATAAGTGTAACAAGTTCAGTCATAGATTGGCAGACTATAGGAAAATGAATGTCAATCCTAGTTTTAAAAGTAGAAACTCATTTTCTACATTACAAGGTACAAACATCTTTTGTTATAATTGCAAAAAAGTTTCGACACAAGAGTCATGATTGTAGAAGTAACACACAAATGTCCTACAAGAATGTATTGAGTACATCTTTTGGTGCTAATGTGAAATTCTGTAAGTGTCAAAATTTTGGTCACATAGCTAAGCACTGTAAGCTGAGAACTGAAAAGCAAAAGGGAGTTGTACCAGATGAAAAGCTGAAATTAAAACCAGAACACAAAGTGACAGAAGAGGAAAAGAAAGAAAAGAAACCGGTTTGGGTAGAGAAGGAGAAAAACAAGACGAAGTCTAGCCTGATTGTGCAAACTGCTCTAGATGCTGAAAGGAGGCATTTATGGGTAGTTGAAAGTGGTTGCTCAAATCACATGATGAGAGATAAGAAAAAGTTTACCAAGATAGATGATTGGAATGGTGGTTCAGTTAGGTTCGGTGACAATTATTCCATCAAGATCAAAGGTCGGGGTACACTGAATATTGATGGGATGCTCAAGGCTCATGATGTGTACTATGTGGAAGGTTTGAAACACAACCTGCTAAGTGTAAGTTAGATGTGTGACAAAGGGTACAAGTTCTCATTTGACTCTACCAGTCGCCAGATAAGGAAACAAAGTATCAATTAGGTGGTAGAAGTAGGAAAGAGAACAAAGGGTAATGTCTACAATTTGAAAGAATGCTATGAGTCCCAGTGCATGATGGGATAGTTTGATGAGAGTTGCCTATGACATTGGAGACTAGGCCATTTGAATTTTGACAATTTGGTGAAGATAAGTGAAAACCAACATGTGAGAAACATGCCTCAGATTATAAAACCGGCAAGTACATTATGTGATGAATGTGTTAGAGGTAAATAAGCAAACGTTAGTTTTAAAACAAGAAAGTATAACACCTCAAGACCTCTGGAGTTGATACATACTGACTTATCTGGCCCAACACAGACAAGAGCTTTGACAAGAGAAAGGTATTTCATGTTGTTCATAGATGATTACTCAAGAATGACAAGAGAAAATGAAAGTGGACATCGGTTAAAGTGCTTAAGATTTGACCAAGGTGGAGAATTTTCTTCACATGGATTTGTTGACTACTGTGAGAAACATGGAATTTGAAGACAGTTTTCAGCTACAAGGACACCTTAGCAAAATAGGGTGGTGGAAATAAACAATAGGATAGTGAAGGAGATGGCCAGGACAATGTTGAATGAGGCTAAGATATGGGCTAGTGCAGGACCAAGGGGGGCCAGAAAGTGGCGATGTGAAAAAAATAGCCTTCTTCACTCACCTAAAAACGCGAAAATCCGTGTGACTTTTTGTTTGGCCTAGGTGTCAGTACACCTTGGCTTGGTAATTACCTATGCAAATCGAATATCCGATTAAATCGGATATCCGATTTTTATTTGTAATTTTAATTTTAAAAATATATTATATGTTACATATTATATAATATATAATCTATTATTATATTATATAATATATATTATATAATAATATATATAATATAATATAATATAATATTATATATAATATAATAATGTAATATTATATTATATATAACATAATAATGTAATATTATATTATATTATATATAATATAATATATTTTTTATAATATTATATTATATTATAATATAATATAATATAATATAATATCATATGTATTTTATTATATTATATAATATATTATATTATATTATATATAATATAATATAATATTATAATATAATATTATATTATAATATAATATTATATTATAATATAATATAATATTATAATATAATATTATATTATATTATATTATATTATATTATATATAATATAATATTATAATATAATATTATATTATATTATATTATATTATAATATTATATTATATTATATTATAATATAATATAATATAATATTATATTATATTATATTATATATAATATAATATAATATTATATTATATTATAATATTATATTAAATTATATTATATATATAATATAATATAATATATAATATAATATAATACAATACATATTATATTATATTATATTATATTGTATTATATTATATATTATAATATATATAATATAATACAATACATATTATATAATATAATAATATATTATATAATATATTATTATATTACATATGTTATTTAAAAATAATTTAAGTATAAAAATCGGATATCCGATTTTCTGAGACTTTTATATTTTGACAGTGGCAGCCCATGAGTCATTTTTAACTCACAAGCCGCACGATTTCATCACAATCCGATATCCAGTTTTTTTGACAAAAAAATTGCTAAAAGATAGATTCAGAGGTAAAAATTTTATCGTTTTGAATCATTTTCATTCATTTTTTGTATTTTTTGTTAATGTTTATTTGATTTTTCATTGAAAATATGGTTTTTTTTATGGAAACTAGGTTTTTTAAAATCAAATACCTAATTGTTTAAGTTTGTTAACTAAATTTAATTGTTTACATTCAATTAGGTTAAAAAATGGGGGATAACAATGAAAACACTGATGAACCACAACTGCAACAACCAAACCCTCATTTGCCAAACCCCCCCCTCAATTCAGGATTTGATTGCACAAAATTTGAATGAATTGAGGGGGATTGCAGAAGTATATTTGTAGGATCCCTCGTCTAAACCCGATGTTTGATCCTCTCACATCGATCATAAAAAGTATGGAAACCATGACTGAGGAGCACAATTCCACCCTTTTGTGGCGAGATTCTATGAGGGAAAAATATGCAGATGGCTTGTCGTATAAGGATATCAAGGATCTTGAGATATCCAAAGCCGAAATTGCCTCATTGTTTGTCAATCCCTGTACTGGTCAGCCCCGTAGATCCCAAGAAAACAAAACTTTCTATTAAATGGTGCACAAATAATGGGATGTGAAAAACTTTTGGGATCATTGGTGGATGGTTTTCGACAAACCACCCAACAATAATCTTGATATCCCCTTCTATTTTATAAAAAAAATTTATGCTAAGTTTGTTTTACACAAACATGTGAACTACTTTGACATCCAACCTTTCCAGGGTGTAGGTTTAGGTATGCCCCAAAATAGACCTAGGGCAGTCAGAGTAGTCCAAGGCCCGTATGTCCCCCCTCCTCCTGTTGATCCCCCACCTGCAGTGCAACATCCTAATATCATTCGTGAGGTGGCTGCACAGACCATATCAGCTATTCACTCTTTGAGTAGCCTTTTGGTTTCTCAGGCTGCGTCAGTAGCTCATCCTACTCTTGATGGTAGCGGTGCATCCGATGGCGTTGACACATCATCCTCGGCTCCACACATATGTGTGCCCCATAGTTGTGTCATGTGTGGGCACGTGTGCTTGGGTCCAATAGGAGAGCCCATCGATCATCCTATGGACAGTACAGATTATGAGGTGCATGAGATGCATGATGCACAGATGTTATTACATAGACTGGAGGATAACCTAGGGAGTTCTCACATGCTAGAGGCAAGGAGGCACCGTCATCATACTTTGATGATGTAGTGGTAAGATTTGTATTTTCACAGTTCATGTTATATTTTAATTAAATATTTATAAAATTAGATAATATTAAGTACTAATTTTTATTTACATGGTTTATTTAACAGTTGATGACCGAGGATGAGTTGAGACAGATTCAAGTGGGCACCTTGTTGGCCATTTCATTTGGCCTTGATAGCTTGACGATACATATATTATTGCACCTAGTCGTTTGTATTTTATTGTACATACATGGTCATCATTTATATTGGTATTAATTAGATTATGTAGTAACTTGCATGTATATCTTATTTTACTCTTATAGGGCACAAGCAACATGAGTGCAGGGCAGTGTGATTTAGGATCTAGTAGTGCAGTTGGAGACAAGGGAAAGGTAATTGAATGCAAATATGGTTGAATGAATAGTTTAAATAACTTATAGTGATTATACATGTCTAGACATAGATTGATAGTTTCATATACTTGTTGTGTATATATACAGAGAATTCTTGGCTTCACATCCTTGATGACTACACCCCTGTATACCTGAAGAAGAAAAAGAGATGGCTCGAGTAGATGTGTGTTTATTTTATTTTTTGATTAGTAGATATAATTTGTTATTATCAGTGACAATTATATGCTAACTCGTATCAATGTAATGTTTATGAACATATGTAGGTTGTGTATGAAAAATATTCAAAACATATCTCCTCTACTGAAGACATACATCAAGAGTCCTGCATGCAAAGCTGAAGAGAAAACGTGGAGATGAGGTAAACATGGATAGTTCAATTATAGTTCATTTTTATGTTAACTTTTCAAATGTGAATTATTTAATATAACTAATATTAATCGTGGTTTGTTTTTCTTGTGTAGGATCCTTCAGAGCTGAGCAATGCGGCGAAGAGGATAGATTTTGATGATCCATCAACAGCTTAGGATGTTATAGATAGTTTTGGGATTCTTACATGTCTAGTTGGCATGTATATTTTGTGTATGGACATACATTCACGTATTTAGACATACATTTTGTTTTCAGTTGGCATTTATGCCATATTTATGTATGGACATACATTTGTAATCATTTGACATTTTTATATATACAGAAGTTGATATTCGATCATATGAATTGTTGCTCATCTATGCGTGGTGTTATCATGGAAATATTTAATCTTCAGTCCAATAATTAACAATGGTTAATAATGGCTATTTAATGAACAATACAATTCATTTCATTTCATCATAAGTGTTGTTTTTATAATGAACAATATAATTCATTTAATGAACAATACAATACAATTCATTTAATGAACAAAAACAATTCATTTAATCAACAATAAAATACAATTCATTCAATGAACAATACATTTCATGAACAATACAATTCATTTAATGAACAATACAATACAATTCATTTAACGAACAATACTTGATACAATTCATTATTACCCTATGCATGGTCCCTATTTTGCCCCCCACCTTAGTCGAAACGCTTGGAGTTTTATTAGGGCAGCAATTTTTCAGTTGGCGAAAAAATCGTCAGTCTCACTCAATGGAATGTTGTCGCGTGGCCCGATTTCTCATTCTGCTCGTCGACATGACGAACCGTCAGCTCTGACATGTCTAGTTAGGCATATCCAGTATTGCTTCATGATCAGAAGTAGTCACTGTCCATAGCTCTTTGGTCTTTGGTTTTGCTTGATGCTTCAACAACTTGACATTTGTAGCTATAATAAGGTGTGAATACATTATAATGGTTTTGTGTCTCTCATAGTCTTCAAATGCAGGTATGCCATTCTTTCTAATCATGTATGTTCGCAACCAAGTTCCCACAACAACAACTGAACCTATAGGATATGTGAACCCATCATCATCTGTCACTGGTTGTGTTAGCTTTTGTTTTCCCTATACACATCGTGCCAACCAATATTCTGATCTCTCTTCATTCCCTTGCAGTGCAACAGCTACAAAAACATGTCCTGGCTATACAAGATCTGATAGATGATCATACTCAAGTGAACTTTACATGTCATCATTTGACAAGGATATAGTTTGAGATAAAGGAGTTAGATAGTGGGGAACCCACGTATCAACCCACTCACTTGACTTGCACTGATCCCAATCACACCGATGACAACTCTGACAAAAATAAACCAATGCTCATGTCCAAATGGTCCATGTACTTGTAGCTGAGCTAAGAAATGAATGCATCTTTGAAGAATCTTTAATTGTTTGACAATCCAATCTATCTCCCACTGTTCCCCTCCTCAACCAACCAAAAGAATCTACTCACTGCTGAATCAAGAGTACCTCCATGTGACAATCCTGAAATACACCAATGAACAATAGAATGTGCATCAGAGAAATTTGCACCTGAAATCCTCAATTGCTCCTTAACTAGAGCTCTCTTCAAACATGCACCTACTCCATCATTCTCTCCCTTCCCATGCCCTGCCTCAAAAAAACACCAAATATGAGGTATACGCCTCTCCAAATGCATTCTACTCAACCAATAAAACAATACGAGCATTCTTGAATTGACCCGTATAGTGTATCTGACCATATTATATGTCGGTCAATTGCAATATCTTTCTCATGCAAGAACTCAAAAATATTCTTGAAATAATGTTGCACATACTCGACAGGAGTGTGATCTATCATCACTCATATAAAAATGACCAAGTTTAAGTAACATTAGCAATATTTAACAGAATGCCGATGACTACTACTCCCCATTTCCCTCCACACATATGCTCCTTCATGATTGACAATGTAAGTTTTCACTTTAAGAATCTCCCAAAAGTACAAATTTGTCTCTAGCTGTCTGCAACCACGTGATCCTCGACAGAAAACATAGGACCTAGACTGTCAGCCATTGGAATCTACAGAATGGCCCACAAACCCTTTTTTTTCTTGGTTTTTAGTACTAATATCGGATAAAATCGGATATCGGATTTTATCCGATATCCAATTTTTGTACAGAAATATGTGGTCCCCAAAAAAAATTCCCATTGCCACCACTTATGAACTAAACTGCCACATGGCAGAAATCTGATATTTGATTAAATCAGATATCAGATTTTACTGGTCATATTTTAGAGAGAGAGGGATAGAAGGAGAGGGAGAGAGGGAGAAAGAGAGAGAGAGGAGAGGAGAAGAGAGAGAGAGAGAGAGAGAGAGAGAGAGAGAGAGAGAGAGATGAGAGAGAGAGAGAGGAGAGAGGGAGAGAGGGAGAGAGAGAGAGAAGAGAGAGGAGGAGAAGAGAGAGAGAGAGAGAGAGAGAGAGAGAGAGAGAGAAGAGAGAGAGAGAGAGAGAGAGAGAGAGAGAGAGAGAGGGAGAGAGAGAGAGAGAGAGAGGAGGAGAGGGAGGGAGAGAGAGAGAGAGAGAGAGAGGAGAGGGAGAGAGAGAGAGAGAGAGAGGAGGAGAGGGAAAGAGAGAGAGAGAGAAGGAGAGGAAGAGAGGGAGAAGGACATGATTTGGTGTCTTAAGGGGTCCTATCCTGTCGTTAGGGATCATATTGTGTCCCATGAACCCTTATCACCTCTTTGGACACCATATGACCCCTAGTGACACCATATTGGGTTGCTTTGGGTCATATTGTGTCCTAAGGGGTCATATTGTGTCTTAAGGGGTCCTATGGTGTGCCAAGACACCATATGACCCCTAACGACACCAAATCATGTCGTTAGGGGTCATATTGTGTCCTACAACCTCGTAAGAGACAATATGACCCCTAATGTTATGATTTAGTGACTTAAGGGGTCCTATGGTGTTGTTAGGGGTCATATGGTGTCCATAGGGGTCATATGGTGTCTTGGGAAACCATAGGACCCCTTAAGACACAATATGACCCCTTAGGACACAATAGAACCCAAAGTGACCCAATATGGTGTCATTAGGGGTTATATGGTGTCCTAAGACATAATAAGGGTTAATGGGACACCATATGACCCTTATGGACACCATATGACCCCTAACGACACCATAGAACCCCTTAAGACACCAAATGATGTTGTTAGGGGTCATATTGTGTCCTACGACCCATAGGACACAATATGACCCCTAACGACATGATTTGGTGTCTTAAGGGGGTTCTATGGTGTCGTTAGGGGGTCATATGGTGTCCATAGGGGTCATATGGTGTCTTGGGACACCATAGGACCCCTTAAGACACAATAGGACCCCCTTAGGACACAATAGGACCCCTTAGGACACAATATGACCCAAAGCGACCCAATATGGTGTCATTAGGGGTCATATGGTATCCTAAGAGGTCATAAGGGTTCATGGGACACCATATGACCCCTATGGAAACCATATGACCCCTAACGACACCATCGGACCCCTTAAGACACCAAATCATGTCGTTAGGGGTCATATTGTGTCCTACGACCCCGTAAGACACAATATGACCCCTAATGTTATGATTTGGTGTCTTAAAGGGTCCTATGGTGTCTTGTGACATGATAAGACCCCTTAAGACACCAAATTATGTCGTTAGGGGTCATATTGTGTCCTACGACCCCATAAGACTCAATATGACCCCTAACGACATGATTTGGTGTCGTAAGGGGTTCGATGGTGTCGTTAGGGGATATGTTGTCCGTAGGGGTCATATGGTGTCCCATGAACCCTTATGACCTCTTAGGACACCATATGACCCGTAATGACACCATATTGGGTTGCTTTGGGTCATATTGTTTCCTAAGGGGTCATATTGTGTCTTCAGGGGTCCCTATGGTGTCCGAAGACACCATATGACCCCTAACGACACCATAGGACCCCTCAAGACACCAAAATCATAAAATTAGGGGTCATATTGTGTCTTACAGGGTCGCTAGGACACAATATGACCTCTAACAACATGATTTCATGTCTTAAGGGGTCCTATGGTGTCGTTAGGGGTCATATGGTGTCCATAGAGGTCATATGGTGTCCCATGAACCCTTATGACCTTTTAAGACACCATGTGACCCCTAATGACACCATATTGGGTTACTTTGGGTCATATCGTGTCCTAAGGGGTCATATTGTGTCTTAAGGGGTCGTATGGTGTAAATATGACCCCTAACGACACCATAGGACACCTTAAGACACCAAATCATGTCATTAGTGGTGATATTGTGTCCTTATAGGGTTGTAGGACACAATATGATCCCTAACGACATGATTTGGTGTCTTTAGGGCTCATATGATATCCAAAGGGGTCATATGGTGTCTTGGGACACCATAGGACCCCTTAAGACACAATATGACCCCTTCGGACACAATATGACCCAAAGCGACAAAATATGGTATCGCTAGGGGTCATATGGTGTCCTAAGAGAGCATAAGGGTTCATGGGACAGCATATGACACCATAGGACCTCTTAAGACACCAAATCATGTCGTTAGGGGTCATATTGTGTCTTAATGGGTCGTAGGACACAATATGACCCCTACGAGATAATTTGGTGTCTTAAGGGGTCTTATGGTGTCATAAGACACCATATGACCCCTAACGACACCAATTGACCCCTTAAGACACTAAATCATAACATTAGGGGTCATATTGTGTCTTACAGGGTTGTAGGACACAATATGACCCCTAA